>NC_091471.1:281993812-282593812 GCF_036971445.1 Narcine bancroftii
CTTAATGAATGTGTGTGTATGTGTGTGTATGTGTATCTTGGTGTGTGTATGTTTGTGTATCTTGGTGTGTATGGGTGTTCCTTAATGAGTGTGTGTGTGTGTATGTGTATCTTGATGTGTGTGTGTTCCTTAATGAGTGTGTGTGTGTGTGTGTGTATCTTGGTGTGTGTGTGTGCATGTGTGTTCCTTAATGAGCGTGTGTGTGTGTGTGTTCCTTAGTAAGTGTGTGTGTTCCTTAATGAGTGTGTGCGTGAATGTGTGTATATGTGTATCTTGGTGTGTGTGTTCCTTAATAGTGTGTGTGTGTGTGAGTGAGTGTGCGTGTATGTGTATCTTGGTGTGCTGTGTTCCTTAATGAGTGAGTGTGTGTGTGTGTGTGTGTATGTGTATTTTGGTGTGTGTGTGTGTTCCTTAACTAGTGTGTGTGTGTGTGTGTGTGTGTGTGTGTGTGTGTGTGTTCCTTAACTAGTGTGTGTGTGTGTGTGTGTGTATGTGAGTGTATGTGTATCTTGGTGTGTGTGTGTTCCTTAATGAGTGTGTGTGTGTGTTCCTTAATGAGTGTGTGTGTGTGTGTGTGTATCTTGCTGTGTGTATGTGTTCCTTAATGAGTGTATGTGTGTGTGTGTGTGTATGTGAGTGTATGTGTATCTTGGTGTGTGTGTGTTCCTTAATGAGTGTGTGTGTGTGTGTGTGTTCCTTAATGAGTGTGTGTGTGTGTATCTTGCTGTGTGTATGTGTTCCTTAATGAGTGTGTGTGTGTGTATCTTGCTGTGTGTATGTGTTCCTTAATGAGTGTATGTGTTTGTGTGTGTGTGTATGTGTATCTTGGTGTGTGTGTGAGATATAGACACACATGCACATCGAGGCACACTCAAACTCACACACACACACACACACACACACCACCGTTGCACTGGAACACAGATTCGCAGTCAATGAAGTCCCAGCTGCCCGTGACTCTGGTCCCAGTCTCCCAGATGACAACCACTGACAAGATCCCAGCTCTATTTCACGCTATTGGAGATATGCCTGTTCCCAGTTGCAGGTTCTCGTTCCCAAGTAACCCGTGAGAAGGAGAGAAAATGGGGACTGAGTCGCCTTGGTTGAGACTGGGAACAAGGCACTGAAGGGAACAAGGAGGCGCGGCGGAAGGGGCAGGGATGTGGGGACAAAGGCAATGAAATCGCCGTCTGGTGGTGTTGCTACGCGCCCGGCCGCCCGCAGCTCAGGGCTGGTTCCTTTGGAAGCGCATCGGTCCTTGGAGCGAGTGGACGAGCGCGCACCATCTGCCACTCGCCCGGCACAAAGAGCCGCACCTGGCGTTGCCGCACGCCGGGGGAAGTAGGTTCGGAGCTGGGCTTCAGCCAGCACCCAAGCAGCACCCAGCACCCAGTCAGGACTGAGCCAGCGCCCACCCTGCACCAAGGTAGCACCCAGCCAGGACCCAGCAAGGACCTAGAACCCATCACCCAGTCAAGACCCAGCACCCAGCTAGGGCTGAGCCAACGCCCACCCTGCACCGAGCCAGGACCCAGACAGCACCCAACACCCTGGTAGGACCGAGCCGGCTAGCACCCATTCAGGACCCGGCACCCAGCCAGGACCCAGCACCCAACCAGCACCCAACACCCTGGTAGGACCGAGCCGGCTAGCACCCATTCAGGACCCGGCACCCAGCCAGGACCCAGCACCCAGCCAGCACCCAACACCCTGGTAGGACCGAGCCGGCTAGCACCCAGTCAGGACCCGGCACCCAGCAAGGACCCGGCCAACACCCCATCCCCCTTCTCTTTCTCTTTCTTGACAAAGTACAAAAACTTTGCGATGGGCTGCGGGCGGGTGGAAAAGGCAGGTTTCAGAGTGAGCATCGGCCACAAGTGGCGTTTGGGTCGCTCGCCAGGTCTGGTCGGGAAAGCGGAGCCCGAGATCTGGGAGAACGGAACGTGCCAAATCGCCGGGAGCCTCTTGCTTAAGGGAACCGGTCCCGTCCCCGATCCACAGCACTGCTGGCAGCTGACGACAGGAGCCGCTCCTCCCTACCCTCCAGCCCCGTCATTGTCGCCCCCTTTCCTCCCTCTCCTTCTCACTCCCCTCCTTCCCCTTCCCACCTCTCCATCTCATTCCCCCTTTCTCTACCCATCCCTTGTTCCCACCCCTCCCTCTCAGACCCCCTCCTACCACTCCCCATAAACCTCCTTTCCTGCCCCTCCCTCTCTCCCTCCCCTCTGCCACCTCTAACTCTCACTCTCCCCACTTTCCTTATGCCTCATTCCCCCACCCACAGGCTCCTCTCCCCACCCCTCCCTAAAAGTCTCCATCCTCCTATTCCCAAACCCTCCCCTCCATGTCACTTCTCTCTCACATCCCTCTCCTATTCCTTCCTCTCACTCTCCCTCTCACTCCTCCTCTCCTACCTATCCCTTCTCACCCCTCACCTCTCCCTCTCACTCCCATTCCGCCCCCTTTTCTACCCCTCCCTCTCACTCCCCCTCCCAGCCTTCACTCCCCCTTCCCAGCCCTCCCTCTCACTCTTCCCTATCCCATCTCACCCCTCCCACTCCCCATCTCCCACCTCTCCCTCACTCCCCTCTCCCACCTTTCCCCTCTCCTTACCACTTCCCTCCCAATCCTTCCTTATCATATTCCCCCTCTCCCCGTACTCTTCCCATGCACTCATCTCCTCTCACCATTTTCCATCCTCTCCCAATCCCTCCCTCTCACCCCTCTCTCCCTTCCTTCTTCCTCTCGCCTCCTCTCCCTCTGCCTGTCTGCTTCTCTTGCCCTCTCTCATTCTACCCCTCTCTTACCTTTCACTATCCAGCCCTCAGTGACTCTCCTCTCTCCTCTCCTTCTTCCCACTCCCCTCTTGATCATACCCTCCCATCTTGCTTTCCCCCCCTCATTCCCATTCCTCATCTATCACCCTCTTTTCCTGTCTACCCCATCACCTCCTCTTTCCCATATCTCCTCTTCCTGACACTCATCTCTCTCCCTCTCTTGCCCTATCTTCCCTCACTCCCCCTCTCTTCCCCATCTCTTCTTTTTCCTATTGCCCCCTCCTCTCCCAAATTTACCCCATTTCCTCCACTCTTTCTTCCCCCTCTCCCACTCATATCCTCTCTCTCCTTTCCCACTTCCGTAACATGGTGCATCCCTTTCCCCTCCCTCAACCTACCCCTACACACCCCCTTCCCCCCCACACCCCCTTTCTCTCACCCACCTCCTCTTTCTTCCCTAATCGCCAACCCCTCTCTCTTTATCCCAACCCATCTTCCCCCACACCACTTCCTTCTCCATTCCCACTTCCCCCACACCCCCTTCCCCTCCCCAGGAACCTCCTTTCCACCACCCAGTGCATCTTTCCCTCTCACTATGCCTCTTACTCCTCCCACCTCCTCTTTCCTGTCCAAACCCACTTCCCCCACACATTTTATTCCCCACCCATCTCCACTTCCCCCCACACTACCCCTCTTCTTCCCCCCACACCCCCTGCACCCCCCCCTAGTCCTGCACATCCTCCTTTCCCCCACCCACTCCCCCCCCCAACAACACCCACTCCCTTCAACCCCACCCCCGGCAGTGTTGGTGCCTAGGCTGAGCTTGCATCTCCTGTCATCGCTCCCTAACGTTCAGATGCTGCTGTCAGCACCTTCCTGCAGCTCCTGATTCATCTGCACCCTGACAGTAAAAACACAGCCAGAGCTGAGAGGCATCCCTACCCCATGTGACAGCAGAGCCACATGGGTAGGGACATTTCACAGAGACAGGGAAGGAGGAGGGCAATAGGAGCAGGGAGTGAGAGAGAGTGGAGGAAAAAGGGGGGAGGGGAGAGGGAGATGGGAAGTGGGACAAAGAGAGAGGGAGAATGAGAGAGAAGAGAGGGGGAAGGGTGAAAGGAAGTAAGGGACTGGAGGAGGGACTGGTTTGGGAAGGATGGAGGGAAGGATCAGCGGAGAGGGAAGGGAGATCAGGAATGGCAAGGAGGAGAGGAAGGAGAGTAGAGGTAGTGGAGTTGGAAAAGGAGGCAGTGGAGTGAGGAGGGAGATGGCGAGGTGGGCAGGAGGGGGAGAATGTGCGTGGAAGGTAAAACAAGATCAGATTTGTTAGGCCAGGGAGAGAGGCAGAAAGACAGAGGGGAGGGGAGCAAGGGTGAAGGTGAAGATGGGAATGAAAGAGGAAGGAAGGTAGGGTCGGGAGGGAGAGAGGGTCAAGAGGGGACTGAAGAGCTGGGTGGGAGGGAAGTTATGGTGAGACATTGGTGAGGCCAAATTTGGAATATTGTTTGCAATTCTGGTTGCCAAACTGCAAGAAGGATATCAGAAAGATCGAAGAAATTGACAAGTCTTCAGGAGTTGAGTTATAAGGAAAGATTAAACCAGTTAGGAATTTATTCCTTAGAGTGTAGAAGAATGAGGGGAGATTTGATAGAGGTTTACTAAATTATGAGGGGTATAGACAGAGTACATGCGAGTAGGCTCTTTCCACTTAGATTAGGAGAGAAAAATGCGAGAGGACATGGTTTTAGGGTGAAAGGGGAAAGGTTTAGGGGGAACTTCTTCACTCAGGGAGAGGTGGGAATGTGGAACGAGCTGCCATCTGACGTAGTAAATGTGGGCTCACTCTTAAGTTTTAAGAATAAGTTGTATAGATACATGGATGGGAGAGGACCAGAGGGTGCAGGTCAGTGGGACTAAACAAATGTTTTTTTTTGGCACAGACTAGAAGGGCTGAATGGGCTGTTTTCTGTGCTGTAGAGTTCTATGGTTCTATGGAGAGAGGAGTGGGAGGGAGGCTGGGCAGGAAAATGGTAGGGCTAGAGAAGCGAATGGGAGTGAGGGGGAGGAGGAGATGGCATGGATGATAAGACACAGAGGAGGGGGAAATTAGCGGAAGGGGAGGGTAGAAGGGTGGAGGAGGAGGGAGGGAGGGAAACGGGAGAGAGAGGAGTAAAGGGAGTGAGTGGAGATAGGTGATTGAAAAGAGGGGAAATGGAGGGGAGGTAAAGAGGGAGGGAATGGAGGTGGAAGGTGGAGGGGTAAGAAGTGGTGCGAAAGGTGGGGAAAGGAAGGATCAGAGGATGGGAAGGGAAGGCAGAGAGGGGAGAGGAGGGAGGTAGTGGGAGTGAGGAGGGGAGAGGAGGAAGGTAGTGGGAGTGAGGAGGGGAGATGAGGGAGGGTGGGAGGAGGGGAGATGAGAGAGGTAGTGGGAGTGTGGAGGGGAGATGAGGGAGGAAGTAGGAGTGTGGAGGGGAGAGAATGGAGTTAGTCGGAGTGAGGAGGGGAGAGGAGGGAGGAAGTGGGAGTGATGTGGGGAGAGGAGGGAGGAAGTTGGAGGAGGGGAGAGAGGGAGGTAGTGGGTGAGGAGGAGAGAGGAGGGAGGTAGTGGGAATGAGGGGAGGGGTGGGAGTGAGGAGGGGGAGAGGAGGGAGGAAGTGGGAGTGAGGAGGGGAGAGAATAGAGGTAGTGGGAGTGAGGAGGGGAGAGGAGGGAGGAAGTGGGAGTGATGGGGAGAGGAGGGAGGAAGTTGGAGGAGGGGAGAGAGGGAGGTAGTGGGTGAGGAGGGGAGAGGAGGGAGGTAGTGGGAATAAGGGGAGAGAAGTGGGAGTGAGGAGGGGAGAGGAGGGAGGAAGTGGGAGTGAGGAGGGGAGAAGAGGGAGGAAGTTGGAGGAGGGAAGAGAGGGAGGTAGTGGGAGTGTGGGGGGGAGATAAGGGAGGAAGTGGGAATAAGGGGAGAGAAGTGGGAGTGAGGAGGGGAGAGGAGGGAGGAAGTGGGAGTGAGGAGGGGAGAGGAGGGAGGAAGTTGGAGGAGGGGAGAGAGGGAGGTAGGGGGAGTGAGGAGGGGAGAGGAGGGAGGTAGTGGGAGTGTGAAGGGGAGAGGAGGGAGGAAGTGGGAGTGAGGAGGGGAGATGGAAAAATCCCACAATATCCTCTTCTTTTTACACTCCCATTGGCTGTCCCACCCACCTCTTCCCTCAATCGCTGATGCCACCTCTTCATCCACCTGTATCCTCATTTTCCCTGCCCTCCACCCGCCTCTCCCCTTACCTCCCCTTCCCTCCCCTTGCTCTGCGGACCCTTCCTGGTCCTCTGATAACTGGAAGAGTTAAGAGAGCCTGGAAGGTGGGTAACCAGGCATTTGGGAGAGGGGTGCAGTTTGGCGAGGAAAGGAGTATGGCCTGGGGAGGAAGGGGTGGGTTGGTGTGGAGGGGAGTTTATTGGGGAAGAAAGGGGGATAGGTTGTGGAGGAGAGGAAAGTGGGTTGGGGAGGAAAGGGGCATGGGTTGGAGAGGGGCAGAGGTGATTTGGGGAGGGAGGGATGGCCTGAGAGGGGGTAGTTTTGCGTGGATGGTGTTGGGTTGGGGAGGAGTGGGGATAGGTTAGGGAGGTGAGGGGCAGTAGGTTGGGGTGGAGAGTGGGGTAGGTTGGGGAGGAGAGGGGGTGGTTTTGGGAGGTGGTTTGGGGAGAGAGGC
Source organism: Narcine bancroftii (assembly GCF_036971445.1). Lineage (NCBI taxonomy): Eukaryota > Metazoa > Chordata > Chondrichthyes > Torpediniformes > Narcinidae > Narcine > Narcine bancroftii. The sequence goes on from NC_091471.1 coordinate 282,000,282, forward strand.
AGGGTTGGGAGGACAGGAGCTGGGGGTGGGTTGGAGAGGAGGGTGTGGGTTGGGGAGAGGGGCGGTTTGGGACTGGGTAGGGGTGGGCAGTGTGGGTTGGGTTGGAGGGGGTGGTTTTTGAAGGGGACGACTTGAGGAGGAGGGGTGGTTTGGAGGCTGGGTAGGGAGAAAAGGGGGTGGTTGGGGGAAGACATGGTGGGTTGAGGAGGATGGGGTGGTCTGGACAGAAGAGATGGGTTGGGGAGGAGGCCGAGTCTCTCCCCAACCACACTAATGAGCAGCGCCGAAGCATGGGCGCGGTGGGTAATTAAAGCTGCAGCCAGCGTATTGTCACCAGGCAGCCCCAGTGCAGCTCCCCAATCACACAGTGATCATGAAAGGTGTGCGGCCTCTGGGGAGAAGTTCCGGAGAGAGAGAAGGGCCGAGCAATTAGAACTCGTCAGCACTTTGTTTGTCTGCCGCTGATGAGTTCACATTTCAAGTACTGAGGCTTTAATGATGGTGGGGGAGCAGCGACTAGGATCTTGCAATGAAGGAGACTGGCTCCCTTGTGCTGACCTCTCATTTTCATTTTCCTTTTCCCTTCCTCCTGCCCGTGCCCGACACCTCCTTTCCTCCCCGGACCCTGGCTCAGTCCGTGCCAGCTGGAGCCTGGTGTTTTCCATGTATTCTAGTCAACTAATTAGCTCTTGTTTTCCTTCGCCTTCTCTCTTCCGTCACTGTGCTTGAGTTTTTACCAAGTGCTTTGTGTTCAGCTGGGTGTGAATAACAAATTGAGCCGCTCACATCCACTGCATTGATATCAACGTTGTTACAGTCACTGACAGAGACTGTATTGTAATTATATAATTGGATTGTAATTATATTTTAAATTCATAGAACTACTTGCAGTTACACCGGATTGCATTGGTCTTTTGAATGTCAAAACCACTCAGAAAGGAATTGGATTTGGGTGTCACCTCTACCCACCTCAACCACTGTGGTAATGCAGAGGACAGCCAGTTAGGACTGTATGAGCACATGTTAAAGATATCCTTATTGGCAAGTAACAGTACAGAACGTAATATTACACGAGATTGCCTTCTGGTTGCCACAAGGCCGACAAAAGCCCTTTTTACCACTGGCATCCCAGTTAATTGGCCTTGCAGTTCCAGGTTAAAGAGGCCACTTTCACTGGTCCCACCAGGCCACTTTTCGCCGGGACATGACCTGCTTTCACACTGACTGCAAATTGTTCCCCCCGGGAATAGGAGAGTCTTCCTTCAACCGGGGATGCTCCGGGATGCAACTTGCCCTCTTCTCGCTGGGTTTATTGGCACACTGGCATCAGCTGTCGCCGGGGGTTGTGAGTAGGGGCCAACGCCGTCAATCCACAGTGTGATTTTGCGTGATTTGACACTGGCATGCCAATCGATTCACTTTTCTAGTCGTCCCTTAACCAGTAAATTGGCCATCAATTCCTGGTAAAGGGGCCAGTAAAAACTGTCTCAAAGAGTTGTCATCAGTGATGCCCAGTTCCTTACAGTGTCAGTGAAAGAAGGCCCCTTCAGAGACACTGAGTGACGGTGGATTTGTCTCCAGCGCTCCCTAAGCCTCTGGAGACTTGTTTGATCAATCAGCATCTTGAGTCCCAGGTCCAAAGCTCTGACACGATCAGGGAGCCTTCAGCGCCCAAAGTCCTTCGGGAGCCCTTCTTGCCCTCAGCACCCTCTTGAGTCCTGGCTCCGATACCTGGTTCCCATGAGCCAGTGTCCAGCAGCCCGCAGCCCGTGCAGGTCCTCCAACCCCCCTCCCCACCATGACTGTGCAATCTGCAGCTTGTGTGGGTCCCCCAGTCACTAAGCCCCCTGACTGGTCCGCTGCCATGGTTACCGTCCTGTTGGGTACTTCAGCTGTTGAGCCCCTCGCTGGTCTGCTGATCTGTTGCACACAGTCATGGGGCAATGACCTTTGATGGTGCCCTTGGGGGCAGATGGGCAGGATGACCAATGGAACCCCATCAAGACAGTGCTCTGGCATTTTGGTTGAGAGTAAAACCTAGATGCAATCAAATCTTGGAAGGTCCCTGATGTGGAAGGTTGTAGTGGCCTGCGGTCTGCGCCTCGGGTCAGCACAGGAAATGGCCATCGAACACGGCGACTGGCAAAACATCGTGCGGACTGAAACACCCGTTTTCATAGGGTGCCGGCAGAGCGTAAAGCTGGCGATCGCCACCAGTCGATTGCAGGGGGCCCAATCGGGGCCCGGGCATCCGAGGTAACCAATCGGCAGCCGGCCCGCTCAAATCACGCCCCAGTGGTGACGTGGCTGAGCTGACTATAAAAGGTAGAGCTGCCACTAAATACACTCGGTGTCGAATACACTCTACTGGTGGGTGTGTGTCTTTCTTCTGCGGATTCGGGCTACAGCCTTACGGCTAAAACTGAACTATAACCTTGCTGTAGCCGTAGACTTAGTTGGCGCTCATGCTTCAAGCTCCGTGCAGACCTGCACGCATGCAGTCTGGCGATCACAGTGTGGGGGTGAGGGTTCACAGCTGCTTGCTGTGTACAATGTAAGCCTCGTGGTGGTGAGGCTGGCATTGGCCAGGTGTTCAACAGCTGGTGGAACAGTAGCTGGGCAGTTGGTGCAACTGTTTCACAGCCCATGGCCCGTGGGAAGTGCGTATGCGTTCTCCCTGAGTCCGTGCGGCCTTCCCCCAAGAGCTCCGGTTACTCTCCATGTCACCAGAGACATGAGGTCAGTAGATTAATCTGGTGCAGTTGATGGGCAAGGGTGAAGGAAGAGGAGTGTGTGTGGGAGAAATGAAATGGATAGGACTGCTCTGTGCCAGCTTAGACTTGATGGGCGAAATGGTGTTCATCTATATCATGTGACTTTGAGAACATGCGTTTGAGGAGGGCAGCTTGAAAATGGGAAATCTCTCGGCAACAGAATGCAGTGATTGGCAACTGCTAATCTTTTTCCTCTCAGAGTGTGACGCGCTATGGTAGCAGCAAGCAAACACAAAACGCGGAAGATTGTACTACAGGCTTTATTCTGTTAAAAGTCTGTACACACCAGTTTCGGCTGTGGTGGCTCCCGAGTGATTGGCTCAGGAGGGCCCGGCTCAGGTGTATATTTGGGTCGGCTGATTGACAACTGGCCAGGTGGAGTCAGCCCCCAGGTGGACCTTCTGCAGGTACAGAGATCACCTCCTGCAGTCGGCTAGTGCTCGTATCACCACACAGAGGGTGTATCTGGAATGAGGTGCCAGAGGAAACTGTAGCAGCACAGTGACCACATTCAAAAGTCATTTTTAGTTAGAAGGGGCTAAGAGGGATAGGGTCTAAATACAGGCAAATGGCACCAGCGCAGAATGCCGACCTGGTCAGCATGGACCAGATGGGCCAATCGCTCCTTGTCCTATGACTGAGTGAAGACAGGACCAGTTGTTCTTGCAGCAGAGTCTCATGTGGGTCAGAAGGTAGTGACTGCCCGAAGGCACGGAGGCTGCAGATGCATTTGAGGCTGAAACACCCAGCAGGTCAGTTATGTTTCTTTTATTATTCCCAAATCCCTGGAACGCAGAGTGTGTAAAAAGATGGGGACAGAAAATAAGTGACTCATTCCCGTTCCGAGATCTTACCTGGGGCACCCTTAGACATTATTGCCCTAGACTGCCTCCAGTCCAGACTGAACTGCAGGCGGTCCGCAACAATGGGCGAGTGAATAGGATGACGTTGACCCTGTGACGGTGTTTGTCGCACATAGGGTTGTGACAGAGTATTTAGAGGTGTTTTGGGAAGGATTATTAGAGCAGGTTGCTCACAAACATTTTAAAATAGAATATTTGCAGGACTTTTGCAGAGTGCCTTTTGCAAAAAGAGCAACAAAGTTGCAGCATACAGTTTGCCTGGGAGAGCATTTGATTTTTGCAGGCAGGAGACAGAACAGTCTTGCTCTCAGAGAGGGAGAGTGTAAAATCAGATAGAAAGAAGACAGAGATCAGTTCCAGAAGGACAAAGCTGGCAAACGCTTGGAAGACTGCCTGGTCGAAGGAGAAGACTGACTGTCTGAAAGGTGACCTGAAAGAAGGAGGATCATCTGGAGAACCCTGAAAGGCGCAAGTTTCGTCAGCAAGACTGATTAAACAGGAATTAGGTGCAAATGTCCTGAAACAAATGGAATCTCTCTCTGAAGACCAGCAAGAACCCTCCTGAGTGGTAACCATTTGCCTGTTAAGCACCAAAGACTGGTGAACTTCGTTAATGCTAACTTCTGAGCACGGTACAAGAGTTGCCTGCAACCAGTGAGATTGGACTGTGATCCAAAGAACTTTTGTAATCTTAAATATACATTACATACACCTGCACATTATTAGAGGGGGGGATTAAGTTGGTTAAGTAATAAATTAAAGTTTAATTCTGTTTTCTTGTTAAAATATAATTAAAAACTACTTTTGTTTAAGTAACTCTGTGTTGTGGTGCATATCTATTGCTGCTGGATTTTGGGGTCCTCTGGACTCCGTAACAGGGTATACATCACGGTTGACATCGACCCACCCGCAGCCACTGAAAGGCCACTCCTGAAGGTAGGTGTGATAATTAGTGAGAGGAAAAAAATCTGTCAGTAAAATGTAAAAAACATAATGGGGAGGTAAAGGAATTATCAATTTCAAAATAAATTTTATTCACATCAAAAGTAAAACGATGAAAAGGCTTTTTTTTTTCATATTGATAATGAGTTCATCTTTGTGTGGCTATTGTTCAATGTACATATTCACCAAAATTCTTACCTGCTGCAGCTGAACAGATACTTTGTAAAATGAAATACTCCATTTCATTGAAATAAAAAGAAACAATAAATACAAAATACAGACAGGTAATAAATATTCGCAGTTATCCAGTTCCAAAAAAATTGTGATTTTGCTATAGTTCAGACAGTCCCAATGTGGTGTCAGACTAGTGCCTGATTAGTGTAGCAAGGGAAGGTTCAAGAGTCTGATAGCTGCTGGTCAGAAATTGTTCTTTTCAGATTTCAGATTTACTGTGAGGGTACATACATGACACCACATAAGATTCTTTTTCCTGTGGGTGTGGCAGAATTACCACTTATGGTGGTTGATTAAAAAACTGTGCACAATGTACATATGTAAGCAAATAAAGAACTGTAAACATAATAAAGCGCACAAGAGTCCTTAAATGAGTCCCTGATTGAGTCTGTCGTTGAGGGGTCTGATGGTGGAGGGGGAGTAACCATTCCTGAACCTGGTGGTGCGAGTCTTGTGATGGCAGTCTCTTTTCTGATGGCAGCAGCAAAAACAGAGTGCATGCTGGGTGGTGTCGATCCTTGATGATTGCTGGTGATCTCCGACAACAGGGTTCCCTGGAGGTATCCCCAACAGTGGAGAGGGTTCCACCCGTGATGTCCCACCACCTTCTGGAGGGCATTAAGCTCAGGAGCACTGGTGTCCCCATTACCAGACCCCTCCCCCCTCCCACTCATGCAGCCTGGAGTACTGATCTTCTGGATTCTGAACCTTCTACCAAAGGTATGATATATTTTTTGTGCAGCATTGCACAGAATATTTGGGTAATAGAAAGTACATGATAAAATAGACTGAAGTCATTATGGTTTCCTTCAGGGGAAATCTTGCCTGACAAACCTGTTGGAGTTTGCTGAGGAAGTAACAAGCTGGAGTGATAAAAGAGAGTCAGTGGGTGTTTACTTGGATTTTCGGGTGACACGGTTGGCGTGGCGGTTGGCGCAACGCATTTACAGTGCAAGTGATCAGGACAGGGGTTCGAATCCTGCACTGTCTGGAAGGAGTTTGTACATTCTCCCTGTGTCTGCGTGGGTTTTACCCGAAGGCTCTGCCTTCCTCCCACCGCTCAAAATGTTCCGGAGGTGTAGGTTAATTGGTTGCAAATTGGGCGGCATGGGCTTATGGGCGGAAATGGCCTGTTACCGAGCTGTATGCCGAAATTTAATTTAAAATGAATTTAAATTTAAAGTTCAGAAGACCTTTGACAAACTTCACACATTAGGCTGTTGAACGGTGAGGCAGTGCTATTACGGGAGAGGTAAAAGCATGAACGGTAGATTGGCTGACCGGCAGAAGGCAAAGAGAGGAAATGAAGGGGTCCTTTTCTAGCCAGCTGCCAGTGGTCAGTGGTGTCCTGTAGAGGTTCATGTTGGCCATGCTACTTTTCAAGTTTTAGGGTAATTGTTTGGGCGACGGAATTGATGGCTTTGTGGCCAAGTTTGGGGATGATATGAAGATAGGTGGAGGGACGGGTAGTGCTAATACTGCAAGGAATCTGCAGAGGTTGGGAGAATGGGAAAAGAAGTGGCAGGTGGAACACAGTGCTGGGGAAGATATGGTCAAGCACTTTGGTAAAGGAATAAAGGCATGGACCATTTTCACAGTAATCAAGAGAAAAGTTGGTGGGCTTGTGAGAAAGAATAGGAGGCAAATAAATCAGGGAACAGGACAGAGCAGAATGACTGAAACTAGATACCAGAAGACTCTGAGACTGGGGGCATAGCCTCACATTTTTGGAGTAGGTTTAAGACAGAGCTAGGAAGGAACTGCTTCTCCCAGGGAGTTGCGAATCTGTGTAATTCTCTGGCCAAGAAAGAAGTAGCAGCTGCCTCATTGAAACTATTTAAAACACAGATATTTCAATAGAAGGGATCAGAATCAGAATTTATTGTCATAAGCATCAAACATTCATATTATAACCATCTTACAAAATTACTATAGAAAATAAAAAATAATAGTTCATGAAAGGTCAGGCAGTGTCTTTGGTTCATTGATCATTCAGGAATCTGATGGCAGCGGAGGAGAAGGTGTCCTTATGCCGCTGAGTGCTCGTCTTTCGGAGCCACAGGAGGAGACCCAAAATGGCGGCACCAAAATGTCACCTTCGCATATAAAGACCCGGGGTTGTTTTCTTTTTAGGTGATTTTTGGGGAAAAGAAGGGGGGAGTTCCTATATGCCATGAGATATGGTAAGTCCGTGGCTACATGCTGTTGAATGGCAGAGCAGGCTTGACGGGCCAGGCAGCCAACACCTGCTCTGTGTATGTACTTTTGGACTGAGGGGCTGAATGGCATAGTGGTTAGGGGGTGGACAGGGCTGTTGCAGATCTGTGAGTCAAGACAGACGGCTGATGGATGAGGGCAACGCACCACTCTTTTACCTTTGCTTTCTATATCGACTTCTCGCCCTTTCTCAGGTGCACGGTGAAATTTTTGCAGCAAACCCTCAATAATTGTTTTGCACAAAACCATCTTCCTCACCTCTCAGCAAAGCAGACTAATCGTCTACAATCAATTACTAAGCCTCTGCAGACCCTGTGTATCAGTGAATTAATTTAATGTTTATTTAGAGCTTGTTTCAGGTGCAGAGCTGACTAGTAAGGGGGACTGCCTTTACACTGAACCCGTGACCCCCTGCCACCAGTAGCTGGCTGTCAATCAGATCAATTGGATTGTAATGTCCCTGCGGAGGTGGTGGGATTGCTGTGAAATAATAGTCTGAAGGTTGACGATGAGATGCTTCTATTCCTCCCTTTAAAACCACTGTGTTGTAAATGATGTTTTATGCACTTACCTGTTTCTTGCCATTGTCCAAAACCTGGAACAAGACTGTAGGAATGGAATTGGTACCATTAATACGATGCACAGACTTTGCAGAAGCACCGTGCTGGGAGGGTTCCCCATTTGCAAGAGCACCTGCTGCTGAGAAAAGCAATTTGCAAGATCCCAGCTCCATCATGTCCCTCCATGCATGCTCCTTTCTCGTCACCTGACTGCGACACCAGCTGATGGATCTGAACAGCAATCTGAACATTTCGAGTCACAAGGTGTAAGAAGGAAAGGGCTACGAGGGAGGGAAGGTTTAAGCGGATTGCGAAGTGGATGTAGAGAGGGTGGCACAACATGATGGACTGAAGGGCCTGTACTGGGCTTTGTTCTACATTGCAGGCACTGGAATCTGGAGTGTAAGCTGAACTGCTGGAGAAACTCAGTAGGCCAGGCAGCATCTGTGGAGGGAAAGAGGTGGTCGATGTGTTACGAGCCCAGAGGGCCCATAAACCCAGCAGCAATAGATATTCACCTAGACAAATGGTTACTTAAGCATTTAATTGTCTTTAAACATGAAAACAGAATCACACTTTAACTTATCACGATTGACTTAACTCACCTAACTTAACCCCCTTCTAATTCTAAGTGCACGTGTGTGTAATGTCGGGAAATTAAGGGATATGGAGAAAAGGCAGGTAGGTGGAACTTAGTCTATTATCAGATCAGCTGTGATCTCATTGAATGGTAGAGCAGGCTCGAAGGGGCAGAGACGACCCCTGCTCCTATATCTTATAATCTTACATTGAAGGTACCATCACAGTTAAGAGTTAAGGCTGCATCAAATGATTAGAGTACGGGTAAAATATCAGTGCGCCATCTTTGATCGTGATATTTTATGTCATGTATATTTTTTCTTGTATTAATTCATGCCATACTTTTGTGGTGCTGTATTCTAAAGCAGAAATTGGGCACTGAGGTTACATGATCAGCCATGATCGTACTGAAGGGTGGTGTAAGCTCGAAGGGCTGAATGGCCTTCTTTCGCTCCAAGATCGGGAGGCAGATTCTAGGATGGTGAAAAAAGAGTGAGGTTGGTGAGCTGGGTGATTTTAACTTTCCTGATATTGACTGGCAATATCTTAGAGTGAAGGGTTTGGATGGAGTAGAATTTGTTAGGTGCATTCAGGAAGGTTTCCTGACCTAATATGTAGATAGGCCAATGAGAAGAGAGGCTGTACTTGACTTGGTATTGGGAAATGAAGCAGGTCAGGTGTCAGGTCTCTCAGTGCACGAACATTTCAGAGAAAGTGATCACAGCTATCTTTCACCTTTACCGTAGCACTCGAGGTCAGGAATAGACAATTTGGGAAAAAAAATCATTTAATTGGGGTATGGGAAAGAATGATGCTATTAGGCAGGAACTTGGGAGCAGATTACTCAGGGTTTAGTACGGCACAACACGACAGCACAGTACAGGCTCCACTGCCTTCGATGTTATGCCGATTCATATATCCCTAAAAAGTACCCTACCCTCTATTTTGCCTTCATCCCTAGGCCTAAGAGTCTCTTAAATGCCCCTAATGTTTCAGCCTCCACCATTATCACAGGCAAGGAAATACAGGCACCCACAACTCTCTGTGTAAAAAAATCTTACCTCTGATGTCTCCCCTGAACTTACCTCCCCTAACCTTGTGCCTGTGTCCTCTGGTGTTGGCTGATCCTGCCCTGGGAAATGATGGTGGTTTCAGAGAACCTTTCATGGCGCTCTGCCGAGCATTGAGCCTGGGAAAGGATTGAAAGTTAAAGAACCACGGTGCACAAGGGATATAGAAAGTCTAGTTAAGAAAAACTTACGAGGTTTAAGACGGTAAGTACTGGTAGAGCTCTGGACAGAAAAGAGCTGAAAGACTTGTGGTGAACGGAATTAAGGAAAACATTCTAAAGGATATGTGAACAAAGGCATGAGCCATGTGAGGATTGGACCCATCGGGGGTAATGGTGGAAACGTGTGGATGGAGTCAGAGAAGTTAGCGAAGGTCCTCAATGAATACATTGCTTCACTATTCACCAGAGAAAAGGACATTGGAAATTGTGAAGCTGCCTTAAAGTGGGCTGGAACACTTGAGTATGTTGACTTCAAGAAAGAGGTTGTGGTGGAGCTTTTGAAAAGCAAAGTTAGATAAATCATCAGGACCAGATGCAATTTACCCAAGGTTACCTTGGGAAGCAAGGGAGGAGATGGCTGAGTCCCTGATTGAGTTTGTCATTGAGGAGTCTGATGGTGGAGGGGTAGCAGCTGTTCCTGAACCTGGTGGTGCGAGTCTTGTGATACCTGTACCTCTTTCCTGATGGCAGCAGCGAGAGCAGGGCATGTGCTGGGCGATTGGGGATTTTGATGATTACCGCTGCTCTCTGATGGCAGTGTTCCCTGTAGATGTTCTCAGTAGTGGAGAGGGTTTTGCCTATGATGTCTTGGGCTGTGTCCACTACTTTTTGTAGGGCTTTATGCTCAGGGGTATTGCTGTCTCCATCCCAGACTGTGATGCAGCCGGTCAGCGCACTTTCCACCACACGTCTGTAGAAATTTGCAGGTGTTTCTGGTTTCACACCCAATCTCCGCCAACGCCTGAGGAAGTAGAGGCTAGGACCCATTAGGAACTCCGGACTTAAATGGCTATGATCTGGTTCTCAGCAGGTTCTGGATTTCATTGTTCATCCAGGGCTTCTGGGTGGGGAAACCCCTGAACGATTGGGTGGGGGAACACTAGTCCACAGCTATTTTGATAAAGTCTGTGACAGATCCTCAGCTGAGTACGTGAACACTGCTCAATCTGCTGTAATGGTTCTTCAGCTTCCTATAACCACCTTTTAGCTAACCTGATTCCCCCGGAGCCGCTTTTTTTAGGTTTTGTCTGTATGAAGGCAGAAGGAGCACAGCCAGGTAATCTGAATTGCCAAAATGCAGTCTCGGGAAAGAACGGTAGGCCTTCCTTATCTTGGTGTAGCACTGATCGGGTGTGCTGGGACCTTTTGTACAGCAAGTTGCTGGTGGTTATTGGGCAGGGGCTTCTTGGCCGTAGGCCTGGTTAAAGTCGCCGACTAAGATTTGAGGTGCGTCATGGTGGTCCGTCTCTTGTTTACTGACCACATTGGACAGCTCTGCAAGTGACGGTTTGTAATTGGCATCAGGAGGGATATAAACTCTGATGACAATTCTCGGGGTAGACACAAGCATCTGCATTTAATTTCAATTTTGCACTAAGGCAGTAGAGCTGGAGGTCGACATAACCCCAATGTCTGTGTACCACCCAGTATTAACGAAAAAGTTCGGTTCCCTATCTCCTAGCAAGTCCTTCCCCCTTCCTGTTCACTTTGCCTCACCTGCAGCCTTGAAGATTGCCTGAGTCCAAATCAATCTCATGCGTGAGGGACCACAGGATCCTGTGGTCATACATGAAGGGCAGTATTGCTCTGTGAACAATCATCACTTAAGGCGTCACCATGCCTACAGATCTGATATTACAAGTCAAGTTCAGATTTATTGTCAGAGTACATACATGACATCACATACATCCCTGAGATCCTTTTTCCTGTGGGCCAGGCAGAATTTCTATTTATTGGTTGTCTAAAATGTATTCAAAGAAGAAAGATATGTATACAAAAGAGATAAATGTAAACAAACCGACTGTGCAATACAGAAAAAAACAAATATTTAGCAATAAGAGTCCTTAAATGAGTCCCCGATTGAGTTTGTCGTTGAGGAGTCTGATGATGGAGGGGTAGCAGCTGTTCCTGAACCTGGTGGTACGTGTCTTGTGGTATGTATATCTCTTAACCTTTTGGAGCAGTGGGAACAGACATGTCCTGGGTGGTGAGGTTCCTTGATGATTACTGATGATCCCTGATGGCAGTGCTCCACGTTGAATTTCTTGGTGGTGGGGAGACTTTTGGTTGTCATGTGCTCTGCTGTGTTCTCAACCTTTGTCAGGACTTTTGGGTCAGAGATATTGGTGCCCCAGTACCAGGCCATGATGCAGCCAGTCAACACACTTTCCACTGTATAACTGTAGAGGTTTGCCAGGGTTTCCTATATCATACCAAACCTCCACTAACTCCAGAGGAGTTTCAAGATTCAAGATTCAATTTATTGTCATGTAATAAAAACAATGTCATATTACACAAAATTGCTTTCGCCTGCTGTAAGGCAGACAGATTCGCCATCGGCAAAAATTGCCTGAAGCACCTCTTACAGTCAGAGAAAGAGAAGCAAAAGAGAGTGTTCCTCCCCCCCCCAACCCAGAGTCACTGAGTCTGTGGATCCACCTCCTGAGCTCCCGCAGCCTCTGCAGCCGCACAGAGTCCGGTCCAAGCCATCGCCAACTAGATCCAAACCTCCAATACAATTAGAAATCTTTCAGGGCCCTCGGCACCCTGTCGCATTCCGGTTCTGGCACCTGGCACCCCTTCAACCAGTTTTGAGCCAGTCTCCAGTGGTCCACATCCTGGCACAAGTCCCTTGACTGCGGTCTCCAGCAGCCTGCAGCCTGTGTGGGTTGGCGAAGTTTTCCATTGTTTACAGAATCCATTAATATTACCGTATCTTTGCCACTGCTTCTCATCCACATAGCCCCCTGAAGTTCATTGAGGGAACACCCACATTCACAGGCATGGGTGGACTTGCTGCCTTGTCCTTCGGATAGAAATCTGCTGCTCTGTTCGTCATGTCACCCATTGTATACCCAGTGGTGCTTGCAGCTTTCTAAAAATATTTGTGGCAGATATATCAGCGCTGATACTTCTGACTCCAACCAAGGCTCGGTTCAGTCAAGACAAGCAAAAGACCCAATTTTTCTTTTTTTTTTCGCACTGCTGATTTCTAATATAGATTAGCTCAAGGACAAAAACTAGAAACCAAGTCAGAGTCAAACAGATTGCTGCGGGCAAGGTTGAAGACCAGCTCCACTCCAACCAGTTCCCCATTGTGGCTGTCCCAAGCTACAGCTTTCCAAATGACCAGTTGATGGAATAAACCTCTGCTCTTCACCATTCAACCCTTTTCTCATTCCACTGATTATTACACAGCGCACAATGTTGACATGTCTGACCATGGCCTCGTGTATGTCAAAACCGTAAATTGGAGGAGAATCAGAATTTATTGTCACGAACAAGTCACAAAATTTGGTGTTTTGCGGCAGCGTCACAGGGCAAACATTCATAGACCCTACCTTACAACAATAATTTTTTTTAAATAGCGCGTGACGAAGGAAGAGTGACACCTAACTTTCCGTCCCTGCACTCTCCAGCCGATGGCATTAATGCCGACTTCTCCGGTTTCTGCTTGCCTACTCCCCGTCCTTCCTCTCCCTCTGCCTCATTTGAGGCACTGATGTGATTTCTTCACAATGACATTACTGCGCTGGGTCCAGGAATGGTCCCGAAGCTTATTTCCCTGCCGTGCTACCACACCACCTGTATTTCATGAATAATTTATAATGCTTTAAAAATCGACATCATCCCTCTCTGCTTCATCATAACAAACTAAAGAAATCAAGTTATTTAAACACAATTTTCCTTTAAAGATTACATGCTGGGATTTTCTTTTTGTTAATTAATCATTACTTGTTGAAATCACCATTATTATCACCGCTCACTGTTTCTTGGCACACCATGTCTGACATGTACTGGGCTTAATATTGCCTTCTTTATGTCTGACTGTACATGCACAACCAGATAAAACAGCATTTTCCCCAGACCACGGCGCACATTTATGCACACACAGTGTAGATAAATTTATAATATAAAATAAATTGATATATAAATATTTTGGGATAATTTACTCGGTTAACTTGTGGGAAGAAATTATTTCCCAGCCTGGTAGTCCTGATTTTGACGCTCCTGTACCTCTGTCTTGAGGTGGTGGGTCAAAGATGCGGTGTGCTAGATCAAAAGGGTCCTCAGTCATTCCTTGAGCCCTATTCAATCAAATACGCAGCAATGATGGACTTCTATCTCCATGCACATTCCGACCACTTATCCATAACTAGAATCTTACCTGTGACTTCTGATGGTAGAGCAAAGGCTGCAAGATTCCATTGGCCGAATACACCTGAAACGTCCCGGCAGGGTCCCAGATAAAACCATACTCCCTCCTTCTGACGGAATCTTTCGTTAATTCGCGAGACTTTTGCACAAATGTTTCTGTTTATTTTTGACTTAGTTCACCAAGGGTTAATTCTGAGAGATGAGAGAGTTTTGACTTAACATTAAAAGCCAGCACTTGCAAAATCCAAATTGATGCCATAACCATTTAGAATGTTAATTAGAGTGGTCCCCCAGTGGGTGTCCAGATGGAATAATCATCAAAGTGGGTACTTTTGCATTGCAGCATTAGCTTTGAGACAATGAGGTTAGTGAGGTTTGCTTTGAAGTATCTTTTGCTATTGTGAGACATGGGCTTCCATTTAACACGTCCAGTGAAGGGCTTGGTCCAACATGACCTACAAGGTCCCGTGCCATTACTTACCTCAGTTCATTGACACTGAAAGCACGTACAGTACAGTGAGCAGCATTCTTGTGTCTCCATTTGAAATTTGAGGGTGGGTGTCACTTTGCAGAGAATGCAAGATGGCGCACGAGTGAGGGGTCTCAGGGTGACTAGTCCTTCAGATGTGCTCCTTCTCTGGGACATACACCTTCCCATTTCATGTGCATTCCTGCTATCCGGGGCCATGCTTATTTCTCAACTGACCGCTAAAAGGACCCATCTCAATCCCGGATTTCACTGTTTTCCCTAGCACCAAATTCTGATGGATGCCTATTCAGCACTTCGATCTCAATCTGGTCCTCCATCCCATAGGATGATGATGGTTCCTTTCAGTCAGTTTGTAGGGTTTGATACGAGGATATGCCACTCCTCAGAAAGGAACAGTGTGTGTGTGTGTGTGGATAGACTGAGGTGAGTAGGGGTCCAGACCCACCCTCTCAATATTCCCTCCTGGATCCAGCAGTATGGTGAGATGGCCGGGGGGGAAAGTTCTGTTGCAGTGAACGGCCAGATCAAGCTTCGATGCAAGGGATGCCTTTTCTGTGCTACACAACACGTGTTCACTAGATGGCTGTTGACCCTACAAGAGGGCTCTTACCCCCTTTAACAGGTCTTGTTTTTCAATCTGCAGGGTGTTTAGCCCACCCTCTGTACCAGGCAAGCCTGGAGGGGGAGCCAGTTTTGTTGCCGACCATGTGACAGGTGGTACTGGGTTACTAAGCCACGATCAGCCAAAATATTCCTTGAACTAGCAATCTGGTGTTACAAACCGTGCGTAATGAACATCAATAGACAATGAACCAGACAGTGTTTAATTTTAGACTACTAATTTTTATTTCTTACGCCGGCGTCTTAACTCTTAAACTATCCTGAACAATAAATCCATCCCCAGCTATGCGCAGGTGTACGAGTATATGTGTGTGTCTGTGTGTGTGCAGATTTGCGTGTGCAGGTGTGTGTGTGCATGTGCGTGTGTGTGTGTGATATACCCAGACCATTACAGTCTAGGCCAAAATCTAGAAAGTTACTTCAAAGTTCACTCATTGAAATCCAATGTTGAAGGCATTGGTGAGGCCAAATTTGGAATACTGTGTGAAGTTCTGGTCCCCAAATTATAGGAAGGGTATTAATAAGGTGGAGAGGGTGCAGAGAAGATTTACTAAGATGTTGCCTGGATTGCAGTATCTAGAATACAAAGGAAGATTGAGTAGACTGGGTCTTTATTCATTGGAGCGTAGAAGGTTGAAGGGGCGATTTGATCGAGGTATTTAAAATTATGAGGGGGATAGCTAGAGTAGATGTGAATAGGCTCTTCCCCTTGAGGGTAGGTGAAATTGGAACAAGGGGTCATAAGTTAAGTGTTAGGAGGCAAAAGTTTAGAAGTAACATGAGAGGGGGCTTCTTCACTCAGAGAGTGGTGGCTGAGTGGAATGACCTTCCGGAAGAAGGGTCAATTTTATCATCTAAGAGAAAGTTGGATGAGTGCATGGATGGGAGGGGATTGGAGGATGATGGATAGGGAGTGGGAAGGTGGGACTAGAGGAGATCACTTAAATCGGTACGGACTAGAGGGGCCGAGATGGCCTGTTTCTGTACTGTAATTGTTATATGGTTATAAAAACTTTAGCTGCAATTTATATGGTTATATGGTTAAGTCAAGGCCTTTGAAATTTAATGCCCAGAATTAATGTTGAACTGATGGGAAGACTGGAGTTGTGGCTGCTACAAACTCGTGAATTCTCCTTGCGTTGCTTTTTAAGAAATGCCCATCCATTTGAGCTGCGGTCATAACACCCCTGGTCCTTTTGTAGGTGAGACTCGAAATGGGTGGCCTCCACGAAGCTTCCAAGACCCTGGCATCAGTCTCTCCAAATGACCTCCACTGTTAGTCACACTCAAAATGATGCACTTTGCTTCCCAAAAGACACCTCCTGGCACAGGTCAATCCACTGAAGATGCCCAGTCATTCCCGGAGCATCCTTTGCTCTGAATTCCACAAAAATGTCTGGCCACAAGAGCTGCTTCAAAAAGCTGCTTCCTCTCCAGCCGTCAGAATGATTCCCCCTCGCAAATTCACAAGGTCTTTGCAAATGTATCAGATCTGGAACAGACTGTGATAAACCTTCCTTCAGTTCTTCCAATATATTGAATTGTTGCTGGGCTGTGACTTGTGTGGTACTTGGTGAAATGTTATTTGTGACCATGTCTGTGCGGAATTTGCACGTTCTCTCTGCGACTGCATGAGCTTCCTCCAGGTGCTCCAGTTTCCTCCCATCTCCCAAAGACCTGCAGAGTGGTGATTAATTGCCCCCAAGTGGGTAGGTGAGGGGTAGAATCTGGGACGTTGATGGAGATGTGAAGATAACAAAATAAAAGAGGCAGGTTCAAGCCTCTGTCGGAATGAGGTGATAGAGGCTGTTTTGTGAGCAGGGTAGTATTAGTGACGAAAGGTAAGGCAGAGGATTGTTGGAGGGACACAGCAGGTGAAGCGGCATCCACAGGTAGAAATGTTGGTCAATGCTTTGGATCAAGACTAGAGGGAAGGGGGTGAAATAATGTATGAAAAGTAGGAAACATTGACTGACCATTCCTACCCATGGACCATGTCTGTCCTTCCTCCTGCAATTTTTTGTCCACTTCAAGGTTCCAGCTCCTGCACCGCTTGCGTTCCTCTGGTGCAGCTGCGTGGTTTGATAGGTGGAACGGGCCTGATGGGCCGCAGGGTACGCTTCTGTCCTGTGCAATTCCCTCAAGAAAATATCGATGCACAGTGGAAGGGGCCGCGCAGGAGCCGAGGCAAAGCCCGTGTTTGCTGGAGGGCTGCACGGAGGACCCTCTTGCCTGTGATCCGAGCAGGTCGGGTGCAAAGGAGAGGGCGCTGCGAGGGGCATAATTGAGAGATGTGGGGACAGTGGAAAGGAGCAGAGGATTCCTCGCCTGAATTGGTGTGTGAGTTATGACTCCCTTCCTGTTTACGGCAGGGTGGCGTTCCATGATCAAAGCAGTTTCCGCGGTTTGTCGATTTATGGACAAGAAGAGCAGTTATAGTGCTGGTGGCCAGCAAGATAATTCATTCAGCCTGAAAATAGTTATTTAAAAAAAAATACAATTCTTCAAAATGAGCTTTCAGGGCTAATGGCTTACTGTTCCCACCCTCTCCCCGGCCAGCAGCAGGAAAGAGAGAGAGAAAATAAGAGAAGGAAAAAAATCACCTTAAAATAACACTGGCAACTGCTTGCAAAAATTGTCATTAGTTATTCACATGTGGCCTCGCTTCCTGTTACAGGAGGCAAGTGTGTTGGCAGTATGTTTAGGGTCATCGCTCAGGGTGTCAACAAATGAACTTTGTCAACATATTATTTTCCTGTTACTTCCACTTATGGACGGCCTTTCTGTAGAACACATTTACCTGTGATTTGGTTGGCAGCACTCCTCTTTCCTGTGTTCCGAACTTATGGCTCCAGGTCACTGCGGAGACTCCGGTCCCAAGCCCCAGTTGACGCTCCAGCGGGGCAGCTGGGGGAGACACGCACCTCTCCAGGTGACCTTCCTCAGGATGATGGGTCCAAGGACTGTCGACTCTCTTCATTCCGTGGCTGGGTTTCAAGATGCTCGGAAACATTGAACGTCACCAATGTTCAGAGGGAACAGACTTTTTAAAGCGCCTTCACTTGGGACAGTCGGAAAAAAAAAGTGCTGGAGAAACACAGCAGGTCATGGCAAGTAAATGGCAGTTGGCAGTCCCATAAAGTGCCAAAGTTGGTCACTGGGAAGCTAATGGATCTTTTCTCAAGTTTTCTGGAATGCGGAGGAACGTTTGGCTGGGAGAGCATTGTTTATTGTGTACTGGGATACAGTGAAAATCTTTGTTTTTCTTGCTGTTCAGGCATTAACCAATACTAGGGCAACGGTGAAACAAAAGTGCGGGGTGCAAGGTTACAGTAAGTCAAAAGGTGCAGTGGGTAATATTGAAAAGATGGGATCAAAGGTTTTGTCATATACACATATACAAAGTACAGATACACTGAAATTCTTACTTGTTGCAGCCTCACAGGTACGTAAGACAAACCTACAACATATATTAAATATCACGATAGACAAGAAATTGGGGTGCAGTGCAGGACAGTACAGTTAAACAGTGCAGTGGCATCATCCTTTTCCAAGGCGAGGTCCATTCAAGGATCAGATAACAGCAGGAAGTAAACTGTCTTTGAATCTGGAGATGAGCGTTTTCAACCTCGTCCATCTTCTTTCCGATGGGAGAGGGGAGAAGAAGGTGTGACATGGTAGGATGGGTCCTTTAATATATCAGCAGCTTTCCGACCCCACGGATGATGTAGATGGAGTTGATAAGGGGGGGGGCTTGGCTTCTTGAGTGCCTTGAAGTGCACTCACAATTCTCAGCAGCCCCTTGTGGACTTGGGCAGAGCAGTCTCCATGCCAAGCCCTTAGAATAGTTAACATGGACATAACCTGGTGATGACCTGCATATGAATTGAGAGAGAATAGGCCCATTAGGCCCCACGCGTCCGCTCTGCCATTTACTAAGATCATGATGACTGATCTCAGCTCCATATTCCCATCCACTCCAATGGCCCTTCTCCCTCTTGTCACCAAAAATCCATCTCTTAGAGATCTTAAAAAAAACCCTCAATTCTTGACTCGATTCTCTTAGACTGCCTTTGGGGAAGTTGGTGTAAGACTCAAAGCCATGTAGGAGAAGAACAGATAATTAATTTCACTCTTAAATGGGCAGAGCCTTACTGAGACTCCAAATTCTAGGTCCTCTCAGCGAAGAACATCCTCAGCACATCCACTCTGACAATATGCCTCCAGACTTTACTCAAGTCGGAAGTTCAAGAACAGTTTTTTTTCCAATGGCATTCAGGGTCTTGAACCTCCCTGTACTATCCTAACCCTAACCATAAGATCCTCTGGAACCACTGAAAGATCTGGAACGTGACTCTTTTTCTTGCACCGAATGCAACTGTGACTGTGTCTTGATGAAGAATTTTAGCACAAAACATTGAGCATTCTTCATTTCCCACTGATACTGCTCAACCTGCTGATTGTGTTTAGCTGCAGGTTCCATCGTCTGCAATCTCCCATTGTGAATATTTATTTACCTAGCCTTTCTTATTTATTGTTTCTTTTCTGCCTTGGTGTATTGTGGTAATTTAATTTCACAACATCACAAGATATAGGAGCTGAACTCGGCCAATTGGCCTATTGAGTCTGAGTTGATCCATCCTCCCCCTTACCCCCACTCCCCATAACCCTGGATGCCCTGACCAATAAAATACCAGTCAAATACACCCAACAACCTCGCTTCCACAGCTGTCTGTGGCAAAATGTTCCGCAGACTCATGACCCTCTGACTAAAGACATTTTTCCGCATCTCTATTTTAAATTGGCGTCCTTATCCTGAACTTATGTCTGAGAATCCCCTACCATGGGAAACGACCTTGCCCCTTCTACACTGTCCAGGCCTTTTAACATTCAAAATGTCTCCATGAGTTCCCCCCCCCCCCTCCACCATCCTTCTGTACTCCAAAGAGTACAGTCCAAGAGCTAACAATCGTTCCTCAAATACTAACCCTTTTATTCCTGGTATCACCCTAGTCAATCTTCTCTGAACCCTCTCCAACACCAACACAGTCTCACCAGTGATTTATAGTCTCAGCTTTACATCCCTTCTCTTGTTTGCTATCCCTCGAGAAATGAATGACAATATTACATTCACCTTCTTCACCATGGAGGTCAACCTTTAGGGTGTCCTGCACGAGGACTCCCAAATTGCATCTTGGAATTTTGAATTTTCTCCCCATCTAAATAATGGTCCCCAAAGTGCGTGACTGTACACTTTCCAACATTGCATTTCATCTGCCACCTCTATTCTATCCAAGTCTCTCTCTCTTCAGCCTTTCGGTATCCTCAGCACCACCCACCCTTTTGGCATCATCTGCAAATTTAGCCACAAAGCCATCTTCTCCATAATCCAAATCATTTATACACAATGTAAAAAGAAGCGGCCCCAACACAGACCCCTGCGGAACACCACTGGTAACCGGTAGCCAACCAGAATAGGATCCCTCTATTCCCACTCTCTGTTTCCTGCCAACTAGCCAATGCCAGAATCCATTGATTCCTGGAAGATCATTAACAAGGCCTCCATCAGAACCGAAGGGTGCATTGCATCCAGTCCGGGAAATGTACCCTAAGACCATTTAGCTTCCCAAGAACCTTCTCTCTCATGATCTTGACCGCATTCACTTTCTTTCCCAAAGACCCATAAGTGTCTGGTATGCAACTAATGTAATCCACAGAGAAGACTGATCCAAAATATTTGTTCAGTTCCTCTGCCATCTCCTTGCCTCCCAGCATCATTTTCTATTGGTCTCATGTCTAATTTGGTCTCTCTTTTACTCTTTATATATTTAAAAAAGCTTTTAGTATCCTCTCTGATATTACTTGCTAACCTCCTTTCATAATTTATCATTTCCTTTTTCATTGTCTTCTCTTTTAAAAGCTTCCCAGTCCTCTAACTTTCCACGAATTTTTGTCTGTCCTCTAGCTTTTTATCTTTGGCTTTAACCTCCCTCGTCAGCCACAGTTGTCTCATTTTTCCATTCACAAATTTATTTTGTTTTGGTGTCTGCCTGTCCTGCACTTTCCTCATTTCTCGCAGAAACTGCAGCCATTGTCTTCCTCATTCACGTGCTTTTCCCATCGACTTTGGCCAGTTCTTCTCTCATCCGACTGTAATTTCCTTTACTCCACTGAAATGCCCACACGTTGGACTTTAGCCTCTCCTTTCCGAATTTCAAAGTGAACCCAATCACATTGTGATCATTGCCTCCTCCCTTTACCTTCAGCTCTCTAATCACCTCTACTTCATTACACAACACCCAATCAGAACAACTGATCCCCTGGTGGGCTCATCAACAAGTTGCTCCAAGAGGCCATCCCGTCGGCATTCCACAAACTCTCTCCTGAGATCCCGTACTGACAAGACTTTCCCAATCTACCTTCATGTTAAAATCCCCCATGATTATTGTAACGCTATCCTTCTGACATCTATTTCCAGTTGTAATTTGTGATCCACATCTCGGCTGCTGTTTGGGGCCCTGTATATAACTCAACCCATAATGATTCTACCTCTTCTGATCCTATGTCCCTTCATTCCAATGATGTAATATTGTTGCTTACCAGCAGAGCCACCCCACCCCCTCTACTTACCTGCCTATCCTTGTGATACACCGTGTATCTTTGGATGTTCAGCTCCCAATGACATCCATCCTTTAGCCATGACTTTAGTAATGGCCACAGCTTTGTACCCTCCAACCTGTAGCTGTACAACAAGATCATCCACCTTGTTTCTAACGCTGTGTGCATTCAAGTATTATAGCCTTAGACCAGTTTTTGAGTGCACCGAGTCTCTGTCATCCCTCCAGGTTCCCATGATCTTTTAGTTGATCCGGGAGGGGATGTCGAGAGGGTGGGTCTGGACCTGTGCAACCCCCTACTCACCTAAAATCCATTCACGCACACACTGCTCCTTTCTGGGGGAGTGGGGTCTCCATGTATCGAACCCCACAAACTGATTGAAAGGAGCCATCATCGTCCTATGGGACGGAGGGCCAGAAGAAGACCTCATATACGTGCCTGTGCGGCTGCGGCTGGTAAGAATTTTTGGTGCATCTGTACATTGCTTTCAGATATTTGACCACAAACTCTCATCTCATCCTTTCCTCGTTTTCCTTCAGCAAATATGACCCTAGCTTGTCCAGTCTAAGACAGCCCAACCCAACCAGAAAACCCTCTTAGACTTGCTTTCATTGTCTAAACATCCTTTAGGAGACCACCACTGTACTTGATTAGACCAGCCCTTTTAATTATACCAGAGGCTGTTTACTTTTGTACTGGATTCCCCAGGCCATAGCATCATGGCCTGGAGCAAGGCTTGCTGTTAAAGCCATCAAATTGATCCCATTCCCTCCAGTTCTTTCAGCTTTTGAAGTGGAATTATTGAACTGTGAGGTTTATAATAGTCAAGTTGTTAGGACATTGGTTTCTGACTTCACTGAGTTTTGCACTGGCCTCTTCTCTTCGCAGATCAACTGTGTGCTGATTGGCTGCCTTATTCTGCACCTCTCACAATTTACAACCAAGCCACCATTATTGGAATTGTCCCCGTTAATATCTCACAGGTAACCCAGGGAGAAGTGGTCCTCTGTTGTTAATTGCTGCTGTTAATTATATTTGAGGTATGCTGTGCAGAATTTCCCAGTCCACCAACTAGCAAGTTACCGCTCGATTAACTCAGAGCTCAATAAACTTCCCATTACAAAGTCACAAGCAATGTTAGGCATCAGTGGGGAGGAGGGAAAGGTTGGGCACAGCCAATATGGACCCAGCAAAGTACAGCAACAGTAAAAGTGATCTGTTTTCCTGCCTGTGGTTGAGGGACCAAGTGCATTTGTGTAGAGCACTGACAGGTCACCAGGTAGCAGCACTGCCTTTTTCCTGAGGTGTTAACACGAAGCCTCATGAGTTCCCTGGGAAGGAGATATAAAATGTTCCACGTTCCATTTCAAACCCGGGGGTGCTGTTCATCCTAGAGTCTCAGCATTTCCCCTCAGTCCACAACACTAAAGTAAGATGATAGAGAAACGTAAAAGCTGCAGACACGGGAATCCTGAGTGAGCAAGATACTGTTGGAGGAACTCAGCAGGTCCGATAGCATTCGTGGGTAGAAATGATCAGTTGATGGTTCAGATGTGAAAAAAAATGTTTCAGACCTGAAATCCATGGATGTTTTCTGATCTGCTATGTTAAATTTTTAAATTTAAATGTACAGCACATGAGTCCATGCCGCCCAACCCCCGGTATGTTTTTGAATGGTGGGAGGAAACTGGAGCTGCCGGGGAAAACCCACGCAGACAGAGGGAGAACATATAAATTCCTTACAGACAGCGTGGGATTCAAACCCCGGTCCGGTCCCGATCACTGTAAAGACGTTGCGCTAACCGCTACACTAACCATGCTACCCCTGTCCTTCCAGCAGTTCTTTGTTGATATGGAGAAAGGTGCCTGGCCAGCCTTCAGAAGCTGACTTTGGGAGCTTGCTGTGCATTAGCATGAATTCACATTTCCCAACCTATAACCGTGGAGAGGACATCACCAACAATCTGTCCTGGTCCTAACCACATTGACACAATGGCCAAGAAGTTCTTCTGAGAAAATTTTTTTAACCTGATAATAACAGAAGAAAGTATTTGAAGGGATTTGAAACTTCTCTTTCATTCAAACAAAAGACAAAAATCTCCCTGTTTCAAAACAATCTTCAATTTTTTAAATCCCCATTTCACTCCATATTTTCAAAAACTGATTATCTACAGTAAAAGTAAAAAGTTTATTCTAATATAAAGGCATTTTCAATGAAATCTTCCCTTTCCCATCTATCTGGTAATCAACTTTATTCCATATTTCAATTAAATGTTTCAGAATTGGTGGATCTCTGCCAGTTAACAATTTTGGATTCCATTTATAAATAAATTCAACCATAAACTTCTCGTCAATTTTATCCTACTCTATTTCAGCCCAAAATAGACGATTTACTTGTATCAAACATTGCATTAATAAATTTCAGTTGCACTGCTTTATAATAATTCTAAAAATGAGAAAGTTGTAAACCACCCAGTTCAAGTTTCCATGTCAATTTCTCCCTATTCATTTTCCCTTTCCATAAAAATTTCCTTACAGCTAAATTAGGATCCTTAAAGAATTTTTGAGGCACTAAACAAGGAATATATGGAAAAAGATATTGAACCCTTGGAAAAATATTCATTTTAATACAATTCACTCTCCCTATTAGAGTAACAGGTAAATCATTCCATCTAAATCTTCTTTCTTTAATTTTATTAAATAATGGAATACAATTTAACCTATATAAATTTTCTAAATTTCTATCAATTCTAATACCTAAATGTTTAATTGGATTATTTGTCCATCTAAATTGAGCTACATCTTAACAATGGTCATAATTTCCTTCTACCAACGACATAACTTCCTTAGTACTAATTTTTATCTGGGTACAGCTCAGTTTGGGATGGGAGATGCTCTGCCCAAGACAGCAGGAAACTGCAGAGAGTTATGGACACACTCAGGCCATCACGCACACCACTCCTTTGACTCTTATCCTCGCATGGCAACAGGAAAGCAGCCAACCTATCACACCCTCTCTTCTCCTCCCTTGAGCAGAAGATACATTATTGGAAAGGTTCACTTTCAGAATCAAGTAAAAACAGAAAACTCAACAGGTCTCGCAGCATCCACAGGAGATAAAGATGTGACCAATTTTCGAACCTGAGCCCTTCTTCAAGTTATGAGCAACAAAAGCAGACTGGGGGAGGAGGGAAGAATGGGTGGTGGGGGGGGAGCACAGGCCCAAAAGGTGACAATTGGACATGGATGGGAAGACAAGAGAACAAATGTGATAACTGATTCGGGAAAGGGGGCTCTGTGAATGCAGAGCTTGAGGGAAGGAGGGAGAGGGAAAGGAGAAGAGAGACAGAATCAGAGAAAAGGAGAAATAGAGAAAGGGGAAGGGGAGAGATGGAGTGGAGGAGGCTAACAAAAATGTTAATGCCATCTGGTTGGAGGGTGCCAAAACGGAATATGAGGTGTTGTTCCTCCAATTTGCTAGTGGTCTCAGTGCAGCAGAGCAGGAGATCATGGACAGACATGTCAACACGGAAATGGGATTGAGAATGGAAATGGGTGGCCATTAGGAGATATACGCTATTGTGGCGGACAGAGCTAAGGTGCTGAATGAAGCTATGTTCAGTCTCCCCGATGTAGAGGAGGCCACAGTGGGAAGGCAATCCTTGCAGATTCACAAGTGAAGTGCTTCTTCACTTGGAAGGATTGTTTGGGGCCTCAAATGGAGATGAGGGAGGAGGTGTGGGCACAAATGGAGTATCTCCTGCAGTCACAAGGGTAGATGCCAAGGGAGTGATCAGTAGAAAGGGAGGGATGGATGTGGGAGCCACAGAGGGAGCAGTCCCTGCATCAGGCAAGGAGGGCAGGAGAGGAGAAGATACGTCTGGAGGTGAAATCATGAAGTGCGTGGCGGAAATGGCAGAGGATGTGGACAAGGGGAAACCTGTCCTTGTTGCACATGAGGGTGGAGGGGGCCAGGGCAATGGAGGAGATGCAGGTGAGGGTCGAGTTGATAGTGGGAGAGGGAAAGCCATGCTGTTTGAAGAAGGAGGGCATTTCAGATGATCTCGCATGCAATACCTTGTCCTGGGACCAGAAGCCATGGAGACGGAGGAATTGTGAGAAAGGAATGGAATCGTTACAGGGGAGTTGTGGAGACAGAGTGTGGAGTTGTCAGTGAGCGAGCTATGGGAGTTGGTGGGTTGGTAGAAGTTGCCTGTTGAGAGTTTGTGTCCTAAGATGGAGATAAAGAGATCAAGAAACAGGAAAGTGTTGCTGGAGATGGACCAAGTGAATTTGAGCCCAAGGTGGAAGTTGTCAGCAAAATAGATAAAATTGATGAACTCCTCATGGGTACAATGAAGCAATACCAATGTTGTCATCAATGAAACAAAGCAAGAGTTGAGGATCCTTGCTCCACATAGCCAACAAAAAGGCAGGCATGGTTGGGCCCCATATGGGTACCCATGACTACCGCATTGACAGAGAAAGTGGGATGAGTCAAAGGAGGTTATTGTTGGTGAGGACAGGTTCTGCCAGTCAGAGGAGCATGGCACTGGAGGGGGATGGGTTGGGTCTGTTATCAAAGAAGAAATGAAGGGCTTTCAGGCCTTTGACATGGGGAATGGAAGTGTATAGTGATTGGATGACCATGGTGAAGATGAGGGAGTCAAGTTCAGGGAACTGGAAGTTGTTGAAGTGATGGAGAGCATGTGAAGTATTGCAGATGTAGATGGGGAGAGACTGGACCGGCGGGACAAAGCAGAGTCAAGGTAAGTGGCTACCTGTTCAGTGGGGCAGTAGGACGCAGACACAAGGGGTCTGCCGGGACAATTGGGTTCGTGGACCTTGGGTAGGAAGTAGAAGCAGGCAGAGCAGGGTTTGGAAACAATTAGGGATAGGGAGGTGACTGGTTATTTTAAATTAATTATCACCATTTGTCTGTTGGCCTGTGCTCCCCATCCCTCCTTTCTTCCCCAGCCTTTTAATTCAGGCACCTGCCTGCTGTTTGCTCATACCTTGGGCCTTAGGCCCAAAATGTTGGTTATATCTCATTATCTCCCAAGGAAGCTGTGAGGTTTACTGAGTTCTTCCAGCATTACTGTATTTTTACGACAATCACAGTGGCTGCAGAACTTCATGCTTCACCACCTTCAGATTCAAGGAAGGTTGATAACTATCAGTTATCAGATTCTTGAATTGACCACTATTAACATAATGATGCACAATTTAACTATATTTTTCTCTTTAACCTTGCACCCTGCACTTTTGCCTGACGTGACCCTGCACCCTGCACTTTTGCCTGACGTGACCCTTTATCCTGCACTTTTGCCTCATGTGACCCTGCACCCTGCACTTTTGCCTGACGTGACCCTTTATCCTGCACTTTTGCCTCACGTGACCCTGCACCTTGCACTTTTGCCTCACGTGACCCTTTATCCTGCACTTTTGCCTCACGTGACCCTATGTGGTGAGCTGTTAGACAGAATCAGACACACACAAGGTAAAGATTGTACAACAGGCTTTAATCCACAAAGACTTCCACAGAGCGAGGCTGGCTGTAGCTGCAGCAACTCTGAGTGAGGTCTCAGGAGGCCAGCGCAGGCTTATATCCCAGAGGGTGATTCACACCCAACCGGTGTTGGGTGACTGATTGACAGCCGGCCAGGTGTTGTCCTTATACTCTTACAGGTACAGAGGTTTCCCCCTGCAGTAGGCCAGTGGTATACCACCACACCCTACACCCTGCACTTTTGCCTCATGCAACCCTGCATCTTGCACTTTTGCCTCATGTGACCCTGCACCCTGTACTTTTTCCTCAAGCGACCTTGCACCCTGCACTTTTGTTTTATTGTAACTTTTTATTCTTGTACAACCTGCTGTGCCCTGTAGAGGGTGACTTGTATCGATAGAATGCAAAATAAAACTTTTCACTTTAGTTCAATTCATGTGGCAAAAAACATTTCATTTCAAAAACTGCTCATTAAAAGTTAACTGCTTTAGGATATTAGAACCTTTTCCTTCTGTCCAGGTCTTTGCAAGAACCTATCCACTCACTGAACAGAAGAGCATGGTCTTGGGTTCATATTTCATCTGAAAGGTGGTACCTCCAGCAGTGCAATTCAGGGGTGAGATCCTGTGTTACCCACTCCACGCATTGGGTGGGCCAATATGGCAGATGCCTTTTGAGATAAGGCAATGTATGGGTGTGGGAAGACCGTACACCCGCTACCTTATGACCCCTTGGCGTAGAGGAAAGCAGAATGGGTGGGGCTGTGGGATGCGGTGAAAGAATGAAGGTGATGGGAGAGAATGTCAACACGGTGGATCGGTTGGATCACCCCAACGTTACCTCTAAGCTCTCTGAGCTGATATCACGTCAATCCTCTTCACCGTAATACCTCATCTCCAACTCCAACAAGGTCTCCAGTGAAGGCTGCTGGAGTGGGAAGCTGTTGAATCTTCACTATCTCCACTCCAGTACCTGGTTGTTGTGCAGTGACTGTACCATGTGTACATCTGGAAGTACAGAAACCATTGTCATAAAGAACCCCCATAACACTGGTCGCAACCTCTTCTCACTGTTACCTCTGGGCAGAAGGTACAGAATCCTGAAGACCAGGACCTTTGGGTTCAAATACGTTTTCGTTCCAACAGCTGAGAGGCTCTTGAACCTCTCCTTACTTCCTTCCCGATAAAATATCCCATGACCACCAAAGATCAGTCTGCACAATTGAAACATCACATTCTTGCACTAGGTGCAGTTGTAAATGTTTATTTCTCTATCATTTTATATTTATCATCATTTTTTCTGCATCATTTAAACTACTAATGTTAGTGTTTCATACATAGCCATGTAGCTGCTGCAGGCAAGAATTCCAATGCATCTGTTCATTGTAGAATGTGTATGACAATAAAATCATAATCATTATCATGGATGCTGAGTGATCTGCTTCTTCGATCCCAGCATCTGCAAAACCAAGGAGATGATTGCGGACTTCAGGATGAAGCCAGGGGGGCACGGCCCAGTCCTCATCGAGGGCTCAGTAGTGGAGAGGGTCAAGAACATAATCTTGGGGGTCAACATCTCCGAGGTTCTGGAGTCTCCACGTTGATGCAATCACAAAGAAGGCTCGCCAGCGGCTATACTCTGTGAAGTGTCTGAGGAGATTCAGTTTGTCAGCCAAGACTCTCATAAACTTCTACAGGTGTACCGTGGAGAACATTCTGGCTGTTTCCATCACTGCCTGGTATGGAGGTACCAGCTTTCAGGACAACAATAAACTCCAGAGGGTTGTTAACTCAGCCTGCGACATCACAGGCACCAGACTTCACTCCATCGAGGACATCTACATGAGGCGGTGTCTTAAAAAGTAGCCTCTATCCTCAAAGACCCCCCCCCCACACCACCCAGGCCACACCCTCTTCACTCTGCTTCCATTGGGGAAAAGGTCCAGGAGCCCAAAGACAAGCACTCAGCGGCACAAGGACAGCTTCTTCCCCGCTGCCATCAGATTCCTGAATAATCAATGAATCACTTACTTTTCGTGCACTATTATTTTAATTTTTTATAGTAATTTTGTAAGATGGTTATAATATGAATGTTTGCCTTGTGACGCTGCCGCAAAACACCGAATTTCATGAGCTGTTCATGACAATAAATCCTGATTCTGATTCTGCAGCTTTGGTGGTTCTCTGTTGTTGAGGCCAATTCAGTGGATACATTGAAAAAGAGGTGATGGATGTGGCCCCTAAGACTAAAGGGATCAAGGGGTGTGGAGAGAAAGCAGGAAGAGAGTACTGAGTATAAATTTTAAATTTAAATTTCGGCCTGTAGCACGGTAACAGGCCCTTCCGGCCTATGAGCCCGTGCCGCCCAATCACACACATTTGACCTACAACCCCTGGTACGCCTTGAACGATGGGAGGAAACCAAAGCACCTGGAGGTAAGCTCATGTGGCCACAGGGAGAGTGTACAGACTCCTTACAGATGGCGGGGGATTCGAATTCGAGTCTCTGGCGTTGAACTAACTGTGTCACCCTGCACGCTCACCATGCTGCTTGGGCTGAGCTATAATGGCCAGTCATGATTGAACTGAATGACGGATTAGGTGTGAAATAGTGAATGGTCATCTATTTTCTATGTTTCTCAGAAGAGGGTCAAGTGTGCAGCAAATCTAGCTTGTTCTGTTTTTTATACCAGCCAGTTAACCTTGGCTGCGATGATGTTATGAGGTTATTAAGGTCTCCGCCCCCTCGTTCTCCCCCACCCCCCCCCACCCCCTTCAGCAGATACAGAGGTGCAAGCGTTTTGGATGAATTATGTGTGGGACTGAGTGCCTTGTCTGTGGGTAACATTGCTGACACAGAAGCCAGCTTCTGCTTCAAGTTGCATTCAGCCAAACCTCTGCCTAGTGACTGCTTTAATCCTTCCATTTAAATTCCAGATAACACTTGCCTCAAAGTTTTAAAAAGAGACCTTACGCTTTCAAGAATTCCAGGTAGAGTCATAAATTCTCACTCACTGAAGGTCATTCCATCAGAATGGCACTGGAAAAGACAGATTTGCATTTCTATAGCACCTTTCATGACCTCCAAAATTGCTTTCAGGCAATTAAGCACGTTGTTTAATTCTTGTTTAATTCGGTCATTGTAATGTGGGAAAGATAGTACTCAGGGTACATACACAGCAGGGCCCCACTCTATTATAATCACCTGGTAATTTAAGATTAGTGAGGTTGATCCAGGAATATCAGTTGGGGACAACATTCTTGCTGTTGTTTTGAACATTGCAATGGGAAGTTTATATCCTGAGATGAAAGATGGTTCCCAAACTATAACAGTCTGCAGATGCTGGGATTAAATGCTGTATGGAAAAGGACGGGAGAAACCCAGCAGTTCTCACGGCATACAGAGGAAGTAAAGGGGAACCAACATTTAGAGCCTGGACTCTTCATCAGGAATGAGGAAAAAGCAGGCAGGCATCAAGATTAAAAATGATGGGGAGCAGGATGGGGGGGTGGGGAGAAGGGGAGGAAATGAAAAAGGGAAAGAGGAGGAGCATAGGCTAACAGGTAAGAGGTAATAGGTGGACACAGATGGGGGGGAGCAGAAGAAGGAAGAAGCTGAGAATTGATAGGAGAGGAGAGGGCGGTGGGTTGAGGTGAGATCCCTGATAAGAGATTGAAGGGAAGGGAAGGATGAGGAAGGGACAGTGGTGGGGAAAGGGGGGGGGGGAGAGAGAGAGAGAGAGAGAGAGAGAGAGAGAGAGAGAGAGAGAGAGAGAGAAGCCGTTTTCAGATGGCCAGAATACCCGAATGTAAAGCCACCTAAAATATCCCAATGTGGTTGTCAGGAGGCCACCTGAAAGCAGAGAAGCCGTCCCCGAGGAGCACTTACACTCATCCCACCTCAGGGAGGTATATTCTCCGCTTCCGAGTGCTCCCGCTAGGCACCTGAAAGCAGCAAGGCAAAACCGGCTAGCAACTTTCAGGTGCCTAGCAGGGGGAAGGCGGATGACAGACAGCCGGCGACCAAACTCCTCGTGCCTGACAGCACCCCTCCCTGCTGCCTAACAACCATTCTCCCCCCCCCCCAGCGCGGGACGTCAGGGCTGGAGCAGCTGGCGTGGGACTACAGGGCTGGGGCGACCGGCATTGGACTACAAGGCTGGGGCAGCTGGAGCAGGTCTACGGGGCTGGAGCGGCAAGCACAGAACTATAGGGCTGGAGCAGCCGGCACAGGACTGGTGGTTGAACGGAAATTGGAGAAGTTGGCATTAATGCTGTCTGGCCCAGGAATACAAGGTGTTGTTCCTCCGATTTGTTGGCGGCCTTGGTTTAACAGTCCATTTATCTGAGCAATAGTCCCTCTGTCCCAGTTTCTGAGGATTATTAATCGCAAACTCTCCTGTCCCTTACTCTCAACCATGCAGCCTTGTCCCACCTTACTGGGCTGAGGATGGTGAGAAGCTGGGGCGAAACCGAACACTGACTCTGCTGGAGGAACTCAATGGTCACCCAGCACAAACGAGGGGATGCTGTCGAAAGACACATTCCAAGCTGCAGGCGTACGTGCTGAAGGACACAGTGAGGCTTGGCGCAGCCAACGCCAAGGTGCCGTGGGGGAAGGTCTGTCCCAGGCATTGAGGGACTGAGCCCGAGAGGGGAGAGTAATGACAAGATGGTAATGGTGTAAATAGAAATGAATGTAACAATGTGCAGTGATGGGAATGTATGGATGTGACACTAAAGGCGCGAAGAGACTTGGAATGGGTTTCTTTTTGTAAATCGATTTTTTGAATACAGTCTATTTTTGATTAATTTTTAAAAATCAGTGGGTTATAAAGACTGGTCGACATTTTGAGCCAAGACTCACTCCACCACCTGCAGCCTCCTGTGTGTCTCCAGAAGTCGGAGAGACTTGGCATGGACAGTCAACGTTGCCACCAGGACCTAGAACATCTGACCCCTCCCTCTCCCAACCCCAGGAGGAGCTCAGAACGTTATTGATGGAATGGAAAGCTGATGCGGCTGAGGCTTCCTCCCAGTTTTCCCCACAACCGTGGAACACCAAAACTGCAGGTGCTGTGATCTTGAGCAGGCAGTTGAAAGCTGGAAAGGCCTCACTCAGCAAGCCTGGGAGCATCCAGGGAGAGAGATAGTCACTCAACTTTTTGGGGCGGGACCCTGTCTTCAAAAGTCAATGTGAAACCTCACAGAACTCCCTCCCAAGTTCTCATTGCCTGCTTCCTTTAAACCGTTGCCCCACCTCCCGATGAGTCAATGTCCTTAGTTTAGAACCTACACTTCACCCGTGGAGGGTTGATCTTGTGCTTCGATATTCCCGTTGTGTCTCCTGCACATCGGGGAGTCTGGACTCGGTCTGGATCGCTTCGTTGAGCACCTTCGCTATGCCCTGCTGCAAGAGCAAAGACCTCCCAGTGGCCAATCATTTAAATTCCATACCCCATTCCCACACCAGTGGACTGACACACCGTCATGTTGAGGTCACCTGAAAATTAGAGGAACGACACCTTACATTCCGCTTGGCAGAGGCATAGACAAGTTCTAACGAGAGGCAGAGTGAGAAGGTAAAAAAAAAGGAACCACAGCACTGACCAAATGTTGAGTCAGTGGTTGAATGGCAGGCTGCACAGATGTTTTGGCAGCATCAGACTGGAGGGGGGCTGCGGAAGTGTCAAATGGGGGAGGGGTCATGGCAGTGTCAGACTGGGGGCGGGGGGATAAAAGTGAAAAATGTGCTCGGAGTGGGGGGGGAGCGTTTGCTCCTTGCACCCCCACTGCTGTTTGGACATTCTCCGACCAGAGAGCAGGAACTTTGACCTCCAATTTACATTAAACACCCCCCCACTCCACCAGTCTCGTTCCTTTCCTCACCCCCTTTTCCTTCTCCTATCAGAGCGCTGCCATCCTTCTCCCTCAGCCCTCTCCCTCCATCCCCTCTCCAGCTTCTTTTACCCTCCCGCCTGTATCCACCAGCTGAGCTCCTCCAGCGGTTTCTACTACAGTCACAGCGTCTGCAGACGTTCGTGTTTCACCTGATTGCCTTTGCTCTTCCCCCCAGCCCCCCTCCCTTCCCCTCTTCTCATCGTCCACCTCCCCCTCCCACCTTTTCGTTCCAGCATCTGCCTGATGTCCAACACCCCAAAATGTTGGCTTGTCTTGTACTTCCCATGAATGCTGTGTGTCCTGCTGAGTTTCTCCAGCACTTTTGTGTACCACACAAGTCCCTGGCATCGGCAGATATTTTTGTTACATCCTTAGTTTAGTTTAATAGCTTTAGTTTACTTAATTGTCAGCTGGACTGAGATAGAGAGAAAGCATTAAAGGCTCACGGTGACTGAAGAAGCTGGAAGGCGAAGCGAAACGCCATCTGGTGGAGGAGTCCAACAGGTCGAGCAACGTCCACGGGAGAAAGAGAATGGTCGACGTTTCGAGCTGAGGAACCTGGTTTTGTGCTATCCAGGTGTCACCACCCTCTGGTGTTATTTTGGGTTTAAGCCTTTGTAGAAGACCACATGGTACAAGAAGAGCATTGATCAGGCTGGTGTTGTAGCATTTTTACAGGCAAATCAAATCCTCAGTTTTTTCCTCTGTCATGACGAGCTTGGAAGCCCGGATCTTGAGGGGTCGGGGCTCCGGGGAAGCAATGGACTGGTGCAGGGCGCCCAAGCAAAACACCTCCCACACTCCACACCCTCCCCTGACAAGGAGAAGCTTGGGAGGTGGCCACAACAGCGGATCATTGATGACTTGGGTGCTGAAGGACCCACATCAAGGTATGGGCTGCTGGACTCTGAGGGACGCACACCAGACTGTGGGGACTGGAAACTAAGGGACTCAAACAGGCCATGGGGACTGAGGGACCCACACCAGGCTTGTGGGGACTGGAGACTGAGGGATCCATACCAGGCCGTAGGGACTGGAGAATGAGGGACCCACACCAGGCCATGGGGTCTGGAGACTGATGGAACCACACAAGGCTGTGGGCTGCTGGAGACAGGCTTGTGGGGCTAAGTCTGGGATTTGTGAGGGTGTCAATGACAAGCTGGGCTCCCAAAGGGCCTCAGAAGGGCTGACTACTCCCTGATCACATAGGGGGTTGGGAGCCAGGGGCTGAGGAAGGAGATGGACACCTGGAGTATGGGTTCAGGATGGCATGCAGCTGTGGAGGTTACGGGGTTGCAGGAGGTGGCATCATGGAAGAGGTGGCAGGAACCATAGACACTCGGTGTCTCTAACCTGGGACTCTCATTTGCTTCTCATCTTTGCCTTTACACTGATGTTGAATGTTGTCACCTCAGCAGTTTGCCCTACTGCCTCACAACCCCTGTGACCCGGTGTTTGATCCTGACCTCAGGTGCTATCTGCGTGGAGTTTGCACGCCCTCCCTGTGATTGCCCATGATGCTCCGGTTTCCGGCTACATCCCAAAGATGTGTGAGTTAGCAGGCTTATTGGCTGATCTGAATTGCTTTGACAGTCAGCAGGTGGCAAAAGGGACCCAACAGGGAAGTTGGTGAAAGTTCCAGGGCCAGCATAAGTGAGCAGTGGAGCAGGGAGATGGGGGGGGGGGGGGGAGTGAGAGGCAGCATGGACTCGATGGGCTGAACTATCTTAGTGACATACCTTTGATGGAATGGCTCTGGGTGTGTTTTTCAGAGCAGCGATCCAAACACTTCCTCGAAAACTCGGCCTCTGTCTGAAAACCCATTATCAAAGAGAGAGCCCCAGACTGAGCCCTTGATCAGATCCCAGCCAACCTTCTGTATCTTTATTCAGTACCAAATCAAACTGAACCCCACCCTCTGAACCAGAGCTGGTGTAAAAGCCAGCGCTGCCGCCGGGGAGAGCAGGAAGAGGAGACACAGCGCTTCCCCAAAGGACTCTATCACCCCATCCAACACCCGATGGCTCCATACAGGGTTTAAACGGCTCATTAAGACTGTATGTAATTTAAAATCCTACAACCACTGGGTCTGGACCCAAGATGGCGGCACTTGTTCTCGGCGGTGGATTAGAGAAACCAGGGGAGCAGCGGACTGCCCCAGGGTACCAGTAACTTTAAAATGCTTAATTTTTTTTTAAACAATCCCATTCAGAAGGAGAAGCCGAGGAGACAACACCAAGACGGTGACGAACGTACACAGGTGGAAGCTGCTGGAGATGTGAAATTGAAGGACTCGCACCAGCCTGCAAGCTGCTGGAGGTGGACTCATGAAAACCAGGGATCAGAACCAAGATTGAGAGGGTGCTGAGGGCTAGAACAGCTCCAGATGCCCCCTGGGTACTGATGGCCTCCAAAACGTGGTGAAGGTTTGGATCTGGACTTGGGTTACTTGATAATTTGATCTGTAATGGAGTCCTGTGCGACAGCAGAGGCTGTGAGAGCGCTGGAGGAAAATCCATGGACATTCAGTGACTCGGGGGGGGGGGGGTGGGGGGGGTCTTAATTTTGCTTCTCTCTCCCTGACTGTAAGGGGCACTGGCCAATGCTAATGGTGAATCTTTGTCTCCCTTATGGCAAGCTAAAGGCAATTTTGTGAAATATAAAATTTCATCTTTATTGCATAACAATAAATAGTATCTGATCTGATGAAGGGCCCAGGCCCAAAACATTGGTTACCTCTTACTTCCTCTGGATGCTGTGTGACCTGCGTTAGAGCACTGATCACCATCCTCTAACTCAGCTTGGCCATCTATTAATTACTGTGTGGGCCAGGCACAATTCCAGTGCCATCTACAAGTTTGCCAATGACACCTCAATCGTCGGCAGAATCACTAACGGCAATGAGGAACTCTACAGGAGGGAGCTAGATCAACTCGTTGAATGGTGTACCGACAACAACCTTGCGCTCAACGTTAGCAAAACCAAAGAGACGATTGTGAACTTCAGGAAGAAGTCAGGGGAACATGACCCAGACCTCGTTGAGGGCTCAGAAGTGAAGAGAGTCAAGGACTTCAAATTCCTGGGTGTCAACATCTCTGAGGATCTGTCCTGGAGCCTCCACGTTGATGCAATCACAAAGAAGGCCCGCAGCGGCTATACTTTGTGAGGTGTCTGAGGAGATTCGGTTTGTCAGACAAGACTCTCGTAAACCTCTACAGGTGGACCGTGGAGAGCATTCTGACTAGTGGCATCACTGCCTGGTATGGAGGTACCAACTCTCAGGACAAGAATAAACTCCAGAGGGTTGCTCACTCGGCCTGCGACATCACAGGCACCAGACTTCCCTCCATTGAGGACATCTACATGAGGCGGCGTCTTAGAAAAGCAGCCTCTATCCTCAAAGACCCCAACCACCCAGGCCACGCCCTCTTCACTCTGCTACCATCGGGGAAAAGGTGCAGGAGCCTAAAGACAAACACTAAGCAGCACAAGGACAGCTTCTTCCCCGCTGCCATCAGATTCCTGAATGATCAATGAACCGAAGACACTGCCTTACTTTTCATGCACCATTATTTTAATTTATGGTTGTAACATGGTTATAATATGAATGTTTACACTATGACGCTACCGCAAAACACTGAATTTCGTGACTTGTTCATGACAATAAAACCTGATTCTGATCCTTGTAGAAACCACTCAAACATTTTGATTAAGTAGCACAGTCCCAAAATACTCTAATTCCCCCTTTAAACTAACTGGTGGACCCCAGCCTGAATTTCCTCTTATGCCACCCATTGGACTCCGACCTGGGACATACTCCAGGGTATCATTTATTCTTCATGCAAATCATTTCAGCCCTTTAATTGGATTCCAGCCTGTAGCGCACTCATGGAGGACTTATATATAAACCACCCAAACCTCTTTATTAGGTTTGCAGCCTGTATCTCATTTCCTATTTACTGATTGAGTGAAGACTCACAGAATAGAGGACTGTAAACCTGGCCCTGCGTTCTGTGGCTGGCGCAATAATTAATGCTACCCCTTCAGTTCCCCTGTATTACAACCTCCCCTCCCTCCCTCCCTCCCAGCAGTACATTCGCCTGCCTCTGACCCAGCTGGAAGGGAGGTGATGTGTTCTCAAGCCTGCCTTCGCGCTGTACATCTTCAGCTGTTTCCACAAGCACGGCCCGGCATTTATGGCCGGATATTGCGGCTGACCTCAGGCCTGTACAGGGTCACAGGAAGGTCGCGCAGAGTACCCTCCCTCCCCCGCCCCCCTCAAGTTCACATTCCCCGACTCGCCTGCCAGCTTTGTAGAACCTGCACTGAAGGTGCCCAGGGCTTGATTTAACAACCAGGGCCCTGGCTGCATTTGGGCCCAGTTGAAGCGTCCGTAGGGTCTGCAGCTCATCCCTCGTTCACACATTGCTCTGAGCATCAAAACTTTATCGTTTTTTTTGCCCCCCTCCAGTAACTGCCTGGAAAAACAGTGGAGATAAACTCCTGCGGTGTTAATTTATGGCAGGAAGTCTCATTCTCTCACCTACCCGTGGAGGGAGACTTCAGTAAAAGCCAGCTGATGAGGTAGACAGGTTCCCACACTGCCAATACTTTAGACAAGGCCAGGCTTCTCCCAGCAGAACAACAAAATATAGCACAAACAAACATGCACGTGTTTATCTTTGGTCACACTGCTTCCAATCCCGAAACAAAGAACGTCTGGGCTGGTTCTCAGGCTTCCTGGTTCCTCATTCATAAAATCAGGCCGATCCCTTTCCCTCAAATTTCCCACAGCCTCCCCTTTGCATTTCCTTCTCAATTATAATGAGTTTATTGTCATACACATTGAACAAGGAACTTCTGCACTAAAATTCTTAATTGCTGTCACCAAACAGGTACTTTGTAAAAAAAAACAACTCCAATAGTATAGTTTAACCAAATTAAAAAGGGACAATTAATAATAAATATTCACATTTATCCTTGTTCAAAAAAAATGACATCAATATTGCAGCTATGGTCTGCGAGCAGTCTCCGATTAATGTAACAAGCAGAGATCCAAGAGTCCGATCGCTTTTGGAAGAAACTGTTTTGAACCGAAAGGTGCTGGCTTCTGTACCCTCTGCCCCAAGGTAGCAGTGGGAAGAGGATGTGACCAGGGTTATGGGGGTCCTTTGTGATGTTGGCTGCCTTCTTGAGTCAATGCCTCACATTGATGCATTCAGTGCATGGGAGGTTGCAGCCAGTGACAGACCCACTAACCTGCACCTTTGAGATATGGGAGAAGGCAGATTGCACGGACAAAGAGAATAACGCAAGGAGAATAAATGTGCCCTACCTTCTGAACCCTGAATTGTTCCTGGGCACGTGAATACCCAAACTAGGCTGTGATGATGTGACGATGTCACCTGCGCAAGTTGTCTGCATACAGAACCCGCGATCAGCTGCAACGTCGACACTTTTCCCTATTCCAGTTGTCCCTCCCACAACCCTCGCAGAGCTTTGGGGCCACATGAGAGGACGGAACATGATGCAATCCGCAGTCTGCTGGAGGAACTCAGCGGGTCGACCAGCGTCAGTGGGAGAAAAAGAGCGGTCAACATTTCGGGCCCCAACTCTCCAGCAGGACTGCAAGTGTAGAGGAGAGGGAGCTGGTAATGATGATGGCCTTGACGAAGGGTTCTGGCTCGAAACATCAACCATTCTGATGCTGGTCATCCAGCAGACCCTTGTTCGCTTTGTGGGCTGTGAATCCAGCTGGCACAGGGGGGGGGGCATCATTGTCCCCCCTTGATTCTACCTGAACTGAGGAGGAGGAAAACAACAAGAGGCTGGAGGGATTCATTGGGTCCAATTAATGTTTCAGCTTGGGACCCTGTATTGAGTTCAGCTGGGAGGCAATGTTGCTGGGTCGAGAGCCAAGATTAGGTGAGGGCAGATTGCCTTTCCATTAATGAACCCAGTGGGTTGCGATGAGGCCAGGAGTCTGCTCCTCATGGCAGTACAATCAAAAATACTGCAGGTGCTGGGAACCTGAGACAAATTTCGGAGATGCCAGGGACCCTCAACAGATCGGGCATCATCGGTGGAAGTAGAAACAGGGTTAATGTTTCAGGATGAAGGTCCTTTGTTGGAGTGTGCACAGTGGCACAGCTGGTAAAGCCACCAGAGATGTGGGTTGGGCCCAGACCTAGGGTACTGTCTGTGTAGGAGTGCTCTCTGTGATCTTAGACTGTGGGCTTTGTCCGTGTGCTCTGATTTCCTCCCAAAGGTGCAGGTTAGTGGCTCATTTCAGTCTGGTAATGCCCTTGAGTGTAAAGCCCTGCAAAAGGTGATGGACACAGCCAAGCACATCATGGCCCTCCCCACCAGTGAGAACATCAACAGGGAACACTGCCGTCGGACAACAGCAGCAATCATCGAAGACCCACACCACCCAGCACTTGCTCTGTTCTCACTGCTGCCATCAGGAAAGAGGTAGAGGTGCCACAAGACTTGGACCACCAGGTTCAGGAACAGCTGCTCCCCTCCACTGTCACACAGATCAACAACAAACTCAATCAGGGACTCTTACTTGTGCACTTTACTGATTTTTGCTCTCTCTGTATTGCACAGTCAGTTGTTTACATTTGTTTATTCACGGGTCCATTGAATCAGTTTTTTTTTGCACTACCAATAATTTTGCCTCACCTGTAGGAAAAAGAATCTCAGGGCTGTATGTGATGTCATGTATGTTCTCTGACAAGAAATCTGAAAACCGAATCTGAATTTTCCGCTGTAAATAGCCCCAAATGAGTTGTATAAATCAGCCAGAAAGTAATGAGAATGTGGAGAAAATAAGAAAAGAACATGAACGTGGGATTAATGTAAGTGGGTGTTTGAAGACTGCAACTGACTCAGTGGGCAGAATGCCTGTTTCCATGCTGTATCTCTCTGCGATTCCACCAGGTAACTTCAGCAACAATGCTGCCTGAATCCCTCTTCCATTTGGCTGTACCTTCAGCCGCTCAGGATCCTACTCGGACCACCCAACACCCCTTCTCATCTCCCTCACCCTCAATCAAGGGAAAACAGCCATGACTGATCCTCGCTCCAGCTTATCCGACTGGGGACTTTGGGAGGTCTCCGCTTTGCCAGCTGGTGAGGTTGGAGCAGGGCCCTTCCTTCGCTCTTCAGGATGCAGAGCAGCTGAAGGTAGGGAAAAAGAGAAGAGGCAAAGTGAACTGAGATCAGGCCCGCTCCATGATTCATGCTCATCCAAGCTAAGTACGCTTGAGTTCAGCTCCTTGTGAAATTTGCCGCTGTTCCTTTACAGCCTGACTACGGCTAATGTTACCTTACATAGTCTGGAAAAGAGGTCAGAGTTCAAACAAATAGTTGTCCTGAGAGCTTTGAAGTTAGTTTTGTCCTGTCCCTGGGGTGCAGTTATTGATGGGAACAAGGAGATGAGGCACTGAGATGCAACCTGACACCCTGTCTACACTGGGGTAGAGATCATTCCTGTTGTAGCTTTATTTCCACAAGCTGGAAGCTCCTGTTTAAACTGTCTCCCCATGAAATCCTTTACAAAGCAGGGAGGGAAATATTATTTCTTCTTCAGCTACAGTCACAGGAGCAGGGGAAGGTCACCTTGTCTCCCACACCTGTTCTGCCATTGAGAGAGACAAAAAAAAGGCTTGCATTTACGACCTCTGGACATCACAAGCGCCTGACAGGAAATAAGGTATCTTTGAAGTGACAGAAACTCCCACAAATAACAACGTGATGGTACTCAGTTGATCTGTTTCAGTGACACTGATCAGGGAGTTTGAATGCTGGTCGGGACACCAGCTGCAACTCACCTGTTATCTCTCTCAACAGCGTCCCAGGATCTCTCGGGGTGAATTTAGGGTGTGGACAAGAACCTGGTCTCAACAGCTCAATGGTGCGACTGTTGAAACTTCCTCAAAGCAGCAATGGGATCAGATCTCTGGGGTCAGATTTGAACCCAAAAACCTTTTAATTTGGATTCGGAGAGCTTGGATACTTCATTTAGTCCGATGTTTATCTCAAACCTTTTTTAGTTCCACATCCTTTAATACCAACCTTTCCACTTTTAATTTTTAATTTAGACATGCAGCACGGTAACAGGCCATTTCAGCCCATGAGTCCATGCCGCCCAATTAACCTCCACCCCTTGGTACGAACTCGTAGGCCAAAATGGCCTGTACCATGCTGTATGTCCAAATTAAAAGGCCACCTCTGCCTAACCTAACAAAAATCTATCATATTCAATCCCGAAAACTCACACCAGCCTTCACTTTAAGAAAATTTTAAGAAATTGCTGCAGATGCTGGAAATCTGAAATAAAAACAGAAAATGCTGGAATCACTCAGCATCTTTAGAGGCAAAATCAACATTTCAGGTGTGCAAACTTTCATCAGGATTGAAAACTTCAACTTACATTGTCTTCCCAGTGCGGGAGGGATTTTATTTTTATTCATTTAGGGTAGATGATGAAATGTTTTCCCCAAATTAAGGGTCAGGTGTTTAATGAATGAATGAAAATTATTGTCTTGTCCAGAAGTACAGTGTACAGATGCAAAGAAAGTCTTACTTGCTGCAGTTTCACATTTACATAAACGACAATTTGATTAATAAAGATGCAACAAAGAGGAAAACAAAAAAAAGAACAAATATAGTTTGTTGATGGGCAAAAATGTGTTTTGTGTGAGTGGTCCTTGGTTGTCTTGGAGTACTATTGCAGTTCGGGTGGTATAGAGAATTTCAAGGGCCTAATTCATTCATTCAGGTGCCCTCCCGTTCGGTGTGGGTGATCATGTCTCTCCATCCGTCATGATCCCTGACCCTTTCAATTGTTTGTTGTTGCCTCCCCCCCCCCGTTCTCCTTCAGTGAAGGCTCCATCTTTGAGCTGAGGCCGTGGTCGATGTTCATGATTATACAAGGGGGAAAATACTGACATGGTGTCTGTCATGATAATGAATATGTATGAGATGTACCGGAAATCACGTGGTATGAGAGAGAGAGATAAGAACACAAGCAGGAGAACAAAGGAAACTGGAGAATAAAGCCACTGAGAAGTTTACCTGATAAAACTTGTGTTTAATGTTTTATTAACTTCACATTTCGGGCCACAAATGTGACATTGGCGACGAGGATGGGATAAGCTTGAAGAAAATTAAAGACTAAACAAGATTACAGAGGATTACAGACAACTTCAAGGTGATAAGAATTGTCTCTGTGACTCAGTACTTTTGGGGCTGGAATATTTCCTCATGGCTGCGGCAGACGGTGTCTTTCTAACACATAGTGGAATTGCTTATTTTGACCTAACGGGTGATGCAAGCACTGTAAGTGTGAAGTGGAAGGCATGGCTGGAAGAATTTGAATCCTACGCCGACAGTCATGGCCTATTTCTAGATACCGGTACAGTTGAACAAAAAGTGCAGAGAAGGGCGTTACTTCTTTTCACTGCTGGACCTGCAGTTTGGGAAACATTTAAGACACTTTTGAATACAGGAAGAAAGGATGAGTACCAGAAAGCGGTAGATGCATTAAATGCACACTATGTAGTGACACCGAATGCTACATTTCAACGCCATTTGTTTCGGAGAACGAGACAAGAAGATGGCCAGACAATTGCTCAGTACGTGACGAGACTATGCCAGCTAGCTGTTGGACGCAATTACATGCCAGCTGATTTGGACAACCAATTATTGGATCAAATCGTACAACACTGTAGATCAGATAAACTCAGAAGACGTCTACTGGAAAGAGGGAGTGAGTTGGAACTCACCGATGCTTTAACCATTGCTGCTGCATTAGAGGCTGTTGAAAGGCAATTTCATACCATGACCCTGAAAGACAACTCAAGCCAGCAAATTAAGAGGCTCTCACATCGCCATAACCAGCCAAGATATTCGTCGACACAGGACGTGAGTGTTATCGATGTGGAAACCGAGGTTACTTTGGAAAAGACCCATATTGCCCGGCCAAAGGCAAAGTTTGCAGAAAGTGTGGAGGTAAGGACCACTTTGCAAAGAAGTGCAAAAGCA
Organism: Narcine bancroftii; assembly: GCF_036971445.1. Classification (NCBI taxonomy): domain Eukaryota; kingdom Metazoa; phylum Chordata; class Chondrichthyes; order Torpediniformes; family Narcinidae; genus Narcine; species Narcine bancroftii. The sequence continues at coordinate 282,043,091 of NC_091471.1, forward strand.
AGTCAAATGCAAAAGCAAGTCCAATGCAGACCAGAAGAGGAAGAGTACAACTTCCAAAGGCAAAGCCTGGGGGAAAGGAAAGTATCCTGGAAAGAAAGATACCATTCGCCAGATAGACGGTGACGATGATGATACCCAGGAGGAACAGAGTTGTTACCAATTTACGTTGAATGAAGTACATCATGAGAAGGTCCCAGTGATCATTGGTGGAGTGACAGTGCAGGTCATTGCAGACTCAGGCAGTGACAGTAATGTGATTGATCGACATTTATGGGAGAAGTTGAAAAGGAAAAAGATCATCTGTACCTCAAAGAAGTGTTCCAAGAAACTGTATCCATACACAGCAACCAAGCCATTGCAGACCATTGAATGTTTTACTGCAACTGTTGAAGCTAGAGATAAGTACACTGAAGCAGAGTTTATGGTCATAGAAGAGAGGGGAGAACCATTGCTGAGTAGAAGCACAGCGCAAGACCTGGCAATACTTCATATTGGAGCTTGTGTCAATTCAATTCAGTCATACGAGGATATGAAGCAAGAATTCCCCGCAGTCTTCCAAGGAGTAGGAAAGCTGAAAGGTCGACAATTGAAGCTAGTGGTAGATGAAACGGTCAAACCCAAGGCACAACCAATGCGCCGAACTCTGTTTGGACTTTGTGGGAAAGTCGAAGCCAAAATTAAAGAATTGATCGAACAAGACATTATTGAACCGGTGGAACATTCGACACAATGGGTCAGTCCCGTAGTGATTGTGCCCAAACCAAAGGGTGACATAAGACTATGTGTGGACATGAGAATGGCCAATGAAGCTATAATTAGAGAACGACACCCTATACCAACAGTGGAGGAAATACTTCAAGAAATAACTACCAACAAGGTATTCTCAAAAATTGATCTGAAATGGGGCTATCATCAATTAGAGCTGGATCCAGGTTCCCGAGATGTAACAACATTTGTGACTCACTGTGGATTGTATCGTTACAAGAGACTATCATTTGGAATTAATGCAGTTTCGGAGATCTACCAGTATGAAATCCATCGAGTGATTCAAGGCATTCCTGGAGTTGCCAACATTTCTGATGACATCATAGTCCATGCACCAACGAAGGAAGAGCATGACAAACGGTTGAGGCGTGTACTATCTAGACTACAGGAAGCAGGCCTTACCGTGAATGGAAACAAGTGCCAGTTCGGTGTGTCAGAAATGGACTTCATGGGACACAGACTTACACGGGAAGGACTAAACCCTGCAGAGCCCAAGGTGAAAGCTATTGCAGAGGCACGTGCACCTCAGAACGCAACAGAGGTGAGGAGTTTCCAGGGATTGGTTAATTTTTGTGCAAAGTTCATTCCTAATTTCGCTACAGTGGCAGAACCACTAAGGAAACTAACCAGGAAAGGTGTACCATTTCATTTTGGATCTGAGCAGAAGAAAGCGTTCACAGCGCAGAAGCAAAGCCTGACAGATGCAAAAACTCTTGGATATTACGATCCGGCGGCATCAACCAAAGTTATAGCGGATGCCAGCCCAGTTGGTTTAGGAGCCATGTTAGTCCAGATGCATGATGGAGGACCAAGAATCATTGCCTATGCCAGCAGATCGTTATCAGATGTGGAGAGAAGATACTCTCAGACAGAGAAAGAAGCACTCGGACTTGTATGGGCTTGTGAGAGGTTCCATGCATATTTATACGGCATTGAATTTGAACTCATCACAGATCATAAGCCATTAGAGGTGATCTATGCACCTAGATCCAAACCATGTGCCAGAATAGAGAGATGGGTACTCAGACTACAACCCTACAAATATAAAGTAATCCACATTGCAGGGAAAGAAAACATTGCTGATCCGCTGTCCAGATTGGTGAAGGTTGGTGGTCCACAATCCAAGTCAGAATTGGGAACAGAAACAGAGAGCTTTGTACGCTTCGTAGCTATTCAGTCGACACCGAAAGCTGTGACTACGAAGGAAGTCGAGAGAGAATCCGAACGTGATCCAGAACTCATGGAAGTAAGTGAATGCATACAGAGTGGACAATGGGACAAGTGTACTCACAAGGCTTACATTCCCATTAGAGACGAACTTTGTTGCATCGGATAGTGTGTATTAAGAGGTTGCAGATTGGTGATTCCGCAAAGATTGAGACCGAAGATCGTATCCTTAGCGCATGAAGGACACCTAGGCATTGTTGGTGCCAAGCAAAACCTCAGGACCAAGGTATGGTGGCCAAGTTGTGATAAAGACGCAGAGAAATTTGTTAAAACTTGTCACGGATGTCAAATCACAAGTAGGAGTAATCCGCCAGAACCGATCCGGAGTACGCAACTTCCGACAGGACCATGGATCGACGTAGCTGTTGATTTTCTTGGACCTTTACCGACAGGTGAATCAATTATGGTAGTGATAGATTACTACAGCAGATACTATGAGTACGTGGTGTTGAAGTCCACAACCACTGAAAAAACAATACAAGCATTAGCAGAGATATTCGCAAGATATGGATTACCTGTTACATTATACTCTGACAATGGTCCACAATTCATTTCAGAGACATTTGCGGAATGCATGAGGACCACAGGTATCCACCATCATAAAGTAACTCCGAAATGGCTGCAAGCCAACGGGGAAGTAGAGAGACAAAATCAATCCATTGAAAAACGATTGAGAATTGCACACGCAGAAGGACAAAATTGGCGAGAAGCATTGCTATCTTATGTGGCTGTCTATCGAGCAACGCCTCATGCAACCACTGGAAAAAGTCCTGCAGAAGCATTTTTTGGGAGAAAAATCCGCACAAAAATGCCAAAAATAAAGGAAATCCGAGACGACCAGGAGATGAGAGACCACGATGTTGAAAAGAAAGGTTCAGCAAAGCTGTACACAGATTCGAAACGTGGAGCCAAGTACTCAGACATCATGCCAGGAGATAATGTTCTAGTGAGGCATGAAACTGGTGGTAAGCTAGACACACCTTATTACCATCAACCCTATACTGTCGTATCCAGAAGTGGCAGTATGGTGACAGTCAAGTCTCCGACTGGAGTCCTGTATAAGAGAAATGTATCAGGTGTAAAAAGGTACCAGTCCAGAGATACATCGAGCGAAGAGGTTGAAAGGCCAATACGAGATGCTGAAACTGAGAGACCCGATGATGTTCCAGAGGCAGTTACCAGCACTCCTGATGAAGTGACTAGAGCGCCAGAAACACCCGAAGCTGTGGCGAGCAGTATTTCCGACGCTGAGAGTGAACAACCGAGAAGCGACGACAATATCGCAGGCAGGCCGAAACGAAACCGGAATGCGCCCAAACGATACGAAGACTTTGTGCCATAGTTTTAATATGAACTTTGGGACAGTATTTAATCTTATATCATAAAGTGCATGTATGAGTGCTGTAGGAAGTAAATTTTATGTAGTTGAGTTATAGTATTACCATTAGTTACGATGTTTGTATGTTTCCGAGGGATATTGGTAAGTGAAGGTAACGTTTATTTCTGATTAAAGGAGGGATGTCATGATAATGAATATGTATGAGATGTACCGGAAATCACGTGGTATGAGAGAGAGAGATAAGAACACAAGCAGGAGAACAAAGGAAACTGGAGAATAAAGCCACTGAGAAGTTTACCTGATAAAACTTGTGTTTAATGTTTTATTAACTTCACATTTCGGGCCACAAATGTGACAGTGTCCTGTCCCCTTCTTTAGTTGCAGTGTCCACACTGGACGGGTCACCCTGGCCATTGATCTGCAGGTTCATCTCTACACAGCTTTTTAAGTTTTCCAGCCATAAATTCCAATTTGTAGAATCTGCTCATAGAAACCATCCACTATCTGCAATCCGTAGTGTCACGTGACCCTGCGTGGGAGGCTAAATGGGTGCGACACCTCGCCCAAGGGTGACCTTTAGGCTATCACTTTACACCTTCTTTTGCTGAGCAATTGCGTGGCCTAATACCTGTTAGAAAAACACTTGATGAGCCTACAGCCACCAGACTTCTGTACCTTCCTCCGGAAGGAGGCAGTGTTGAGATAAGAACAGAAGAATTAGGAGCAAGAGTTGGCCATCGGGCCTTTCAAGCCTGCTCTGCCATTCAATAAACTCGTAGCTGATCTGGCTGTGGACTCTACCTGTCATAACCCTAATTTACCTACGATGAAAATATACATCTCACTTTGTCTTAGGCTCTACTGCTTCATTGGGCAGAACATTCCAGAGATTCAGTGGTTTCTGGGAAAAGCAGTTTCTCTTCATCTCTGTTATAAACAACTCCCCTGAACATTGAGACCATATCTGCTAGTTCTAATCTCACCCACCAGTGGAAACAACTTTCTTGCCTCAATCTTTCATAATTTTACATATTTCTGAGATCCCCTCTTATTCTTCTGTATTTCAGTGAGCATGGTCCCAAGTGTCTCAATCTCTCCTCACAGCCAAGCCCCCTCATCTTTGGAATCCACCTGGTGAATTCCCTCTGCACCACCTCCAAAGTCAGTGTATCTTTTTACAGGTAAGGAGATCAGGACTGGGTGCAATAATCCCGATTTCGCCTAGAGAAGAGGTTGTGACCAGAATAATCAGAATCTTTCTTGACAATTGGCGACCCCTTTTGAGTTAGTACCTATCAAAGATGTCTTCAGTGAACTTTGGTGCCTGTGATGGATGTGGCAAGTTGAAGTGCGTAGGGAGATTCCTTTTTGCAGGGTGCAGAGAATCCCTGGAATTCTCTACCCCAGAGAGTCATGGAGGTGGTCACAGGAATATTTAAAAAAGGGGCAATTAATATTTTTTTAGATCAGGGAATTGAGGGCAATGGGAAGATGGCAAAAAAAAGGCCCAGTATGGATCAGATTTGTTGTTTTTTTTTAGGGACAGGCTATTCTGGCCTACAGGCCCGTGCTGCTCAAATACCCCTCATGTGACCAATGAACCTGATAATACTGTATGTCTTTGGAATGTGGGAGGAAACCGAAGCACCCAGAGGAAGCACAGGGAGAATGTACAAGCTCCTATAGACAGCACCAGATTCAAACCTGGGTCACTGGTCTGTAATACCTACCAAACTGCCAGCTCAAGATAAGGCGTAGAATCCTGTTTGCTTCTAGATACAAGCATCTGGAACCCTCAACCCTATTACCATTCTAATAAAACTCCTCTGTGTTTCCTAAAGTATTGAGCCTAAAAATGGAGGCAAAGATGCAACTGGGACTAGGAGGCATCTACTACCTTCTTAAAACTCTATACATTTCAGATTTCAGGTTTCTCATCTGAGAACATACATGACATCACGTACAACCCTGAGATTCTTTTTCCTGTGGACAAGACAGAATCACCACTTATTGGTAGTGCAACAAAAAGGACTCAATGTACACATGTAAACAAATAAACTGTGCAATATAGAGAGAGAAAAAAATCAACAAAGTGCACAAGTAAGAGTCCTAAAAGAAGTCCCTGATTGAGTTGTTGATGAGGAGGCTGATGATGGAGGGGGAGCAGCCAGGGGTGCAGCGCTGCTGAGGTTCCGGCACCTCATCGGGGTGCTGCAGTCCGTTTTGGGTCCATTGTGGCACCTTGCGCCCCCCCACCCCATCCCCGCTAAGCTCTATTCTCTATTTTGGACATAGCCATTTCTTCCACAACCAGCCAGCCTTCATAGTCCTACTGTTCACTTTCAATTATACAACATGGCAGCTGCCAAAGCCAGGTCTCGTGAGACCTCCCCATCGCTGTTTTGGTGAGCTCTGGCACCTAAAATAATTAGCCCTGCACCCATGATAGCAGCTGTTCCTGAACCTGGTGGTGCATGTCTTGGGTAACTGTGCCTCTTTCCTGACGGCAGCAGTGAGAACAGGGCGTGTGCTGGGTGGTGTGGATCCTTAATGATTGCTGCTGTCCTCCAACGGCAGCGTTCCCTGTAGAGGTTCTCGATAGTGGGGAGCGTTTTGCCTGTGATGTCCTGGGCTGTGTCCACTACCTTTTGCAGGGGTTTACGCTCAGGGGTATTGGTGTCCCCCATACCAGACCATGATGTAGCCGGTCAGCACACTTTCCAACACACAGCTGTGGACATTTGCCAGGGTTTCTGATGTCATACCAAGCCTCCACAAACCCCTGAGGGAGTAGAGGTGCTGACATGCTTTCTTCATGATGCCATTGGTGTGTTGGGTTGGGATCTTCTGAGATTGTGACCCACAAAAACTTAAATTTGCTCACCCCCCCCCCCCCCTTCACCTCTGACCCCCAATGATCACTGGATTGTAAAACTCTGACGTTCCCTTCCTGAGTCAACAATCAGCTCCTTAGTTTTGGTGACATTGAGTGTGAGGTTGTTGTTGGTGCATCATTCAGCCAAATTTTCACTCTCCCTCCTGAATACTGATTCATCACCTTTCTTTATACAACCAACTAAAGGTTTAATGGTTAAATATTCCATCATTGTCACATTTAGAAGGTAACATACATGAAATTCATAAACTTTTGTCGACTGCAAGGCAAAAAGAGAGTCGCCATTTTGTCCAGCGCCTCTCAAAGAAACCTACAGCACCCAATGTTCATAGGCAGTCTCCCCTCCAAATATTGACCAGTCCCGTGCCTGCTTAGCTTCTGAGATCAGACAGTCCCAGGCATATTCAGGCTGTTACTGTGGTATCGTTGGCAACTTTGTGGAGGGTGTTCTGCTCTGCCACTAAGACAGAGATTGATAGTTTTCGAGATATTGCAATAAACCAGGGAGATGGATTCAGTGCTGGGAGTGCAGGGCTGAGGGGAAAGAACAAGGGCGCCATTTTGCCTACACTTGGTCTTTTCTTTTGTTTTGAAAGAGCTACGAAAGAGGTTTAACAATTGTGCTTTGGCGCTCAAAGATCAGGAAAGAAAGCAGAAAGGTTCTCATAACCGAGAAAAAAAATCTTCTTCTAAGATATAACTGTTATTGAATGCCTGTCTAAAAGCTATTGAGTGGGCTGGTGGGGATACGGTCTGACATTTTCATGATATAGAATGGCTGAATCCAACATTTAATGTCATGGAAATATATTCTGTTGGGTGAAACGTGCATAACTTCCCTAAAATATACTTCAGTTTTGTGATTAATGCTCACAATACATGGTTTCACAACACATTAACCTTCCCAATTCCCACTCTTGCTAATACTGTCAGTTCAGCGTTAAGCTGCCTGTTTACATTCTTTGCAAGGGACAGGCATTGAGAGTAATTATAATAGGGTAAGTACTCAGAAGGTATCAAATGCTGTAAAGATAGGTGCTGCACTGAGGGAAGGCATTGAGCATTGTGAAGATAGGACTTACACAGATCTATTGCGTATTGTTAAGGCATGGCAAGCACTCAGCATATAACTGGAGGTATAGAGGCAGGTTTTACATTGAACGATAGCAAAGGCTCGTCCCTGCACCAATCAGACAGGGCAGTGTAGAACAGAGCCTTCAGGGAGCTGGAGATTGGTCACTCTCCCAGTTCATTTTAACATTCAAAGGGACATTTAGAGTCATGGATCTCTCAGACGAACTTGCCCAATCTGACCAAAATGCGCCTGTCCAACCTGCCTGTGTTGGGACCATTGGAAGGACAACACCTTATACTCTGTTTAAGCAGTTTCCACCCAGGCGGCATCCACATTCGGCCTCCCATTTCCGTTAACCCCCCCCGGTCTATCTCTTGCCCTCAACTCTCTGTGTTCCTTCCTTCAGCTCTTCCCCCACCCCCCAGCTCCTCTGCTAAGTCCTCTGCCCTCTTCCCTATCACCTTGGCTCCTTCCTCTTCTTCTCCCTCCCACCTTCATCTGCCCATCACCAACTAGCCACCTGTGCTCCTCCCCCTCCCCCACCATTTGCCTGATTTTCAACACTCTTGAAGAAAGACTCAGGCCCAAAATATTGACTATCTTTTGCTTTCTCAGGTTATTGTGTGGCCTGCTGAGCTTCTCCGGCGCTGTCCATCCAAATGTTTCTTCAATGTCACAATAGTACCTGCCACAAGCAACTCGCCTGGCAGTCAGCTCCATACACCAGTACCTACTGGGTAAAAATGGCACCTCACAGGTTCCTGTAAGTCTCCCCCAGGTAAACCCACACACACACACACACACACACACACACACACACACACACACACACACACACACACACACACACACCCATAAACACACACATACACCCAAGAACACACACTCACACACACACCCACAAACACACACCCCCTCCCACACCCACAAACACACACACATGAAGACACACACCCGCCCAAGCACACACACACACCCACGAACACACACACACACCCACACACATGAACACATGCACCCACAAACACACACACCCAAGAACACACACTCACACATACCCACGAACACACACATGAACACACCCACACCCATGAACACCCACACCCACACACACATCTACACACACATACACACACACCCACGAACACACACACATGAACATATCCACACCCATGAACACCCACACACACACACACACACACACACACACACACACACACACACACACACACACACACACACCGCCTTAAACTTATCTCCTGTAGTCCTTGATTCCCCTACTTTGGGCAAAGTACTGAGTTCACCCCATCTCTTCCTCTCTTCTTCTCGTGATTTTGCCCATTTGATATTATTCGAGGCCGAACACAGAACATTAATAAATAAATTAATCAGCTGATTCATCCAGGAAGTTTTATCCAAGACCAAGTAGAAATAAGGTAAAGAGTGTAAATATTTATTAAAGAGAAGGTGCATAATTGAGAGAAAGGAGTAGAGAGTTAAACTGGAGACTGGAGAAAGGTGCAAGAAGCATGCATGGAGCACTAATGCTGGCCTGTCTTTGTTTAATTTATCCATTCACAGGAAGTGGACACCAGTGGAGATTTATGAGGATGTTGCGAAGACTGACAACATGTAGACAGGAGGAAAGATTGGTTGTTTCCTTTGATTCCGAAGGGCAAGACGAAGGGGGTATGTATAACAAAAGGAGTCAAGCAAAAGGGTTTAAAATAATTGGCAGATGGTTTGAGGGGAATGCAGGGAAATAAAAACCCCAGCATTTTTCCACTTCAGGACTGATTAGGGTCTGGAATTTGATGGCTTAAAGGAGAACCACATCACAGTACTCAAGTATGAACTGGAAGAGCCGTGATGTGCAGGAGCAGCGACACAGAGTGGGAGGTGGGCAGCCCTTCCCAAATGGCATAAGCACAATGGGCTGAATGGCCTCATTCCCAGTCACGAAAGGTTCTACAATTCTGTGACGAGCTGCATGCATTAGTGTGATTAATACTGACAAATCTGTGCATTTCACACAGCTAAGCAGCGCCCAGGGCAGCTGGGGTTGTTTGCCATTTTGCTTTTGAATATTTTGATTTTCCAAGACTTGCACAAACCCAAAGCAACAGGACAATCTTTCTCAACAAGGCAGAGCGATGACCTGGAAGTCTGACTCCCGTCTTCTTCTCAGTAGGTGGACTACAGTGAAGCACAGTGGCATTCCCATGGGGAAAAATAATCATGTACAACCTAAAAACTGACACAGCACCTCTGTTAAGATATGGCAGCAATACCCGATGTACTCAGGAGTACAGCGGTCGCTGCACCCTGATGAAATTACCAATAAATTACATGGGGGGGGGCAGATCCACAGCCTATCCGGATATTCATCGGACACCCCACCCAGAGTTCTCTTTTTCCTTTTTTCTCTTTTTTTTCTTTTTAAAGGTGGGGGAGATATCACATGCATGCAGATTGTTGGGGGAATACCTGTACACCTCAAAGCAGTCTGTGATGTTGTTTCTTTGCTTACTGATGGAATGCAAGGGGCTGGCGTATGAGGGAGCGTTTGGCAGGTCTTGGGTTGTACTCGTTGGAGTGTAGGAGAGTGAGGGGGAGCATCCTCATAGAGACATTTTGAATATTGAAAGGTTTTGACAGGGTGAATGCGGATGTTTCCCTTGATGGGTGAGTTGAGGACAAGGGGTAATAGTCTTAAAATTAGTTATCCAATCAAAACAGAGAGGAGGAAGAACGTCTATAGTCAGAGGGTCGTGGATCTGTGGAACTCACTCCTGCACAAAGCAGTGGAGGCCAGATCACCGGGAGTATTTAAACAGGAAATGGATAGGTATCTCATTAGTAAGGGTATCAAGAGCTATGGGGAAAAGGCTGGTAATTGGATCTAGAGGTGAGCATAGTTTAGCTTAGTGTAGAGTCACGGAACAGACCCGATGGGCCTAGTGGCCTGCTTCTGTTCCTTGTGATCTTGTGAAATTATTCCAAAAAAAACCAATGATATATTACTCCTTTTTTATTTCTCCCCCACCTCCCCACGCTCACCCCTTTCCCTTCCCTCCCATACCCTGATATCACAAGGAAAAGATTACTTACATTAAGCAAACATAACTAATCTTTTATATTATTCCACATCTTGTATGTTTGGAAACTCTTTACGAAGTTTCCAGAGGTATCTCAAGCTATTCCATAAAGGGTCCCCTGAGACAAACAAGAGCGCAGTAGTTATTGCTTGAGATTTTTGCTGTGATATAGATCTGCCATTCTATAACAAATTAAAAGATGGCAACTGTATCAGACCAGGCCCTCGACACATGACAATGGGAGATCTCGACAATTTGCACTCTCTGCTTCAGGCACTAATCATACCTTCACATTTCCTGAGCAGAGATCGCTTTTAAATTGGCTCCAAGATTAAATTGTTTTGATTTTGTCACCTGTACTGGCTTACAATGAAAGATTTTCTTTAGAAGGCCTTCCAAGCTGCCAGCCTATATATAGTGCATCAGATAGTGACATCCACAGAAATGTGTAGGGGATGGTGCAGTACACAAGTGTGCTGGAGAAACCCGTTAAGGCGGCAGGGTTGGCGTAGTACTTACAGTGGCCAGTGATCGGGACCAGGGTTCGAATCCCGCGCTGTCTGTAATGAGTTCATACGTTCTCGCTGTGTCTGCATGGGTTTTCCCCAGGGGCTCTGGTTTCCTCCCACCATTCAAAACATATTGTGGGGGGAGGGTGTTGTAGGTGAATTAGGTGTAATTGGGGGACGCGGGCTCAAGGGCCGAAAGGGCTATGTCTAAACTTAGCAGGTCATACGGAATCCATAGGTTGTAAAACGAAGGAAACGTTTCAAGCCTGAGCCCTTCCTCAGGATGGTGCAGGGGATAGTCTCACATAACACAAAAGTGCAGGGTATAGTGTAAAGGAGAAACATACAGTTAGACCATCATCCATTCTTACCCCAAATCATGGCTTTGATATCAAGTTTATTGTTACATACATTGTACACACTCAAAGGTCTCTATTGCTCCCATTCCCAACATTGTAGCATTCACTTGAGAGAGAAAGAGGGATCTCCACATCCTAATGACACCACTCCATTCAGGACTATGGGCAGATTATGGGCTCGTGTTACAGACAACCTTGACCCCCAGTCACTGGACTTCAACGTGAGCACGCAGTCTTCTGGACTTTAGGAGGACAAGGTGAGTGAGTTCTCTCAGCATGTATTTGGGCATTGGCTGGCCAAAAGAAAGCTGACTGATTGGGCACATGTAATGCGGGTCAAAAGAACCAAAGACTTGTTGATCCAAACCAAGGCTTTTATTAACTAAAAGACTGGAGCATATCACAAGTAGGTCGACCAGTCCAGAATGACCTGGTCTGGCAAGGAGCAATCCTTTAAGACATGCCAGAGGGTGTGGCTACACTCTCAGCCAATCACAGTCATCCTACACTACCATCGGTACATATGTACATAAACACATTGGTGATAGAATCTGTACTATCACAGCACAGTTTCCCCTTTGTTACTTAAATACTATCCTGAACCAAAAACAAACTGCTGGAGGTCAGGAAGCATCCACAGAAGGAATGGGGAGTCGACATGTCAGGTCACAGCACCGAATGAAGTGCGGAAGAAGGGTTCTGAACCAAAGCATCGACTGTCCATTTCTCTCCATGGTTGGTGTCTGAACCTCTGAGATCCTCCAGCAATCTGATGTTTGGGTCGTAGAGTCAAGGAGCCATGCATTCACCATCTGTAGACTCTTGTCTCTCCAGTTTTAACCAAGTCACATTCTCTCACTACTTGCAACAACACCAAGGATTTGATTTCATTTTTCCCATCCATGTTTTTTAGTTGCCTCTGTGGGCTCACACCCTATTTCACTTGCACCCTAACCCTAACCCTAACCCCACAACCTCTAACCTCCACCCCTAAAACCCTCTGAAATCTTGGTAGAGTCAGACAGTACTAAATAGGCCCGACAGTCCAACTTGTTCATGTCGACCCAACTGGTCTCATTTACCTGGATTTGGTCCACCTTCCTTTAAACTCTTCCTATCCGTAAATCTGTCCAAATTCCTTTTGAAGAGGAAATTGTGCCCACTTCCACAGAATCCTCCAATTCGTCCTGGATACAGACCACCCTCTCGAATTAAAAAAAAAATCTTCAGGTCCCACCCCCACCCCGCCATATCTCCCCACTCACTTGAAACCAATGCCCCTTTGTTCTAGAATTATCCACCCTGGAAAAAAAGACTGTCAATGTTCACTGTATCCATGCCCCTCATGATTTTACAAAACCTCTATCAGGTAACCCCTCAGCCTCCTATGCTCAACCTATTCAACCTCTCCCTCTAACTCAAGCTTCCAGTCCTGGTGAATCTCCTCTTGCACCCCCTCCAGCTTATCGATAGCCATCCTACAATTGGGTGACCAGAACTGCTCTCCTTTGTGCCATTAGTCTTCTGAAGCCCTGACTTCTGATGTCTTCTATCAGCGTGGTTTTCCCTGACGGCTCCGGTTTCCGCCTGCATCCAAAGCATTTTTAAATTTTTCTCCTGGTTTAGCTAGGAGGGAGTTATTGGGAGGAATGGGATTAATGAGATTGCCCTGGGAGCCAGAATAGATGATGTTTACCCATACACACGGTGCTTGTCTGAATCATTCTCTCCACGATCCCCTGCAAGCTGATCGTCTCTTATCGAATAGCATGTGTCATTTCTCAGATTTATTTATGACAAAAAAAGGCATTTGGTCCATCGTATATCACCATCCATCCAGAGGCCGCTGGGCATAGGCTTGCCCGTTAATCCTAAGTGATTCAACTTGGTAAAATTCTCTTCCCAGCCGACTGGTTGCCTGTGGGTTCAAACACATGCGAATGCACAGTCTAGCCTGGCCCCATGGTGAAAGCTGTAAGGGGGAAAGAGGAGGACAGTTCTTCAGCTGAAACATTAAGCTTGTCATTTAGATGCAAATTGTCAGAATGTTGAAGAGCAAATCAATCGATCGGTATTGATATCTCCAGCCAGCATATTGAAACAACAATGCTCTATTTTGGTGTTAGTGGGTAGCACTGAGTCAGGCATGTTGGGGACAGGCCTTCAAGCTTAGCCACTTTATGAGGACAATAATGGTCTTGGATTCATTGGCCAGAAGACCGGAGAAAACTCTGGTAAATAAGACTGCAGATGCTGGGAAGCTGGATCAATAGTAAAACATGAAGGTCTGCAGACACCATGATCAGAGAAAAAAACATTACACTGGAGAAACTCAGCAGGTCAAACAGGGTTCTTTATATAGGAAAGATAAAGATACAGAACTGACATTTTAGGCTTGAGTCCCTTCATCAGAGAATGAGCAAAATGAAGGTGGGGGCCTGAACAAAATGGTTGGGAAGGAGGGGCAGGAGGAGGAGCAAAGTTCCAAAGGTGATAAGGGGGGAGGGTATATCAACAAACAAGGGGAAAGGGGGGATGGTTCTGGGAATGGAGAGGGAAGGGGGTGGAGCGCAGGAAGAAAGAAGACAAGAGGGATAGGGAAAAGAGGAAGAACAGGGAGTGGGCTTCCAGGGACCGGAGAAATTGACGTTAATGCCCTCTGGTTGGAGAGCACCCAGACAGAAAATTGCCCCTCCAATTTACGGGTTGTCTTGGTTTAAGAGTACGAGGCCATGGGCATACATGTCAACAAAAGGGAGGGGGGAGGGGATGCAGAATTAATAAGGTTGGCTGGAGCAGTATACAGGGTGCCAGAGGAAGGTCAGGACAGCATCCGTGGTGGGCAGTAGGCGTTTTGGGCTGGATCCTTTCCTTGGGAGTTTTATTTCGACGAACAGTCCTGGCGAAGGGTTTCATCCCAAAAGTTTGACCACCTACTGCCTTCCACAGATGCCACCCAACCCCACTGAGTTCCTCCGGCATCTTCTGAGAACTCTCCTGCTTTTCTTTGGTGAGCAACATGAGAAATTCCACGCCCAACTCGGGGAGAATTGGGGCCCCTCATCCGAAAAGTGGTGTCTCCCACAAAGTGCCACCCCTCCAAAAATGCACTGGATCCTCAGCGTGGATTTCGAGCTCAATTGTCAGGTTTGGGATTACGAAGCCAGATCATTCTGACACAGGAGTCAGCGTGCTTCCAACTGGGCCAAAGATGGAAAGAAAAGGAACTTTGGTTCACTGACTGCAGCTCGACCTTAAATACAATAGTACCAAATAAAGTCTGTGACCTTGGCTTCAGCAATTGGATCCATGACCGTCTATGCTGCAGGCCACAACCAGTAGGGACTCTGGATTCATCCTCACACAGGGGCCCCACATTCTGTCTACTCAGTCCCCCTCTATACTCCCTCTATACCCGTGACTGTGTGGCCAACTCCCTCTGTTGATTCATGGATGACACCGCTACCGTAGGCAAAATCTCAAACAACAAGTTGAAATGTAGAAAGGAGTTAGAGGGACTCGTGGCTCGGTGTCAGCACAATGACCTCACTCTCGATGTCAGGAAGGAGGTGAGATCACTCTCTGGTCTATCTCAGCGGTGCTCAGGTAGAGAGAGTAGACGGTTTCGAGTTCCTTGGTGCAACCATCTCCAGCAACTGGTCCATTCACACTGACACCACGGGCAAGGAAGTGCTTTAACGAAGCCCAAAGAGTTTGGCATGTTGCCAGCATCCCTAAACAACTTGTACAGGTGCACCAATGAAAGCATCTTGTCGAGGTGCATCATCGGGTGGTACAGGAACTGCTCCACTGAAGACCACAAGAAATGGCAGGGAGTCCAGACCTTCAAACCCCCTCCCTTCCATTGACTCCATTAGAAAAGCCAGCAAATACATATATTCATCCCACTCTCTCCCTCCTGTTCCCATTGGGAAATAGATCCCTGTCTCAGAGAGCAGGTATGACTAGATTCAAGGACCGTTTCTTTCATATCTCCTGAATGAAATTCACACAGGAAATATCACGTTGTCTTCACTGTGTATTTCTGCAGCTCTGACCTGTCTTGCTGTACTATGTATGGGATGTCCAGCTGAACTCCTTGCAAATCAACCATTCTCCCTGCACCTTGGTACATGTAATAATAAACTTGAACTGAACTGAAAATAATATTTGATGAACTACATTTTTCAAATAAAAAAGTGATACATTTATGTTGCAAATTACAATTCTCTTTCAGGACGTCCCAAGAGAGTTTGCAGCCAATGAAGTATCTTCGAAGTGTGGCTAATGTAGGAAATATTGCATCTAATTTGTGCACTGCAAGCTCCCACCAAGCCCCAATGTAATAATTTGCTTTATTAATATTGAGTGAGAAAGATAAATTATAATGTCATAGATTACCACAGCACAGAAACAGGTTTATTGGCCTACTCCAGTGATTTTCAAACTGCCCCCCAAACTCACATTCCACCTTAAGCAATCCCTATGCCATGGGCTCTGTGATGAGTAAGGGATTGCTTAAAGTGGGATGTGAGTGGAAAGAAAAAGTTTGAAAATCAGTTTTAATCATCCCTCATTGACTCGTTATGTGCATTGTTTCCTAACTCCAAAGGAAATGAGCCAATGACCATTATTCTCAAGCAAAATATTTCAGTAACAATTGGGTCTAGAGCAGTATTTCTCAGCCTTCCCTTCTCACTCACATACCACCTTAAGCAATCCCTTACTAATCACAGAATACCTATGGCATAGGGATTACTTAAGATGGAAAGTGAGATTAGGGTAGCAGTTTGAAAACCACTGGTCCACTCCATTCATCCAATCATTAGATTAGATTTCAGATTTAGATTTCAGATTACATACATGGTATCACATACAACCCTGAGATTCTGTTTTTCCTGTGGGTGCCGCAGAATTATCACTAATTGGTTGTGCAAAAAATAAACTGCACACAGTGTAAAATGCAAACAAAGAACTGTAAACAGATAATGAATGTAAACAAACTTACAGTGCAATACAGAGAGAACAAAAAGAAAATCAACAAAGTGCACAAGTAAGAGTTCTTAAATGAGTCTCTGATTGAGTTTGTTGTTGAGGGGTCTGACGGTGTTCCTGAACCTGGTGGTGTGAATTTTATGGCACTTACACCTCTTTCCTTTTCTAAAAAATATTTTATTTACAAATTGTAAACCACAATAATAATGATATTACATTCAATTCAAAAGTTATTTCAAAATGTTATACATGTGGTATAAAAAACCCTTCCCACCCTCCCCTCCCTCAAAGCCCTAGAAAGAAAAAAAGAAGACAATAATGTACAAGGTATATTATATTTTATATATAAGAGAGATAGATTGTGGAGGGGTTAGTGTAGGTCAATTCACTTCACATCTCCTTTAAAATGCAAGAGCTTTGCTGAAGCCAGACATTCAGGCACCAGTGGCTTTGCAAAAGACAATGGAACTGCTTTGGAAGGAACTTCAGAAGTAGGTGGAAATGGAGAAGTCTGGACTCAGGTGCTGATTAAGATCTTTCAAGGATTGGATTTGGAGCCTTGGGAGGGGTTCTGGTTTTTACAAGCAGAGAGAGATGAGAGAAAAAAACAGGATTTTTCATGGAGGGAGAGCAAAGTCAGTTCTACAGTAGCCATGGAGGCTGCAACATGGCAAGCTGGCAGGCTTGTTGAAAACCCCATTTTGAAGACGGGTTGTGAGTTCTGAGTTCAGCCTGTTGAAAACCTTTGTAGACCTTACAAAAGGAAATGGCTGGCGAGAGTGTTTCTCCTGAAATAAGGGAAACAAGAGGAACTCTGTGGTGACCTGGAAGAAGAGGTTATCATTTGGAAAACCCATGACGGGGCAAGTTTCTTCAGCAAGACACTGAAGTGGCTGATTAGAGGGAATCAGTTTGTGTGTGTCCAACGACCAACACATATCTCTCTGAAACCAACAAGAACCTTCCTGAGCAGTAACCATTTACCTTGAAGCACTAGAGCCTGGTGAAGATACATAAATGTTAAATTTTGTGCACAGTAGAAGAATTGCCTGATACCAGTGAACTTAGAGAAGTGAGAAATGAATGATTGGACTATTAAAGCAAATAACTTTCCTGAACATATACACATTACATATACATGCACTTAGAATTAGAAGGGGGTTAAGTTAATAGTAATATGTTAAAGTTTGATCCTGTTTTTATGTTTAAAGAAAATTAAAAGCATCTTCTGTTCAAGTAACCATTTGTCTTGGTGAATTTCTATTGCTGCTGGGTTTTGGGGTCCTCTGGGGTCATAACAATAGAGAAAGAAGGACCAGAGAATGTCAAGGGGACAGAATGTTTATATCATAAAGTCTAATATTGGAGGTTACAAAGAAATGAAGTCTTCAGAGATTTTGTTAAAAATACAAACCCACATTTTGATGCCAAAATTTCCAAAATGCATGATATTTATTTCATAATCTGTAAGTAATCTTCCCTAGTGGGATACAGCTATGCCATCTTTCCGTACCTAAATCTATATTTGACTTTCATAATATTGCTATACATTTCGAAGAAACTGCTAAAGCAATTTGTACAAATTCAATTTGATGCATAGTTTATTTTAATTTTGGCCCTTATAACCTTAATGTTACTCAATTAAAAACTAACATTGGCTCCAGTGGGAACTTGATCCACATAATTCATTCCAAAATGTTACCAACTTCCAACCAAAAATAACACCTAATCCTCTTCCTGATGGCAGCAACGAGAACAGAGCGTGTGCTGGGAGGTGTGGATCCTCGATGATTGCTGTCGCTCTCCGATGGCAGTGTTCCCTATCGATGTACTCAATAGTAGGGAGGGTTTTGCCTGTGATGTCCTGGGGTTAAATACTTATCTATATCAAGATGAGGATGTTGATTAGGATTCCGGTGATAACCTCTCCTATTCTTCTTTGAAATAGTGCTGTGGATTCTTTATCTCTTCCTGAAAGATTTTTTAAAAATCAGGCGTAGGTTTTGCATTCTGAAGATAGGATTCCCACACTGGAGAGAGAGCTCAAATGCTGCTGTTGAGAAGTTCTGAAACCTTCTGAGGAATACCGAGCTGGAGGAATGTAAGTGAGGGTGAGAAGATGATCAATGATTCAAAGTAAAACAGGAAGATTGAACGACTAAAGGGAAATTCCAGAGAAGCAATGGGATTATTGAAGAAATCTCCCTTCAGTCCAATGTGAAAGCAGGATCTGATACTGGTATTCAGGAAGAAGGGTGGAGGCAAAAGGAAGATCCATGGATGAGCTCATGTGAATGGCAAAACACAACATATTCCTGTATCCCAACCTTATCTGGAAATGTTCTCCATGAATGACAACTTGATGACTTTATCTCAGGATAAAAAAATAAGCTTTTCTTTCCAGTGCAATGCCCAAAGGTGATGGAGAAACTCAGCAAGTATAGGCCAACTAATGTTTCAGGCCTGGAATCTTGGTCAGGTACTTATCTTTACTTCTTATGGATGCTGTTAGATTTCTCCAGCATGTTTGTATATTGCACTCTACAGATCTGCAGATCTTTTCTTTTTAAAAAAAAACCTTTCTTCCAGGATATGAATGATGATGGGTTCCTGCTCTGTCACCTTCTCTAGGAGTCATCACCACCTCTCTGCCGGCCAAACCTCAGGCTGGGCCAATAAACCTTCAACCAATCCTCCACCTCAAAGGCCCCTAACCAGGACACATGGAGGCATACTACCATTCCCCACTCACTCTTACCCCAGCATGAAGGTTGGAAGAGGAAAGGCCCCTAACCAGGACACATGGAGGTGTACCACCATTCCCCACTCATTCTTACCCCAGCTTGAGCATAGCAAGTTGCTCGAACAGCATTGAGAAGAATAACAGATGAATGAGAGGGGTGTGGAGGACTATGGTCCCGGTACAGGCCAATGGGTCTAGGCAGAGTAACAGTTCAGCACAGACCAGATGGGCTGAAGAGCATTTGGGTCCTGTGATGTGTTCTACGGTTTGTTCTATTGTTCCATCAGCACCCTGTTGAAAGCATTGTGGGATATTCTCCATTTATCTAAAGCCTCGTCTTAAAGCATCATTGGAGAGAGCATTGGCCTAAGTTTCATGCACAAGCTTGTGGGATGATGTTGTTGAGCTCAGATTGATGAACACCAACACATCCGAGTATCCGAGCAATGCAAGCTTTGCATTCACTTCTGCAAACCTGGCGTTGACTGGCCAGCTTGGACCACCAAGGGCCGTCTCATGCAACTGAATGGTTCACGAGATGCATCGATGTCCATCAGATTTACAAGCTGCTAGTTTTCTCTTCTCTGAAGGAACCCCAGATGTCAGTTGATTGACAAGTCTTTCATTGTTCAAATTCTACTCCTGCTCTGGTTGGATTTTCAGTTCCCATTCCTTGAGTTATTATCGTGACTCCCCTCCCATTTCGTTCGTCCGTCGATAGAACCATTTCATCACCCCGTACCCAATGCTGGTGAAATGTTGGGCGGATGATGGAGATGGGGCTGAGGCACCGTGTCCAAGATTAAATCCTTAACTGGATCAAGCCATCCCAGTATTTAATGCTAATTTCCATCGTTTCTGCTGCCCACCCTCTCCAAACCCCTCAACACTCCTTTGCTCACCAAAAGAATCTGTTGAAAGTTTGACTTCTGACAGACTTGCAGAGCTGGTTAATAAGTGCTTTCCAATCCTCCTAAAGGCTAATTAAATATTAATCCACAAAGTAAGGTCAGCAAAAATAATAAACAATTGAGGACACCAAATTCTTTTAATTAATTCTCCAGTGTAGGGTTTGAAGACCATGTCAATTCCCTAACGATTATGAACTGGTTTTGCAGTCTTTAATAAAATGAGATCCTCTTGTTTCGCCCTCATCTCTTATGGCAATTTGATTGCTGTTGTTTTCACTGTGGCTCTGGCATCTACGAAGTGATTATAGTGGTGGGGGTTGGAATCTGAGACTTGTGTAAGAGGTTTCTGCGCAATAAATGGGGCCCATTGTTCATTGGGATTTTGCTCTGAACGAACATACTGATTGCTTATATTTGCCTGCATGTCACAAGCTTAGGAGAAAAGAACATGATAAACTGGATGATCAGAGTCTCTTCTAATCGCATTCAAGCGGCCAGATAGTTTGTCTGTTCCAACTGATTAGCTGGAATTAAGACTAACTAATCTAATCCAATTTTTTTTTTAGGCGACCTCTTGGGATTGAGGATGCCCTGCTTCCTCTCCAGATTTTTTTGGGGGTTCCAAGGTAGTACAGTGAGACCTACAGACCATAACTGGGCAGCGGATGTCCGACCATGCATGTGAGTGGCTAGTTTGGAAGGTGATACACTCCTTTCACGGATTCTGTTGGCCCCCATTGCATGGGCTAAGTACCATCCTGAATTGAGCAGTCAAAGACCAGGAGTTTCCAGCGGTTGGTAGGGATGTTGCCCTTCTTTCAAGGAAGCTTTGAGCGCACCCCAGCACGATGGGATATTTGTAAGTAATCCATAAGCAGAGAAATGCTTGCATTTGTGTCCAGCTCAGGATGTCTGAAAGCAGCTCACAGCCAATGGCATGTTCCTTCAGGTTTGGCCTTGTGCACAGAACAAGGGGCAGTACAGCACAGGAACAGGCCCTTCAGCCACATATCTGCCCTGAGCACCAGGCCCAACTTATGTTAAAACTATTCATGTGTCTCTTAAACGTGGTTACTGTGTCTGCTTCCATTACTCCTGGCAGCCCAGTCCAGTGTGACATGGGAAACCTTGGCCAAACTTTTACAGATGTGTGGTGGAAAGTGCGCTGACCAGCTGCACCGCGGTCTAGTGCTTCTGAGCGGAAAGCCCTGCGAAAGGTAATCGGCACAGCCCAGAACATCACAGGAAAATTTCTCCTCACCATTGAGACTCTTGATCAGGAGCATCGAAAACCAGCCAGACGCCTGATGATAAAGGTGGGGGAAGGGGAGGGGGAGAACATGGGGCTTTTAACATTGAATGCCTTTGACTTTGACTTCCTGTGACCTGCTGAGTTTCTCCAGCACTTTTGCAAAAGCCTGCAGACACTGCAAATCTGAAATAAAGACAAAATATGATGGAAACACTCAGCTGGTGAGGAGAGTTAACGATTCAGTTCGAAAATCCTGCATCTTCAACTCTTCACGCTGATTGATGCTGCTTGAGCTAGCGAGTATTTCCAACATGATCTGTTTGGAAAGGATCCCATCCTTGCGTGAACCGAGGGATTACGTCTACGCTCAGCTGTTGCTTTAGTACATTGGGAAGGGTTCTTCTGTGAGAAGACTAACAGTTCTTTCTAACATTCATACAGCCATGCAAAAGAGCACAGTTACAGGGTGCAGCGTTGCAAAGGAACCTCAATTAGCATCAAGCATTGTTGTGGGATTGATTCAGGAGTCATGTGGCTGCAGGGAAGAAACTCTTCACGCCTTGCGCTGAGCACCTTCACACTTAAACCTTCTGATGGGAGAGTGTGTGTGGGGTGTAATGAGTCCTTCAATTCGTTGACAGCCTTTCCAAGGTAGTGGGGAGGAGGGGTGTTTGCTTGTAGTTCTGAGGAGCTGTATTCACCATCTTCTAGTGGTTTCTTCCAAACGAGCAGAGCAGTTCTCAGAGAAAACAGCATTTGTGGAGCTTTCTGCTCAAGGAAGCAGTAGAGGCTGCCTCATTAAATGTATTTGAGACACAGATAGAAAGATTTTTGTTATGGGAAATATAATAGCCAGTGGAACTGAGGCCACAACTAGATGTTGTGGCCTATTTCTTATGGGGTGTCCTTGTACCTTGCTGTGATGCATCCAGCAAATCTGCCCTCGACAGTGCACATGTAGATGAGGTTGAGGACAAGAGGTCAGATTTCAGATTTATTGTCAGAGCACATACATAACATCACAGAATTACCGCTAATTGGTCGTGCAAAAAAAACTGTACGCAATGTAAACGTAAACAAATAAAAGAACTAAACAGATAACAAATGTAAACAAAATGACTGTGCAATACAGAGAGAATAAAAGAAAACCCATAAAGTGCACAAGTAAGAGCCCTTAAATAAGTCCCTGATTGAGTTTGTCGTCAAGGAGTCTGATGGTGGAGGTGCAGCCTTGAAGCACCTACACCTCATTCCTGATGGCAGCAGTGAGGACAGAGCGTGCACTGGGTGGTGCAGATCCTTGATGATCTCTGCCGCTGAACATCCTGAATCGCCCAAGAACTACCACTGGGAAGAGGTCACATCACGCACTGTGGAGCAGGACAGCCTGTCACCAATTGGCACTGGATCTCAGAGACAAGAAAGTGAAAACGGCACCTTTTCAACCTCAAATTTATTGTCAGAAGATGTGTGAAATCACATAGAACCCTGAGATTCTTTTTTCCGGTGGGCCAGGCAGATTTTCTACTTTCTGACTCTGCTGCTCTTACATTCCTTATCTTCTTGGGCTCTGCACAAATTCACACAACAACTTGGTTGCCTGCCTCACAAATGATTTTTTTTAAAGGTTTTGAATATGTGGAATCAGTGGGTCATCCAAATTAGGCGATTGCAAAAATTCAGACAAGCTGAGCATAGGCTCCAGATGCAGTCATTAAAGCCAGATTAAATGTTTATTATTTTTGGTGAAACCTTAATTTTCTATTTACCAGCGGTGACGTATTTACCTTCCTAATTAGTGTCTTGTTGTCTACATAGTTAAGAACCCTGTGGCATTACTTTGAATGTGGAGACTTTGCAAAATTAAATTCACACATCATCTGTTTCAAGATACCTAAATCATATTATAAAGATGTGTGATTTATTTTTTTTATATAAAAAATGATTTACTTTATGAGATGGTGTGTGTTATTTGTGATTGGTGCCTTTGGATAAGATCAGATGTCCTTGGAATCTGCCATGCCCACAGGAAAAATGATCTCAGGGTTGTACGTGGTTTCATGTATGTACTCTGAGAGCGAATCTGGAATCTGAACCCACGAGGCCATATAACTATAATGGGCATTCATCATTGGCTGTCTTCCTTTCCTGGTCACACTTCAATTTCGTGGCCCTTTGTGATCTCAGCATGTAATACTCGGGGGAGGGCTGGGGGTGGGGGAGAGAGGAAAGGAGGAAGGAAGGAACAGTGGGAGGAGCACAGGTTAACAGGCCATAGGTGATGGTGATGGTGGGATCAATGGCTTTCTGGTAGGAGAGGGAAGAAGTGGGGACCTGGAGGATAGGAAAAAGGGAGGGGAAAAGAAACATCCAAGGAGAGGTTTAACGAATAAGTGGTTGTTAATGGCATCTGGGTGGAGACTGACTAGACAGAATATAAGGTGTTCCTCCAATTTGAGCTTAGCCGCGGTTTGGCAATGCCCGAAGGCATGGACAAACATGGATGGTCGAATTAAAACGATTGTCCACTCAGAGGTCCTTGCTATTACACAGGATGGAGCAAAGACGCTGATTTGAATTGTCACATGTAGTGAGTCACAGTTAGAAACTTTGTTTTACATACGATTCAGGCAGGTCAAGCTATAGAAATTGACCTCAATATGCTGGCTATCTCCTCTATATCTTCTCAGTTCTGATGAAGGATTCCGGCCCCAAAATCTCATCCATTCTCTTTCTCCCACTGATGCGGCTGACGGCCTGCTAACTTCCTCCAGCAGATGTATTTTGCTCACTGCTATTCATCTCTTTGGTAGAGAACTCCACATGTTCCCAACATACTGCACGTGAAGAAATGCCTCCACATTTGCTTGAATTTATTAGTGATCCCTTTTAGTACCATAGAACATTACAGCACAGAAAACAGTCCCTTTGGCCCATCTAGTCTGTGCCTTTAGTGGTACTAACTGCAGAGCTCAAGGAACACAGCTTATCAAAGAAGAGCCAACTACCGTTTTTTTAATTTTAAACAATTGCCCGTCTCATAAAGGGGAGTGATGTCAGCACCTCATAAAGGGGTGATATCAGTGTGCTCCATAAAGGGAAATGATGTCATCGTGCCTCATAAAGGGGAGGGATGTCAGCACCTCATAAAGGGGTGATATCAGTGTGCTCCATAAAGGGAAATGATGTCATCGTGCCTCATAAAGGGGAGTGATGTCAGCACCTCATAAAGGGGTGATATCAGTGTGCTCCATAAAGGGAAATGATGTCATCGTGCCTCATAAAGGGGAGGGATGTCAGCACCTCATAAAGGGGTGATATCAGTGTGCTCCAAAAAGGGAAATGATGTCATCGTGCCTCATAAAGGGGAGGGATGTCAGCACCTCATAAAGGGGTGATATCAATGTGCTCCAATAAAGGGAAATGATGTCATCGTGCCCCATTAAGGGGAGTGATGTCAGCACCTCATAAAGGGGTGATATCAGTGTGCTCCAAAAAGGGAAATGATGTCATCGTGCCTCATAAAGGGGAGGGATGTCAGCACCTCATAAAGGGGTGATATCAGTGTGCTCCATAAAGGGAAATGATGTCATCGTGCCCCATTAAGGGGAGTGATGTCAGCCCACACCATAAAGGGGAGTGTTGACAGGGCACTTCATAAAGGGGAGTTTGTCTCATGCAAAAGTTCTGGTCGACCACCAATGTTCAAAAGCAGTGTAGATCCATTGTGCTGGAGCACTTTATAAGGCCCTTCATAAGGTTGCTGCAGGAGTGTAGCGTGGGATGGACATTGAACAAATATGTAAAAAGTAGAGTCGAAAGCAGCAGGAACGTGTATAGGTGGTGATCCATGATGAGTTGCTGGAACCCATCGTGTTTCTCAGTTCTTGTAATTCCTCTGTCTTTGGCTGGAGAAGGAGTGACGTCTGCCGGTAGGAATGGAGTGCTGTAAACTGATTCTGCTGAAAAGGACTGCAGGTCACCCCTTAGGTGCCGTTCTAATACCCAACAGCACCCACGGTAACTCATCTGCCCATTAAGTCTTGCCCGCAAGGCTTGTTTCAGATGCCGGTGGAAACATTCCACTAGCCCATTAGCCTGTGGGAGGTACGTCGTAGTATGGTGTAATTACATACCGCAAAGTCTCACCAGGTTTGTCCAAAAAGTTGAAGTAAATTGAGTTCCCCTGTCAGAGGTTAGATGGATTGGTACTCCAAATCGAGCAACCCAGGTCGAGAGAAAGGTCCGAGCACATGTTTCAGCCATGATGTCCATCACTGGTGTAGTTTCCAGCCAGCGGGTAAAATGGTCAACCATTGTTGACCTCTGAACATGGGCAGCGGACCCACAATGTCGAAGTCCACATGTTGAAACCTTTGAGTCATAGGTGGAAACTGTTGAAGCGGTGCTCGGGTGTGCCGTTGGACCTTAGCTGCCTGGCAGGAGAGGCACGTTCGTGCCCAGTGAGTGACCTGCTTCCTTAAGCCATGCCAGATATATTTTGAGGACATGAGCTTGACGGTTGTGCGGACAGATGGATGGGACAGGCCGTGAATGTGGTCAAAAAGTTTCCTCTGCCAAGACAGTGGGATGATTGGTTGTGGATGGCTGGTTGAAGTATCACAAAGTATGTTCACCTGGTCGGAGCCCAATGGAACTTTGGCTAAGAGCAGGTCCATAATAACTGTAAGAAAAGCTTGTACATCCTGGTCCTCTTGTTGGGCTATTGCGGAAGCCCTCCTGTAATCACATTGACCTCTGTCCTGGACAAGGCATCAACTACAACATTGTCTTCACCGGACAAATGCTACACATCAAAGATAAATTCAGAAATATAGGCGAGATGTCTCTGTTGACGCACCGACCAGGGATCTATAATCTTGGCAAGGGCAATCGCTTATGGTCAGTAAAAGGCTTATGATCAGCTTCTGTAGCACCAGTGGCGGACCTCTTCCACGATTGTCTGGGCCTCCTTTACAATGGCGGAGTGCCCTAGCTCAGAACTGCGGAGGGTTCTTGAGAAGAAGGCGTCCGGGAGCCCCTCCTGGTTGAGGGTAGCGGTGAGGGCCACATCAGAGGCATCGCTTTCCACCTGGAAGGGGGAGTCTTCATGCATGTCATGCATTGTGGCATCTGCGATGTCCTGCTTGATGCAAATGAAGGCTGCCTGCGCCTCGGGTGGGAGGGGAAAGGTTGTGGTCTGGGCCAGTGGGTGGACCTTGTCCGAGAAGCGAGAAACACACTGTGAGTAATAAGAGAATAGGCCAAGGCACCTGCGGAGGGCCTTAAGCGTGTATGGGAGGGGTAGCTCCATTAATGGGCTCATTTATTCTGGATTCGGTCTGATGACACCATGTGCCACGATATACCCCAGCATGGCAAGGCGGGTGGTGCTGAACACACACTTCTCTTTATTGTGGGGTTCAGCTCCTCGGCTGTCCGAAGAAATCTCTCCGGGTTGGCATTGTGGTCATACTGGACACGGCCGCTGATGGTGACATTATCCAGGTATGGGAAGGTCGCTTTTAGTTTGTGCCAGTCTACCATGCGATCCATCTCCTGCTGGAATACAGAGACCCTGTTAATGACTCCAAATGGAACTCGGCGGAACCGGTAGAGGCGCCCGTCCACCTCGAAGGCAGTGTAGGGCTTGTCCCACACATGGATCAGGAGCTGATGATAGGCCAACCTTAGGTCGATTGTGGAGAAGATCCTGTAGCGGGCTATCTCATTGACCATGTTGTCTATCCTAGGTAAGGGGTAGGTGTCCTGTTGGGTGTACTGGTTAATGGTCTGACTGTAGTCTATAACCATTCGTGGTTTGCTGCCCCCTTTGATCACCAGGACTTGAGCTCTCCATGGGCTGGTGCCCTCCGCCAGGATCCGCTTTACCTCTGCTTTAATGAATTCTCTGTCAGCTGCACAATAGCGCCTGCTTCTGGCAGCTATCAGTTTACAGTCTGGTGTGAGGTAGGAGAAGAGGGTGAGAAGGGTGATGCGCAGCGTGGAGAGGGCGCAGATTGGCCGCTGATGGTTGGACGGCGCACTGTGGAGTGTGAGCGGGGGTAGGGGCCCACCGAAGGTGAGGGTGATGATATGCAGGTAGCACTGGAAGTCTAAGCCCAGGAGGACTGGGGCACAGAGCTTGGGCATGACCAGGAGCCTGAACCCGTTGTATATCTCCCCACCCCCCTCCCCGGCCACCCCATATAGTCGTCTTGGGTGGTGAAGGCAATAGCAAAGGTGGTAGGGTAGATTTTAAGTCTTAGAGTTCGGGTCACGTTTGGCTGTATGAAGCTCTCAGTGTTGCCAGTGTCGAATAGGCATTTTGTTACCTGACCATTGACAGCAACGTCCATCATGGAGCGCCCAAGGCCGTGTGGAATGTCTCTCGTCAATGTGGTGGCCGCTAGGACCATCTCAGGGTCTGAGTCACTGCTCCCCGATGGTTGAGGTGTGTGGTGGCCAGTGGCATTCTCTGTAGGCATGGGGTGCGATGAGTGGCTATCCACGGCACCTGCAGGCGTGAAGTGCGTCAGTAGGGCAGTCTGGTTGGCGCCTGTGTTGACCACGTTGTCGTCGTCAGTGTGAGTAGAGTCGGTGTGGTGTGGGTAAGGTAGGTCCGGGTGGCCCTGGGCAGCAGCACAAGATGGCAGTGCAGCGTGGGGATGCGTGGCGGTGGCATGGCTGGCTTGCCCGTCAGTCATGCTGTTTGTGCGGGAGGAAGTGACATCATCACGTCGTCCATCGAAGGAGATGACGTCATCGTGTTGGGCATCGGTAGTGAGGACATCATCCTGGGAGGTGGAAGTGACATCATTCTGGAAGGCGGAAGTGACGTAATTGTAGTCCAGGGCTGGCATGGACATGGGTGGTTGGCGCTCGTGGTGAGCACACAGTGATTGTTCATGGTGGGACTGGAAGTGGGCCACCGAGGCCAGGGAGGATGGAAGTAGCTGCGGGGGCAATGGCGCCGCCCTGCACTTGCACGTGGCGGGGACCGGGTAGGAAGGGGGTTGGTCGTAGAGGGCCGCTGAGCTATCAGCAGGCTTAGAAAGGCATACTTTTGTGAAATGGCATTTCCTGCCACACTTTGAGTAGTACTGATTTCTGGCCAGGCAGT
Organism: Narcine bancroftii; assembly: GCF_036971445.1. Taxonomy (NCBI): domain Eukaryota; kingdom Metazoa; phylum Chordata; class Chondrichthyes; order Torpediniformes; family Narcinidae; genus Narcine; species Narcine bancroftii. The sequence goes on from NC_091471.1 coordinate 282,071,383, forward strand.
TTTGGCACAATCATTGATCTGACCCACACCAGGACCCACAGTACTTACACGGGCATGGGTCGCTAGCGGCAGCGTTGCTCTCATCTGCTAGCTGGGTTTGAGTCACAGCCGCAGTCTGGGCGTCCAAGCGAAGGCCTGAGGGAGTCAAAGGCATCAGTATGGAAGACTGCTGCCTCCAGGGATCGGACTACCTCCACAGTTCAGGCCAGGGAGTAGATATTGTCCTCTAACAGCTTCTGTCGGGTAGTTCTCGAGTGCAGGCCTCAAATACAGGCATCCCTGACCAACCTCTCGATCGTTTACCCCAGGTTCTGCCAGACATGGTCAGGCCAGGTCATGCTGTGCTCCCAGGTAGGATTCAGCTGTCTCTCCTGGCTGTTGGGCACGAATTCTCAGGAGGTACCGGGCGTAGATCGCGTTCATTGGAGGCTTGTACATAGCCTCTAAGGTGTTTATCACTTCCGAGTATTCTGAGCAGTCCTTGAGTGCCTGGAAGGCTCGGGGACCCAATTTGAGCGGAGCAGTACGAGCTTCCTCCTGTCAGAGAGTAGGATGTCAGGGTGTGTCTTGATGATTGCCTCGACCATGTGCCTCCAGATTTTGTAGCGTGCTTGTGCTTCCATGTGACTAGGGTTGATTTCAAGGCTCCCGGCACTTAGTCGCTTCTCCATAGCAGGTTAAAATGTAAGCTGAATAAATTGTGATGCACTGTAGTGACAGTAAGTAGACACAAGATTCAAAGACTGAACAACAGGCTTTATTCAGCTTAAAGGTCTCTCTTGGGGCTAGCTGTGCCCTCTCCTGAGTGACTGACCTCGAGAGGGGCCGGATGTGGCCTATATCCCAGGCAGATGATTGGCAGCCGACCAGGTGGGGTTTGGTCCATTCAGATTGACTGATTGACAGCTGCCCAGGTGTTGTCTGTCCTCCGGTGATCTTCCTGCAGGTATATTGGTCAGCCCCCGCAGTCGGCTAGTGGTGTATCACCACAGCCGTTCGTGGTTAAGTAGAGCTGAGCTCCATGACATAGAGAGACTAAATGGAAATCTAGTGTAAGTAGTTCAGGAAACTCTGCTAATAAGTTCGCAAAGTGGCAAGTGTTTGCATACGTAGCAGTGTTGCCAGCCGATGACCTAAGAAAGTGGGCATGTGTGGAATGCAGTGGTGTGGACCAATAAGCACCCTTTCACGTCTACGAACAAGTCATGTGCCCTCAGGAAATCCAAGACTAGCGGTAAGGTGTATCATCTAATACCAGTTGTATTGATTTGGTACCATAACTGCTAATCATAGCGCCATTGGCGTTACACAAGTCGGCTTGAGGCACTCGAGATTCCCGCTTGTAAGAGGATGGCGGGAAGACACTGAGCTAAGCTCCGGTGTTGACTAGCAGTATGCATCCTATGCTCTGATCAATGGCATATAACAGGCCAGTCTGGTCACCATCCTCTGAGGCCATCAGTGGTGGTTGGCATTGTCGTTTCCCTGGGAGCAAACCCTGTAACTGCATGGTGGCACACAGCGGCGCTCATTCCTGCCCCACTTTATGTGGTAGAAACACCACTTATTGTTCTCGAATGGCCTTTCTTCCTGGTAGCTTGTGGAGTGCCATAGAACTGGCGGCTGCATTGACTTGATTGTCCAAGGTGACCTGTTGAAACTTTGCTAAAGGAGGCTGCGGTCCCCGATGAAATCTGTTGCCTCCCTTGCCACTTCCTTTAGTTTGGAAAAGTCAGTAGAAGAGAGCTGCCAGATGATGTCACGAGGGAGCCGTTCTAAGAAGACTGCCTTGAACATTAAGCAGTTGAAATGGCTGTCTGCATTTCATTCATCAGTTCTGATGGCCTTCTGTCCCCCAAATTGTCGAGGTGGAGTAATCATGTGCCTCTTTCCAGGTCGGACATGCCGAAAGTCACGAGGACATGTGGCTTAAAAGCACCGTATTGATCCTCTTTGGCGGGATGTTGATAAATTCATCTACCTTGGCAGCAGAATCTTCATCTAATGAGGTGACTACATGCCAGAATTTGGTTGCTTTATTCCTTCTGTTCCTAATGTGGAATTGCGCCTCATCCTGCTGGAACCATGGACGTGGTCTGTGAAGCCAGAGAGAGAGCAGTTCCATGCAGCATTAAACATTTCTCTTCCACCCTTAACCCATGTCCTCTGGTTTGTATCTCGCCTAATCTTAGCTTGAGGTTCAAATATTGGATTAATTCCTGCAATGTGAATCTCTCTCACCAGAGTCAACCAATCTCTTCTGGTCTGACTAACTCGTAAGGCTGCCAGGACTGCTGTAACAGCAGTACCTGCTGCTGGTGTAGGCCCGGGAGAGTAGAGAGCAGAGACACAGCGCTGCTCCAAAGGGTTCAGCCTCCTGGTCCTAAAGCCAGCTTCTCTGTTAAGTGGCCTGTGAGAGAAGCAGATCATATTTTTAAACTAAAATCCTGCCAACCAGGTCCGTGCCCAAAAGGTGGTGCCTGCGCTCGGCAGTAACCAGGAGAGTTTGCAGAGTTTGGGGGGCAGTGAACCAGCGCTGGGGACCAGAAACCAGAAGAATCCATTCCCTTCCCCCCGCAACCAGTTGAGATGGAGAAACTGAGGAGACGACCCTACAGGACGGCGACCACAGCATGAGGCTCAACAGCTGAGGGACCCCCTTCAAAGGCTGCGGGCTGCTGGAGACTGGCTCATGGGAACCAGGTAATGGAGCCGGGATTCGAGAAGCTGCTGAGGGCCAGAATTGCTCCCGAAGGGTATCGTGCGCTGAAGGTTTCCTGGTCGTGTCGGAGGTTTGGATTTGGAGCTCAGCTTTAAGCAGCAGTCTGGAGCGGCTGTGGAGGCCTCAGGAGCTTTGGAGACAAGTCCACGATAAGGCAGCGCTTTTCAAACTTGCTTTCCACTCACATACCACCTTAAGCAATCCCTAGGCCATGGGTGCTCTGTGATTAGTAAGAGATTACTTAAGGTGGTATGTGGGTGGGAAGGGATGGTTGAGGATCACTGCTCTAGACCCAATTGTTCCTGAAATATTTTGCTTGAGAAAACCTGTCATTGTCCCATTTCCTTTGGAGTTATGAAACCGTGCACATAACGAGTCAATAAGGTATGATTAAAACAGTGGTTTTCAGCGACACTAATGGCGACCCTTTGCTTTACGGTAGGTAGAAGGCAATTTTGTGCGCTATTGCATGTTCTGTACCATTACATAATAATTAATGAGCCTTGAAAGTCCCACTCATTGATTGATCCGAGCAAAGAACAAGAATAAACACTGGCCTTGCCAGCAATAACCTGTGAGCAAATGCACAAAGGAATCTCCTTCCACAAATCATTCATCCGAACTCACTCCTCCAGAGCTCTTGAGATTGTTCGGCAGTTGAAAGGGGGAGTCATGCTGAAAATTCAAAAGGAAGGCGATTCTTTGATAGCCAAGTGTTTGATGGAGCCGCAGCTCAGAAGCTCCTTCTTACATGTACCCCAACCACATCAAGACCATAAGACCATAAGACATTGGTGCAGAATTAGACCATTTGGTCCATTGAGTCTGCTCTGCTATTCGAATAATGGCTGATGTATTTTTCCTTTCTAAATTTAAAATGTAAAATTTTAAATGTTTAAATTTAGACGTACAACACGGTAACTATATAACAATCACAACACGGAAACAGGTCGAATTAAGTAGTTTCCTCTAGTCCCACCTTCCTGCAACTTGCCCATAACCCTCCATTCCCCTCCCATCCAATTTTTCCTTAAATGACAAAATGGACCCTGCTGCCACAACTTCTCCCGGAAGGTCATTCCACACAGCCACCACTCGCTGAGTGAAGAAGTTCCCCCTCATGTTACCTCTAAAGTTTTGCCCCTTAACTCTTAACAGGCCATTTCAACCCAAAAGTCCATGCCACCCAATTTACACCTAATTAACCTACACCGCCTGGTCCGATTCAAACGGTGGGAGGAAACCGGAGCCCCCACGCAGAGAACGTACCAGCCCCCTGACAGACAGCGCGGGATTCGAACCCAACTGTGCCGGATTTGGGAAAGAAATTCCCGCGCAGCAGCCGATTTCTCCAGATTCAACTTCTGAGAAACAGAGGAAGAAGCCCAATGAAGGCATTCTACGGTGGGGGGTGGATTCAGAAATATTTAAATTTACATGGCAGACACACAGCAGGGTAACGGGCCCTTTAGAGCCCAAGCTGCCCAATTAACCTACAACCCCGGTAATGTTTGGAAGGGTAGAAAGAAACTAGGACACCTGGAGGAAACCCACATAGAATGTACAAACTCCTTGCAGACAGCGGTGTATTCAAACCCTGGGTCGTCGGCGTTGCACTAACTGCTACGTTAACTTGAAAAGGAAGGATATTGATGGACAATGTGAGGAGGAAGCAGGTGGATTAATTCTACAGGTACAGACTCAATGGGCTGAATGACCTCCGCCTCCCCCCCTGTGACGCTTGCCTGCAATTCTCGGTCTTCGGACTGAACTGGCTGTTCCTGCTTGTTATCTGCATGTATAATGTCATCAGGAGAAGGCCAATGTAAACTCACAGTCAGTTGCTATTATTCCAGGGCTAATGTTCATATTATGTAGCAGCATTCATTTACGAGCGGGTGACTGTTTCCACACAGCCAAACCCATTGTTTTGTGTAAAGTGATTGAGAGACATCCTCAACCTCTTTATTTCTTAATTAACTGATATTGGAGAGCGAATGTGTTCCTTTCAAACCACATGTGGGAAATCTGCATTATTGATGGTTGATTCTGTGTCCTTCAGCTGGGTTCAATATAATATTAGTTGTTTTCAATTGGGGTAATTTAGTAGTTAGTAGCTAAAATGGAGGTTAATAACCTGAAGAATGGAATGAGCGGTAATTGGATTCTTTGGAACTTAAAGGAACTCTATACTTTGTTTTAGTTTTGCTATTTAAAAAAAAGCTGACTGCACCACAACCTCATTTTCTTTTAATTTGATGCTCTATCACAACGGCTTTTTTTTTCCCTAGTTCCCCCAAGTCACATATTATTTATAGTCTGTCAGGGGAAGGAACGGAGATTAAGTTAGTTGCTGGAGATTTTCCTCTTGGCTCTGGTTGCTGGGGAAGGTATAATGGGTCATTAGCCCTCACCACCCTCTGACCCTCCTCCAAACTCAGCTTTCACCCCCACCTCGCTTTTGACCTGACTCTGACCTCAGGGTCAACCCGATCCAAAATTTAACCAGCCACCTTCAGAGAAGCCCCTTGGAGCTGAAGTTGTTGAGGAGGGGGCACTGGCTGTTAGAGGAGGGGCACTGCTGGAGGAAGGGGTGCTACCAAAGGAGGGGCATTGCTAGAGGAAGGGGTGCTTCCAGAGGAAGGGCACTGCTAGAGGAAAAGGAGAGGGGCACTGCTGGAGGAGGGGGTGTTGCTAGAGAGGGGGTTGCTAGAGAGGGGGCTGCTAGAGTGGGGGCTGCTAAAGGGAGACTGTGCTAGAGGGGAAGATGCTAGAGGGGAGCTGCTAGAGGAAGGGGTGGTGCTGGGGGGGCTGCTAGAGGGACTGCTGGGGGGTGCTAGAGGGGGAGCTGCTAGAGGAGGGGGCACCTAGAGGAAGGGGGGATGCTAGAGGGGGGAGGCTGTGCTAGAGGGGGCACTGCTAGAGGAAGGGGTGCTTCCAGAGGAGGGGTACTGCAAGAGGAAAAGGAGAGAAGCGCTGCTGGAGGAGGGGGTTGCTAGAGAGGGGGTTGCTAGAGAGGGGGTTGCTAGAGAGGGGGTTGCTAGAGAGGGGGCTGCTAGAGTAGGGGCTGCTAAAGGGAAACTGTGCTAGAGGGGAAGATGCTAGAGGGGAGCTGCTAGAGGAGGGCTGCTAGGGAGGGGGGCTGCTAGAGGAAGGGGTGGTACTGGGGATGCTGCTAGAGGGGCTGCTGGGGGGTGCTAGAGGGGGAGCTGCTAGAGGAGGGGGTGCTGCTAGAGGAAGGGGTGCTGCTGGGGGGTCTAGAGCGGGGGAGGCTGTGCTAGAGGGGGCACTGCTAGAGGAAGGGGTGCTTCCAGAGGAGGGGTACTGCAAGAGGAAAAGGAGAGGAGTGCTGCTGGAGGAGGGGGTGCTGTTAGAGAGGGGGCTGCTAAAGGGAAACTGCTAGAGGGGAAGATGCTAGAGGGGAGCTGCTAGAGGAGGGCTGCTAGGGAGGGGGGCTGCTAGAGGAAGGGGTGGCACTGGGGATGCTGCTAGAGGGGCTGCTGGGGGGTGCTAGAGGGGGAGCTGCTAGAGGAGGGGGTGCTGCTAGAGGAAGGGGTGCTGCTGGGGGGGTGCTAGAGGGGGGAAGCTGTGTTAGAGAGGGCACTGTTTGAGGAAGGGGTGTTTCCAAAGGAGGGGTACTGCAAGAGGAAAAGGAGTGGAGCGCTGCTGGAGGAGGGGGTGCTGTTAGAGAGGGGGTTGCTAGAGAGGGGGCTGCTAGAGTGGGGGCTGCTAAAGGGAAACTGTGCTAGAGGGGAACTGCTAGAGGAGGGCTGCTAGGGAGGGGGGCTGCTAGAGGAAGGGGTGGAACTGGGGGTACTGCTAGAGGGGCTGTTGGGGGGTGCTAGATGGGGAGCTGCTAGAGGAAGGGGTGCTGCTGGGGGGTGCTAGAGGGGGGAGGCTGTGCTAGAGGGGGTGCTGCTAGAGGAAGGGGTGGTGCTAAGGGGGTGCTGCTAGAGGGGGCAGCTAGAGGGGAGTTGCTAGAAGGGGGATGCTAGAAGGGGAGATTGTGCTGGGGTTGCTAGAGGGGGCTGCTGGGGGGACTGCCAGAGGAGGGGGCGCTGCTAGAGGAGGAGGGTCTCTGCAAGAGGAAGAGGCAGGCGCACATGATGTCTTAAAGAGGCAGGCGGTGTGAAGCAGGAATGGGGATTGAGATGCCTTCCCTCTATCAATTGTCCGCCTTGCGTTTGATATGAGGTGTGCGGACACATTGTAGGAAATTGTGTTGAATTGGTGGGAAAATGAATGTACAAAAGACATTCAATTTATTGTACATATTATGAATAAAATGTATCTTTACAACAATAGAAAAGCCTCTTGAGTGAGAACAAAGATAGAAAATTACACACAGTTACAGGCTCCATGGACCACGATGTGCTGACCTATGTTGGTTTTATTGTCCATGCTCGGTGACAGAAGTGTGGTGGTTAAGCCATGGGACAAGTGGTTGGTGTTCTGTGTTCCCTGATCCAGAGATGGGAATTCAAATCATCAAATTAAAATGGGGAATCTAAGGAGAAATTGTCAGTTTCTGCAATGGCAGCCGTTAATGACCAGTGAAGTAATGGGTTCATAGATCACCTGTGTGGATACCTTCTATCCTACCTGGTCTGATCCCTCTGAGTTGACAAACTGCTCCATTCAAAGGCCATTTGTGGACAGATAACCAGCGATGGCATTACCAATAAGCTCCGCATCTCATGCAGGAATGGAAGGACGTATCCTATTTCCCTTCTGACCCAGAGAAAGCCAGCAAAGAACAGGCCCTTTGGCCCATCTCATCCATGCAGTCCAAGTTGGCATTCTTGGCCAGATCCATTTACCTGCATCTGGCCCATTCTTTCTAACCATATGTCTGTCCAAATGTTATAATTATGGCCACTTCCATAGCTTGCTCTGGCAGTTTCTTCAGATTCAGAGTTCAGATTTCAGATTTATTGTTGGAGTACATCATGACACCACATACAACCCTGAGATTCCTTTTCTCCTGTGGGTGCAGCAGAATTACCACTAATTGGCAGTGCAAAACTAAACTGTCACAGCGTTAACATGTAAACTAACAAAGAATTGTAAGCAAACTGACTGTGCAATACAGAGAGAACAAAAAGGAAATCAATAAAGTGCACAAAAATCTTTAAATGAGTATCTTATTGAGTTTGTTGTCGAAGATTCTGATGGTGGAGGGGTAGCAGCTGTTCCTGAACCTGGTGGTGTGAATTTTGTGGCACCTATTCCTCTTTCCTGAGGCCAGCAGTGTGAACAGTGCGTGTGCTGGGTGGTATGGGTCTTTGATCATCGCTGCTGCTCTCCAACAGCAGCATTCCCTGTAGATGTAGTTAATAGTGGGGAGAGTTTTCCCTGTGATGTCCTGGGCTGTGTCCACTACCTTTTGCAGAGCTTTTCACTCAGGAGTATTGGTGTCCCCATACCAGACTGTGATGCAGCCGGTCAGCAGACTTTCCACCACACCTCTGTAGAAATCTGCCAGGGTTTCTGGTGTCACACCAAACCTCCGCAAACTCCTGAAGAAGCAAAGCCCTGACGTGTTTTCTTCACGATGCCGTTGGTGTCAGTCCGGGTTATCCTCGAGGGAAAAATATTCCCCCTATGTCCCTCTTAAATCTTTTCCTTCTTGCCTTAAACCTTTGCCCCCTTGCTCTGGAATCGTTTCCCTCAGGGGGGAAAAAAGTGAGCATTCAAGTAGGCCATTCAGTCCATCAAGTCTGTTCTGTAAATCCACTCTGAGCTAAACTGTTCTCACATCTAGATCCAAGTTCCAGCCTTCACTCCATATTCCTTGATACCCCATCTAATGAGATACCTATCAATCTCCCCCTTAAACTCCCCCAATGAACGGGCCTCTGTATACATATACATCTGTATATGGCAACAAATTCCACAAACCCACGACCATCTGCTAAATAAAACTCTCCTGTTTTAAATGGGGTACCTTTTAATTCTATGACTATACCCTCTTGCCCTGGATTCACCCACCAAGGGAAACATCTTATTTACAACTGCTGTCCAGTCCTTTCAGCATTTGAAATGTCTCTATGAGATCCCCTCTCATTCCTCTATACTCCAATGAATACAGTCCATTGATCTCCCTGATAATTTCATCAACCTCTATGGCACACATGTCAAACTCTGGCCCGCAGGCCAAATATTTGGCCCGCAAGATCATATCAAAAATGTATTAGAGGTGGCCCGCTGGCCGCCGCGCCAGTATAGCGCATGCACAGTAACCGCTGTGTCCCAGGGTGAGAGAGAGAGAGAAAAATCCTGGTCCTTGAAAAGTAGTGGTGGGTGGTTTTATAAACACGCTGTCGTGTCCCCCCGCCCACCCCCCCTCCGCAGCGCGGCCTGGCCGGTGTCAGGGGAAGCCAAGGCTGCTTCCCAGCGCCCGGAACCCCAGTGGCACAGCATTTCTTGGAGCTGCAGATGGAGTCGGGACGCCGGACGGAAGATTGGGGCTCCCCGCCGGGTGATGGGGGCGCCGGCCGCCGGCCGCCCTGTGCCTTCCCACCGGACCAGCGGCGGGTGCCCGGAGTACACGTGGAGAGTGAGGCTGGTCGGACAGGTAGGGTGGAACCCCCCGCCAATCTCGGGAGTGGCGTGGGCTGGATCGGGATTAGCCACGCTCACCTGCTCCTCCACTGCTGACCGGGATCCCAGCGCGGTCCTGAGCGCGGAGACTGCCCTGGAAAGGTCCTGGGACACTGGCACGGAAAGAAAAGGGGGTCCGGGAGAAACTCAGCAGGTCAAAGCGGGATCCAGGAGAAACTCAGCAGGTCAAGGGAGGTCCGGGAGAAACTCAGCAGGTCAAGGGGGTCCGGGAGAAACTCAGCAGGTCAAGGGGGGTCCGGCAGAAACTCAGCAGGTCAAGGGGAGTCCAGGAGAAACTCAGCAGGTCAAGGGGGGTCCGGAAGAAACTCAGGTGGGGCCTGACCTCGCCAGGACCGTTGCCCACTCCCCCTCCCTGCCGCAGGCCGACCCGCGACTCACGGTGACGGGGCCGCTGATCCGCCGAGATGCCGCCCTGCAGCGAGAGCCGATGCCCCCGCACTGTCGTTGTCCAACCCGATCACCCGCAAACCCCGCCCTCCCGCACACAGGCCTGCGTAAGTATTATGAACTTTAATCTCAGGATAAAACGATCTTCCAATAGTTTCATGTCACAGTGATAAATATATTCCTGATTAAAAATGGTCTTGCACCTGGATACAAGCTCATTAGGCATAAAACTTGAAAAGTGTGTAAATCAAAGGAAAAAGGGCATGGCAAATAACCCTGTTAGAGTTCATGCCCACAATCAGTCACCCATTTGATTGTTTCAGGAATCATGTTATTCTCCCACATTCTCAATAGCCCTCAGATTTTACTATTCGACAGCACACTAGCAACATTTGACAAATCCTCTATAGAGAAATATTATTTATTGAATATTTTATTTCTCATTTGTTAATGCTTCTGGAAAGAGTTTATCCAAAACTATTAATAAACATTTATTTTAATAAGAAAAAGTTTAACATTACATATGTTGAAAGAAGAGAAAACATGCAGATGTTGTTGAAAATTTTCAATAAATATTTAGTTCGGCCTTCGACTTAGTCCAAGTTTTTAATTTTGGCCCTCTGTGAATTTGAGTATGACACCCCTGCTCTATGGGATCACCCCTCAGCCGATGCTAACCCATGATAATGATAACCCATCCTATCCAATCTTCCCCTGTAATTGCCCTCTTGTTCAGCCATTCTTAACCTAATTTTTGGCTATAGCTCCCTCTGCTCAAAGTTTATGGGTCCACTTCCTTGTGAAGCAGACATGTTTAGTTGTTTTTTTACTATACTTTTGTCCTACCAACTACATTAAAGACCTTCAATGTGCTGCACCTCCCTGAATGCTGCATATGGTCCCCGTTGGGAATGGCTGCATCAAGTTCCAATACCGTACATAGTCCTTCTAGTGGTGGCCTCCAGTCTTGGCATCTTGCTGCTTGAACTCTCATCTATAATTAATGCTACCTCTGGGATCTTCTCCATGGATTGTCGGTGGCGGAGAAGCTTGTGTTTTCCCGTGATCCCGAGGGTGATGGCATCTGGAGCTATACTCCTGGCCGCCCATGGCGGTAAAGGCAAGGGGAAGGTCCCTGACAAAGAACAATCCAACCAAGTCCTCAATGGTGGAACAGGCAGACGAAGTGACTCAGAACTGAAGGCTCTGAAGGCGGATGAAGCCTGCAACAAAACTATCAGCTCCAATTGTCGTGGTTTCCATGCCATTGGAACTAGGTTGATTAGTGAAGTATCGTGTGCTTCTTGGAGTGCAACACCAAGTACACGTTAAACAAATACCCACACTGGCTCGGTGGGTCAATGGAACGAAGGCCACCATCCTCGACTAGCAGATATAGCCATGGCGACGACCCTGGGATTGGATGGTTTAATGTCCTCTTGAGCCATTCCAAAACCCTGCTGCCCATTGCCCAAACACACTCCAGGCCTAATCAGCAGCCCTCTACTTTGTGGAGGAACGCAAGAACTACAGAGAGGAGAAGAACTAAATCACAAAAATGCTGGAGGAACTCAGCCAGTCTTGGAGCATCCATACAAGGTAAAGATATATCACGAAGCCCTTCCTCAAGGTGCGAAGCAACACTTCACTTGCGAATCTGTAGGGGTCATCTATCACACCTAGTGCTCCCGTTGTGGTCTCTACATTGGAGAGACTGGATACAGACTGGGAGATCACTTCATTGATCACCTGGCTCTGTTCGCTTCAATAGTGTGGATCTCCCAGTGGCCACGCATTTCAATTCTCTGCCCCATCCCTTTTTGACATTTCAGTCCATGGTCTGGCATACTGCCAGACTGAGACCACTTGCAAATTGGAGGAATAACTTCTCAGCTTCCATTTGGGTACCCTCCAACTGCATTGCATTAACATTGACTTCTCCACTCTCCATTAGAACACCCCCCCCCCCCCACTGCCAACTCCTTCCCCTGTCCCTGTCTCCTTTCCTCTAGCCCTGCCTCTCTCTCTAGCCCTTTTTACACTGAAAATCCACAATATTACCGTATACATGACCCATCTCTGGAAGCTGGCTTGCTTGTTCACACAGAACCTAGAAAAGCCAGCTCCGTAAGTCCAATACGCTCCACCGCTGAGACTACCTACCTTGGCAGATCGATGATGGGTAAGTCTAGGACCCCCCCCCACCCCCCAATCTGCCCAATCTGCCTTCGATGCTTTCACACAGCGCTCGAAAGGCAGATAAAACTGGATTTCAACCGCTGTATAAAAGGGGATAAACTCTCTCTCTCTCTCTCTCTCTCTCCTATTCTTTCCCCGGGCTTTAATTCCGATCCCTGACTTTTTTCACTCACCTTGAGGAAGGGCTCAGGCCTGAAACATCGGTAATCTTTACCTCTGATGGAAGCTGTGAGACCTGCTGAGCTCCACCAACATTTCTGTAATTTGATAAGAACTGCATATGACTCAAATCTTGAGCAAACTCTAAAAAGCTGGAGGCGCACGGCAGGTCAGACAGCACCCATCGGGCGGAAAATAGTCAGTCCGTGTTTCTGGTCAGGACTGAGGAGGAAGCAGGCGATGTTATGGGTTTACAAAGGGAGGAAAGAAGCTGTGGAAGGGCCAAGACAAGTGAGAGGTGGAGAATCTCTGCACTATTCCACTGAGGCAGGGGAAGGTGATGTAGAAGGGCGTACCAGGGATGTTGAAAATCTATTCCGAAGAAAAGAAATGCTTGCGAGATATCGAAGAAGATAAGAACTGACAGAGCACTAGAGGATTACAGGAAAAGAGCTTAAGAAAGGGCAGGTGATCTAGAAGGATCCATGAGAAGGCCTGGGTGCGCAGGATTAAGGAAAACCTCAAAGCATTCGACAAGTCTGTGAGGAACAGGAGGATGAGTCATATGAAGGTAGGACCCATCAAGGATGACGGTCGAACCGGATGCAATGGAATCAGAGGAAATAGCAGAGATCCTTAATGAATATGTCGCTTCGGTATCACCAGGGAAACAGACCTTGGCAATTGTGAGGATGACTTAAAGCGGACAGAAATGCGTGTTGACATTAGGAAAGAGGATGCGTTGGAGCTTTTGAAAAGCGTAAAGTTAGATAAATTGCCAGGGCCAGATGAGGCTACTGTGGGAAACAAGGGAGGACATGGCTGAGCCACTGGCAAATGACCTTCACTGAGGCCGGGAGAGGTACCAGAGGATTGGAAGGTTGCAAACGCTCTTCTCCTGTTCAAGAAATGGAGTAGAGATAGCCCAGGAAATTATAGAATGACGGTGGTGGGCAAGCTGTTGGAGAAGATCCTGAGAGACAGGATTTACAAGCATTTAGAGAGGTCTAATCTGATTAGAGACAGTCAGCATGGCTTCATCAGGGGAGGGTCATGTCTCACAAGATGGATTGAATTCTTTGAGGATGTAATAAAGGTAGAGCTCTGAATAGAAGGCATTCTAAGATAAGGTTCCTCAAGTAAGGCTCCTTCAGAATGTAAGGAGGCATGAATCTAAGGAGGTCTTGCTTTGTGGATAAAAACTGGCTTGTCCAGAGATGGTGGGTATGGATAGTTCATATTCTGCATGGAGGTCGGTGACTAGTGGTGGTCCGTTGGGATCTGATTTTTAAAATGACCTGGAGGGGATCATTACCTTGATGAAGGGCTCAAGCTTGAAATGTTGGTTATGTATCTGTGTTTTTTTGCTCTATAAAAAGACCATAGGTTGAGTGAATTTGGTCTTTTCTCCTTGAAGTAATGGAGGATGAGGAATGACCTGACAGAGGTGCATAAGATGATGAGAGGCATTGATCATATGGATGGCCAGAGGCTTCTTTCCATGGCTGAAATGGGAGTAAGTACAGGGAGGATGTTGAAGGCATGTTTATCACACAGAAATTGGTGGGTGCATGGAATGTGCTGCCAGCAAAGGTGGTGGAAGCAGGGACAAAAGGCTCCTTTAAGAGGCAACTAATCAGGGACATGGAACTAAGAAAAATGGAGGGTTATGTAGTAGGAAAATTCTAGGCCATTGGGTTATTAGGTCAGCACAAAACAGTAGGCCGAAGGGCCTGTATAGTGCTGTAGATTTCTATGTTCTAAGAGAGACTGGTAGAGGGAGAGGCCACTGGTTGGCAGTGGGGAGAAAAGTTAAAGAGGAAGGTCAGGATTAAGAGACGGAACCAGATGGGGATGGGAGTTCTTTAAAGTTGGAAAAATCGATGTACGTGCTCTTAGATTGAAAGCTGGATGGACTCAGTGGGCCAGGCAACATCCATCGACATTTTGGGACCCTTTCCCGCCATCGGGATGAGAAAGGCAGATCTAACATAAAATTGGGATGGAGAGGGGAAAATGGTAAGAGACTATGGGGCAAATGAAGATGGGAAAGGTAGGGGAAGAGACCACTGTGAGGTAGGTGTGGTGGGGGTGGGGAGGGAGAGGAGAGATAAGCAAGTTTGGAGCAGGTAAAGGACACATAGAAACAGAAAGGAATGGGGTTTGCCTGAAATTGTTCATGCCATTGGGTTTAAGGTGCCCAGGAGAAATATGATGTGTTGTTCCTCAAATTTACATTTGTCCTCATCCTAGCAATGGATGAAGTCAGTGACAGACCTCTCCACCTGGGAACAATGAGGGGGTGGCAACCAGGAAGTCCAGAGTGTGGGGGTTCGGCAAAGCCGTCACCCAATCTACATTTGGTCTCACTGCAGTAGAGAAGGCCACATCAGGTCTATTGAGTACAGTAGATCAGCTTGGACAAGGTGCACCTGGAAGTCTTCTTATGACTCCTGGATGGGGGTGAAGGAGGAGATGTAAGGAGGTGTTTCGAACTTTCTGTGTTTACTGCGGGGAGGGCCTGAGGGTGGGTGGGGGATGGGAGAGGTACAGGTAGGTGGAAGGGTGGAGGGTAGGAAGGGAGGATGTGGCAGATGGTGGGATCATATTGTAGATGGCAGAAGTGTGCTGGATGTGGAGTTGGATGAGGTGAACTCTCTCCTTGTTTTGTCTGGTAGGAGGTGGTGAGAGAGGGCTGACGCGGTAAACGCTTAATCAATGGCAGGGTTTCCTAAAGAAAGAGAACAGTTTGGATTCTGTGAGTGGAAGGCCTCACACCTGGAATAGATGTGGAGGAGACAGAGGAACTGAGAGAAAGGGATATGATGTTTACAAGAGAGGTGGGAGCCCGGGTGGCTGTGGGAGTCAATGTGTTTGAATGTCAGCGGATAGCCTGAGATGAGATAATGGCTTATTGTCGTATGCATAAGTACAATGTACAAATGCACTGACATTCTTGCTTGCGACCTGTATGTAAAATACACTAACAAACAATAAGTATTAATTAAGTTCCCACACAAGATAAATGGAAAATAATAAATATAAAATGTTAGATGAATATTTACAACTGGATTTGCTGCAAAGAATGTGCTGGTACAATCGTGCAGACTGACCTTTGATCCAGGAATAGAGTTAGGGTTCAGGTGATACGGGGAGGTTCAAGAGCCTGATAGCAGTTGGAAAGAAACAAAGAGGTGCTGGTCTTCAGGCTTCTCTACCCCTGCCTGAAGGTTGCAGTAAGAAGAGGTTGCGACCAGGGTGATGTGGAGTCTTTTATGATGTTGACTGCTTTCTTGAGTTAGCACCTCACATAGACGCTGTCAATGGACAAAGGTCGGTGCCCGTGATGGTCGGCCAAGTTTGCCACTCTCTGTAGCCTTCTGTGTTTCTAGCCACTCAAGTTTTTTGAGTAAAACCAATGGAGTTAGAGGGTGTCACAGAGACTGGGGTGGCCAAGACCACTGGAGGAATCTGAGAACAAGGAAGACAATTAACATAACTTGTCAGCATTCACAGGGATAACAGTCGGTGCGATCTGGGGAGAGTTAGGATTTAGGCAGATGAGCTTTCATATTTACGTGGGATGGAATGTGGGAGGTTGATCAAGAGGACATTGAAATAATGGCTTTGAAGTTATGCAGGCATGGTCAGATAACCCACCAGGGACCATGTGTCGTCAGCTGCAGACTACCCATGTC
Source organism: Narcine bancroftii (assembly GCF_036971445.1). Classification (NCBI taxonomy): domain Eukaryota; kingdom Metazoa; phylum Chordata; class Chondrichthyes; order Torpediniformes; family Narcinidae; genus Narcine; species Narcine bancroftii. Next base: position 282,087,172 of record NC_091471.1, read on the forward strand.
ATTAGAGAACACGCAAGAGCAATTTCATCAAAGTACCAAGCTGAAACTGATAAGTAAATAATATTGGTCTTTATATTTCATCTTATCATCTTGTCAAAGCACTGCTGAGAAAGAATTACTTTCTGAAATGGTTTGACTTGGAACGAAGCAAAGAAATTGCAATTATACTACACCTTTCAACCGAAGATGTCGTACTAAATGTAATGGATTTGTTTCTGTCAGGAGTGTTGTTGGGGACTAAAGTGGAGTAATGCACAGCTACAAACTCACCGGATGGCAAAACAAATGAGGAACCCTTGATCGAGACTCTTGATGAAGTTCTGCCTGACGAAGGGCTGAAACGTCGACCTATTACTTTCCTTCCCACAGATGCCCCTCGGCCTCCTGAGATCCCCCACAAAGTTGCTCCGGGTTCCAGCATCAGCAGACTCTCTCGAACAGCTGAGTAGCCTTCCAGTATGCATGTATATCCCAGTTATTGCTTCCCTGCCTATAAAATCCCTTGAAAATTATGTCTCTCTTATGTCATCAGTCATTATATTCCCTTGCATCGAAGCTTGGTCTGGCCATTCACTACAACAGAACTTCCCCCAGCCGTCTTGGACCTCACCATGCCGCTGGATGCAGGAGGGGATGTCGCGAGGGTGGGCCTGGACTTGTGCAACCCCCCAACTCACCTAAAATCCATTCACGCACACGCTGTACCTTTCTGAGGAGTGGGGTCTCTTCGTATCAAATCCCACAAACTGACTGAAAGAAGCCATCATAATCTAATGGAATGGATGGCCAGAAGAAAATAAGTTCTTGTGAACAAGTTTAAATTTATTGCCACAGGTATCGAAAATACAGTGACAGAGGTAATTTTGTAAGCAGACCAGCGGACATCTCATACAGTACAGAAGTGCAGGGTTCTAGAGAGAGATCAGTTGGTTCGGAGTAAAAGCAACAATTTCAGGATTCAAGATTCTTTGATTCCTTTGTTATCATTATGCACAATGTAATAATACAATTTTCCGACTAAAAAGGCCCTCAAAAAGGTGTCACTTGCATAGCCGGTGGCCCCAACAGTGAGAAACAGAGAAACCCCCGTCAGAGACACCAAGTGTCCGTGGTTTCGCCTCCTACACGTTCATGACCCTCTACAGTTGCTTGCGGCCTGGGGTGGAGCAGTTCCTGTCCCAGGCAGTGATGCAGCCGGACTGGATGCTTTCAAGGGGGCACCTGGAAAGTTGAGCAAGGTGCCATGTAACAAGCAACAGTGTTGGATGGTAGCGGCGCAGGAGGGGTTGATCACTGGGATCTATCAGCTTGTTTTCTTTAGCTGAGATTGTGGGATCCTCCTGCAAGGGCAGATGGGAAGTTTGCTTATCATATCGTCCAAAAGGCAACTTTAAAGTGGGTGAGAGCGCAGATGCTGCCTGACCTGCTGGGATTTTCTGTTTGTAATCCATTAACACCATTGATGGTATTGGCATGGAAAAGGCATTGTCCCATTGTAGTGATGCCATAGCATTCTCCAATCTTTGGCACTCATCCCCTTGAGACAGCGATGAAGGGTATAGTTTGAGTTGACAGTTTGTTGAAATAGGAAGAACCAGTGACCATCATTGTAAAAATACCACTCAGTATATCAGCCAGCAACTACAGAGAGAGAAGGTTTCAGGTCAATGACCTGACCAAGGATGAGGAAATATTTAAATTCAGGCATGTTTTAAGTTGCAGGGATGGATAAAATCAAGGGCCGGGCTAGAGGTCGAACAGAGGAAATCCAAAGCCCTCAAGACTAGACATTGAATTCACCAGTTTCAGATAACCAGCCTTTGAGGTAGAAGTGACCAGTCATTGGCCTGAAATTTTGATCTTTCGGGTTCTCTCTTCACAGACGCTGCCTGACCTGCTGACGATTTCCACTGTGCTGTCCTCATCACTTTTTCTCAGTTTCTCTTTGCACCACCTCCAGCGATCAGCTAAAATTAAGCAGTTTTCACCACCTTCCCTCCATCTTCACCAGCCTCCCTCAGTCTTCACCACCTTCCCTCAGTCTTCACCAGCCTCCCTCAGTCTTCACCACCTTCTCTCAGTCTTCACCACCTTCCTTCCGTCTTCACCAGCCTCCCTCAGTCTTCACCACCTTCTCTCAGTCTTCACCAGCCTCCCTCAGTCTTCACCACCTTCCCTCAGTCTTCATCAGCCTCCCTCAGTCTTCACCACCTTCTCTCAGTCTTCACCACCTTTCCTCAGTCTTCACCACCTTCCCTCAGTCTTCACCAGCTTCCCTCAGTCTTCACCACCTTTTCTCAGTCTTCACCACCTCCCCTCAGTCTTCACCAGCCTCCCTCAGTCTTCACCACCTTCCCTCAGTCTTCACCACATTCTCTCAGTCTTCACCACCTACCCTCAATCTTCACCACCTTCCCTCAGTCTTCACCATCTTCTCTCAGTCTTCACCACCTTTCCTCAGTCTTCACCACCTTCCCTCAGTCTTCATCACCTTCTCTCAGTCTTCACCACCTTCCCTCAGACTTCACCACCTTCTCTCAGTCTTCACTACCTTTCCTCAGTCTTCACCACCTTCCCTCAGTCTTCACCACCTTTCCTCAGCCTTCACCAGCCTCCCTCAGTCAACCCCACCACTTGTGTCATTCAGTTTCTCCTGGTATTCACTCTAATGCAGACATTCCCAATGGTTTCCCGTCACACACTCTCTTTTGGTTCTCTGCCCTTGCATCTTATAACTGTTTTTTTTTTCAGATTTCCAGCATCTGCAGCTATTTTTGTTTTACTGTCACTGAGAATCCCCATTCAGTGAGCACAGAAGGGTCTGCTCATTGGTATAGAGTCTTACTGCACAGAACAAGCCCTTCAGCCCAACCAATCATGCTAAGTTGCCATTCTGGACTAGTCCCAGTTGCCTGCCTTCGGCCCTTAACCCTTCCTGTCCATCTATCTGTCCAAATGTTGTCATTGCGCTGATCCTGCCGCTCGTTCCAGACACCTTCTGAGTGGGAACGTGGCCTATTATATCCCTCTTAATTCTTTCCCCTCTCACTTTCAACGAATGCCTTCTAGTTCTAGAATATTCTTCCCTAGAAATAAAGACTGTGAGCATTCACTTTATCCATGCCCCTCATGATTTTATAAATGTCTATAAGATTCCCCCCCCCCCCCCCCCCACCTAAGCCTCCTTCACTCCAGGGAATAAATGCCCAGCCTATTCACCATCTCCAGAACACTCAACCCCTGCATTCTGTGAATCTCTACTGCACCCTTTTCAACCTTGATAATCTTTCTCGAGCAGGCAGACCTGTACTCTACACAGTAAGTGCAGTCTCACCAACACCTTGTACACCTATAATCACATGGCCCCAACTTTTGTACTCCATACCCCACTCAATGAAGGTCAGTGTCCCAAACACCCTCTTTCCCACCCTCTGTGGATCCCTGCTCTGAATCTGGACTCTTCTTTACAAACATCATTCCTCATTCTGTAAAGAATCCCTTTGAATTGTTAGAGATTCCCTGGAGCCCTGGGATTCTTGCAGTATGTTTTGTTAAACTTAGATAGAGTGGAAATTCATTTTGTCAACACAACCTCATTAGTCATCCAGAAAGTGGTTTACATTTGTGTTCCGGTAAACATACAAGTTGTGAATTGCTGCGTACAACAGTTTATGTAAAAATATGTTCTTCATATTTATGCTGATGACATTTGGCTTTTGTAAGGCAGACAGCCGCTTCTCCAGCAGGAGGGAATGAACCCGCCTAATGAGTTCCCCGAGTTTTATGAGGAAACGACAAATTAGCACGTTTGTGGCTTGCGTTTCAGGAATCTTTTGAGACCAGTTTGTCGACGTAAGTAGAGATCTTTTTGCTTTAACCCATTCTGTCGAAACAAAGAGTGAGCTTCTGCAAAGAGGAAGGAAAGGCTTCCCCCATCCTTCCCAGCCAATGTTGTTTCAATGTGTTTATCTATTTGTGCCATTCCAAAGGTTGGGAATAATGTGTGGAGTTGGGAGCAGCTGGGGAATGGATGTCAGGAGCTTTGCCTGTATCCCAGCAACGGTTGCCTCTCCTTTGCTGCTGAGTCCTCTCGAGTGTGTGTGTGTGTGTGTGTGTGTGTGTGTGTGTGTGTGTGTGTGTGTGTGTGTGTGTGTGTGTGTGTGTGTGTGTGTGTGTGTGTGAGAGTGTGTGTGTGCGTGCGTGCGCGCATGTTAGTAAGTTTGTGTGTACATGAGTATGTGCATACATATGTGCATGTGAGTGTGTGAGAATGTGTGTGTGGATGTTTGTGTGAGTGTGTGAGATTGAGTACATGTTTGAGTATGAGTGCATGGGTGTGTGTGAATGTATATGTGCATGTATGTGAATGCGTGCGTGTGTATCTGTGCGTGTGTGGATATGTGTATGTGTATATGGATGTGAGTGAGTGTGTGTGTGCATGTGTGTGTGGTGGGCTGGCCCTCCTGCCAGTTGTGCCATGCCTCTCCCAATGGACAATCCTCATCCTCTCTCCACCCGATCCACCCTCCCCCCCCCACCCCACCAATCCCATCCCAGTCATGGTCAGGACTCCGACTCTGACCCCTCAAACGTGCGGGTCAATGGCAGATGATTTGTGGGCAGCTCGGGACATAGGTAGTGACAAGTCTATTATATGTTTTACAGGATATGGTGTAGGTCTGCCCGCTCTCTTGGGGTATGCTGAGAGAAAAGATACCTTTGTGCTGTTCTTCCAAGTCACTCGAGTGTGGGAGGAGGAAAGCAGCCTCAGTGTTGGCTCTGGGTAATGAGTTGTGCAGCGCACTGCCGAGACAAGCTGCACGTTCAGTTAGACCCAGGCTAATGGCTTTAGCAGGCTGCAGTCCATTGGTAGCATTGGGGCCTGTGTATCCTGCTCCCAGCTCCAGGCAAGATTACAGTGGGGACCATATGTATCTGGCAATGGGACAGATCACCAAGAACCTGTAATGGAGCAGGTAGGCCTTTCAGCCTATTTGATGAACCTATCCACCCAATATTATCAGCCTGTACAGTCATACAGCATGGAAACAGGCCCTTTGACCCACCAGGTCACAACCACCCATGTACACAAATCCCTGCTCTATACCATGGACATGTCTCCGTAAGACAATACCCTGTATTCTGTGACTCACTGTAACATTTTTCAATTATTCCATAATCTGCTACATACATGTAGGTTGAGTTGCCTGGACAGAGCACAGAACAAAGCATTTCACTGCATCTCGATACACATCACAATCAACAATTCAATTGAATTTTAAACTCATTTTCGCCACACTCTGTTGGAATTTGCCAATGAACCTCCAAACCCAGGAAATACTTTCTTTAACACCTGAGTTGCTTAAAAGCATCAATATGCTTTACCTCAGATCCCCTTGAGGTGGCAAACTCTATCATATGCCCAGGAGGGCTGGGGAAAGATTGCCCCAGTGGGTCGGCCATCAGTATGTGAGAGTTCTACAACATGGAAACACAGCCTTTGGCCCATCTTGCCCATGCTGACAAGGTTGTCTATCTGAGCTGGTCCCACCTGCCTGCATCTGGTCCACATTCCTCTAAACCAGTGGTTTTCAAATTGCCTCCTCTAAATTCACAATCCACCTTCAGCAATCCCTATGCCATTGGTGCTCTGGTGGGATGTGAGTGAGAAGGGAAGGTTGAGAACTACTGCTCTAGACCCAACTGTTACTGAAATACTTGGCTTGAGAAAAATTGTCTTCGGCCCATTTCCTTTAGAGTTATGAAAACATGCACCTAACAAGTCCTCAAATTATTGAGTTTGTGGTTGAGGAGTCTGATAGTGGAGGGGTAGCAGCTGTTCCTGAACCTAGTGGTGTGAGTCTTGTGGCACCTACACCTCATTCCTGATGGCAGCAGTGAGAACAGAGCGTGCGCTGGATCCCTGATGATTGCTGTTGCTCTCCGACGGCAGCATTCCCTGTAAATGTCCTCAATAGTAGGGAGGGTTTTGCCTGTGATGTCTTAAGCTGTGTTCACTACCTTTTGGAGGGCTTTACGCTGAGGGGTATTTATCTTTTAAACATCATAATTATACCCACCTTGACCACCTCCTCTGCCAGCTCATTCTACGTATGCACTCAATATGAAAAAGGTACCCATCAGGTCCTCTTTAAACCTTTTCTCTCTCCCCTTAATTGCCCTCTCTCTAGTTGCAGACTTCCCATCCGCAGGAAAAGATCATTCACCTTGACTTGTGCCCCTCAGGAGCGTACGGATTCTTGTAAGGTCACTCCTCAGCCTATGTTGCAGGAAGAAGAGTTCAGCCCTATGCAATCTCTTCCAAACCTCAAGCCCTCCAACCATGGAAACATCCTGGGCCTCCTGTTTTGGTCTACCTACAAGTGGAAATAACTCTCTGCACATCAACCTACATCGATCTCATCGATCTTCATCAGATATTGGGAGCATCAGGTGATCCAGTCCCTTCCAGCTGCAGGTCAGTGGGTGCTCCTAAAGGATTCTGGGAGTTAGCTCCAGGCTTGTATTAATCACCAGTTGCTCTGCTTTTGAAAACTTTCAGGATCAAGGATGGTTTGTTTCCACTCTGGTTCTAGGGCTTCTCCAAAGTAAGAGCCACAGATCTCAGACACAACAGGAGGAACATGAAGCACTGGTGGGGAGGTTATGAAGTGGTGGCCATTCATTCTGGGCTTTCCCAAGCTCTCATCCAGTTGACAATCCCAATGCTCCTCCACTCATGGTCCAAAGATCCCCTGCAGTCAGTGCAACTGATATACTTCAGGAGCAAAGGACGGCATTCTGGGGCAGCTTAGTTGGTCAGGCAGCATCTACGGAGGAAAATAGACGGTCAACAAGGGGGGGGGGCGGGGGGCAGATGGAGTTGGGAGGGAGGGGAGGGTGGCAGCTGCAAAAGTATTGGTGGAATCATATAAGGGAGGGAAGTGAGGGGATGTGAAGAGTGGGGAAGTTATTATCGGATCGTACATGCATACATGCATGACGTCAGGCCTGTGGAGTGTTATGGGAACATGCATACACGAGTGACGTCAGGTACACGGAGTGTGGTGGAAACACGTATACACGGGTAACATCAAGTACGCGGAGAGCATTGTGGGGACAGTTTAGTTGGGTGCCATCTTCAAATGAATAAAGACTCACTTCCCGCTTCTCTCTCGAGTGATGTTATTTTCAAAGGGAAAATTCACGACAAAGTGGCGAGGAGGATGAAAACACCCGAACTCTGGATGCTGGGATCTACAAGATTTTGGGAAAAAAGAAGGACATCGGAGGTGAAGATTGAGTTTAAAAAATGGAATCAGGCTACCTCGAGATGGAAGGACATGCTCGGCAACAGAAAGAATGGAAAAGGGAAGAAACTCGAGAGGAAGATAACAAAAAAGTGAGAATAAATTCTAGATTTACTTTGTAACTGAATAATAAGTAGTTTAAATGAGGGAAGGATGATTTGGTGAATATAAAGAAATGGTAAACTGGATAAGTTCGGTATGGACGGCATTGCCCATGATGTGAGGGGTACAGAAACCTGCAAGAGAAAACGGGGAGTAGAACAGTCTGATCAAGACCCTATTGGCACTGGCAAAGCCAAATACCAAGTCTTATGAAGAGTTATGTGACCTGGTGGGAGAACATCCGTCCCCAGAACCAGCAGTGATTGCGGAAAGATGCAAATTCTACACCGGAAAGCTGAAGGTGAGCCAATATTTTGCCAAATTGCATGCGTTATCAAAGATGTAGCTTTGGAAATTTTTTTGGGCAAGGCCCTGAGAGACATGTTGGTCATCAGTTTGGCCGACCGCCATGCCCAACAATGATTGTTGAGCAGGAAATGTTTGGACGTTAAGTCCGCTTATGAGATGGCATTGAGTTTCGAAATGGCTGATCGTAATGTTGATCATAATGTTCAAGGGGAGCATGTGGGAGAAGAAGATGGAGGGGCGGGAATGCTTCCACTGTGGGAGGAATAACCACAGCCCTGATAAATGTTATCACAAATGGGACAAGTGCTATTTGTGTGACAAGGAGGGACACATCAAGTCAAAGTGTCCAAGACAGAAAGAAAATGGAGAAAAAAAGAGGGTCACTGAGGGAAGAAAAATCAGAAAGCGAAGTATATAAAAACAATCTTCCAAAATATAAAACCTCAGGGGAACTGACAACAGTTCCAGCAGTGAGCCAGAGAACCAAAGCATCTCTGAGGATGACGGGGCATTGGCAGTAACGTACATCCATAATGTAGTCGATCGCAGGTCAGGAATTTTTGATTGTATCAAAGTTAAGAATGAACTGGTCCAGATTGATCTTGACACAGGAGCAGCTGCGTCATTAATTCTGAAAGATCTGTAAGACAAACTACTGCCCAAACCTGAAATGAAACAGTCGGACATAGTGTTAAAAACAGTTACTGGAGAGAAAGTCAATGTTCTAGGAAACTGTGAAGTAGTCATCAAGTATAAGGGAGAGACCAAGAAAGGATTACCCCTTTACATTGCAGCCACAAAAGGAGCAGCCTTTGTTGGAAGGGATTGGCTGTCGCACTGTTGTGGGGTTCATTCAAGAGCCCGATGGCTGCAGGGGAAAAAACCTCTTTTAATCCTGTGGGTGAACAATTTCACGCTTCTGAGCTTCCTTCCTATTGGGAGGAAGGAGAAGAAAGTGTGTCTGGATGTGATGAGTCCTACAGTGTGATAGCTGCCTTTTCTAGACAGCAGGAGATGTGGACAGTGGCCATGGAGGGGAGGGATGTTTCAAAGATTTTCACTGACTGTACCTGCCAGTGATTGTTCATACACCTTCTTCATCTTTCCAATTTCACTTTCAATTACTTCATTCATCCAGACTTTCTTTCAGGGCTTGATTGGTTCAGGGCTAGGATGGTGTCACACCCGCTGCAGGGTCAGTTTGGAGTAATATCTACACAGACATGTAAACAAATACACACACACATGCACATGCAAACACACATGCATACAGACATTCACACACACGCATGCTCACACAGACATGCACATATGCACATACAAACACACACATACACGTATGTTTGCGCATAATTGGGGGGTTAAGTTTACATAACTAGATAAGTTTAGATAAGTTAGAAAAGGTGTTATATTATTGGAAATTATTAAATTAAAATATTATTTTAAATATAACACTGTCCTGGCTAATTTCTATTGCTGCTGTCTGAGTATGTAACAGTCATAACCAAGGTTTTGACTGCATCTCCGTATACATAAAAGTGGACAATTCAATTCAATGCTGGGGAAACCGGAGCACTTGGAGGAAATCTTTGCAGTCTCAAGGAGTACATGCAAACTCCACAAAGGCAGCACTCAAGGTTTAGGATTGAGCTGGAGTTCCCGCAGCTGTGAGGTGTCAACTCTTCTGGGTTTTATGTGGGATTCTGGCAGTGTCTGAGACCCTGGCTATCAGACTGAGAGCCTGTGTGAAGTTGGATTTCATTCATGCGCACATGCACTCAGGCATGCATCAACTAATTCAGTGAGTGAGTGCAACAAAAGGCAATGAAGTTACTCACCCAGACACTGTGATATCACCTCCCATGGCCGCAATGCACATGACCAAACTGCAAGGACGTCGGGTTGAGAAGAAAGGTTAACACAAAATGAGGAGCTCCCAAATCAAGATCTCATGGATGGAGAAGAACAGATGTGGTCAGAGAGTCAATCAATGGGAATTATTGAGAACATCATGAGGTCATTTTATTTCTCATGCCTACTGTGCTCTTAGCTATCACTGTAACACCATCTTCCTCACTAACTCAACAGTTCTTGATTTCACATTCATTGAGTCACACAGTGTGGAAACGGGCCCTTCAGCTCAACTTGCCCCCACCGATCAAAATGTCCCACTCACACTCGTCCCACCTGCCTGGGTTTGGTCCACATCCCTCTGAACCCATCCTATCCAAGGTCAAGTTCAAGTTACTATCTGACAGTATATATAGAACTAGACGAAACAGCGTTTCTCTGGACAATGGTGCACACACATACACCCTCAATGCATAATAATTACATATGTACTGTCTATACCTACAGACATTATTTAAAATATGTATAAACATTTTGGGATGATTTACTGAGTCATCTCACATCAATCTCACAGCTTGGAGAGGAAGCTATTTCCTAACCTGGCAGTCCTGATCTTGATGTTCCTGAACCTCCTGCTTCATGTTTGTGAATCAAGAATTATGTGTGATGGATGGAAAGGGTCCTCTACAATTCTTTGTGCAACAATCCCAGTGAATGTCATCAATAAAGGAAAAGAAGACCCCAGTGATCTTGGCTGTTTCAATGATCCTCTGTATTGATGCATCCACGTATCTGTTCAAATATTTCTTAAACATTGCAGATGTCCCTACCTCATCCACCTCGTTCGGAAGTCCGTTCCATATGCGTCCTTGAGTTGCTGATTCCCCTACTCTGGGCAAAAGACTCAGTGCGTTCACCTGATCTATTGATCTCATGATTTTTTACAAACATCTCAATGATATCTAGAAATCTATCTCTACATGTCGTCTGAGCACCAGTAACTCCCTTGGACAGAGAATTCCAGATTCCCACTCTCTGAGTATGTGTATGTGCACATGTATGTGCATATGTGTATGTCTGTGTGAGCATGTGTGTGTGTGAATGTCTGTATGCATGTGTGTTTGCATGTGCATGTGTGTGTGTATTTGTTTGCATGTCTGTGTAGATATTACTCCAAACTGACCCTGCAGCGGGTGTGACACTCCGTGTGTGTGTGTGTGTGTGTGTGTGTGTGTGTGTGTGTGTGTGTGTGTGTGTGTGTGTGTGTGTGTGTGTGTATGGAAATACCCAATGAGGGCCTGGCTTCAAGGAGTTGAGGGGCTTCACTAGTACAGTTACTGCCTCATGGCTCCAAAGATCTGGATTTATTCCTGACCTCTGGGGCTTCATGTGTGGAGTACTTATCTCAGGAGACTTTCCTGCAGCCAGCACTTCAAGACAACTATGAAGAAGGCACAACAGTGCCTTTACTTTCTAAGGAGCCTCAGAAGATTTGGCATGTCGTCGGAATCTCTGTTAAACTAGAGGTGCACTGTGGAAAGCACACTGACCAGTGGCATCACAGCCTGGGATGGGAATTTGAGTGCCTAGGAGCGCAGAAGGAAACAAACATGGCCATGTCATTCTCAGGCTGCGACCCCCCCCAATCTGTTATAGACATTGATGAAATGAAATAATGAACAAATAGTATTCAGTGAATGGATTAATAATTGCCAGGACTTGACAACATAAGGAATAGGGGCAGGAGTCGGCCACCTACCCTGTTGAGCCTGTCTTCCATTTATAGCTGATCAGACCATGGACTCAGCTTCACCGACCAGCCTCTTCTCCATAACCCTTAATACCAGAACTGCACAAACATCTAACTAGCTCTAGGCTTCTTCAGGTGCATTCTGCACTAAGAATGTGCCTGCAGAAGCGGAAGCGGCCCTTTGAATTGACGTTCAAGTGGCAGCGCTAAAAACTCAGTGCTGGCCACCTGAAGGGACAGCTGCACCGGATGCACATCCCTTCGGGCTGTCAGGTTTGGAATGGCTGGCTGTCAGAGCTGGGAAGTCCCCGCACTGATCCCACTCTCCCAACAGCCCAATATGAGTCCCACACTGTGGGGCAGCCGGCTTGGGCTGTCAGTGTGGGGACGTCCCGCCCACAGCCCTATATCAGTCACCACAGTGTGGGAACTGATTTCAGGCTGTTGGGAGAGAGCAGGGCAGCAGGATCAGTGTGGGGATGTCTTGCACGGGACATTCCCGCGCTGACAGCACACGCTGGCAGCCCCTGCCCTGACGCCCCGGGCCGGGGGGGCAGGGGCAGCTGGGAGGGGAGCTGTTAGGCGCTCGCCAGCTGATTGTCATCCCCTTAGCAGCCACTTTCAGACAGCTGCCTTCATGTGCCGGGGGTGACCTCAGTGCTCTGGCGATTATCCCTCCCGGAGGAGGGTTACAAAGTTCGCCTCGCATGCAACTCCTGCGCTTTCAAGTGGCCTACCGACAGCCGTATATGGGCATAATATGCATCTTTACATCGGGGGATTTTGGCCACCTGAAAGTGCCTTCTGTCTTGAATCTATTTAAGGAGGCAGGCATCCGTTTCACACCCCCACCGTTCTGTGTGAAGTTCCCTGTCGTGTTCCCCCTAAGCTTTTCCCCTCTTGCCCTTAAACCGTGTCCTCTGCACCACACTTGCTCGAGAGGCATCTCAGGAGAAGCCACTATCAGTTAGACAGGTGCCAGCTCTTGCTTGCCTGTGGCCAGCAGGAGCAGGAGCGGGCCGTTCAGCCCTTTGAGTCACGTGGCAAGATCGTGGCTGGCCTCCTACCTCAGCCCCTGCTCTATCCTCCTATCCCTGGATTCCTCCAATACCTCCAGCAATTGATGTGTGCTTTGAATGAGCTTAATAACAGTCTCCACAGATCTTGAAGATCTTTCTGTCACCTGAAGGTGCCAGCTGAAGAAAAGCTGTGTCCGAGTGAATGTGGCTCCTGTGGACTCTCTGTGTCCTGTCAGCATATTTAGGAAACTCGCTTCTGTACCTAGTGAGAAACTCTTCACTGATCTCAAACCTTGACATGCACTTAACAAGGAGACCACTTTAAGAAAGCATACACGAATACATTTGCAGAAAGCAAAGGACGGCGAAAGAGACTTTTTTTAAAAAAAGAAAATACAAACTTTGTTTCAAGTGCTGCCTGGCGCCGCGGATGGGAAAATTGTGACAGCAGCTAATGAATTGCAAGCCTCTGTATTGCGTATATCAGAGTACTTCGGTTAGTGGGGTAATGAATGGATGGCTGTGATAGTACAGATTCTATTACCAATGTGTATATGTACCGATGGTAGTGTAGGATGACTGTGATTGGCTGAGAGTGTAGCCACACCTACTGGCAGGTCTTAAAGGATTGCTCCTTGCCAGACCAGGTCATTCTGGACTGGTCGACCTACGTGATGTGTTCCAGTCTTTTAATTAATAAAAGCCTTGGTTTGGATCAACAAGTCTTTGGTTCTTTCGACGTGCATGGCCATCACTAACACAAATAAATCAGATAACATTGTAGAGAGTTAATCATTTCTTGATTGTTTTCCTAATTGCATTGAAATGTCTTGAACGTACATGCACCATTCTTAGACCCCAGGTTTCTGTAGTCACTGCTGTGTTCATGTTCAGGTGCAATGGGGATGCTCCGAGCTGGAGAATATACATCTCCGAGGAGGGTTAGGTAAATGCTCCTCAGGGCCGGGTTCTCCACTTTCAGGTGGCCACCAACAGCCACAATGAGGTAGAATAGGTGGCTTTAGAGTCGGGATTCTGGCCACCTGAAGGCGGCTTTAGATTTGTGATGCAGGAAATGGTACTGGGACAGGGTTTTGCATCCCAGGGGTGAGTTGGCATCTTGAGGGCAGGAGGAGGGCTGCCGACGAGATTGACTGGCATCTGAAAGGAGTCCATTAATTCTAAAACATATGATACAATTTGAAAGAAATCGAAAGCCAACAGCTGTCCATGGTAACAAATCACAGGCAGTAATTCAACCCTGAGAGATCGCTGCTGACATTCATAAACCATTTCTGCTCTGTGGTTGTAGTTTATGGCCTTGTCAGATGACCCCGATTGAGTTACTGCTTTGTAGTTGCTCCCTCTACTCTGTCATCAAATGCACGCTTTCTGCCCTGTCCACCATGGCTCATTTGGTCCCCTTTCTTCCCTCCGGGTTAAGCCACAGCCCATCCAACTCCAGAGCGGGTCAGGCAGAGACCTTGGCCTCACCCAGCGAGAGGCCAATGCAAGCTCGAAAGCACACAGAAACCCCATGGAGGATCTCAGCAGGTTGAGAGGCTCCAGTGGGGGTGAAAAGAGTGGTCGGCACTTTGGTCCGGCTCTTCCAGTGTTGGTGAGGGGCTGAAATGTTAACCATTATCTTTGTCCCACGGATGCTACTCGACTTGTTGAGTTCCTCCAGGACCTGGTTTATTGCTCCAGGACCTGGTTTATTGTTCCAGATTCCAATGTCCACTGTCTCTTGTGTATCTCTTGAGAAGACACACATCCCATTCCTCCTGGAGAGCCTCAAATCCCGGAGCACCAACGGTGATATTCCGAGATTTTGGTAACCCCAGCCTTGTCTAGTTCCACTGTTTCCATCTCTCCTTCAATACCCCAACCCCACACACCCGCCACCAGAGGTCTCTCTACCTCTTCCACCTTCTGCTCCATGCACAATCACCCCTTGGTCCATCCCAAGCACCCAACTTCTCTCCCCTCATTATATGCCTGATATACCCCCCCTTACTTTTGTCTCAAGAAAGGGTTCCAACCCCATAACGTTGATAGATCATCCCTCTCCACTATACTACCTGACCCGCTGAGACCCTCTCATTGCTAACTCAGAATTCCAGCATCTCCTCCTCGAGCATTGGGCCCGAATTCTCCAGGCAGCCCTGCATGGTGAGGAAGCTCCACATTGCCACACATGTCCTCTTTCCACTAAAAACCTGTATGGAAGAAATGATCTGTGTTACCATTTGGAAAAGCAAAGGGATAGTGTCCAATGTTATAGAATGATATTGAACTTTTAAAATGTAAACATTTATAATTTTAAAAATTTTAAAGTAAGTGTGTGTGTGTGTGTGTGTGTGTGTGTGTGTGGTTGTGTGTGTGTGTGTGTGTGTGTGTGACACACAGACTATACATTATATATAATTTGAACATATATACACACACATTTATAATTTTGAAAATTGTTAACGTAAAATGTTTACATTTTAAAATTAAAATATAGCTCTAAATATTGCTCTATAACTATATATGTCACTGATATTTAAATATTCCGGTAATCAATATATGCAGGTTGCAACATTGCCAGAATGAATGACCTTGTGATGAGCAGGTTATTCCAGGTTCAAGAAGTATTTTTTTCCAGTGATAATCAACCTCCTCCTGCTATACTCATGAGACCCCAAGAGGACTGGAGTCGCGCCACATTTTTCTTGCAGTATGGTAAATGTGAACGTCATCTATCTATTGTATATTTTAATCTCTTTTTAATTTAATTTAATAATTACTGTTGTCAATTTTTCCCTCTTTATACGAAGTACCTGTTCAACTGCAGCAGGTAAGAATCTCGATGCCATATGTGCAATGTGTGCATCAATCAACTCATTATCAAAACCTTTGAAACTTGCTATGTACAATTTCCCCACTGTGCTTCTACCATCCAATACTTTTGTTAGAAGTATTTAATCCCCTGAAATATTGTTGGTGATGTCTTGAAATGGGTTGACAAAGCACCATGTACATGTATACATATTTTTTGAAACAACCTTGGTCAACGGCGCAAAGAGTGCCCTGAAATCCTGGCCATTCTATATGTAGGTTTGGCATCAGTTGCTTCTCCTGGCCCAGCCTTACTGTAGGTGTCAGGAAGCTGGAGGGAGGACGACACTTCAAACAACATCATCTTCTTCTCACCTTAATATTATCTGTGTTATCCCAGGGATTCATTCAACTTAGCTAAAGTACTTTCTCTCCCATCCCCCCTCTCTTCTCTCTCTCATATATTTCTCACCCTGACTCTCAAATCCTCCTTCCCTCTCTCAATATTTCTCCTTCCTTTATTTTCCCTTCTATCTCTATTTATCTCTCTCCATCTCTCTCTATATTTCTATCTCTCCCTCACTCCCTTTCTCACACCTCTACATTTCTCTCCCTCCACCTCTTTCTCTCTCTCCCCCTCTCGACCTCCATCTTTCTCCCTGTCTCCCCGCCTCTCTATTTATTCCTTCTCTCCATCTCTATCATAATTTCTCTTGTTCTCTACGTCTCCATCTACCTCCATGTCCTCTCTTAAACATTTTTTTCACTTAGTATCTCTCTCCTCTTTCTCTCTCTCTCTCTCTCTCCTCTCTCTCTCTCTCTCTCTCTCTCTCTCTCTCTCTCTCTCTCTCTCTCTCTCTCTCTCTCTCTCTCTCTCCCCCCCCCTTCCTTTCTTCAGAAGATGAGTAGTATTTTTATTGGCTTCATCTTTGATGAGGTGGAGATTGGGAGCAGAGTTTTGAAGGGGTGTTCGTACTTAATCAGCTGTCAACTTGCTGAGTGTGGGGTCACCCAAGCAGAGAGTCTGACGACGTGTGTCTGACCACCAGGCCTCTCGGCCCCAAGCTCAGGGGTGGGCAGCGAAGTGAATCCAACACTCTAACCATCAGTTGTTGTGCGTTTCATGACCCGCTCCAGGAACAAGAAGGGAGAGGCGGGCTGACTCCCCATTGTGTTGCCAACAGGGTGCTGCACTGTTGCCACTAGCCATCTCCTGACAAGGAGCTGCCTGCCCTCCAGTGTGGGAGCGGAAAGGTCCCACAGTGCCACAGGGGCAAAAGCATGAGAATCCCCCCGATATCCTACTCAATATTTGTCTCGGAGCCACCTACCCACAGTGGAAGCTCGTTGTGCACCATTTGCCACTTGTCCCTCTGTTACAAGTGGGACTGCACATGCAGTTAAATGTCTGGGAATTTCTTTGGGATGTAGGAGAAATCAATTCAAGGCCTATCCGCCTGGCCCAGAGTTCAATTTGAAATGACAATGTGGACAACAGTTGCAGGACCACACTTTATGTCTGAATTTGAGGCAGAACCTTAGCATCTTCTGAAGGAGGTGTGAACACCACCATCTCATTGCAGCCAGTGGGATCCTGCTGTGCATAACCATGCCTGTCTGTAAGATAATCACAGGGTGCTCTGAGTGGGCGTTTGCCCGCTTGGGATCATGTGGCAAGACAGAAGAGCAGTGTTTCATCCTCCCAGAGAGAGCTGGGTATGTGTTAAGGTAGAACATCATGGGGAGTACAAAATTATGAGGGGTGTGGGTAGGGTAGATCGAGCAGCAGAGGGGTTTAAAATCAAGAAGAACGGAGAAGGTTTATTGGAAACAGTTGCCAGTCAGAAGGTGATTGGAGTGTAGAACACTCTACTAGAAAGCAGAGAACATGGGAAGTATCTGGACAAACGTGAATCGCCAAGGACTTGAGTGTTGGGAAAAAACAATTAGTCATCTGATTCCCCCCACTCCCTCCTGTCTGGCTCATCTACCTCTCCCTGACCCCTTAGATTCTCTTGCCTCTCTCTCCCTTTGTCTGGAAAGTACCACTACTCTATCCGTCACATTCAACCTCTGCCTGGTTGGCCAATCCCGAGTGGAGCCTCTTCCTTACCCCTCCCACCTGTCCTCTTTACGCTACCCTTAGTCCAGGCAAACAGTTGCGGGCCTACTGCTTACCTCCCGCTGAGTTCCTCCAGTAGACTGCTCATGGGGTTAGTGTGGATGGATGCTTAATGGCCTGATGGGCATGTTCCTGGGTGACATTGAAAGAGGGAAGCATGAGGTTCACAAAAGGGTCAAGGGTCAGGCAACGCTTTGTCTCAGCTGAATCCTGCTGCAGGATTGGTCGAGGTTTGCAGTTAAAGGCGTGTGGGCATGGGGTAAAACTGAAGGGAAGGGAATGCTGTGGGAAGACATGGGAATTAAATAAGGAGCGGGCTTTGATGACTGAAAGAAATCTGGCATAAAGGGAGCATGGAAGAAACAACAGTCCAGTAATGATGCTTTTAATTATTTACAGTGCCTTTAAGTAGCCGGAACACAAGCATTCAGCACAGAGCACCTGTGATCATTCGGAGTTGTCAGACTTAAAGAGACAAAATAATATTTCCTTCTGATCTGAACAATTCCCACCTGAAACCGTTGGTAAGTCTTGGTGAGACCTCAGTGATGGTTATCGTTGGCCTCAGGCAGGTCGTTCTTCCTCCCGCCACCTCCATCCTCATTTCCCCCTACCCCTCCCTGCCCCAAGTCCTGCACCATTCCTGCCCCACTTTTTCATCCCCACCACCTGCTCAAAGTTCTCCACACAGCAGGAAGTGGGTGGAGGGAATTGTTTGTGAAAATTTGTTGCCCCCATCACGGCCCTATGAGCCATCCTGGGTGTGGCGATATGTTTGCTCCATTGTATATAGCTATTGTTGGCTACTGTATATGTGGAGTTGGCCCGCCCACTAGTGACTCATACTCTATGAATCCTCCCCTGTGGTCCTGGGCCATAAAGGTTGAGTCACCTCTTCCTTCCCTCCATTCCTATACCTGGATGCTTCTGTGTATTAAAGCCTGTCGTTCCCTCAGCCGTCTTTGCAGTTACTGGTAGTGCCCTACGCCAGGATGTTCCTGGGTTTTGTGGGTACAAACACTGCCCCTCCTCAATGCACTGTTGCCACTCACCAACCACCAACCTCTCCTCACACCACATCCCCTCACTCCACACCCCCACACTCCTCACACCCTCACTCCACACCCCCTCACACCACACCCCCTCACTCCACACACCCTCACTCCCCAACTCCTCACTCCACACCCCCTCACTCCACATCCCCTCACTCTACACCACCTCATTCCCCACACCCTCACTCCCCACCCTCTCACTCTACATCCCCTCATGGCACACCCCCTCACTCCACACCCCCTCACTCCACACCCCCTCACTCCACACCCCCACACTCCTCACACACTCGCTCCATACCCCCTCACACCACACCCCCTCACTCCACATTCCCTCACTCCCCATCACCTCACTCCACACGCCCTCACTCCACACACCCTCACTCCTCTCCCCTCACTCTACACCCCTCACTCCACACCCCTCACTCCTCTCCCCTCACTCCCCAACCCCTCACTCCACACCCTCTCATTCGACTCCCCTCACTCCACACCCTCTCACTCCCCATTTCCTCACTCCTCTCACCTCCACAGACCCTCACTCCTCTCCCCTCACTCCTCTTCCCTCCCCTCACTCCCCACCCCCTCACTTCTCCACTCATGCCACTCCCTTCACTACCCAGCCCTCACTCCACACTCACTCACTCCTCTCCCCCTCATCTTCTCACTCCCAATCCCCTCAGTCCCCAGCCCCTCACTCCTCTCCCCTCACTCCTCACCCATCTGACTCATCTCCCCTCACTCCTCACCCCCTCACTTCTCTCTCCTCACTCCCCACACCTCCACCTCTCACCTACCTCCACATCTTCTCACTCCCCACCCCCTCACTCCACATCCCCTCACCCCTCTGCCTCACTCCTCATCACCTCACTTCCCACACCCTCACTCCTCTCGTCTCACTCCACATCCCCTCACTCCTCACCCCTCAATCCACATCCTCTCACATCCAATCCACTCATTCCCCACCCCCTCACTCCTCATCGCCTCACTCCACAGCCCCTCACTACACATCCCTCACACATCTCCCCTCACTCTTCTCCACCTCACTCTTCTCCCCCCTCACCCATGACTCCCTCACTTCCCAGCCCCTCACTCCTCTCCCCTCACTCCTCACGCCCTCACTCCTCTCCCCTCACTCCTCACCCCCTCACACCTCTCCCCAACCCTCACTTCTCACCCCATTACTCCTCACCTCAATCTTCTCCCCTCACTCCTCTATCCTCACTCCTCTCCCCACACTCTCCACCCCTCACTCCCTTCACCTCACTTCACATCGCCACACTCCCCAACCCCTCACTCCCCATCCTCTCACTCCCCACCCCTCACTCCTCTCACCGCACTCCACATTCCCTCACTTCCCAGCTCCACACTCCTCTCCCCTCACTCCTCACCCCCTCATTACACTCCCCCCACTCGCTCCCTATCACACCTTACCTCCTCACTCTTGTCCCCTCACTCATCTCCCCTCACTCCCCAAACCCTCACTCCCCAACCCTACACTCCTCTCCCGTCACTCCTCACCCCCTCATTCCTCTCCTCTCACTCCACTCCCCCACTCCCCACCCCCTCACTGTTCTCACCTCATTCCACATTCCACTCACTCCCCATCCCCTCACTCCCCATCACTTCACTCCTGTCTCCTCACTCCCAATCACCTCACTCCCCACACCCTCACTCATCTTGCCTCACTACACATCTCCTCACTCCCCAACCACTCACTCATCTCCCCTTACATCTCCCCTCACTCCTCTCCCCTCCTTTTCCCTCACTCTCAACTCCCTCATTCCCAAACCCCTCACTCCTCACCACCCACACTCCCCACCCCTCACTCCCCTCCATTCACTCCCATCCTCCACATTCCCAACCCCCTCACTTCTCAGCCCCTCACTACCCACCTCCTCACTCCTCACCCCCTCACTCCCACTTCCTCCACCCCACATCCTCACTCCACACCCCCTCACTCCACACACCCTCACTCCTCTCCCCTCACTCCACACCCCCTCACTTCTAACCCCTTCACACCTCTCCCATCACTCCACTCCCGTCACTCCTCGAGCCTCACTCTTAACTCCCTCACTCCTCTCACCTCACTCCTCTCCCTTCACTCCTCTCCCCCTCACTCCTTTTCCCACTCTCCACACACTCCTCTCCACTCACCCCTCTCCCCTCACTCCACTCCGTCACTCCATGACCCTCACTCTTCACTCCCTCACTCTACACCCCCTCACTCCCCACCTCTTCACTACTCACCCCTCACTCCTCTCCCTCACTCCTCTCCCCTCACACCCTCACTCATCTCCCCCTCACACCTCTCCCCTCACTCCTCTCCCCTCACTCCACACTCCCTCACACCACACCCACTCACTCCACACCCCCTCACTCCCCACCTTCCCTCACTCCCCACACTTTCACTCCTCACCACCTCAAACCACTCCCCTCACTCCACTCCTGTCACTCCTCGAGCCTCACTCTTCACTCCCGCACTCCCCTCCCCTCACTCCTCAGCCCCTCACACATTTCCCCTCACTCCTCTCGCCTGATTCCCAACCATCTCATTCCGAACACCTTCACTCCTCACCCCCTCACTCACCACCTCCTCACTCCTCACACCCTCCCTCCCTGCCTCCTCACTCCTCATCCCTTCACTCCACTCCTGTGATTCCTCACCCCCTCATTCCTCTCCCCTCACTCCTCTCCCCTCACTCCCCACACAATAATCTCTGCTCACTCCACTCCCATACTCCCCAACCACTCACTCTCCACTCCCTCACTCCTCTCACCTCACTCCACATTCCACGCACTCCCCATCCCCTCATTCCCCATCACTTTACTCCTGTCTCCTCACTCCCAATCCCCTCACTCTTCTCCTGCTGCTACCACCCCATCATTCCTCTCCCCTCACTCGCCACCCTCTCACTCCTCTCCACTTACTCCTCTCACCCTCACTCCCCAACCCCTCACTCCTCTCCACTCACTCTTCATCCCCTCATTCCTCTCCCCCTCACTCCTCTCGCCTGACTCCACATTCCTCTCACTCCCCATCCCTTCACCCCCCACCCCTTCACTCCTGTCTCCTCACTCCCAATCCCCCCACTCTCCAAGCCATCACTCCTCTCCTGCCACTACCACCCTATCACTCCTCAGCCCTCACTCCCCACCCCCTTACTCCTCATTGCCTCACTTCCCACCCCTCATTCCTCTCCCCTCACTTTACACCCCCTCACTCCTCACCCCCTCACTCCTCTCCCCTCACTCCCCGCCCCTCATTCCTCTCCCTCTCACTCCTCTCCCCTAACTCACCACCCCCTCACTCCTCTCCCCTCTTCACCCCCTCACTCCTCTCCCCTCTTCACCTCCTCATTCCTCTCTCTCTCACTACTCTCTCCTCACACCTCTCCCCCACTCCTCTCCCATCACTCCTCACCCCTCACTCCCACCCCCTCATTCATCTCCCCTCACTTCCCACCCCCTCACTCTGCACCCACTCACTCCTCTCCCCTCACTTCTCTCCCCTCACTCATCTACCCTCACTCCTCACCCACTCACTCCTCTCCCCTCACTCCTCTCCCCTTCACTCCTCTCCTGCTCACTCTTCTCTCCTCACTCCTCTCTCCTCACTCCTCACCCCTCACTCTCCACTCCCTCACTCCTCTCCCTTCACTCTTCACCTCCTCATTCCCCTCCCCCTCACTCCTCTCCCCTCACACCTCTCCCCTCACTCCACTCCCATCACTCCTCGAGCCTCACTCTTCACTCCCTCACTCCTCTCACCTCACTCCTCTCCCTTCACTCCTCTCCCCTCACTCCTTTCACCACACTCCACACACCTCACTCCTCTCCACTCACACCTCTCCCCTCACTCCACTCCATCACTCTGCAAGCCTCACTCTTCACTCCCTCACTCTACACCCCCTCACTCCCCACCTCCTCCACACCACTCCCTCACTCCACACCCCCTAACTCCAAACGCCCTCACTCCTCTCCCCTCACTCCACACCCCCTCATTCCACACCCACTCACTCCACAACCCCTCACTCCCCACTCCCTCACTCCTCAACCCCTCACACCTCTCCCCTCACTCCGCTCACCCTCACTCCTCACACCCTTACTCCTCTCCCCTCACTACCAACCCCTAACTCCTGTCCCCCATTCCTCACCTCCTCCCCTCACTCCTCTCCCCTTACTCCACATTCCATTCACTCCACTCCCCTCAAACCTCTCCCCTCACTCCCAACCCCCTCATTCCCAACCCCCTCACCTCACCCACTAACTCCCCACTCCTCACTCCTCACTCCCTCACTCATTTCCCCTCACTCCTCTCCCCTCCTTTCCCTTCACTCTCAACTCCCTCATTCCCAAACCCCTCACTCCTCACCACCCACACTCCCCACCCCTCACTCCCCTCCACTCACTCCCAACCACCACATTCCCAACACCCTCACTTCTCAGCCCTTCACTACCCACCTCCTCATCCTCACCCCCTCACTCCTCACCACCCACACTCCCCACCCCTCACTCCCCTCCACTCACTCCCAGCCACCACATTCACAACCCCCTCACTTCTCAGCCCCTCACTACCCACCTCCTCATCCTCACCCCCTCACTCCCCACCTCCTCCACACCACTCCCTCATTCCACACCCCCTCACTCCACACACCTTCACTCCTCTCCCCTCACTCCACACCTCCTCACTCCATACCCACTCACTCCACAACCCCTCACTCCCCACTCCCTCACTCCTCACCCTCTCACACCTCTCCCTTCACTCCTCTTCCCCTCACTCCACTCCATCACTCCACAACCCCTCCCCACTCCCTCACTCCTCACCTCACTCCTCTCCCCTCACTCCTCTTCCCTCACTCCTCTTCCCTGACTCCTCTTCCCTCACTCCCCACCACACTCCTCTCCCCTCACACCTCTCCCCCACTCCTCTTCCATCACTCCTCATTCCTCACTCCCCACCCCCTCACTCCTCATCGCCTCACACCCCAACACCTCATTCCTCTCCCCTCACTTCCCACCCCCTCACTCTCCCCTCATTCTGCACCCCAACACTCCTCTCCCCTCACTTCTCTCCCCTCACTCCTCACCTACTCACTCCTCTCCGCTCACACCACTCCCAGACTACCAACCCCCTCACTCCTCCTGCCTCACTCCACATTCCACTAACACCCCGTCCCCTCACTCCCCACCCCTTCACTCCTGTCTCCTCACTCCCAATCCCCTCATTCCTCAAGCCCTCACTCCTCTCATGCCACTACCATGCCCTCATTCCTCTCCCCTCACTGGCCACCCCTCACTCCTTTCCCTTCACTCCCCATCCCCTCACTCATATCTGCATTCCTCAATCCCTCTCTGCATATCCCCTCACACCCAACCCCTCACTCCTCTCTCCTCACTCCCCACCCCTTCACTTCCCACCCCCTCATTCCTCACCCCTCACTCCTCACCTCCTCATTCCGCACCTCCTCACTCCTCGCCCCATCACTTCCCATCCCCTCACCCCACCCTACACTCCTGACCCCATTCCTCTCCCCTCACACACTACCCTCTCACTCCTATCCCCTCACAACCAATCCCTTCACTCCTCACCCCGTCACTCCTCTCCCTCACTTCTCTCCCCTCACTCCTCTTCCCTCACTCCTCTTCCCTCACTTCTCTTACTCCTCACACCTTCACACCTCTTCACTCACTCCCCACCCCTCACTCCTCTCCCCTCACACCTCTCCCCCACTCCTCTCCCATCACTCCTCATTCCTCACTCCCCACCCCCTCATTCCTCATTGCCACACTCCCCACCACCTCATTCCTCTCCCCTCACTTCCCACCCCCTCACTCTCCCCTCACTCTGCACCCCAACACTCCTCTTCCCTCACTCCCCTCACTCCTCACGCCTCTCCCCTCACTCCTCACCCCCTAACTCCCTACCCCCTCACTCCTCACCCCCTCGCCTCTCCCTTCACTCCTCTCCCCTCACTCCCCACCCCTAACTCTTCTCCCCCTCACTCTTAACCTCCTCACTCTTCTCCCCTCACTCCTCTCCCCTCACTCTACATTCCACTCACTCCTCTCCCCTCACTCTTCTCCCCTCTCTCCCAATCACTTTTTCCCAACCCCCTTACCTCACCCACTCACTCCCCACCACTCACTCCTCACCCCCTCACTCATCTCCCCTCACTGCTCTCCCCTCACTCCTTTCCCCTCACTCCCAACTCCCTCATTCACAAACCCCTCACTACTCACCCCCAGACTCCCCAAACCCTCACTCCTCTCCACTCACTCCCAACCACCTCATTCCCAATCCCCTCACTCCATCCCCTCACTCCTCTCCGCTCACTCATCTCCCCTCATTCCTCTCCCCTCACACTTTCACTCTGCTCCCCTAACCCCTCTCCCCTCAGTCCTCTCACCTCACTCCCCACCCCCTCACTCCCCACCCCACACTCCACACACCCTCACTCCCCATCCCCTCACTCCTCTCCCCTCACTCCACACCCCCTCAATACACACCTGCTCACTCCACACCCCCTCACTCCCCACCTCCTCACTCTTCTCCCCTCACTCCCCACCACTTCACACCCCCTCACACCTCTCCCCTCACTCCACTCCCCTCACTCATTGAGCCTCACTCTTCACACCCTTACTCCTCTCCCCTTACTCCTCCAACCTTACTCCCTTCCCTGTCAATCCTCACCCCTAACTCCTCTCCCCCTCACTCCCCACCCCCTCACTCCCCACCGCTCATTTCTCTTGCCTCACTATTGATTCCCACAATCCTCTCACCTCACCCCCTCACTTCTCACCCCCTCACTCCTATCCCCACACTCCTCACCCCCTAACTCCTCTTGCCTCACTCTACATCCCCTCACTCCCCACCCCCACACTCCTCTACACTCACTCCCAAGCCTCTCCCCTCACACTCCTCACCCCCTTTCCCCACCCCTCACTCCTCTCCCCTAACTCCTCTCCCCTCAATACTCTCCCCTCACTCCCAACCACCTCATTCCCAAACCCATCACTCCTCTCCCCCTCACTCCCCTTCTCCTCAGTCCTCACCCCCTCACTCCCCACCTCCTCACTCCTCACCCCCTCACTTCTCTCCTGTCACTCCCCACCCCCTCACTCCTTTCCCCACACTCCCCACCCCTCACTCCTCTCCCCTCACTCCACACCCCTCACACCTCTCCCCTCATTCCACACCCATCACTCCTCTCCCCTCACTATGCTCCCCTCACTCCTGTCACCTCACTCCCCACACTCACTCCTCTCTCTTCACTCCCCCTCACTCATCCCCTCACTCCTCTCCCCTCTCTCCCCACCCCCTCACTCCTCTCGTCTCACTCCACATCCCCTCACTCCCCAAACACTCACTCCTCCCACCTCACTCTCTTCACCTCATTCCACACCTCCTCACTCTCAACCCCCACACTCACCCCTCACACCTCATCTCCTCTCTCCTCTCCCCTCACTCCCCAACCCCTCACTCCCCACACCTCACTCCTCTCCCCCTCACTCCTCTTGCCTCACTATCAATCCGCACAATCCTCCCCTCACTCCTCACCCCACACTCCTCACCCCATACTCACCACTCACTCCTCTCGCCTCACTCCACATCCCCTCACTCCCCACCCCCTCACTCCTCTCCCCCTCACTCTCCACCCCCTCACTTCTCTCCCCTCACTCCTCTCCCCTCACTCCTCTCCCCTCACTCCTCTCCCCTCACTCCACTTCCTCACTCCTCACTCCTTTCCACTCACTCCCAACCCCTTCATTCCCAACCCCCTCACTCCCCAAACACTCACTCCTCCCACCTCACTCCCTTCCATCACTCCTCTCCCCTCACTCTTCACCCCCTCGCTTCTCTCCCCTCACTCCTCTCCCCTCATTCCCCACCCCCTCACCTCACCACTCACTCCCAACCCCCTCATTCCTCACCCCTCACTCCCCACCCCCTCCTCACCCCTCATTTCCCATCCCTCACCCCCTCACTCCTCACCCCCTCACTTCTCTCCTCTCACTCTTCTCCCCTCACTCTTCTTCCCCACTCCCAACCCCCTCATTCCTAACCCCCTCACTCCCAACCCCCTCACTCCTCTACCCTCACTCCACAGCCCCTCACTCCCAACCCCCTCACTCCCAACCCCCTCACTCCTCTCCCCTCACACCCCACCTCCTCACCCCTCACTCCTCTCCCCTCACTCCCAACCCCCTCACACCTCACCCCTCATTCCCCACCCCTCACTCCTCACCCCTCATTTCCCACCCTTCACTCACCCCTCACTCCTCTCCCCTCACTTCCACTCCCAACCCCCTCACTTCTCACCCCTCACTCCCCAACCTCTCACTTCCCACCCCATCACTCCTCTCCCTTCACTCCCAATCCCCTCACTCCCAATCCCCTCACTCCTCACCCCCTCCCTCCCCACTCTATTAATCCCTTCACCCTCATGTCCTCAGCCCCTCACTCTTCCATAGTCCTCTTGCCCGTATCCTTGGTGGTCGAGGTTATGTGCGTTCTAGTCATCCTGCTGGAGTAGAGAGTACACACCACGTCACGAGACAACACAATGTGTGCCATTTTTGGAGGGAATGACTGGACAACCCACTCAATAGGTGAGTAAACAACCCATGTACCTATCTCGGCTGCACCATTTCATCAGATGCAAGGATCGACCACGAGATAGACAACAGACTCGCCAAGGCAAATAGTGCCTTTGGAAGACTACACAAAAGAGTCTGGAAAAACAACCAACTGAAAAACCTCACAAGGGGAGTCATTCACACTAGACCGTGAATTCCCATATTCAATCTCCCTTTATCCAATATTGTGGATCTAAGGGAGACCCAAACTCCAGTGGTGATGTCTCGAGTGACTTATTACATATGCACAGGTCTGTGTAATCATAGCGGGAATAAAGCACATAGGTGCATAACGTGTAAAAGACGTTTTACACGTCTTTTACACGGCTTCTCTGGACAGGACGGCTTTGTAAGGTGAGCCTGGTGGGCAGCTCACCTTACAAAGCCGTCCTGTCCAGAGAAGAAACAAGCCTTCCGTCGCGCATGCAGCCATCTTCAGCGCAAACTCCGGGAGATCCAAAATGAGTGGTGGACTAGCCTCGCCAAGCGAACCCAGCTCAGCGCGGACATTGGCGACTTCAGGGATTTCTACGAGGCTCTAAAGGCTGTGTACGGCCCCTCACCCCAAGTCCAAAGCCCGCTGCGCAGCTCAGACGGCAAAGTCCTCCTCAGCGACAAGATCTCCATCCTCAACCGATGGTCAGAACACTTCCAATCTCTTTTCAGTGCCAACCGCTCAGTCCAAGATTCCGCCCTGCTCCAGCTCCCTCAACAGCCCCTAAGGCTAGAGCTGGATGAGGTCCTCACCCAGGATGAGACATATAAGGCAATCGAACAACTGAAAAATGGCAAAGCAGCAGGTATGGATGGAATCCCCCCAGAGGTCTGGAAGGCTGGAGGCAAAACTCTGCATGTCAAACTGCATGAGTTTTTCAAGCTTTGTTGGGACCAAGGAAAACTGCCTCAGGACCTTCGTGATGCCACCATCATCACCCTGTACAAAAACAAAGGCGAGAAATCAGACTGCTCAAACCACAGGGGAATCACGCTGCTCTCCATTGCAGGCAAAATCTTCGCTAGGATTCTCCTAAATAGAATAATACCTAGTGTCGCCGAGAATATTCTCCCAGAATCACAGTGCAGCTTTCGTGCAAACAGAGGAACTACTGACATGGTCTTTGCCCTCAGACAGCTCCAAGAAAAGTGCAGAGAACAAAACAAAGGACTCTACATCACCTTTGTTGACCTCACCAAAGCCTTTGACACCGTGAGCAGGAAAGGGCTTTGGCAAATACTAGAGCGCATCGGATGCCCCCCAAAGTTCCTCAACATGATTATCCAACTGCACGAAAACCAACAAGGTCGGGTCAGATACAGCAATGAGCTCTCTGAACCCTTCTCCATTAACAATGGCGTGAAGCAAGGCTGTGTTCTCGCACCAACCCTCTTTTCAATCTTCTTCAGCATGATGCTGAACCAAGCCATGAAAGACCTCAACAATGAAGACGCTGTTTACATCCGGTACTGCACGGATGGCAGTCTCTTCAATCTGAGGCGCCTGCAAGCTCACACCAAGACACAAGAGAAACTTGTCCGTGAACTACTCTTTGCAGACGATGCCGCTTTAGTTGCCCATTCAGAGCCAGCTCTTCAGCGCTTGACATCCTGTTTTGCGGAAACTGCCAAAATGTATGGCCTGGAAGTCAGCCTGAAGAAAACTGAGGTCCTCCATCAGCCAGCTCCCCACCATGACTACCAGCCCCCCCACATCTCCATCGGGCACACAAAACTCAAAAGGGTCAACCAGTTTACCTATCTCGGCTGCACCATTTCATCAGATGCAAGGATCGACCACGAGATAGACAACAGAGTCGCCAAGGCAAATAGCGCCTTTGGAAGACTACACAAAAGAGTCTGGAAAAACAACCAACTGAAAAACCTCACAAAGATAAGTGTATACAGAGCCGTTGTCATACCCACACTCCTGTTCGGCTCCGAATCATGGGTCCTCTACCGGCATCACCTACGGCTCCTAGAACGCTTCCACCAGCGTTGTCTCCGCTCCATCCTCAATATTCATTGGAGCGCTTTCATCCCTAACGTCGAAGTACTCGAGATGGCAGAGATCGACAGCATCGAGTCCACGCTGCTGAAGATCCAGCTGCGCTGGGTGGGTCACATCTCCAGAATGGAGGACCATCGCCTTCCCAAGATCGTGTTATATGGCGAGCTCTCCACTGGCCACCGTGACAGAGGTGCACCAAAGAAAAGGTACAAGGACTGCCTAAAGAAATCTCTTGGTGCCTGCCACATTGACCACTGCCAGTGGGCTGATATCACCTCAAACCGTGCATCTTGGCGCCTCACAGTTTGGCGGGCAGCAACCTCCTTTGAAGAAGACCGCAGAGCCCACCTCACTGACAAAAGGCAAAGGAGGAAAAACCCAACACCCAACCCCAACCAACCAATTTTCCCCTGCAACCGTGTCTGCCAGTCCCGCATCGGACTTGTCAGCCACCAACGAGCCTGCAGCTGACGTGGACAATTTACCCCCTCCATAGATCTTCGTCCGCGAAGCCAAGCCAAAGAATGTGGGTCAGTGAGACTGCATCCCGCCCCTGGAAGTGAGGACGGGCAAAGACCTCTCGTGGGCAATTGCACAGGGGAGCTGGTCCTCACTATCTGGCCTACTGTCAAAAATAGCTTCAACTCATAGCTTTAAGTTTCCTTGTGTATGTGTTTATTGTCATATTCACAGGGAGAATGTACATATACATCAACACTCTACTTCCTGCAGAAACACAGGTACATTAGATATGCCAAATTCAATAGGTTTAATGACCATAATTGAGATAATAAATTAATCTTCCTTCAATGTCTCCTGAAAGTTCCTTCAACTGACCTTTTGCTCTCTGTGACTTCAGTTCCGACTGCTTAAAAATCACTCAGTTCAATCATGTTCACTCCCAACACAGCAACATCTGCACTTTGGCAATCTGAAGCATGGCCTGACCAGCCTCAATCCCAAACTTTCAGCACCCAAGATTACGCTCTCATTTACTATAATCAATCAGGCTGCTGAGGACATTTCTGTCCACACCTCCTTGTGGCCTGAATTCACAATGGGAAACCTGGGAGACTAACCTGGGTCAAACCACCACGCCCCCTCCCCGCCCCGTCCCCCCATCCCCGACAAGTGTGGAAGTATTTACGGCATCAGACTCACTGGCAAGTGTATAACTTGATCCGTCAGAGTGAGAAATCTTTGATGCATGATGCACTGCTTGGCAAATACCATTCCTGTACTGGGAACCAGGAGAATACTCGCCACCTGAGAGACCAGACCTTCCTATCCTCTATAACCCAAATCCTCTCTACCTTTAAATTACTTTAGTTTTTTTTTAAACTTTCTTCGTAATTTGATAATTTTTTTCTTAAACTCCTCCAACTCGCTGTGACTTTGCTGTCCCAGAGTTGAAAAATGCCCAACATCGTGCTAATTCTTTCCCAGAGGCTGAGTAAGAAACAAAAATAAGATCTGTGATTACTGGACATGGGCAGGTATGGACTCGATAGGCTGAAGAGCCTCCTTCCATCGTTCCGTTGAGACAGACGAGGATGCAGCAGGACTAGAGACCCTTCACAGCATCATCTTCGGGCTACCTCTTTGTCAGACAGTTGGTTCAACAGCCCTGCCCTTCCCAAGAGCCCTGAGGTTTGTTTTCCTTCACAGTAGTTATCTGATTCCATTCCAAAAGGTTCTATTGAATGCTTTTTCCTAGGTTTCAAGTCATGGGAACTCTACTGGATGTGTTTCTAACTTTATAACATGAAGCATTTAATTGTCTAGAAAATGTTTTTCTACATTCTGGAGTATTACATAAAATCATCTTTTGTTCCTTGTACTCATATATTTCTCTATCTATCTATCTATCTATCTATCTATCTATCTATCTATCTATCTATCTATCTATCCATCTATAAATCCATCTATCCATCTATCCATCTATCTATCTATCTATCTATCTATCTATCTATCCATCCATCTACCTATCCATCCATCTATCTATCTATCTATCTATCTATCTATCTATCTATCTATCTATCTATCCATCCACCTACCTATCCATCCACCTATCAATCAATCTATCTATCTATCTATCTATCTATCTATCTATCTATCTATCTATCTATCCATCCACCTACCTATCCATCCACCTATCAATCAATCTATCTATCTATCTATCTATCTATCTATCTATCTATCTATCTATCTATCCATCCATCCATCCATCCATCCATCCATCCATCCATCCATCCATCCATCTATCCATCTATCTATCTATCTATCTATCCATTTATCCATCTACCTATCAATCCATCCATCCATCTATCATATACATTTTTAATTATTTTATTTAATTTAATCTAGAAATACAGCACAGTGACAGGCCCTTCCAGCCCATGGGAGGAAAACAGAGCATCCAGAAAAATTCCACGCAATCCTGGGGAGAAAGTACAGACTCCTTACAAACAGCGGCAGATTCAAACACAGGTCGTTGGTAATAGCATTGCACTAATGACAATATACAGATAAACAATTCTTCTTTGGCTTGGCTTCACGGACGAAGATTTATGGAGGGGTAATGTCCACGTCAGTTGCAGGCTCGTTTGTGGCTGACAAGTCCGATGCGGGACAGGCAGACACGGTTGCAGCGGTTGCAGGGGAAAATTGGTTGGTTGGGGATGGGTGTTGGGTTTTTCCTCCTTTGTCTTTTGTCAGTGAGGTGGGCTCTGCAGTCTTCTTCAAAGGAGGTTGCTGCCCGCCGAACTGTAAGGCGCCAAGATGCACGGTTTGAGGCGATATCAGCCCACTGGCGGTGGTCAATGTGGCAGGCACCAAGAGATTTCTTTAGGCAGTCCTTGTTCCTCTTCTTTGGAGCACCTCTGTCTCGGTGGCCAGTGGAGAGCTCGCCATATAACACGCTTGACGTCCTGTTTTGCGGAAACTGCCAAAATGTTTGGTCTGGAAGTCAGCCTGAAGAAAACTGAAGTCCTTCATCAGCCAGCTCCCCACCATGATTATCAGCCCCCCCACATCTCCATCGGGCACACAAAACTCAAAACGGTCAACCAGTTTACCTATCTCAGCTGCACCATTTCATCGGATGCAAGGATCGACAACGAGATAGACAACAGACTCGCCAAGGCAAATAGCGCCTTTGGAAGACTACACAAAAGAGTCTGGAAAAACAACCAACTGAAAAACCTCACAAAGATAAGCGTATACAGAGCTGTTGTCATACCCACACTCCGTTCGGCTCCGAATCATGGGTCCTCTACCGGCATCACCTACGGCTCCTAGAACGCTTCCACCAGCGTTGTCTCCGCTCCATCCTCAACATCCACTGGAGCGACTTCATCTCCAACATTGAAGTACTCGAGATGGCAGAGGCTGCTGAAGATCCAACAGATATACAATAGATATTGTTTATAGATACAGATAATCTATCTATTTATCTGCACAGATGGGAAGCTCTTTCAAGAAGCCTACACACAGCCTCAATGGACAGAGTGATCTATTTCCATGCTGCAATATTTCATGAGTGACGAAGAGATTGTCCAGGTGTTACAAGTACCATCACAGCAGTTTTAATCTTTATTGGCCTTGAGTTCAATTCTTAGTCTACACAGAGTTGGCCAACTAGTCTAGGCTAGCAGCAGGAGACTTCAGGCTAGGAGAGGGGCTGTGGAGAGTTGGGCATGACCTAGGGCCCTGGTCCTGATTCTAGGTGAGGCATTGGGCACAGTCAGAGTCATACTCCAGCTGCCTTGCACCCAACCTGCTGCGGCGGCCTGAAAGGTTGAAGTGTTCATCAAGAAACAGCAGCATGGAGGAGAAACATAGTGAGTAGACACAGCTCCAGTGACCCCAGTTCAATGCTGACATCGGATGCTGTCTATGTGGAGTTTGCATGGGTACTCCAGCTTTCCCCGACAATGTGCAGGTTTGCCACTGTAAATGGTCCTTGGTATGGAGATGGTGCTAGGATCTGGTGCAATTTGATGGGTATATGAGGTAACAATATGAGCAATGGGATTGGACTGAGTGCCAGAACAAACTTGATGGCTGAGAGGCCTCTTTCTGTGTCACGTGGTGATGTGGAGTAAGGACACCAAGAATTTAAACAGAGCAGGAATAATGAGAGAGATCCAGCTAGCGGCTGCTCTGCACTCAGTGGGAGGGTGGACTTAACCCCTTAGATGCACCCCCACATGCACGCACACACACACACACACACACACACACACACACACACACACACACACACACACACACACACACACACACACACACACACACACACACACTCGAGAATAATCAAATCACTACAGAGAGAGACACACACACGAGCAGGTTACAAATAACTTTCTGGCAATGTTGACTGTTGGAAAGCTGAGACATTCACTCCATAGAACCAATTAGAAAGCACATGAAGCTACTGCAAACGGCCGCAGTCCTGCACGCTGTCTTCACTGCACAGTTCCTTGATTGCAGGCCACGCGGCTCTTCTCTGCTGCACACAGTGCTTCTTACACAACCCAGTGACTGAAGCATTCCCTTCCGCAGCTCCTTTCATCATTTCAGGACGTCCCAAAGCACTTTATGGTCAAATGATGACTTCCTGTGTGGAACAGTAGCCACTGTTCACAGCCACGCTCTTTCACGAGGTGGGGGGGCCTCGTTTGCATCTTGGAGCAAACCACACATGGAGCTTCCTTTTCCATTCCCGACGTCGAGGTTGGAACTGTGAATTACAATGGGAAGTATGGAATGCGGGAAAGCTGGCTTCCAGTGTAGTGGCTCCAAGGGTGAATGCACATCCCCGTGTGGTCCCCAGGATTATCGGGAAGGTTTTGTACTGAGCTCCTGTGGTGGCTCAGGAGGCAGCTGGCATTGCCTTGACCCAGATCGTCAGAGTTCAAGATCCACATCAGAGGTTTGAGAATGGATGAGATGAGAGTTTATTGTCATATAAATAAGTACCATGTACAGATGCATTTTTATTCTCACCTGCTGCAGTCACACAAGTGCGTAAGACAGTAGTGCCTTTAACTAATACTCTATCTTTCCAACAGCTATCAGGCTCTTGAACCTCCTCTTGTTGCACTAATCAAGGACGACTCCCATGCCACAAATTGGACTGTCTGCACTATTGCGAATTTATTTATGTCGCACAAGAACAGTGAATGTTTATTATCTACTTTTTTTTACATTCTTTGTCCATTTTTAATTCAATGGGCATTGTAGTTCCTTTTTTTTTACCAAGTACCTGTCCAGCTGCAGCAGGTAAGAATTTTGGTGTGCGTGCACCTGGCCATTATCAATGCTCATTACCATTATTATTGTCGAGCCTGCTCCACCATTCAATGAGGCTGCGGCCGATCTGGCCGGGGGCTCAGCTCCACTTACCCACCCATTCCCCAAAACCTTACTTCCCCAATTCTTCCAAAACAATCCAATGGTGTCTTAAATACATTTAATGAGGCAGCCTCCACAGTTTCCTTGTCATCTCCATCCTAAATCTCCTCTCCTGAATCTTGAGGCTGAATCCACTAATTCTTGTCTCACTTCTCAGAGGAAGCAACTTCCCTGGCTCAGGTCAAGTTTATTGTCATCTGATTATACAAGCATGACCCATTGAAACAGTATTCTCTGATTCTCGGTGCAAACACACACACACACACACACACACACACACACACACAACCAGACGTAATACACATATAGACAAATAATACATATACAGGACAAGTATTATATCTATAAAAATAAATTAAATATTTTTTGTTCAATTAAGTGTCTCGGATGGTTAGTGGGGACAGTTCCTTTGGTTGTTCAGCATTCTCACTGCCCGTGGGAAGAAGCTGTTCCTCAGCCGGGTGGTGCTGGCTCTAATATTCCTGTATCTTTTCCCCAATGGAAGTAGCTGAAAGATGCTGTGTGCAGGGTGGAAAAGGGTCCTCAATGATTTTGCACGCTCTCTTCAGACAAAGATCTTGGTAGATCACTTTGATGGGGCTGAAGGGAGACTCCTATGGTCCTCTTTGCTCCTCCTATTACCTCCAATTCATTTCTCTGCTGCAATCGTATCACATTGTGATGCAACCGGCCAGGACGCTCTCGATAGAGCTCCTATGGAAGATTTATGTGATGGTGGCTGGTAGCTTTGCCCGCTTCAGTCTTCTCAGGAATTGCAGTCGCTGTTGCATCTTCCTGACAAGTGCGGAGACGTTAAGTGCCCATGATAGGTCACTGGTTAAGTGAATTCCAAGGAACTTGGTGCTTTCCACTCTCTCTTCTACAGAGTTGTTGATGTGCAGTGGGGGATGGTCATTCCACGATCCACGATCATCTTCATCTTGTCCATGTTGAGACTCAGGTTGTTATTCTCGCGCCACTTCTGCTCTGCAGTGTGACTCTTTGTTGCTACTAATGAGGCCGACGACTGTTGTGTCCTCTGCAAACTCGATGATGCTGTTGGAGCTGGATCAGGCGACCCAGTCGTGGGTCAGTAGTGCGAACAGGAGTGGGCTGAGCACACAGCCCTGAAGTGCACCAAGGCTCAGCGTGATGCCGTTTGACATTCTGCTACAGATCCAGTCAGACTGTGGTCTTTCTGTTAGGAAGTCTAGAGAGGGGTGTTGAGTCCCTGTGAGGACAGCTTCATGACCAGGCTCTGGGAAATTATTGTATTAAATGCTGACCTGGTCAGTCTGGCGCATGAAGCATCGTTCTCCAGGTGGGCCAGGATGGAGTGAAGCAACAAGCCTTTAGTATCATCTGTGGAACGGTTTCTTCTATAGGCAAATTGAAATGGATCCAGCGACCCTGAGATGTGAGCTTTGACTTATTCAATCACCAGACACTCAAAGCATTTCATAATAATGGAAGTCAGTGCCACAAGGCATAGTTACTGAGGTCTGTTATTGTCTGGATTTCGGGCTGATAATGGCTGTCTTGAACCCTGCAGGAACGATGGGCTGCTGCAATGATGTATTGAAGATGTCCACGAAGACCTCTGTCAATTGGTCTGCGCAATCTTTCAGTAGCCAACCAGGTACGTTGTCTGGTCCCGCCGCCTTGTGTGGGTTCACCTTCGATTTGGTTCTCCTCACCTCGGCAGCAGGAGCCCATTCATTAGGGAGACATGGAGCTTTCCTGTTCTTCCCATCTAACCGTACATAGAAGATGTAAGGAAGGAGTCATTGACCTTAACTCACAAGGATGACTTGAGGTCCTTAATAGTCTTGATCCCTTGCCACATGCGTCTCACATTGCTGGCGTCATACAGCTGTCTGTGGATCTCTGTGCACACCCTTGTTTTGCCTTCCAGAATGCATGGGAGTGTTCAGCCCTAGCTGATCTTAGTGCCATCCTAATCCCTGTCCTGAAGGCACCATCACAAGCTCTGAGAAGGGCCTGGAGCTCTGCATCCAACCATGCGTTCTGGTTAGTCCTGGTTGTGAACCATTTGATTTCAGTGGCATCCTCAATGCAACCAGTCTTTGAGCTCATGTACTCCTCTACGTCTACCTGATTGCTGTAGGTGGCTGCCTCCCTGAAACAGCTCGAGTGCATGGTCTCAAAGCAGTCTTGAGGCGCTCCTATGGCTCACACCCCACCCCAACCCTCCACCGGCCATGCCCTGATCTCCCTACAAACTGATCTACTTCCCTTTGCCAACAGACTGTAGGTTGAGCAGGGCAGATATGTGGTCTGAGGGCCAGGTGCAGCCTTGAACGCACCAGGGACGTTGGTGTACACCCAACCCAGGGTGCTCTTTCATCTGCTGATGAAGTTCACGTTGCTGTTGAAGCTATAGTAAGAGTGTTTTCAGGTTGACGTGATTGAAGTCGCCAAGAACAATCATGGCACTAGTAGGGTGGGAAGTCTGGGCTTTGCAGATGGCACCATAAAGCTCCTTCATGACTTCACCCTCCTTAGCTGAAGGTGGAATGTAGACTGTGGCATCTTATCTATTCATTTCATAACATGTTTCATTATTTCATACTATCTATATTATTGCCACCATAAAGACAGGAGAAGAGATAATAATTATAAAAGAATAAATATTTAAATGTGCTGTTTGTGTAAGAAAAAAGAGACATTTCAATGTGTAGACTGAACTTTGGTGGTCCGGGGGGGGGGGGTTATGATTTGAGCATAAATTCAAAATTCTCGGGCAGTGCTGAAGGAGAGTCACTGTCAAAGGTGCAGTTCTTCTGATGGGTCATGAAGATGAGAGAGTGTTGGGTGGCTTTAAAAGATCCCGTGATATAATTCAGTAAAGAACATGCGATCAATATTTAGATCTCAACCAAGGTGACCAGAGGAGATGGTCAGGTAATGGCCATGCAGTGAACAGTGAGAGGGGTTTTATCCAATGCATCCCTCCAGAGATGGTAACTGCACACTGTGGAGGTTTGCCTAGAGACTGTGGAAGGATGATCGAAAAGCAAAATCACTGCGACTTTAAGCTACAGAGCATCAACATCAGTCAGATTTCCTGCTGCTGATCTCCATCTTCCGAACAGAACTGGGAGCGCCACCAGACCTGAATACCCCTTATGCAAAATACGGTTGAAAGAGGGGAAAGTTGGTGGGAACCTATCCCAGAACAAAGCAAGGGCCCTGCTGTAACTCCAGGGTTAACGAGTCGATCAGCTAGCCTGCCCTGGACTAAAGAGGTCACTGTTGCTTTAAGCAGCGGAACCTCGCCTTTCAACACAACAGGAAGAACAGGTGATTTACAACTTCACACTGGAAGCTGCGGGGCCTTTGACCATATCACAGCCTCCTTTATTGATTGTGGCAGGAGGTGGGCAGGTTCCACAGAGGGGCTAGCTCTGTGGTGAGATCCCAGGACAGCCTCTGTCATCCCTGCAGCCGCACTTCAGACAGGCTCCCATCATGTGCGATCCAAAAGAGAGTTTATTCGTTTAATTTAATTGAATATGCAGCACAGTTGCACCGAGCCCGTGCCACCCAAATAAATACAAAAGGTAGATACTAAATATTCACAGGAAAGCGGGCAGGGATTGTGGGTTTGGAGGTGCCTCAAGCAGGAAGTATCCGTGAGATGGGTGTCTAGCGCCAGTGTCATTTGAGAGAGGAGTGTTGACCTGCTGCCCTCAAGGGTATTGTCCCTTTGCGTGATGAGCAGGGATTGAACAGAGAGGCAGAAATTTTAAACGAACAAGGATTTTTAACCAGACATTCATAGAACATTGGACCAAAGGATAGGCCCACAATGTGCTGAGTGTGTGCACCTACTCCGCAACAATCAAACCCACACCCATAACCATGTGCCTATCTATGAGTCTTTTAAATGTTCCTATTGCACCAGCCTCCACCCCCAACACAGTAATGCTTTCTAAGCACCCTCCACTCTCTGTGTCAAAAAAAATATACCCCTGATATCTCCCCTAAACTTTCCTGCACTTACCTTATGCAGATGTTTTCTGGTGTTTGGAACTGTAGCCCAGGGATAAAGGTGTTGGCTGATAACCCTATCTATGCCCCTCAGAATCTTACACCAGCAGTCTTAAATGAAGTGTTATTTTGATCAACATTAACTCCAAGCATCCAGTTAGCACTACAAAAATAAGTAAACCAAGGATAAATAAAGAGCCCCACAGGAACGGTAATCCGTGAGGTTATGGTGTCCCCATTGATGAATGGTAGTTGGATTGAGACAGAATCAGGTTTCATTGGGTCTGCTTGTGGTGAGTATCTGATACCCTGCCTGGGACTTGATTGATATTATCGGGGCTGACTTCAGCTCTGTGGTTGACCTTCAGTGTAATGTGTTCTGAGGTGGTCCAATGGGCTGTTGGTGAGGTGGGGGGGGGGGGGGTGGGGGGGGGCGGTGGTGTGGACAGTTCCGAAGTTCCCACAAGCAGCTGAACTCCGCAGGAACCTCCTACGCTTGCTTCCCTTTCTTGTGCAGTGTTCTGACAATAGTGTTAACCCATTCCCCTCTGGTTCCCAAACATCCTTTAGACGGGACGTTCAATGGCAATGGGTTCTACCAATGCCCGTATGTTTTGGAGGGTGGGAGTAAGCCAGAGCATCTGGGGAAAACTCACGTAGGTCATGAGGGAGTATGTAGAAACTCCTTACAGACATGTGGCAGGTTCGAACCCAGGACACGCGCACTATTGATAGCGTTGCACTAACTGTTACTCTACCCGTTCCGCCCTACTGTCCCTGGACATCATACATCAAACATAGAACAGGCCCTTTGGTCCACGTGTCTGTGCTATACATGATGCCCAAATCAAAATGTTGCTTGTACCTGATAGATGTCGCTCCAAGCCCTTCATATTCATGTGTCTATCTAGAAGCCTCTTAAGCACTACTGTTGTCTCTGCTTCCACCACGTCTCCTGCTCTAGGCACTCACAACTCTGTGTAAAAAAATTCCATCTCACGCATCTCCCTTAAACTTCCCCCAACTCCCCTTAAACCCATGTCCTGCAGTGAATGACCCTTTTGCCTGGGGAAGATTCTGTCTGTCCACCTCACCTCTCACGCGCCTCTATCAGGTCTCCCCTCAGCCTCCAATGCTCCAGAGAAAACAGTCCACATTTGTCCTACCTCTGCCATTGCTTCTACCTCCCCCCCCCACCAAACCAGCAACGTCCCGGTCAACTGGAGGCACGCAGATGCACTGAGCTATCGAGGTGCTTCAGCAAATTGTGGGTTAGACCATAAACTATAAGGCTCACAGGACAATCATATTCCCCATTAATATCAACCTTCAATTTCCAGTAACCCCCTCCCCCTCATTTTATCGTTCACTCATTCCCCTCTTTGTTTGCCCATCACTCCCTCTCCTCAGATTCCCACCCCTTCCCTCCTTTCCTCCTATCACAGACCATCTTTCTCTGATCTCGGCCCCTTCCCCTATCACCTCAAAGTTCCTTCCCTTTCCCACCTGACTCCACGATTATCTGTGAGCCTGTGCTCCTTCCCTTTCCCGACCGCCCAGCTTCTTATCTCTGCATCTGCCTGATTTTCACCACACCTGAAGGAGAATTCAGGCCTGAAACGCTGACCACCTATGGCTTTCCACGGGTGCTGCCTGACCTGCTGAGTTCCTCCGGCATCTTTGTGTCATGTACATGCCTTGTAAACCCATTCTTTCCCCTCACTGACACACTGGGGACAATTCAAGGAAGCCAATTAACCTTGCTGATCTTGTGACTTGGGAGCAAGTGGAAGCACCCATGGGAAAACACCCAGGGTGTACATGCAAACTCCACACAGAAGAAACCACAGTTGGGGTAGAACCTGGGTTCCTGAGCTGTGAGGCAGGGTCTGCGCTTGTTGTAGTACAGAGCCCCCCCTTCCTTTCAGGATGTCTGACCTTCACTATGAACAGACTAATCAGATGGGCATTTAATGAAAAGCACAGAGTGGATTTCAGGTGAAAAGCTGCAAATTATCGCTGGAATTAACAATTAGTTTGCACACAAAGCCTCTTGATAGGTGCACCAAAATGAATTGTCTTGAAACACGTAGGAATAAGAAGGCAGCATCCCAAAGGACGGCAAAAATACACCTCATACTTCATCAAACATATACAAAATGATGATGGGTCTACAACTCTTTGGTGAGACCACACTTACAGTATTGTGTTCAGTTCTGATCATCTCATTTCAAGAAGGATGTGGAAGCCTTGGAGAGGGTGCAGAGGTGATTTACCAGGATGTTGCCTGGATTGGGAAACAAGCCATTTGAGGCAAGATTAGCAGAGCTGGGATTCTTCTCTTTGGAGCGTAGAAGGACGAGAGGAGACTTGATAGGTCTATAGGAGAGGCATAAATAGGTTGGGCCTGTTTCCCAGGGCAAAATCAGCAAACACCAAAGGACATAAGTTTAGGGGAGATATCAGAGGTAATTTTTTTTTGCACAGTGAGTTGTGGGGGCCTGGAATGCCTTGCCGGGGATGATGGTGGAGGCTGAATCATTGGGGGCATTTAAGAGACTCTTAGACAGATACATGGATGAAAGAAAAATAGAGGGTTATGGGGTAGGGAGGGTTTAGTACTTTTTTTAAGGAAGGAATATATGGGTTGGCACAAGATCGAGGTCCGAAGGGCCTGTTGTGAGCTGTATTGTTCTATGTTCTATAGATAGAATGGCATGCAAGCAGGCTTTATCCACTGAGGTTGGAGAGAAAGAAACGAGAGGACATGGGCTGTGGGTGAGAGGGGAAAAGTTTATCGGCCACATTAGGAGGCACGGTTGGCGTAGTGATTAGCGCGATGCCTTTACAGCACCAGTTCAAATCCCGTGCTGTCTGTAAGAAATTTGTATGCTCTCCACGTGTTTGTGTGGGTTTTCCCCGGGGACTCCGGTTTCCTCCCACCATTCGAAATGTCAAATGGGTGTAAAATGGGTGGCACAGACTCTTGGGCTGAAATGGCCTGTTGCCATGCTGTATGTCTAAATTTTTAAAAAGTTACAGGGAATTTCTTCACACAGATTGTGGCAGGCGTGTGAAACAGACGCCCAGATGAAGTGGTGGATGCGGGCTCGGTTTTGACATTTAAGAAGAAAATACACAAGTACATGAATGGGAGGGGTATGGAAGGAGATGGTCAGGATGCAGGTCAGTGCGATCAGGCAGAATACTAGTTCAGCACAGACTAGAAGGGCTGAAGGGCCCATTTCTGTGCTGTAGTGCTTTCTGGTTCTATGGGTGGCCTGTTATGGAAGCTGCAGTCCCTCCCCAGAGGACCGGCACACGTTATAAACAGGAGCAGCAGTAATGCAGGCCATGGGTGCTGTCAGAGGATTTCAGTGATTGAAGGGGAATGCCTTATTTAATGTAGAAGCAGATTTTCAGACCCTTGTGTAAATACAAACTGTGGAAGCATCTCCAATTACAACATCCCAAAGGCATTCGGCCAGACATGGATCGAAATTGTTGAGAAAGACCAAATGTGTGAAAATGGGACTAGCCCAGAATGCCAACCTGGCTGGCATGGATCTGGGCCGAAGGGACTGTTCCATGCTGTGCAACTCTATGATTCCATACCCGCATGACAGCACTTGCTTGCTGCCCTCACCAACTGCAGTCAGTGTTTGTAAAAGTGCTTTGACATGGACGGAGTCCAGACTATTGTCCTTGGGGCAATAATGCATGGCTGCAGGCTGATCTTTCATGACTGCCTTATAACTGTGTGTTAATGATCCCTTTGCCTTAATTTGAAGGTAATTCTTGAGAAGGGTGCTTTGGGATCTTTCCATTTGGCGCATTTTTCTTGATGCCTGGGCCAAATCAGTGTGGGCTGTGGAGAGGATGAAGGGAGGCTTCGGAGGATATGGCCAGGTTCAGTGAATGGGCAAGGGCATGCCAAATGGAAAGTGATGTTGAAAATGTCAGACCGGGTTTGGATAAAATAGTGTTGGTGTTTGAAGGAGCTTCGGTACCGCCGTGTATATTCATAGGGAGGTCAGTAAGCAGAGAGGAAAGGAACCAGTTCTGGTCACCACAGTACAGGAAGGATAGGCACTGGCATCACTAGGGGTGAAGTGCGGGATGGGGGTCCAGACCTCACTGGGTGACACCATTAGAGGGGGTGACATCAAAATGACTGTCTATAAAAAATTTTCTCTAGTGTTTCAGCAGAAATATTTTTTTTTCCATAAAAGTATCCTGGTAGCTAGTTATAACAAACAAAAACATTTCTCGTAAGCCCAGCTAACATGTATCAATACACCT
Organism: Narcine bancroftii; assembly: GCF_036971445.1. NCBI lineage: Eukaryota > Metazoa > Chordata > Chondrichthyes > Torpediniformes > Narcinidae > Narcine > Narcine bancroftii. The sequence continues at coordinate 282,129,880 of NC_091471.1, forward strand.
ACTGGACTAAAACTTGAAGCTAATTTACTTTTTGAACCATCTAATGTACTCATTATTACCCAATGACAATGACACTTCGAATCACGTGGTTTCATCAGCATTCGCTGTTGTTTTCGTTGCTGCTGGTGTTTTTATAGTCGTTGCTTATGTCAACCTTTTTGGTGCTTTATCTCATTAGTATCGCCGTTACATTCAGTGATCTACGGGAATTAGGATTTATCAGTAACAATGGAACAAAAAACATTACTAAGGATTCTGTATAGTCTGGTCTGGGACGAGGGCCATTGGCGGGGTGGGTGTGGGGGGAGAATGGCACCGTGAGTAACTGCACTGGGTGACATTAGCCCTAATGACACCTCTGAGGACAGGAGAGCACTCTGCGGTAGAGATTCACTAGGATATTGCCTGGGTGTGAGCAAGGACTGGAGAGGCCGACTTTGTTTTCCTTCAAACAGAGGAAGTTGGAAGGGGCCATCTGATCGAGATGCTTATACAGATGCAGGAGGGGCCGAGATAGCTGGCGGAGGTGCTGAAGAACAAAAGCACAGGTTCCAGGCGAGTAAAAAGCTCGAAGTTCAGATTTATTGTCAGAGTACATGCATGACATCACATACAACCCTGAGATTCCTTTTCCTGCGTGCAAGACAGAATTTCTGCTTATCGTTAGCCCAAAAATAAAACTGTGCTGAAAAAAAATGATGCATAGACAAAAGAGAAAATTGTAAACAAAGAATGTGAACAAACTGACAATGTAAGAGAGAGAATAAATATTCAATAATAATAAAGTCAGAGACCTTAAATGAGTCCCTGGTTGAGTTTGTTGTCAAGGAGGGAGTAGCAGCTGTTCCCAAACCTGGTGGTGTGAGTCTTATGGCACCTATAACCTCTTTCCTGATGGCAGCAGTGGGAACAGAGCATGGTGTGGATCCTTGACGATTGCTGCTGCTCTCCGACGGCACCTTTCCCTGTAGATGTTGTCGATGGTGGGGAAGGATTTACCTGTGATGTACTGGGCTGTGTCCACTAGTTTACATAGGGTTTTCCGCTCAGATGTATTGGTGCCCCCGTACCAGCCGTGATGCAGCTGGTCAGCACACTTTCCATGACACATCTGCGGAGGTCTGCCAAGGTTTTTCATGTCATACCGAACCTCCGCAAGCTCCTGTAAAAGTCAAGGCATTGACGTGCTTTCTTCACGATGACCTCTGTGCGTTGGGTCCAGGATAGTGACTCCCAGGAATTTAAATTTGCTCACCCCCCTCCATCTCTGAACCCCCCATTGATTATTGGATCCTACACCTCTGGTTTTCCCTTCCTGACGTCCACAGTCAGCTCCTTGGTGGTTCGGGGAGGGTATGAGGAAGATTTCTTCACCCAATTCACAGTCGCAATCTAGAACACACTTCCTGAGTGTGTCCTGGAGGCAGGTACCTTCACTATATTTAAGAAACATTTCGACGAACTCTTGAATCGCCAATGTTTGGAAGGCAGTGGACCAAATGCTTATAAATGAGATGTACACAAATGGATCCTTGATGGCCAGCCTAGACATGATAGGATGAAGGGCCTATTGCTGGGGTGTGTGGCCCAGCACCTCTTACAGCAAGAGAGAAAGAGAAGCAAAAGAGATTCCCTTCAGGTTTAGTGTCTGTGGATTCATCTCCAGCACTCCTGCAGCCTCTGTAGCCACACAGACTCCTTTCAATCTATCGCCAACCAGAGCTCCAGAACCAAACCTCTGACACAATCAGGAAGCCTTCAGCACCCGTGTCCCTTCAATGGGAGCACCCTCTCGAATCCCAGCTCCAATGCCCGGTTCCCAAGAGCCAGTCTCCAGATGTTTCCCCCAACCGCAACTTGCCTGCAGCCTGTGTGGTTCCTTCATCCGTTGAGAACTTCAATTCTATTAGGTCTCCTCTGCCTGTCCTTCTCACTGGGGGGGGGGGAATGGGGGACATTCTCCCCATTTCTGGTGCCCTGCGCCAGTCTGTTGCACCCCAGAGTCTGCAAATCCTCGTGGCCGCTGCCAAGCACAGAACCGTGGTTGCAAGATTTTACTTATAGACACTGTTGGCTCCTTTAACAGGCCATTTAACATCTGTGTGGTTCCGCCGGAATTAGGACAGGGCAGTTGAACCCCTCTGAGTAGGACGGTGTCCCTGCTCTCCTGGGTCCACACCAACACAGTGCCACCATATGTTTTCATTACTGATAAGGTTACATTTTTAACCTCCCCCCTACACACACACACACACACACACACACACACACACACACACACACACACACACACACACACACACACACACACACACACACACACACACACACACACACACACACACACACACACACACACACCAGAGATCAACAGGGTCCTAATGTTTACTCAATGACGGCTCCCTCAGACACCACAGCTGTGCCTTCTTTGTCCCAACTGGGAATCAGACACTGAATCCAGGTGACTTTCAAGGAGTGGAGCTTTGGGCAATGGAATTTCAATGTTTTTGGGTAAAAGGCTGAAAATGTGGGATCTTCTGCACAAATTGGGCTTTTGGAAGTTTGGATCAAACAAGAAAGTTTCCAGATGCTGGAGAAACTCAGCAGGTCACACAGCAGCCACAGAAAGTAAAAGGCCATCATTGTTTCAGGCCTGAACCCTTCGTCAGGAAGTTGAAGGGCTCAGGGACGAAATGTCCATTCTCTTTTGCTTCCCGTGGATGCTGCGTGACCTGCTGAGTTTCTCCAACACATTTGTGCACTGTTTGGGAAATTTGTCCCATGCTCCAGTTGTGGTCTGTGCAAGCAGAGGGAAAATGTCTGTGGAGTGATACCATCTATGGATGTTGGCAACCCTGTTCATCTCTGAACCCACAGAGAGTGAAGAGTTCCTTCATTGTCGATAAAGCCAGGCCTTGCATTGCCCTTTAGCTGGCTGCCACTTCAGAGACTGCCGCAGGCCCGCACATTCAGTCTGGTGCAGAAACGTGCCCTTTCTGCACATATCTCATCTTTCCTGCAGACACACCACAGATGTCAGAAAACATGGAAACTTACTACACAGAAATAGGCCATTCAGTCCACTGTTGTCTGAGTTAATCCACCTCTTAGCTTTGGCCCTTAGTTCTTCCAGGTGAGCTAATCCTTGGTCTTCCAGGTGAGATAATCCTCAGGTCCCCCAGGTGGGCCAATCCTTAGGTCCTCCAGATGGGCCATTCTAAAGGTCCTTCAGGTAGGCTAATCCTCGTGTCCTCCAGAAGGGATAATCCTCAGGTCCTCCTGGTCAGCCAATACTTGGTCCTCCAGGTGGGCTTATCCTCAGGTCCTCCAGGTGGGCCAATCCTCAGGTCCTTCAGGTGGGCTAATCTAATTTAAATGGGAATAACTACAGTTACCTTCCCACTTCTCCCTCAGGCTTAGCCACGAGTCAACCCAATACATTTTCCATGCACCAGCAGCCGCTGAAACTAATAGGACACAAACTCAGTGGAAGATCACACACCCTCTGGTCAAACTGCACTCTTAGCACTTGGTTGACGTTAAAACATCCCACTGACCGTGTGTCCACTGGCATGACGCAGCCTGTGCAGAACAAAATTCCCAGGGATGTCTCCCTGCTGAAACATAACTGATAGAATGTTCGCCCTGCACAGTTTAGACTTACAGAGGTTCTCTACCATGGTACAGGTGTGTACATCAGACAGAGGTAGTCCCACCAAGCCAAATATGGAGTCAGAGAACACAAAAACTCGGTACCCGTGAGAACTTGTATGGTTCTGATCTCCTTACAAAAGGATGGTTATACATGCAATGGAGGCAGTACAGCATAGGTCCATCACGGTGAGATGGAATTTCCTGTATGAGTCAATCTGAAGCAGACTGCGCCTGATTCATTTGAGTGTAAAGGAATGAGTGGTGGAGTAAAAACACACAATGCTGTAGAAACTCAGCAGGTCCAACAGTGTCCTTTATGTCTTCTTCTTTGGCTTGGCTTCGCAGATGAAGATTTATGGAGGGGGTAAATGTCTACGTCAGCTGCAGGCTCGTTTGTGGCTGTCAAGTCCGATGCGGGACAGGCAGACACGGTTGCAGCGGTTGCAGGGGAAAATTGATGGGTTGGGGTTGGGTGTTGGGTTTTTCCTCCTTTGCCTTTTGTCAGTGAGGTGGGCTCTGCGGTCTTCTTCAAAGGAGGTTGCTGCCCGCCAAACTGTGAGGCGCCAAGATGCACGGTTTGAGGCGATATCAGCCCAATGGCGGTGGTCAATGTGGCAGGCACCAAGAGATTTCTTTAGGCAGTCCTTGTACCTTTACTTTGGTGCACCTCTGTCACGGTGGCCAGTGGAGAGCTCGCCATATAACATGATCTTGGGAAAGCGATGGACCTCTATTCTGGAGACGTGACCCACCCAGCGCAGCTGGATCTTCAGCAGCGTGGACTCGCTGCTGTATGTAGCAGAGGCATAAATACATAACCAACATTTCGGGCTTGAGAGAATGCTGGCAGGCGTCTGAACAAAAGAGTGAGGGGTGGGGTTGGCAAAGGCAGGAGATGATCGGTGGAGAAAGGAGGGAGGGGACAGCAGTGATGAGGGGGAGGAGTGATGGCTGGGTGTGTGGAAAAACTGGAAAGACAGGAAAGGGGGAGGGGAAAGAAAGGGCGAGCAGGTTTAATGGAAAGCAGCAAAGTCCATGCTAATGTTATCTGGCTGGAGGGTGCCCAGGCAGGAAATAAGATGTTGGCTCTCCAATTTGTGGGTGGTCAGGGTGGGACAGTACACAAGGCCATGGCAGATGTGTGAGTGTGGGAGTGTGACCCAGAATTGAAATGGTTGGCCACAGAGAAGTCGCTGTGGTTGCGAACAGAGAGGAGGTGTTGAGCAAAGGGATCTCTCAGTTTGTGACTGGTCTCTCTGATGTAGATAATGACACAAAGGGAGCACTAGATGCAGTAAATAAGTCGTCTGGATGTAAAAGTGAAGGGTTGCTTGGGGCCCCGGACTGTGGTGAGGGAGGAGGTGTGGGCTCAAGTGTTGCACCTCCTGCAGACACAGGGGAAGGTGCCAGGGGTGTGATGGGTGAGGAAGGATGAGTTCACGATGGAATTGCAGAGGGAGTGGTCCCTGTGGAAGGCCAAGAGGGAAAAATGTGTCTGGTGGTGGGACCCTGGAGTAAGTGCCAGAAATTCTGGCAGATAATGTGTTGGATTCAGAGGCTGGTGGAGTGACAGGCGAGGATGAGGGGGGATTCGATGTTTGTTGCGCCTGGGGACAGTGCGGGCCAGGGCAGATGAGTGGGAAGTGGAGGAGATGCGGGTGAGGGTTGAACGGTGGAGGGGAAGCCACGTTTGTGGAAGAAGGCAGGCATTTCAGAAGATCTGGACTGGAAGACCTCATCTTGGGAACAGATGCAGTGGAGACAGAGAAAGTGAGAGAAAGGGGCATTGAAACCTCGTACATGAAAAGTTATTGTGTAACCAGTTCACAGCACTATAAAAAAACACAAAAAATGCTGGAGGAACTCAGCAGGTCTCGTAGCATCCACAGGAGTTAACGATGTATAACCAACGGTTCGGGCCTGAGCTCTTTGTCAAGGTACCATACCTTAACGAAAACCTCAGGCCTGAATCATTGGTTATACATCGTTAACTCCTGTGGATGCTACGAGACCTGCTGAGTTCAGTAACAGAATCTGCAGACATCTGTGATTCACCGCACTGTTCGACCAAGGATGAAATCGGGGCTAGTGCAATCTTATGAAAACACCATGTACATGAGATTCTTTTCCTCACTTCTCACTGCCCCTTAATCCTGACAACCTCTGGCAATCAATCTCAAGACTCTTTTTAAAATCCCAACTGATTAGTAATGTGGCTTTAATAATTTCCTGAGAGTGTTACATATTGTTAAGCTGTTGGGTCAGCGGTCTGTGTGCTTGGAGTGAATCCATAAATGCAGAATATGACAGTGGGCAACAGTGAGAGAAAGAGAAAAAGTCGTGACAAGAGAGAAGTACTTTAAATGTACATCAAGTGTGGCGTGAAGCCTCTCTGCTGTTCTTATTAATAGTACATTCAGTGTCATAAAATATTTTAAAATGCTTTGCAGGAGTGGTTTCCAGATGCAGTCTGATGCTAAGCAAATAAATGATGACAAGAGGCCTTCAGAGGCAAAAGGCAAAAGGTGGTGGTGACAGGAGCAAGCAAGTTAACAGAAGAAATAGAGAGAGAAAATTGGTGTGTGATAGTGGTCCAGAATTTTGGCATTGAACATCAAAGAGCAGTTGTGAGCGGTAAAACAAACAGGATGCATCCACTGACTGACTCTTTCTCTCTCTCTCTTTTTCATGCCCACACACACTCACACATTCTCTCTCTCTCTCTCTCTCTCTCTCTCACACACACACACACACACACACTAGCTCATATACACACATACACAATCTTACAACTCACGATCAGAACACACGGAGACCCGCACTGACTGCACATCCAGTGAAATAACTTTACAATCGCATTCTCACAGATATCTCTGTTAGATGATAATATATATCATCCTTCTTCCTGTTACATATCTAACACATACTCAACGGCTAGTTACAGATACATATCACACGCCTAGATCCCAGTCACAGTTATCTAACATGCCCACAGTTTTCACATGTACGCTTTTCACACTCTCTTTCTTATTAACACATACACACACACATACACACATGCACAGACACAAACACACACACATACACACATGCACACACACTTGCACACACATACATGTGCACGCTCTCACACACACACACACACACACACACACACACACACACACACACACACACACACACACACACACACACACACACACACACACACACACACACACACACACACACACACACACACACCTTTCTCTTCAATCTCCTCCCTCACCACAGTCCGGGGCCCCAAGCAACCCTTCACTTTCACACACAAATTCTCTCTCTCATATATGGAATCTCACTCCTTTTCTCAGTCACACGCACAAACATGAACAAGTGCAAACTTAACCTCTCCCTCACAAACATGCAGACTGGCACACACAGAGAGATAAACATAAACCTACTCTCTTCACATACACATACACACACTCAAATCAATATGCACACACAGTTGTAGAGACATACATGAACACAGACTGGCACAGACACACACAGACACAGGTCCATATGATGCATGAAAACATTCATATATACACACACATATGCATACATGAACACGCACGCATGCACATACAAACCCATCCACATGTGCAGGCTTGTACATGATCCTAAACACAGACACACACTCACACAATAACAGCCTATTTTTCTCAACACCTTGTCTGTTAAGCTAGGAGGGGTTGTGTGCACTGAAGAGGGGGTCAGGAAGCTCCAGTGTGATTTGGATAAATTAGGGGACTGAGCAGATACATGGCAAATGCACTACAATGTGGATAAGTGTGAGGTTATCCACTTTGGTAATACAAACCAGAGGGCAGATTACTATTTGAATGGCAAAAGATTGGGAGATGGGGAAGTGCAGGGAGGCCTAGGGGTTCTTGTGCACCAGTCACTGAAGGCGAGCATGCAGGTACAGCAGGCGGTTAAAAAGGCAAATGGTATGTTGGCCTTCATATCAAGAGGGTTTGAGTATAGGAATAAGGATACCTTACTGCAGCTGTACAGAGCCTTGGTGAGACCCCACCTGGAGTATTGTGTGCAGTTTTGGTCGCCTTATCTGAGAAAGGATGTTCTTGCAATGGAGGGAGTGCAAAGGCGATTCACCAGGCTGATACCTGGAATGGCAGGAATAACTTATGAGGAAAGATTGCGCAAATTGGGATTGTACTCGCTGGAGTTTAGAAGATTGAGAGGGGATCTCATAGAGACATATTAAATTCTGGCAGGACTGGACAGAATGGATGCGGAAGGGATGTTTCCAATGGTGGGGGAATCCAGAACCCGGGGCCATGGTTCGAGGATAATAGGCAAACCATTTAGAACCGAGATGAGGAGGAATTTCTTTACCCAGAGGGTGGTGAATCTGTGGAATTCATTGCCACAGAGGGCAGTAGAGGCAGGTTCATTGAATATATTAAGAGGGAATTAGATATATTTCTTCAGTATAAGGGAATTAGGGGTTACGGAGAGAAGGCGGGGACGGAGTACTGAACTTTAAGATCAGCCATGATCTCGTTGAATGGCGGAGCAGGCTCGAAGGGCCGAATGACCTACTCCTGCTCCTATCTTCTATATTTCTATGTTTTCTATGTTTTAATGATGGCCGGCAATGAATCCAGCCCAGCCACACTGTTCTTCATGGGGCCAGTACCAGCAGTGGTCAATGGATAGCAATCAGGAACTCTGTCTTTCCCCACTTGGCCACCTGGGATACTAAAAATGTCCCTTTAATTAAAACACAAAACATCAGAACACATTTGATCCAAATCAGGCAACATCGCAGCATAATCCTACTACAAAGACATTGATACAGGATCTCATTATTCCCAACCACAACCCCTGCCTGTCCTTATTCTGTATGCAGATGAACTTGGCTGGTACTTTAATTCATTTCTCTCTTTCCCCTGAGGGCAGACTGAAAGAGAGCACAAGAGAGAGAGGGGGGGGGGGGGGTGGAGACAGAGCGAGTAAATGAGTGAGTGTGTGAGAGAAAGAGAGGGAGGGGGAAAGGATTGAGAAAGAACAAATGGTGAGCGTGAAAAGGGGTGGGGAGGGGGAACCAGACAGAAGAAGAGAAAGGGAAGATGGAAACATAATAAGTGAAGGAAGATGGGGAAAGAAAGAGTGAATGTTAAAGGGGGGAAGAAGTGAGAGAAGGAGGTGAAAGAAGAGAGGGTGAAAGGGAGAGAGAGATGGAGAGATGAGAGGAAATTGTCTCTATTTAGCAGGCTGTCATAGGGGGTACAAATAAAGATGGCAACTGCAAGAGCTGGTGTGACATAAAGACTTGGCAGTGAGGGCCTGACAACACTTGTTTTCCCTGGCAGACTCTGGTTCCTTTCTGCACCCCTCCTCCACGCAAGTCTCAGTTTATTCTTTTCTTTAGAAAACGTGGGAATGACAGGCCCGGCGTGTGCCAGGCGTGTTGCGAGCAAGTGCCAAGCACGCAGTCAATCCCAAACTTCTCCGTGGCAAGGGGAACAACAGTTGGCATCTGTGCAAGCAGCAGGCAAAAACACGAGCAGGCTCCTGGGTCACTGCCAGCTGCCTAATGTCTGTGTCTTTGTGCCACAGCCACACCCCCACTGCCTTTCTCTGCCATGACCGATTGCCTGTGACGGGGGCAGGGTTGCCCTGTCTCCACTCAACCTGTCAGCCTCGCCTGTTTGAACGAGCTTATTGATGCTCCTCAGCTGCCAACATGGCTCTGGGTTTGCGAGGAAAGTGGAGAGGGAATCCCACTCGAAGATAAATGCTGTGGTGGTGGGGGGAGGGAACTAGAGGCAGGAGCCAACAATGTACGCTTCCCCTGATCAACAAAAGGAGAGTTAAAAACAGTCCTTTATAAAGTAAGTTGGCGCAGCGGTCAGCCCAATGCCTTTACAGCGGCCAGCGATCGGGACCGACCAGGGTTCGAATCCCGCACTGTCTGTAAGGAGTTTGTACATTCTTCGCGTGTCTGCGTGGGTTTTCCCCAGGGGGCTCTGGTTTCCTCCCACCATTCCAAACGTACTGAGGGATTGTAGATTAATTGGGAGTAAATTGGGCTCGTGAGCCGAAATGGCCTGTACTGTACTGTATGTCTAAATTTTTTTTTTAATTCAGGGGGGGTCTGCAGTTTTATAAAATGAACAGCTGAATATTTTCTATATCTCCTCGAATCTTTATTATGTCCTGCTGTCACAGGAATATCAGGAAGTTGAGTAATATTGGGAAAATTACTGTAAATGAAGCAGAGAGATCTTTCAATGCACTTGTCATCACCTCAAAAAATCCCTGAGCACTTTACAGGCAAGGAAATATGTTTTGAACTGTGGCCATTGTTAGAAACAAGGAAACTGGGGAGCAATGAGTTAACGGTCTGACAATTTATTGTGGGCATTGGTAGAGGACTGAATATTGGCCAGGACGCTGGGGAGAACTCCCCCTTTTCTTGCTTAAATTAGAGATAATTTTCAACCACCTGAGAGGGCAGATGAGGCCTGTGTTTAACATCTCATCCGAAAGACTGCACTTCTGAGTTCAGTGCTCCCTGAATACGGCGCTGGAGTGCCTGGCTGGATTATGTGCCTAAATCTCTGGAAAACAAAGATAGCATATTGCCTGGGATTTCACAGCCCACTGTATGTAGAATTTTAAATCTGACTCTATTAGCTGTATGGCAACTTCGGAACAATCTAACGCACCATTACAAAATGATTGTGCACAACTCTCCAGGGAGAGAGCTGGACAGAAGGAAGCTATTAATCTGTTCCGTGGGCAAATATTAGGAAAAGGCTAATTACAGAAAGCAGATTGGAGCTTGTGGTTATAAATGGAGTCTCAGCATTAATTGTTAATGCATTTCCAAACGTATATAAGAGTCTTCATCCACTGTTGGTGAGGTTTTTTTTCAGCTGCTGGTCATGCTGAGGTTGATGGCAAATCTTGAAGAGATTGAGGAGCCCTAGTCCGGCAAATGGAATCCTTATCTTGTCGCGTGTCAAAGGAAAACAGAAGGATTCGATTAAAAAGTCCCTAAGCTCCCTTTTCCAGAATCTGGCTTTTGAACAAAATATATCCCCGCAAGACCCGAAGTGTTTTCAGCACTGAACGAAGCACAAAAGTCGGCAAACGCTGTGATTGTACTAAAAACACACAAAAACGCTGGAGGAGCTCAGCCGGTCTCACAGCGTCCAGAGGAGGTAAGGATATATTACTGACGTTTCGGGCCTGAGCCCTTCTTCAAGGAATAAGCCAAGAACAGGAAGGCATCAGAATAAAGACTACAGACTGCCAGGGGGAGGAGTCTAGAACAACAAAAGGTGTTGATTGGATGTGATAAGAGAGGTTCAGCACTGTCTCATGGACAGCACCAGCTCATCCTAACATGGCAAGTAAATACACCAGCTTTTTCATATATCCCAGTCATCAAATAGTACTCAGCGAGTCATCCACCACAGTGGCAACAAGGCAGAAGGCAAAATAGGATGTGATTCCCGGATGTCTCTTCCAAAAGCGCTCTGCTGTCAAGGGCTTTATCGCCAATTAAATCTTTAATGTTTCATCTCTATTGTAAGATTATTGAAGAAGCCAATTTGGACCCAGCAATGTCCACTATGTAATTACAACCTGTGCCCACTATATTAAAGTAGGCTGTGGAACTGCCCAGCCTGATCACACCATGTAATACAGCCTGTAAATGCCCACTATATAATTATTAGTCTGTATGTATGTTATGTCTACTTGTACATCTACATGTTTTTGCACCAAGGCCTGGAGAACGCCGTTTCATCGGGTCGTATTTAGTATAATCAGATGACAATAAATTTGACTTTTTTTAATATCTTAATTTTGATTTTCAAAGACTCTTATAAATTCAAATAATCTCTTTCAACCCCAATATGACATCCGGAGTCTGTTTTTATCCCCCCTGCACCCCCTTCCCACCCAAGAATAAAGTCACATAACTTATACAGATACGGAAACAGTGGGGTCAACGACCCCTACAGAAACCGAGGAAAAAGCCTAGGATAAAAACAACCGAGGTGATCGGGTAATCAAAGGTAAGGAATAAAAAGTCAAAAACCCAGCTAACAGAGCCCATTGTCCGCACAATGTCCCACTTCATCGATCCCAATCATTTCCATGCTGGGATGGATTGTTTCAGTACCCTTATTCCAAAGGAAGATAATCATATCTGCTTACCAATATATTTCAGATAAGGTTGCCAGACTCTAACGAATTTCCTCCTCAAATTGTACGTGATATTTTCCAGGGGAATCCAACTCTGCATTTCCATATTCCCTCGTGTAATATTTAGTAGGGAGTCAGACTTCCACATGACTGCTGTACACTTCCTGGCTACCGCCAAGGCGACCGTCACAAACTGAAATTGGTACTTGGACCAGTTTAAGACTCGCGACCGTAATGTTCCCCAGAAGGTACAATTCCGGATCCGGTGGAAAATCCACCTCTGTCATTTTTTTTCAGAATGTCCCCCAGGTCCTCCCAGAAGGAGACTTGTCTTGAAACCTGCCCCCACTATATTATAATGACCACCTGTAGAAATGCCCATCATATATCCTGTCTCCACAATAGTAATATAGCCTGATTTACTTCCTACAGAATACACAGTCAGAATTCACAGAGTGTAAATACACACTGTCTCTTTGATTGTCTCCCATTTAAATACCCACGTATACACTAGGCCAGAATATACTAGGAAAATATTAGTATGTTGAAAATAGTTAAAACCTACGTCGAGGTGAGAATCATTAAGTTTGTGGTCTGCGTGGTCATTTGTGGTGCTTTTGTCATTCAAAGGCCCACGAATGCAGAAGATAGCAAACATAGCCAGGTCCATCACGGGGTCCAACCTCCCATCCATTGAAGACACTGATGTGAGGAGATACCTCAAGGAGGCGCCCAACATCACAAAGGCCCCCCATCAGCCTGGTCACAACCTCTTCTCACTGCTACCTTCGGACAGAAACCTGATAACTTTAGGTTCAAGATCAGTTGCTTAACAACAGCTATCAGATACTTGAACCTGCCCCATGTCACACTGATCAGGGACTGCACCAACACCACAGAGGAGTGTTTGCACTATTGCAGAGACACTTTAATTTTTACACTGGGATATCTGTGGATATTTATTATCTATCTCTTTCAGGAACCCAGACCTGGGTGCATGGTCCTGGAATAAAATTAGCTCGGAGGATGTCCGATAGACCCATGGGGCGAAGCAGGGCTTGGCCCTCTGAAGTGAGTAACTCCTAAACCTGCAGGTAGGGGGGAGGGGAAGAGAGTCCCCATCCTCTATCACCCCACAGACCACAGCTACACTGCAGAAGGATTTCCCATCGAGGGAAAGGACATTCAGTACTGCCATCACAGGTCATTGTGGCTCCAGACAGACGTTCAATTCATTGAAGCATTGTCTACGTATGACCCAGATACACATTAGAAAATATCTCCTGAACCTTGACCTAACCAAACACTTATAAACAAGGACGCAACACCGAAATCAAAATGTGTCTTCAATTCTGTAAGTATCCAGTCCAGGGTGCATCACTGCATCAGACAGGAGATGATCCACCCAAAACCACAACAAACTACTGAGGGTAGTGAACGTGGTTCAGACCATCGCACACATCCTCTTCCTTCCCTGCCATCAGCTGCCTATAAATCCCACGGCCTTGGAAAAGCAGCCAATTTGTTAAAAGACTAATTCTGTCCAACAACCAGGTAGAAGCATCACGAGTGTGAGATCACGTGCCAGCAGATTCCACGACAGATTCTTTCCCATTTCCATCAGACTTGTGAACGAATCCCTAATTAGCAAAATAACGTGCCTTTGCTCTGCACCAATTGATCTCTCTATAATTTGCCCTTTTGCATTGTATCTTACTTGTATTCTTTGTGAGCTGTCCATTGGTCCACTCACAGAGTTCAAAGTTCAAAATGTCTACTGACCAGTGGCATTAACATCGACAGTGATGAAATGTTTAAAGCATATCAGCTCCTGTCTGAGTGGCGACAAGGATCTAATACGTCTCAGCCGATTCCATCTCACTGGCTCTTCGCAAAACCCTTGAACACCTGGAGAGAAAAGACACATACATCAGGATGCTCCTTATCAACTGCAGTTCAACATTCAATCCCATCATCCCCTCAAACCTGATAAACAATCCAAGACCTGGGTTTCCATGCCCACTGTGTAATTGGATCCTTGATTTCTTCCGCTCCAGACCCCAATTTGGATTGGCAAGAACATCTCCTCCGCAATCTCCATCAGCGACAGAGCACCACACAGCTGCATAATTGGTCCCCTGCTCTACTCGCTTTACACCTATGACTGCGTGGCTTGGTATGACAACAACATCGTTTGTAGACAATACCACAATAGTGGGCTGTATAAAAAGAGACAATGATTCAGCATTCAGGAGGGAGATTGAAAACTTGGCTGAATGACGTATTAACAACAATTTCTCACTCAATGTCACCCAAACCAAGGATCTGATTATAGACATTAGGAAGAGAAAACCAGAGGTGTACGATCTCATCATTATTGGTGGATCAGAAGTGGAGAGGGTGAGCAAATTTAAATTCCTGTGAGTCATTATCTCAGAGGATCTTTCCTGGATCCAACACACTATTGGCATCTCTATTTCCTCAGGGGTTTGCAGAGGTTCGATATGACATCTAAACCCTTGGCAAACCTCTACAGATGTGTGCTGACTGCTGCATCATGGCCTGAGATGAAGTTACCGATATCTCTGAACAAAAAGCACTGCAAAAGGTAATGGACACAGTCCAGGACATCACAGGAAAAACCCTCCCCACCATAGAGTACATCTACAGGGAACGCTGCTGTCGGAGAGCAGCGGCAATTATCGAAGATCCCCACCATCCAGCACATGCCCTGCTCTCGCTGCTGCCATCAGGAAAAAGGTACAGATGATACAGTATAATTGGTAACACAGGGTATAATATCACTCCTCAAAAATTAAAAGAATGGGATTCAACATTATTGGAAAGATGTTTTTGCTGTAAGAAGGAAATGGGAATAACAGTACATGAAATTTGGGTATGTACGAAAGTGAATACATTTTGGGAAGAACAATTAGATATTAAATAAAATTACAAAATAATAACTTACCAAAAAATCCAAAGATCTTTCTTTGAAGTAACATAAGAAGTAAAGAAATAGGCCTCAAATTGGATAAAGCGCAAAAAAAATTCATTATGATAGCCTTAGCGATAGCAAAAAAATGTATAATGTTAACCTGGAAAATGGAAGAGAGCCTGAGAATAAAGCAATGGTACATGGAAATGAATAAATGTATTGCATTGGAAAAAAATAACATAATTTTAAAAAAATAAAGTCACAATGTTTGATCAAATTTGGGAACCATACATGGAACATAACAGAGAGAGCTTACCTCGGACCTTCACCCCCTAAAATGATAAGAAGACAAAACGACTTGATTCAGTGTGTAATAAATAGATGACTCATTTTTCTTGTTTATTTTCCTTTGTGTGAAAATATTGCTTTATGGGTTTACTGTATTGTATATGTTGAATATTTATGGGTTTTGGAGGGGGTGGAAAGAGGGGAGGGAGGGAAAGGGGGGAAAAAGGGAAAAAAAATACCACTGTATATATTTAATGAGAAACGTTTGTACATATTTTGGTTGATATGGTTCACAGTGTGTAAAATAAAAAATTATTTAAAAAAAGGGAAGAGGTACAGGCGCCACAAGACTTGCTCCACCAGGTTAAAGAACAGCTGCTCTCCCTCCACCATCAGACTCCTCAACGACAAACTCAATCAAATCCCTGTTTAAGGACTGAATTTATTTTTATGCATTTGCATAGTCTGTTTGTTTACATTACTTGGTTTTTTTTTAATACTCTCCAAATTTTAAACCACATAGTTACATTACATTCGATTCTAAATTATTTTCAAAAGAAATTATACATGTGGTATTTATCGTCCCACCACACCTCCCCCTCCCCCCCACCACACCCACCCT
This sequence comes from Narcine bancroftii, assembly GCF_036971445.1. Classification (NCBI taxonomy): domain Eukaryota; kingdom Metazoa; phylum Chordata; class Chondrichthyes; order Torpediniformes; family Narcinidae; genus Narcine; species Narcine bancroftii. The sequence continues at coordinate 282,145,590 of NC_091471.1, forward strand.
CCCATCCCCCCACCCCTGAAGGTAAAGAAAGAAAAAGGAAGAAAGAAAGAAAAACTGGAGAATGCCAAGAAAATAAAACATTTAAACAAGAAGTGAGGTCCTCAGAGAGTCGATCATACACATGCAAACCAAAATTTTGTAAATATGGGCTATATTTCTTTATCTTAAGTACAGTTTGAACGACCAATAAGCAGAAATTTTGCCTGCCCTGCAGGTGAAAGAATCTCACGATTGTATGTGATGTCATGGATGTGCACTGGCGATAAATTTGAGCTTTGAACAAGGTTATTGTTGAAGGAGCATCCCTAGATAGCAAAAAGATTGGGAGTAAACCAGTGGTCGCCAGTTGGAGTAGATCAGTGCTGCATTTCTGCGGACAAGTTACCATATGACTGGCTAAGTGTCAGTGCTTCTGCTGCTCTGGAACAGCTTGTTCAGAGGCATGGCCAGTTCATGAACACCACTCTTCAGCATTGCAGATGGGATGTTGTCTTTGCTGCCTCCAACACATTTGCCCATTTCTGGACATCACGAGGAGTGAAGCAGATTGTTTCTGCCTTATCAGACCACAAGAGCCAAGCTCGGGGTCCTGGTGTCATGATGACCATTCTTCCTCGACTTGGCAGTGATTTCCTTTCTGGTGCCTTCAAAATGAAATGACGAACACCCCCCCCCCCCCCACCCCACCACCCCCAGGCCTTCAAACAACCTCCCTGGCAGAAGAAACTCGAGGTTGGAGGGGAGGTGGGAATGGGGGCAGATCTGGATGTGGCTTGGATCATACGGGTACAGTCTAGCCCTATCTGTAACAGGAAATCAGTAACGTGATCTTTGATGTTGGTGCAATGTGGAATCCATTCACAGTGTAGCATTCGGGAGAGCTAAATGATTGAGATCTGCCAATACGTAATTCCCCAGTCCAATCATTATTATTTAAGTTAATTTGATCACAGTATTGTAATAGCAGCTCCTGAGAGGTTTACACATCTCTCAAGGTACCTCACAATAAAAGAAATGAAAGGGAGGGCTGACAGTGTAACTGAGTCTCTCACAATGGATCTCGCAGGGATTTCTCACCGCAGATCACCCTCTGGTAGGGGCCGTCAAACCCTACCCCCACTGTCACCTTCAACCTTCCTAGTCCTCATACGCTCGCCGAGGCACCCACCTTCACAGTGCATCCCACAGCCCAGGCCACTGGGGAGCAAACAGACTCCTCATTAACCAAGTGGATCATTTCTAACTGTCAGTCAAACTCCCTCTGTTTCCCCCTATCCAGTATTTCTATAATTAATATACAGGAATTTATTAATGAATTGAACTGCCCCAAAGAGAGGATGAGGGAGTGGGTGTTGCCTGCTGGAATGACTCAGAGATTAGTCTTTAATTCCCGGAGAAATATTTTTTATTCATGAGCCGTGGGTGTCATTTTAAAGCCGATGTTTGTTGTCCCGTCCTATGTTTGGTTGGGAACCACCTCCTGGAACTGCTGCAGTTCGGCTGAGAGTTGGAGGATTTTGATTGCAATAGATTTACAGCTCGAGATGGGCTGAGAACCACCTCCTGGAACTGCTGCAGTTCGGCTGAGAGTTGGAGGATTTTGATTGCAATAGATTTACAGCTCGAGATGGGCTGAGAACCACCTCCTGGAACTGCTGCACTTCGGCTGAGAGTTGGAGGATTTTGATAGCAATAGATTTACAGCTCGAGATGGGCTGAGATCCGGAGGGGAACTGACAGGGTGCTGGCGTTTCACAGACATCCTGTCCCTGCCCTACATGGTGGGCTCGCGAGCGGCTGGCAGGCCAGTCCAGGTGAGTAAGTGCAGCGTGGTTCGCAGAAGGCATGCACCGCTATAGCTGTGGAGGGAGTGGAGGTCCAAGAAGATGTACGGAGGCCTCATTCCGGATGGCAGCAGGGTTCTTTGAATGTTGTTGGGACTGCGCTTATCCACACTAGCAGAGAGAGTTTCATCACACTCCTGAACTTGTGTCCTGTTTTTGTATATTTAAAAAATAACCTGCATTCATCTCAAATATATGCAGGAAATACAAACCAGTCCGTTCTTTAATTGCATCCCCAGATTCCTGCCTTCTCCCCAGAAACTTTGATGTCCATGCTAATCAAGAACCTATCAACTTCTGCTTTCAATTTACCCGATGACTTGGGTTCCACAGCTGTCTGTGGCAATTAATTCCACAGATTCATCACTGCCCCCACCCCCCCACCCCCCCCCCCCCAAACAGGCACTGAGGTTCGGAACTCACAGGCTGAGTCCAAAATGCGCTCAGCCACTGGGCAAGGAGCAGCAGAGATGGGTCTTGCTGAGATTTCCCAGCACTAACCTTGGGAATCTGCCTTGGATTCAGTGTCAATTCAATCTGATTCCAATGAGCATTACACTGCAGTCGGGAGCAAGGAAAGACAACATTTACTTTTACCTAACTTGCAGCTAATTAATGTTTTCAATTGTCTTAGTGGATATTACAACTCTTTTCAATGTTTAATATTTCCCTCTAAAATATTTATTTCATTTGCAAATGTCCCTGATATCAGATTCATTTAACGTCCCACCAGATCTGAGAACTGGCAAGTCTGTATGAACTGTATGACCACTCAGCGCTCATTGCCCAACTGCAGAGTCTCTGGATCGAATTGACATAAGGTTGGAAGACCACTTTGGGCACCAGAAGCAAGAGAGCAAAATCCAGCTCATCGTGGTTATAGACAGATACATGTCACCCTGATGGTCGGAGAGAACTCGTGTGCTTGTCTTGGAAATGGTGTTAGTGGATCCCTAAATCTGGACAAATAGAGGCTTGACAGCAAGAGGGCAAATGAGGAGAATCTCAGTGTGGCTGAAAGGAACCTGGTGAGTTTAAAGAGGAATCTTCAAACCAATCTCAGCATGATGCACCATGAAAATCTAATCAGTTGAAACAAATCAGGTTGCAATCCTGTGTCTTCGTGACTATTCTTTCAAGGATTAAATCTCCAAACATTCTGGATTAGAACACTGGGAGACACAAACAATGATAAAGGCATATAAAATTGTAGCCTATTTGAAAAGTGCTTTTTTCTTTACAGAATAACATTGGAATTGTAATGTTTACTGCAGATATACAGTGAAAAACTTTAATTTGAGGGCTATTCAGGCAAGTCAACCCATTGCAGACGGAGCAATAATAAAACAGTGAGTCACAGAGTGCAGGGTGGGAGTTACAGTGAGTCACTGAGTGCAGGGCGGGGTGTTACAGTGAGGCACAGAGTGTAGGGTGGGGGTGGTTACAGTGAGACACAGAGTGCAGGGTGCGGTGTTACAGTGGGTCACAGGGTGCAGGGTGGGGGTTACAGTGTGTCACAGAATGTAGGGTGTGGTGATACAGTGAGTCACAGAGTATAGGGTGTCAAGTCAAGTTATCGTTCATTCCCTGTTCACACAGTAATGTTTCTCCAGGACCACGGAGCATATTTACATAAATATGTTAGAATAGAAGAAACACATTTTAAGACATGTACAGTTAAAGTCCACAGTATATTATCCACAAATGTTCTGGGAGTTCAGGAGCCTGATGGTTTGGGGGAAATTCTGTTGCCCAATCTGGACTTACGGGCCAGAAGGGAGAACAGTTTACATGATGGGTGTGTGGAGTCCTTCCCAATGTTTATTGCCTTTCGTCTGCATCGAGTGTGGTAGACGTCCACCATAGTAGGAAGAGACCCCCGCAATGATCCTTCCCGCTGACTTCACTATCTTCTGCAGGGTCTTGCAGTCTGAGGTGGTACAGCTTCCAAACCAGGCAGTGATGCAGTTGTACAGGATGCTCTCGATACATCCTTGGTAGAATGTAGTGAGGATGGAGGGTGGGAGATGAACTTCCCTCAGCCTTCACAGGAAGTAGAGGGGCTGCTGGGCTTTCTTGGCTATGGAGGTGGTGTTAAGGGACCAGGTGAGATTCTCCGCCGTACACTTCAAGGAACTTGATACTCTTGACGACCTCAACGGAGGAGCCGTCAATGGTCAGTGGAGTACGGTTCCCCTGGGCCCTCCTAAAGTTGACAACTAACTCTTTTATTTTTTTTTTAATGTTCAGATTCTGGTTATTGGCTGTGCACCAGTCTGTTAGCTGTGGTGTTACAGTGAGTCACAGAGTTCAGGGGGGCAGTGTTCCAGTAAGTTAAAGAGTGCAGGTTGTAGGGTTACAAGGACAGGGCAGGGAACAGAGAAAAGTCCAGTTAAACTGTGAAAAGATGGCACATTTTACCAATGAGTCCATTATTTACATTTAATCTGTTTATGAGAAGTTGGAAAATTGGCCATGAATTTTTTAAAAATCAGACAGCTATTTAAAATAATCCTTTTCAAAGGGGTTGCTTAAAAAGGGCTTTAAGAGTGGTCTAGTTTGATTAACATGGCAATAAATGGTCATATCTAAAAACATTGGCTTTTAATCACAGTATCGCTCCCAGATTTGATTCCTTTATTGTCAAGTAATTAAAAAATGCAATATTACACAGAATTTAGTTTTTCTGCTGTAAGGCGGACAGATTCGCTATTGGCAGAAATTGCCTGAAGCACCTCTTACAGTCAGAGAAAGAGAAGCAAAAAAGAGTACCCCCCCCCCCGCCACCCAGAGTCACCGAATGTCCATGGATTCACCTCCAGAGTCACACAGAGTCCAGTCTAAACCATCAGCAGCCCAAGCTCCAGACCCAAACCTCCCGCACGATCAGTGCCCTCGGCTCCCTCATGCATCCCAGTTCCGATACCTGGTACCTCGACACCAGGTCTCGAGCCAGTCGCCAGCAGCCTGTAGCCGGCGCGGGTTCCTTGCCTTGAATCACTAACAGCCCACTGGTGTGCGTCCCTCCGCCTCAGAACCCCTTACTGGTCCGCTGTTGTGGCCACTGTCTTGCCGGTCATCTCCTCTGCTTCTCCTTCTCAGACGGGGGGGGAGGGGGGTGTCCTCCCCATTTCCTGGTGTCCTGCGCCAGTCCTCAGTCCTCTGCTCCCCCGGCATTTGCAACCTCTCGTGGCTCATACCATTTATAGGCATTGGCATCTTACGTGCAGACTCCGCGGACGCATAATTTTTAAATAAAACCATTTTCAGCTCCATTAACAGGCAGGTTTAAGCCTGTACAGAGCTGACAGAAGTTGGACCCCAAGAGAGTGCAGGGTCTCCACTCTCTGCCCTTCCCCAGGTCCGCACCTGCAGCAGCGCTGGTCACAGAGTGCAGGGTGTGGTGTTACAGTGAGTCACAACACCTCTAGTCACGCCCCACTTTCAACCACCTCCTGTGAATAACTGAGTTTGTGGCATCTCCAGGGAATCGCCTGCATGTGGAATGGAATTGTCTACATTTTCTTCATCGCCATCTTTACCCGCTTCCAGTGAAAGATTATTGCGCAGAAACTTTCTCTCTTAAACTCCCCCAGAGGCTGCCTGACCTGCTGAGTATTGACAGGTTTTTTTGTTTTAATTTCAAATGTTATATTTGGAATAATATTACAGGTACACAATCCTTTATCCAGAACCCTTGGGGGACAATGTGTTCTGAACTTTGGATTTTTCCGGATTTCAGAACAAAAGCCTGCTGCCCCAGATTTAAGCCCACCCGAATTGTGCTGCCGTATCCACCCCCTTCCAGTCGTGCTGGAGTCTCTCTCCCCCCACGCCCACCTGAGTTGCGCTGGCGTCTCTCCCCACCCCCATCAAACCTAGTCACACTGCTCTCTCCCCCCCAATCTCTCTCTCTCTCTCTCTCTCTCTCTCTCTCTCTCTCTCTCTCTCTCTCTCCCTCCGCTGTACCCGCACCAGGAAAAAAATGCCAATTTTTTTTAGCTTTCCGGATTTTAGATGTCCGGATAAAGGATTGTGTACCTGCACTATTCCATTATAGTTGCTGTGTCAAAATCCTGGGCCCCGTGTGAAAGCCTTTTGAGGGCACCTCTCTCAAGCCTCCTTGTTATTCATCTAAAAGAGAAGCTGGAGGGACTCAACATAATAGACGGCACTTCAGGTCAGGACCCTGTCTCAAAGAAAGAGTCTCAGCCAACAACACTGAGCATCCCACCCCCTTCCTTTCCTTCTCCGGTCAGAGAGCTTCTCTCCGTCCGCTCCCCTTCCCTTCTCAGTTTCTTTCCCTTCTGCCCTCCCACCTGTTCACCTGTGCTCCTCCCCCTTGCCCCATCTTCCCCCCACACCCTTTCATTCGCCAACTGTCTGGTTTTCAGCCCTCCTGAAGAAGGGCTTAGGCTTGAAACACCCATTGCCTTTTCCTTCCTGTGGATGCTACAAGACCCACTGAGTTTCTCCAGCACTTTTGCACCCTCCAACTTCTCTTTGTCCTCGCTAGGTTCCAGCAGTTGCAATTTCTGTATCTCTTGTGATACGTCACCACTTTCTGCAGGACGTTTGGAGATGCACAGTAAATACTGCTCTTGCCAGGGACATCCTGAAGATCACACAAACATGTACTCCTGTTTACTGAGAACCCTAAATACATCAATGTCTACAGGACCAGATAGCATCCCAGTTGTAGTACAGATAACCTACTTTTAATCTAGCCATTCCAATACAATCCCTACACTGGCATCTACCCGACATGGAGAATTGTCCAGGTACTAAAATGTTGACGGGTTTGCAGTATCTAAAATACAAAGAAAGACTGAGTAGACTTGGTCTTTATTCATTGGAGCGTAGAAGGTTGAGGGGGGGATTTGATAAAGGTATTTAAAATTATGAGGGGAATAGAGTAGATGTGAATAGGCTCTTCCCCTTGAGGGTAGGTGAGATTGGAATGAGGGGTCTTAAGTTAAGGGTTGGGTGCAAAAATTTAGAGGTAACATGAGAGGGAGCTTCTTCACTCAGAGAGTGGTGGCTGAGTGGAATGACCTTCCAGAAAAGGTGGTTGAAGAAGGGCCAATTTTGTCATTTAAGAGAAGGTTGGATAAGTGCATGGATGGGAAAGGATTGGAGGGTTATGGACAGGGAATGGGTAGGTGGGACTAGAGGAGATCACTTAAATGGGTGTGGTCTAGATGGGCCAAGATGCCCTGTTTCCGTACTGTAATTGTTAGATGGTTATGTGTCCTGTTCACAAAATCCAATCCAGCTAATTACCATCCAATCCGTCTACTCTCAATCATTAGTCATCATTGATGCCCATTGGGCTTCACCAGGACCAATCAGCACCAGACCTCATCAGATCCTTGCTCTAAAAGTGCAGCAAAGCTGAATTGCAGCAGTGAGGTGAGAGTGACATCGAGGTGACATTTTACTGAGTGCGCTATCAGGGACTTGATGGACATCAAAGGGCATGCATTCCAATGGCTGGAGTCATTATTTCTCACAGAGGAAGATGGTGCAGTTGTTAGAAGTCAATTATTCCCAACCACAGGCCACCACTGCTCGAATCCCTCAGGATAATGTGGAGTAGCCCATGTTTACACAGGGCAAGACCTTTCAATATTCCGGCACAGACTAATAAGTGGCCAGTAGCATTGGCTGCGGCGGAAACTCCCAAACCCATGATCTCAGACTGTCTATCAAAACCTAGCCAGGTCCACTTCAGGCTCCAACCTTCCATCCACTGCAGACATCTATGTGAGGCGCTGCCTCAAGAAGGCAGGCAGTATCATGAGGGACCCCCATCACCCTGGTCACAACCTCATCTCACTGGTCCCTTCTGGCAGAAGCCTGAAAACTAGCACCTATTAGTTCAGGAACAAATTCTTTCCAACAATTATCAGGCTCTTGGAAGAAGAGCCGAAAGAGGAAACTGTTCCACAAATGATGCTACAGCCTTGTTGCTTCATTCTTCCCTGGCCCACGTGGAGAACGACTTCAGTTCCGCCTGTAATACGTTCATTCCCCAAAGGCTGCTGGAGAAGCTGTCCTTGCTGGGATTCAACACCCCTCTCCATAATTGGATCCTGGACCTCCTAATGGAAAGACCACAGTCTGTTCGGGTCGGTAGCAAAATGACGAGCACCGTCTCGCTGAGCACTGGCGCCCTGCAGGGCTGTGTGCTTAACTCACTTCTGTTCAGGGTACTGACCCATGACTGCATCGGCAGATCCAGTTCAAACAGTGTCATCAACTTTGCAGATGACATAACAGCAGTTGCCCTCATCGGCCACAACGGTGAGTCGCGCTACAGAGAAGAGGTGGAAAATCTCATGAAATGGCGCAAGAGTAACAACCTGAGTTTCAACATGGACAAGATGAAGGAAATGACCAGGAACAACCACCCTCCGCTGCACATCAACAACTCAGTCATGGAGAGAGTGGAGAGCACCAAGTTCCTTGGAGTTCACTTTAACTAGTGATCTATCGTGGACACACAACATGTCTGCACTTGTCAGGAAGGCGCAACAGCGACTGCACTTCCTCAGAAGACTAAAGCAGGCAAGGCAATGTCAACATTTTATGGGAGCTCTAGTGAGAGTGTCCTGGCCGGGTGCATCATGGTGTGGTACGGTTGCTGCAGAGAAATGGATCAGAGGTCAATCGACAGGACCATGTGTGGCAGAGAGGATTACTGGAGTCCTCCCTCCAGCCCCATCAACATGATTTACTGGCATTGTTGCCTGAAGAGGGTGTGCAAAATCATTGAGGACCCCTTCCACCCTGCACAAAGCATCTTTCAGCTGCTCCTGTCGGGGAAGAGATACAGGAGTATCACAGCCAGCACCACCAGGGTGAGGAACAGCTTCTTCCAACGGGCAGCGAGAATGCTCTGACCATCAGAGACTCTCATTTCCACAAAGCAATATTTATGTTTATAGATCTAATACCTGTCCTGCATATGTATTGTTTGTCAGTATGTGTGTTAAGTCTGGTTGTGTGTCTGCATGTTTTGCACCGAGGAATGGAGAACGTTGTTTCGTCGGGCTGTACTTGAACAATCAGATGACAATAAACTTGACTTGATTCTCAAACCTCCCCATGTTACGCTGATCGTAGACCACTCTGACACCTCTAGAGCATGTCACTATTTTGCACTCAGATTACTGTGAATATTTATTATCTATTTTATGTTTCTATTTTTTTTTAAATTAAATTAATTGACTGTTAGATTTTTTTCTTTGCAAGGACCCATTTGGCTGCAGCAAAATAAGAATTTTGGTGCCCATGTACATTGTACAATATGCATGGGTCACGTCTCCAGAATGGAGGACCATCGCTTTCCCAAGATCGTGTTATATGGCGAGCTCTCCACTGGCCACCGTGACAGAGGTGCACCAAAGAAAAGGTACAAGGACTGTCACATTGACCACCGCCAGTGGGCTGATATCGCCTCAAACCGTGCATCTTGGCGCCTCACAGTTCGGCGGGCAGCAACCTCCTTTGAAGAAGACCGCAGAGCCCACCTCACTGTCAAAAGGCAAAGGAGGAAAAACCCAACACCCAACCCCAACCAACCAATTTTCCCCTGCAGCCGCTGCAACCGTGTCTGCCTGTCCCACATCGGACTTGTCAGCCACAAACGAGCCTGCAGCTGACGTGGACATATACCCCCTCCATAAATCTTCGTCCGCGAAGCCAAGCCAAAGAAGAAACTCAACATCATTATCAGCAAGAAGGACCCCACCGCACGCAGGTCCCCCTCCAAGTCATGAACCATCTTGACTTGGAGAGATGGTTCATTCACCATTGGTGGTGCTTGCCCCTGACAGCACTGTTAGCGAGGGACTGCTGTGGTTCCAATGGTTGACTCTCCATCGCCTTCCCAAGGGTTGATTTGGATGGTCACACACTCTCATCATTGAAACAGATAGAGGTTTGGTTTATTTATTTTTTAAATAATTCAAAACTTATTTGAAAAGAATCCCTATTGGTGCTTTCGAACTCAACAAAGCCAGCCTAATTTGGGAGCCGAGTTGAAGACTATAAACGACCACAATTAGCTGAAACTCCCAGTGGTAATTTGATTACACGTGGGGTAAAAATCTGTTTCCATTGCATTGTTTTTAAAACCAGTACAAACAGTCATGGAAACCTGAGATGCATGGAACACAACTTCTGCAATCGTTTCCCCTGTTACCCTGTATCAAGGGTAATGCAAGAAGCACAAACAAGCAAAATTCTAGCTCAAATTTCCTCTCTCTTTAGCAAGGTGTTTATTGAAAAGGTCATTCTTGTCCATACTTTGATGAAGGGCTCAAGCCCAAAACATTGGTTCTGTATCTTTATCTTTGCCACTTAAAGGACACGGTTTGACCTGATGAGTTTCTCCAGCATGCTATTTTTGCTTTAACCGCGGTGTCTGCAGACTTTTGTGCTTTAAAGGTTTATCATCTTAATTTATGTGAATAAACATTCTTCTCGCATTCTTTCCATAATTCCTGGACGTATCACAGGACATTCCAGAAGCAAGGCACAATGGGGCTATGGCCAGGGTTTACAGTTGAGCAATATTTTGTTGGATGGGTGGTACATGGAAGTGTACTGAGTGGCACAGTTCACGGCTAGCACAACACTGCTACAGCGCCAGTGATTGGCACTGAGATTCAAATCCTGCGCTATGAGGAGTTTCTCCCCGTGTCGGCGTGGGCTTTCCCCAGGGGTTCCAGTTTCCACCCACGTTTCCAAAGGTACCGGGGGTGTAGGTCAATTGGGTGTAATTGGGCAGAATGGGCTCATGGGCCGAAAGGGCCTGTTACTGTGCTGTATGTCTAAATTAAAAATTAAAATGACAGGTCAATTAAATAAGTTCATGTGTGTATAAAGTCCTTGTTTGCTGATTAGTCTCCTGCCTACAATTCATATCCAGGTGTCTGTCAAACTTCCCAAATCTCTCCGTGAAATACCATCATGTAGCAAACACCCCCCCCCCCCTCCACCACCCCACAGCCCACAGGCTGTATATTTGACATGGAAACCCCATGCTCCCAGAATTTGTTGATGTGTTTCTAGACTGCAACTCGTTCCTTATTTATATCTCAACCTTTTAATTTGATTCCACCTTGCAGCTTGCTCTCCATATCCATGGTTCTATAAGCAAATCTCCTGAATTCTCAATCAGATTCTAGATTATAACTTGCTCCCAGGAATCAAATAATCCCCCCCCCCCCCAAAACCTCTCAATTAGGCTCCAACCTCAAGGGAGCATATATAATTTCCTTTCCCCAAGATGTTCTAACTATGTCTTATTTTATTGTTCGATAACTCATCTGCCTTCTTAAGGAAACTCAGTCTTTGATAGACCTGAACATCTTGATTTGAATCCAGCACTTAAATGATTCCTAGATATTGCTGTGTTCAGAGGTTCCAAATATCCAAAACACATGGCAGCCGGTCAACCTTTAAATTAAACAGTTTTGAAATAACTCAGCTTTTTAAAAAATTTCTTGCTGTCTGTCAGTAGGACGTTCACTGGTCTGAGTCTGGTGGGTTCTCATGATTATTTATGGATGGCTGTCACAGTGCAGCCTCGGGGCTGGGTGTCCCAGGGTCTCCAGCGAGTTTCCCCTCCCTAGCTCAGAGCCAGGGAGCTGGCAGTGATCAGCAGAAGGTGAGAAGGCAGTTCGGACTAGATTCTCACGAACCTGGCTGACCTGTCCTGTTTCTGATTGTGACGGTCAATTTGGGTGGGGGGGGGGAGGAGGAGCTGGAGCGAGGGGATGGGAAGCAATCAGCAGGCAGTTGTAAGCTGTTGGAGCTGACAGATGACGTGGAGAAGATGCCCAGAGATCCAGACACACGTGTCGTCCAGATGCTTAGGCTTCCAGGCCGCCCACCCTGGAGTCACAGCTTGTGATCCCATGCTGGGAAAGGCTACAAGATACTCATTTATTTCTCTTTGTATTTACTGTGGACACTGTTTACCTCTTTGAGCTCCTGGTTACTCCCATGGCATGTTTGCTCGACAATGGCACATCTGCTTGCCAGTTGGGTTGAGCTGAGATGCTGCCCCCTGTAGTTCAATAAGCAGTCAACATCCTCCTTCCAAGAACTTGAAGCTGGGCACTGCCAAGCAATCCTGAGGATGTCCCGTGGGCCAAGAATTGGGCAGGAGGGCAAGAGTTGCTTGCTGAGTGTGGAGCGACACAAGTATGCAACAGCTGAAGCTGCCTCCTCACAGCTCCAGCAAACTGGGTTCCATCCTGGCCTTGGGTGCTGTCTGTGCGGGGTTTGCATGGTCTCCGTGGGTCTCCCCACAGGCGCTCCACAACACAAAGATCGGCCGGTTGGTTGGTTACGAGGCCAATGTAGACCACTGGTGAAGTAGCAGGGGGAGATGGCGAACATCCAAGAGGATATGGATTTACATAAAATAGTGGGGGGGAGATCGGGACTAATGGGAGCTGGCATAGATACAATGGGCTGAATAGCCTCCTTGAGGAACATGACCTGTGATTTGCGATGACTCCTCCTGACCCTTCCCGTTCCATACTCCATCTCTGTTCAGCTGCGAAGGTCAGGGAAACAACTCCTCATCCACAGGTGGCAGGTGGGACTGAATGATGGGGGAAGGAGGGAAGCAGATCAGTGGGCAAGCCTGCTCCTTTTTATCACTTCGGATCTTTGCCAGAAGATAGGCATACCGGGCCAGCACTCAGGCCCAGAATTCAACCAAAATTGGAGCTGGAGTTGGATGAACTCCAGATCATTTAGGAGGCTGAGGGAGTGATAGACAGGAGTTACCAAGGACACAGTTGCCTATAAGAGGCAGGAGGAGGGTAGCTGGGTGATGGTTGGGAGAGGGGAACAGGCAGGCAGTGCAAGGCACCTCTGAGGCCATTCTCTGAATAACAAGTATACCATTTTGGATATTATTGGGAGAAAATGACCTACCAGGGATAAGCCACAGAGATCAGATTTCTGGCACAAAGTCAGGTCCTGTGGCTAAGAAGGGAAGGGAGGAGAGGCAAGATGTAGTGATAGGGGATTCCATAGTTAGGGGGACAGATAGGAAGTTCTGTGGAGGAAATTGAGTACCCTGGATGGCATGTTATCTGCTCAGATTGAGTTCACAGTATTCTCAAGAAGGGAGGGTGAGCAGCCAGATGTCATGGTCCACGTGGGGACCAATGACGTGGGTAGGAAGGGAGAGGAGGTCCTGTAAAGAGAATTCAGAGATTTAGGTGCAAAGTTGAAGGACAGGGTTGTGACCTCAGGATTGCTACCTGTACCACAGGGTCGGCTCTGAGGGAGGGAATTCGCAGGCATTGGCCCCCAAGCGGGGTGCTGTGCCCTCCCAAACGAGGTGCCATGCCACCCCATATGGTCACGGCCATCCATGACCATCAGACCAGCCCCACTCGCTCCCACATCTAGTAGCATCTAGATTGACACATGCTAGTGACCCTCCACCCGCCACTGGCCGTGTCACTAGCCAGCGTCAAGCTTGTCCTCTTGTCCCACGCTGGATGGATGGCCTCAATGACAAATAGGCTCCAGCTAGCGCACTCCTCCCCACCCCCCCCCCACCCCGTCGACAGGGACGATCCTGTCAGCACACACCCCCTCCCCCATCGACAGGTTAATCTCTGCCCCTTAACCTGCTAATTTCCCCCCACCCCAACATGTGTTCCAGCCCCAACCCTTCACAGGCTAGTGAAGTTAGAAATCGGAGGATAATGCAGCTTAACACGTAACTAAAGAGATGGGGCAGGAGGGAGGGCTTCATGTTTCTGGATGAGTAGACTCTTCAGGGAAGGTGGGAACTGTTCCGATGAGATGGTTCGAATTTGAACTGGAGGGGGACTAATATCCTTGCGAGAAGGTTTGCTGGTGCTGCTCCAGGAAGTTTAAATAGACTTGCAGGAGGATGGGAACCTGAGTGTGCCAGAGCAGATAGAGGAGTGGAGGAGGGAAAAGATCATGTGAAAATTGCATGTAACATCAAAAGTTGAAGGGCTGTATGTGGTGGAAATGTTCTGAGATGCATCTATTTCCATGTGGAATTCTGCAGGAGGGACAGGCAACTCCATGTTCAGGGCTTCCGTTGTTTCAGACACAATGGGGGGTGGGAGGGAGAGGGGGAGAGTGGTGTGAAAGAGGGAGGAGTGCCATTGCTCATCAGGGAAAATATCATGGCTAGATGGCTCATCCACTGAGGATGTATGGGTGGAGCTGAGGAACGGGAAAGGGATGACCTCACTCATTGGGTTGTATTGTAGACCGTCCAATAAGCAATGAGAAGTGGAGGAGCAAATCTGTAGAGAGATAGCAGATGGCTACAGGAGACATAAAGTTGCTATAGTTGAAGATTTTGGCATATTGACTGGAACTCCTATACTGTAAAAGGGTTTGAAGTTTGTCAAATGTGTTCAGGAAAGTTTTCTAAATCAATATATAGAGATACCAACTAGAGAGAGTGCAATACTGGATCTCCAATTAGGGTACGAGACAGGACAGGTGTCAGAAGTTTGTGACGGGGAACGTTTTGGGCCTAGTGAAAATAATGCCATTAGTTTCAAGTTAATTATGGAGAAGGATAGGATTGGGCCTTGGGTTGAGATTCTAAATTAGAGAAGATTGAGAATGCGTGGATTGGGATGTTGTTTTCTGGCAAGGAGGTAAGTGGAAAAAGTGAAATTTTGAGAGTACAGAGTTTGTATATTCCTATTAGGATTAAACACAGGCAGGGGGCTCGAATGTTGGAAACTTGCAGTCAGACGTAGTGAGAGGAAACTTCCAGGCAAACCTCCAAGCAAAGCTCGAGGATGCAAACTGCCTCACGGACACGTCTCCTGAAACCCTCTGGGATCAGCTGAAAATGGCCATACTGCAATCCACTGAAGAGGTACTGGGCTTCTCCTCGAGGAAAAACAAGGACTGGTTTGACGAAAACAACCAGGAAATCCAGGAGCTGCTGGCAAAGAAGCGATCTGCCCACCAGGCTCACCTTGCAAAGCCGTCCTGGCCAGAGAAAAAAAGAGCCTTCCGTCTCTCATGCAGCCATCTTCAGCACAAACTCTGGGAGATCCAAAATGAGTGGTGACTAGCCTGGCCAAACGAACCCAGCTTAGCGTCGACATTGGCGTCTTCAGGGGTTTCTACGAGGCTCTAAAGGCTGTGTACGGCCCCTCACCCCGTCCAAAGCCCGCTGCGCAGCTCAGACGGCAAAGTCCTCCTCAACGACAAGATCTCCGTCCTCAATCGATGGTCAGAACACTTCCAATCTCTTTTCAGTGCCAACCGCTCAGTCCAAGAATCCGCCCTGCTCCAGCTCCCTCAACAACCCTTGATTTAGAGCCGGAAGAGACATATAAGGCAATTGAACAACTGAAAAGTGGCAAAGCAGCAGGTATGGATGGAATCCCCCCAGAGGTCTGGAAGGCTGGCAGCAAAGCTCTGCATACCAAACTGCATGAGTTTTTCATACTCTGCTGGGACCAAGGAAAGCTGCCTCAGGACCTTCGTGATGGCATCATCATCACCCTGTACAAAAACAAAGGCGAGAAATCAGACTGCTCAAACTACAGGGGAATCACGCTGCTCTCCATTGCAGGCAAAATCTTCGCTAGGATTCTCCTTAATAGACTAATACCTAGTGTTGCCGAAAATGTCCTCCCAGAATCACAGTGCGGCTTTCGCACAAACAGAGGAACTACTGACATGGTCTTTGCCCTCAGACAGCTCCAAGAAAAGTGCAGAGAACAAAACAAAGGGGTCTACATCATCTTTGTTGACCTCACCAAAGCCTTTGACACCGTGAGCAGGAAAGGGCTTTGGCAAATACTACAACGCCTCGGATGCCCCCCCAAGTTCCTCAACATGGTTATCCAACTGCACGAAAGCCAACAAGGTCGGGTCAGATACAGCAATGAGCTCTCTGAACCCTTCTCAATTGACAATGGCCTGAAGCAAGGCTGCGTCCTCGCACCAACCCTCTTTACTATCTTCTTCAGCATAATGCTGAAACAAGCCATGAAAGACCTCAACAATGAAGACGCTGTTTACGTCCGGTACCACACGGATGGCAGTCTCTTCATTCTGAGGCCCCTGCAAGCTCACACCAAGACACAAGACGAACTTCTCCGTGAACTACTCTTTGCAGACGATGCCACTTTAGTTGCCCATTCAGAGCCAGCTCTCCAGCGCATGACATCCTGTTTTGCGGAAACTGCCAAAATGTTTGGCCTGGAAGTCAGCCTGAAGAAAACTGAGGTCCTCCATCAGCCAGCACCCCACCATGACTACCAGCCCCCTTACATCTCCATCGGGCATACAGAACTCAAAACAGTCAACCAGTTTACCTACCTTGGCTGCACCATTTCATCTGATGCAAGGATCAACAAAGAGATAGATAACAGACTCGCCAAGGCAAATAGCGCCTTTGGAAGACTACACAAAAGAGTCTGGAAAAACAACCACCTGAAGAAACACACAAAGATCAGCGTGTACAGAGCCGTTGTCATACCCATGCTCCTGTTCGGCTCTGAATCATGGGTCCTCTACCGGCATCACTTACGGCTCCTAGAACGCTTCCATCAGCGCTGTCTCCGCTCCATCTTCAACATTCATTGGAATGACCATCACCAACATCAAAGTACTCAAACTGGCAGAGTCCGCAAGCATCGAATCCATGCTGCTGAAGACCCAACTGCGCTGGGTGGGTTATGTCTCCAGAATGGAGGACCATCGCCTTCCCAAGATCGTGTTATATGCAAGCTCTCCACTGGCCACCCAGACAGAGGTGCATCTAAGAAGAGGTACAAGGACTGCTTAAAGAAATCTCTTGGTGCCTGCCACATTGACCACCGCCAGTGGGCTGATATCGCCTCCAACCGTGCATCTTGGCACCTCACAGTTCGGCGGGCAGCAACCTCCTTTGAGGAAGACCGTAGAGCCCACCTCACTGACAAAAGATAAAGGAGGAAAAACCCAACACCCAACCCCAACCAACCTATTTTCCCTTGCAACCTCTGCAACCGTGCCTGCCTGTCCCGCATCGGACTTGTCAGTCACCAACGAGCTTGCAGCAGACGTGGACATACCCCTCCATAAATCTTCGTCCGTGAAGCCAAGCCAAAGAAACACAGGCAGAGGGAAGCTTGGTTTTGAGGGATGATGGGGATGTGCTTCGGAAGAAGAGAGTGGTGTACAGCAGGTATAGGCAACCTGGAGCAAATGAGGTACTTGAGGAGAATAAAACATGCAAGAAAAATCTCAAGGAAGAAATCAGGAAGGCTAAAAGAAGACACGAGGATGCTTTGGCAGATAATGTGAAGGAAAATCTTAAGGGTTTCTACAGGTGTATGAGGAGCAAAAGGATAGCAAGGGATAAAATTGGTCCCCTTGAAGATCAGAGTGGTCAGCTATGCATGGAACAAATAGAGATGGGGAGATCTTAAATGTTTTTTTTTCATCAGTATTCACTCAGGAAACTGGCACAGAGTTGTGGGAAGCAAGGAAAACAAGCAGTGAGGTGATGGAACCTATACAGATTAAAGAGGAGGGAGTGCTTGCTGTCTTAAAGCAAATAATGATGGATAAATCCCCAGGGCCTGACAAGGATATACTCTCGGACCTTTGAGGGAGGCTGGTGCAGAAATTGCAGGGGTCCTGGCAGAAATATTTAAAATGTCCTTAGCCATGGGTAAGGTGCCAGAGGATTGGTGGGTAGTTTGTGTTGTTCTGTTGTTTAAAAAAGGCACCAAAAGTAATCCTGGAAATTATAGGCAGGTGAGCCTGATGTCAGTAGCAGGCAAATCATTGGAAGGTATTCTGAGAGATCAGACATACAGGTATTTAGGCAGCCGGAAACTGATTTGGGATAGTCAACATGGATTTGTGTGTGGTAAGTTGTATTTAAACAATCTGATAAAAAATCTTTGAGGACATACCAGGAAGGATGATGAAGGAAAAACTGTGGATGTTGTCTACATGGACTTTAATAAGGCCTTTGACAAGGTCCCACATGGGAGGTTAGTCAAGAAAGTTCAAATGCTTAGCATTCATGGTGAGGTGGTTAACCAGATTCAAAATTGGCTATACAGGAGAAGCCAGAGAGTAGTGGTGGAAGATTGCCTCTCAGACTGGAGACCTGTGACTAGTGGTGTACCTCAGGGATCGATGCTGGGACCATTGTTGTTTGTCATCTATATCAATGATCTGGATGATAATGTGGTAAATTGGATCAGCAAGTGGGAGGTGATGATGGGTGTGGGAGAGGATGAGAGATGAGGACCAAGGTTTAGGAGAGGAGGGGTGATGGGGGAACAGAGTATGCAAGAGGGGTGATGAAGGAACAGGGTGTTGGAGAGTAGAGGTGATGGGAGATCAGCGTGGGGGAGAGAATGGGTGATGGGACAACATGTGGGAGGGTAGGAGTGATGTGGAACAGGGTGGGGGAGAGGAGGGGTGATGGGGCAACAGGGTATGTGAGAGGGGGTGATGGGACATTGGGGTGTCAGAAAGAAGGGGTCATGGGAAAAAAAGGTGCAGGAGCAGAGTGGTGATGGGGAGCAAGGGTTAGGAGAGGAGGGACGATGGGAAAACAGGGTGAGGGAAAGGAGGGGAGATGTGGGAACAATATGTGGGGTGTGGGAGAACAGAGAGCGGGAGAGTAGTTTGATGTGTCAGAAAAGAGGTGTGATGGGGCTATGAGGCATGGGATGTGGGAAAGGAAGGTGATGGGGACCATGGCGCGTGGGGTGTGATAGATGAGGGGTGATGGGACAATGGTAGATGGGGAATGATTGATGAGGGGTATAGGAGACAATAGTGCAGGGGTGGGTGGGATTGATATATGAGGGACAATGGGAGCAGTAGATAGAATGGAGAGCATAACCAATGCAAATCCTGACTTGAGAAACCATGGTTAGCAACAACAACTAAACTGGTAGACACTCTTGATGGTTCGTTCAGTGAATTTATGGTCGCTGCAAATATATTAATGACAGATTACACTGAGTTGCTATTCAGTAATCAATGGCTATTTCATCAATAAGTAGGCAATACATGTTGCTCTCTGGGAATAATCCATGGAAGGTTGCATTACTCAGGAACAACCTCAATTATCCTGTATTTTATTGGTGAAGCTTCTGCAGATTACCAGACAACATTATTGATAAAGGAGCAGTCAATTATTTAAGAGGGTTATTGATGAGCATCAAGTCAATTATTCTGCACTCATCATGCAAAAGGCACTTATTTAATAAAGCAAATGATTAAACATCAGCTTAGCTCAGTATTATTTAATTTTAAAGATCACAAAAGCTGGTACTCGCCACCTTGATGAATCTTAACACCATTTAGATCTTAAAGGGTTTGCGGATCAAAGGTTGATGTTTCATTTGAAAGCCAGGCTTGCTTCAGATCCCGTGGTAGATTGAGAAGCACGAGCTGAGCTAGAGATCAAATGAGCTTCAACTTTCATCAGTGTCTCTGCTGTAGAAATATTTGCCGTGGTGCTGAAAAATAAGTGCATGAAGTTGACATCAGCGCGACTGTTCGCATTGTGAAAGCATCCCAATATAATTCCCAGGAGATTTGACACCAGTTCAGATATTAAGATAATGGAGGTGATGGAGTTTGAAGAACAGAGCAATTTAAATTTAAGCTTATTTGTTACATCGCACCTGTTTCCGTGAGATGGGTTCTTCCACAGTCTGTTTGATAGCTCTGATGTACATACAGCTGTCTAACTTAGAAGGGCAAAGGGCACAATTACAGGAAAAAAGAGTTACACTGGAATAAAAGATCTATTAGTAGGTGGCAAGGGCAGCATGGGAGCATTGTGTGAGGTTCACTCACAGCACGGATGGCATGGCCAGTTAGCCCAACGCCTTTACGGTGCCAGCGATCGGGACTGGGGTTCGAATCCGGCGCTGTCTGTACATTCTCCCCGGCGCTGTCTGTACATTTTCCTCAGGGTTTTCCCTGGGAGCTCCGGTTTCCTCCCACTGTTCAGAATATGACAGGGGAGTAGGTTAATGGGGTGAAAATTGGGTGGCGCGGACTCGTGGGCTGAAATGTCCTGTTATCGTGTCGTATGTCTCAATTTAAAATTAAAATTTAAAATTTATGAACCTGATGACTGCAGTCGAATAATTATTTTTATGCCAGTTAGCGTACAGTTTCACATCTTGAGGAGGAGGAGGAGGGAGCTGAGAGAGGGCCTGGGGTACGATGGAACCTTCTAGATGAGGGCGGCAGGAGACGTAGTAAAACAAGAACATCTGCGGGCCCTGTGATTGTAGTAAATTCACTTAAATGCTAGAGAAAGTCGTGCAGCGTCCATAGGAAGTAAAGGGAACCAATGTCTCAGGCCTGAGTCCTTTGCCAAGTTAAGAGCAAGCAGCAAGCAGGCACCTGAATAAAAAGGTGAGGGGTGGAGGGAAGAAGGGGCAAGGGGAGGAGCACAGGCCAACAGGCAAGAGGCCATAATCAGACAAGGATGGGAGGCAGGAGGTGAGAATAGATTGGGAGGGGGTAGCTAGAGGCAAGGAGACAGGGATAGGGAAGGGAGAGAGGGAGTGGGGTACTGGAGAAAAGAAGAAATGGTGATAAGGATAGGGAGAGAGAGAGAGAGAGAGAGATGGGGAAGGGGGGGCTAACAGAAACTGGAGAAGTCAATGTTAATGCTCTCTAATTGGAGAACGCCCAGATGGAAGATGAAGCATTTTTTTCTCTAATTTGCAGGTGGTCTCAATTTAACAGTGGATGAGACCATGGACAGACACATTGTCATGGGAGTGGGGTGAGGATTTGAAATGGTTGGCTGCTGGAAGGGAGCACCAAGGGAAGGTGCTCGACAAAGCAATCTCTCATTCTGAGTCCAGTCTCTCTGATGTAGAGGAAACCACCATGGGAGCACCGGATGCAGTAGATGACTCCTACAGCGGGAGATGTAGATGGGATTGATGGAGGCGAGGGAAGTTTGGGTGATGTTCACAGCGACATTCATTACTTTCTGCAGTGTCTTCCAATCTTTTAATTAAATTTTTAAATTTAGCATTACTGCATGGTAACAGGCCTTTCTGGCCCGTGAACCTGAGCCTCCCAAATATGCCAATTAACCTACAAACCCTGTAGGTTTTTGGAGGGTGGGAGCACCCAGAGGAAACCCACACTGTGTCTCGCACTATGTATAAGATGTCAACTGGCCTGCTCACAGAACAACATCTATCATTGTATTTCGATACACACAACAATAAACTTGAACTTGGCTTCATGCTTTTCTTAATTAGTGAAAAGCAGTGATTTGTCCATCGCCTCATTGCTGTTTGTCAGAGCCTGCATAAATCGGTTGCCATGATTCCAAAATCAAAACATATCAGTTTTCCATTCACCTTTCAGTGTCTGTGAAGAATTTGGGCATGTCCTCAGGAAGAGAGAGGTTTTCATGGTTTTCCTAGCTGTAATACCCCACCTTTCTACATGGGCAGGAGAAGACCATCAGTGGGGTAGTTGTAGGCAGTTCCAGCAGAGGGCTGGTTCTCTACGTGGACAGTTCCAGCAGAGGGTTGGTTCTCTAGGTGGTCAGGAGTTGTTCCAGTAGAGGGTTGGTTCTCTTTGTGGGCAGTTCCAGTAGGGTGCTGGTTCTCTCTGAAGTCCAACAGAGGGCTGGTTGTGAACGTGGGAAGGAGCAGTTCCAGCAGAGGGTTGATTCTCTATATGGTTCTCTAGCTGGTTCTCTACATGGGCAGTTCCAGCAAAGGGAAACATGATAGGCTGGAGACACTGTGATTCACCGAAATGCTGGCGTCGGCAATATATCTTTGTCTCCTATAGATGCTGAAAAGACCAGCTGAGTTCCTCCAACATTTTGGCGTGTTTACTCATTCCAGCAGAGGGCTGGTTCTCTGTCAAAGGAAAGAGTTTGTGGCAAAGCTGCAGAAAGGACTGGGAGGAGGTGGATGACTCTTCCAAGGAACCGTAGTCTCGGTGCAGGACGATTGATGTGGGACAGCGGAGGTTCTTACTTGCTGACTATACCACCACTGGCTGGATGTGGCAAACAGCAGCAGGGGAAAGTGCTTCTAACAACTGGAGTCACACTTGCAGCTAACCCACCCCCACCATCCCACTTGCACAGAAACACATCACCGCCCTCCACCCCACACTTTCACTGTCTCTCTCAGTTGGCCAGTCACCCAACGGCCAGTGCTGACAATCACACTTTGTGCTGAATGCAATGGTGATGGCTAATTGATTTTACAGCAGTGGTGAAGGGCAGACAATGAAAGTATCATCAATTTAATCCACAATTTAATGGCTCCAATTTAGTCTCTGTAAACGCTCGCTAAACTAATTTATTCAGCTCCAACAATCTGAAAAGCTATCATATTTGTAATCTGCTCTGGTATATTCATCCAGAAAAGGAATTTAACAAATTCCAATGTGAGGGAGATGATGTGTTAGTGTGGAGTAAATGTTTATAACAGTCCAATCTAGTTTTTAAAAGGATATGAAAAGTTTTATTGTGGAAAGCATTCATGTGTGAAGAGGGATGATAAACTGTTCCCCAGCAGGCCAGGGAGGGAGGGTGTGACAGACTTTGCTTTCAATAGGATATTAAACCATATTCAAACTTCATCCCATAACTCATTCCACCAGAAGTGGGGGTGGGGGGGGGGGGAGACATGATGGAGTGCAATTCTTCCCATTGCTAAATGTGAACCTTGTTAGGAAGAGTTATGAACTGTTGCTCTCCCTCTCTGGTCCAATCTACTAGCCCACGACAGCCTTGAACTTGGGACAAGGAGCAGTAAAAAGGAGGGCAGGACCTGGTCAGTCAGTGGGGGTGGGGGGTGGTGGTAGAGATAAATGGAGAATGCTCAGCAAGACCCAATTTAGAGTCAAATCCAGGAAGACTGCAGACACTGGAATCTAGGGCCAAACATAAACTGCTGGAGGAATTCAACAGGTTGAACTGCTTCAGTGGGAGAAAGATAATGGGTTGAATTACAGCTCGGAATGCTGGCCATTCTTTCTATGCTGCTAGATCGGTTGAGGTCCTCCAGCAGATTGTGTTTGGCTTCAGAGCCAATTCCGACTCATTAAATAGCTCAAGTGGTTGATTAGCTTGATCGCAGACATCCCTCCTCTTTCCTTTCCCTCCTACTGAAAACCTACTTGCCTCCCTCTCATCCCCAGTTTCGACACCAGGTCACAGACCTGAAGCATTCACTGTTTCTCTCTTCGCATAGGCCGCCTGACCTCCTGAGTGTTTCCAGCATTTCCAGTTTTGTTTCAGATTTTTCCTCTTTTTTTTGGTGCAGGCCAACGCAGGCCACTTCGAGAGATGTGAAAGGTGCATCATGCAACCCCTGCCAATTTTGCAAAAATGGTTTTATGTTTGCCTACATGGCAACGGTAACTAGACTTTAAAGCAATTTCCAGTGGACAAATCACCTTGGGACAGGCATAGGGCAGGCATGATGAGGGACCCCATAATGGTTGCCTACTCTTCCCTACTGCTACCCTTCCCCAACCCAGTATACAATTAATTCGGGTTGCATGCTGCTTAATTACTGCTTTAACATTTCCTTTGTGTGCCAGTACTAATGCAGTGTGCAACTCAAACATGTTAACTACTGCATTAGCACAAAGGAATTTTACACAAAAGCATTAAGCAGTGGACTGCCAGAGGTAATTAAACTATCCTGTGTACAGAGGGGGCTCTCCTAAGCTGTAAAACCTTCCCATTTACAAATTGTATCTCCCTTTGATTTCCATATTTCCAATGGCATCAGGTTAGCAGCTGCTCTCCTGTTTGAAACATACAATTAACCATGAAGTTGGCTGATCAGACAGACTTGCTCTGGAGTGTGTCCAGATAACAATGATGTGCATTGAACAAGAAGGAACGTTGCATTCTGACACAAATTTAAACACAATTTATAAACTAGAACACTCACGCTTAACACTATTAATAAAACCACGCTGCTGCCGACTTCTGGACTCATCAATCAGTGCCTCAGATACAAGTCCATGACTGGCATAGAGTGAAACAAAACCTGTTCAGAAAAGATCAATTCTATTCTTGGTTCCAAAGACAGAACTAAATGATTCCACTCCTTAAGGGATTCAAGCAAGAAAGAAAGGCTAGATGACTGAATTTATCCTGGTTTTTTTTAGAAGAATGAAAGGAACAGATCAAACCACTTAAATAGGACAATTTGCTCAGAGCTGGGGAACACAAAGAGAAAATATGGTTAGCAATGAACCAAAGACAGATCCCTGGATTAATCATGTTAAATTAGCTCTTTGTTAAATTGGAGATTGATGTTGAAATACAAACTAATGGGGATCGTTCTGAAAACTTGATATGGCCCCAGTATCCAAGCAGTGCAAGGCAGAAATGCTATGAATCCGTACCTTCTTGTATATTAACCAGGAATGGCTTGAATCTAACAGCAACACTTTGCTAATCAGCTCATCCAATCCCCAACAGTCGGTGCCCTGTTCACCCACTGCCCTTGCACTTGCTGACCTCTGATAGCTCCTGGTTAGAATCTCACCCTTTTGCATTAGACCCCATGTGATCTTGTGCCTCCCTCTGCAGTGGGAGCCGATCTGTTCATGATAGGAAGAAGCTGCAGAAAGTAAATGTAGTTCAGAGCATTACGCAAACTTCCTTCCCCACCTGCATCTCCGCCGCCTAGGAAAGACGGACAAACATACTGAAGGGCACATCACATCCTGGACACAGTCTCTTCTTTACCCCCCCCCCCCTTTCCCATCAGGGAGAAGGCATGTATGAAATCAGGCACCAACAGACTTAAAGATAATTTCTTCCCTGCAGCCATCAGGCTCCTGAATGACCCCCAAAACAGATTCATACTCTCATACTGCCCTTCCTTTGTACTAATTGATCTTTCTTCATTGTAACTCTATACTCTGCACCTGTGCTCTTGTTCATCTAACTTGTAAGGCTGCATGTATGTTAAAGCCAACCATAGAAGAGCCCTCCTTACTGTACTGGGCCTAATCTAAATCAATCTCTTTCAGTTCTCTAATCTCAATCTGATTTTACTCAATTTAGCGTTAATGATGGTTCTTAGGTCCTTGTTGTAGTCACTTTACACCTATGGCTTTGGAACAACAATAACTCCATCTACAAATCTGCTGATCATAGTTGACAATAAAAAAGGGGGAACAGTGAGTCAGCATACTGGAGTGGCACGGTTGGTGACTGGGCAGCACAGTTAGCATTTGGACAGTGGTGTAGCAGTTAGTGCAGCGCCTTTACAGCGCCAGCGATCGGGATCGGACCTGGGTTCAAATTCCCTGCTGTCTGTAAGGAGTTTGTATGTTCTACCCTGTGTTTGCATGGGTTTTCCCCAGGGTTCTGGTTTTCCTCCCACTGTTCAAAACGTACCGATGGTTTAAGTTGGTTTGAACGTAAATTGGGCGGCACGGACTCGTGAGGCCAAATTGGCCTGTTACGATGCTGTATGTCTAAATTTTAAAAAGAAGTGAGATTGAAAACTTGGCTGAATGAAGCACCAACAACAACCTCGCACTTAATGTCACCAAGACCAAGGAGCTGATTTTGGACTTCAGAAGAGGAAAGCCAGAGGTGTACAATCTAGTGATCACTGGGGGAATCAGACGTGGAGAGGGTGAGAAAATTTACATTCCTGAGAGTCACAATTTCGGAGGATCTTTCCTGGACCCAACACATGAAGGTCGTCGTGAAAAAAGCACGTCAGTGCTTCTAGTTTGTCAGGAGCTTGCAGAGGTTTGGTATGACATTAAAACATTGGCAAACTTCTACAGATGTTTAGTGGAAAGTGTTGTGACTTTCACATCACACCTTTATGGGGTATGGGGGCACAAATACCCCTGCAAAAGGTAGTAGACACAGCCCACTACATCACAAACAAAACTCTCCCCACTAACGAGAAAAACTACATGGATCACAGCCGATGAAGAGCAGCAGCAATCATCAAGGATCCCCACCACCCATGATTATGTCCTGTTCTTGCTTCTGCCATCATGGAAGACGTAAAGGCAGAGTCGGTGTCAGAAGAGATCTAATCGGAGGGTGTATTAGGGTAACCATGGTGGGGGGGGAGCAGATCCCATACCTGCCATGGACCTCCTCCGTCCGCCGTGCCGCCACACTTCCCCTCCTTCTGGTGTTTCCGAAAAACGTGAGTGCTTATAGCGCATGGAGATGAAACCACGTGATTCGTTTTGGTGACAGCCCATATGATGGTGTTACCCAGTGCATCCGCAACCCCCTAGTGGTGCTAGTGCTGCGAGTGGGTGGGGGGGAGCACAATGACACATTTGGGGGGGTGGCCCGCGTATCCCCCCCTTCCCAACATGACACTGACCTGCGTAAAGGAGCCACAAGATTCGCACCATCAGGTTCAGGAACAGTTGTCACCTGTCCACCATCAGACTCAACGACAAACTCATTCAGGGCCTCATTTAAGGACTTGAACTTTGCACTTTATTTATTATTGAATATTTATTTCCTGTATTACACAGTTTGCTTACACTTCCTTCTTGCTTACATTTCTCTTTTTTGTATACATATCTTTTCCTGAGTACAGTTTGTGTTTTGCACTCTCAATAAGTAGAAATTCTGCCTTGGCCCACCAGAAAAAGAATCTCGGGGTTGTATGTGATATCATATATGTATTCTGACAATAAATCTGAACTTTAATCTGTCGGATCTGCATCGCTTCTATTCTTCCAGGGCTGTATTTGGATCGGAGCATATATTAAGCTGAATTTTTCCCTTCAGTTCCAGATGTGTGATGCCCTACTGCCTGCATTCCTGTCCGAGTATCAGTGCCATGCAGTTTGTTCAAGCTCCCAAAGTGTGTGTTGTGTGTGAGCTAAAAACCCAATGCTGGAGACTCTCAGCAGGTCCTATTACATGGAAAAAATAAAGATAAATAACCAACGTCTTGGGCTTGAGCCCTTCATCAAGGTATGAAAAATGTCGGCTGGCATCCGAACCAAAAAGGAAAAGGTGGGAGAGGCATGGGGGGGGGAAAGGAGCATGGTCCCAAATGCAGGAGAAGGGGAGGGAGGGCACAGCATCAGGTAAGAGGAGGAGGGATGGCTAGGTAAATAGAGAGGGAAGGGGTGGAGAGCTGAGGGAAAGGAGGAAGGGAAGGGAGGGGAGATGGAGAGCAGGTTAGCAGAAACTGGAGAAGTCAATGTTAATATCATCCAGTTGGGGATTGTTTCTGTGGTACTCGCAGGATTTATCTGGATGGGACACTCTCCATCTTCCTCCAGTTGCCTTGGAAAACCAGCCAATATATTCAAAGACTCATCCCACCCCAGCCACACTCCCTCTTCCCCCCACCCACCCCCCCCCCCCCCCATCACAAAGGAGATTCACAAGCCTAAGATCATGAACGTTTAAGACAAAGATGAGGAGGAAGTACTTCTTCCAGGGAATAATCTGTGGAATTCTCTGTCCAAAGAATCAGTGGAGGATTTAAGACATAGATTCTTACACACTAGAATTAAGGGTGATGGGGAACAGCCAGGGCAGGTGGAGCTGATTCAATAGCCAGATCTACCATGATCTAATTGAATGGAGGAGCCAGATGATTGACTCTTGCCCCTGCTTCTTATGTTCTTACACCTGCCAGATTCACAGACAGTTTGTTCTTGCTCTTGTTGGAATCTTAAATGAACCTCACAATAGTAACATTATGTGGCCTTTACCTGTACCATCTGATCCCTTTCTGTAACTGCACTTCTATACCGTGTTTTACCTTTTGTACTACATATGACGTGTCCAGCTGAACTGCTTGGAAAACAAATTCCATGCCGCAATAAGCTTGAGCTTATTGGAGGGATATCAGGTACTGGAACGTTGAAACTGGCAGCCGCCTTTGACTGCCATTGCCTCCAGGCTCATCCCTGGGTTGGCCATAGCCTTCATCCGGAGGACTGGAGGAACTCAATGGGGTGGAAGACATTTTCGCGCCAACATACATGGGCAGCTGCCCAGTTCGAAGGTTGGGACTGAGTGGGCAGACAGGGGATAGGTGTCGAGGAAGAAACAATCCATGCTGACCATACCTGTTGTTTCAGTGCCCGTGAACGCTGAGGAAAACCCATTGCTCGCCATGTTAACCAACGTGGTTCTCCCCCACCCCACGAGGAATTTACTGTCCTAGTAACCCCACTGCTTCTTCATGTGCTCCAATCAATGCTACAGTTTGGCTCTAATTTTCAAGATTAAATACTAATTCATCTCTTGGTTCCTTGAGAACAATTAGATTGGTAGAAAGTTACACAATGCGGAAACAGGACCTTTCAGCTCAACTTGCCCGTGCCAACCACAATGTCCCACCCGCACTAGTCCCATCGGGCCTATGTTGGCCATATCCCTCTCAATCCATTCAATCCATGTATCTTAAATGTTGCAATAATACGACCTCCTCTGGAAGCCCATTCTATACACCCACCAGCCTCTGTGTAAAAATGTTTTGCTCAGTTCCCTATTAAATCTTTCCCCCCTCACCTTAAACCTATGTCCTCTAGTTATCAATTCCTCAACTCTGGGCAAAATACTCTCTGCGTTCACCCAATCTATTCCTCTCATCATTTTAAACACCTCTGTGAGATCACCCCTCACCCTCCGACACTCCAAGGGATAAATCCCTATCCTGCTCAACCTCCCGCTGGGAGTGAGAAGCAGCGGTACAGCGCTCTGGTAGGGTCCAACCACCCAGTCTCCTGCCATCAGCTCCACACAGGCTTTGAAAGGCCTGTTAAAGGAGCCAATTGCAGTTTTACTTAAAATCCCACGACCGCAGGATCTGCGCCCAAGATGGCGGCGCCTATGATCGGCAGCAGCCATAAAGGGTTGCAGGCTCCAGGGAGCAGAGGACCGGCACAGGGCACCAGAAAACAGGGAGACTATCCCCCATCTGAGAAGGAGAAGCAAAAGATATGACCCATGGGATGGTGACCACGGCGGTGGACCAGTGAGGGGGCTCTGCGGCTGAAAGACCAACCCATATGGCAGGCTGCTGACAACTCAACTAGAGGAACCCGTTGCGGGCTGTTGGAGACTGGCTCGAACTGGCCGGAGGGATATCAGGTACTAGAACCGGGACGCGAGAGAGTGCCAAGGGCATCGAAGGGTTCCTGACCGTGTCGGAGGTTTGCATCTGGAGCTCAGGTTGCCAATGGTTTGGACTGGACTCTGTGTGGCTGCAGAAACACTGGAAGCAAATCTACGGACACTCGATGACTCTGGGAGGGCTCTCTTTTGCTTCTCTCTCTCTCTCTGACTGTAAGAAGGGCTTCAGGCAATTCCTGCCGATGGTGAATCTGTCTGCCTTACAGCAGGCAAATGCAATTTCATGCAATATGACACAATTTTATTACAACATCAATAAATAAAATCTTGATCTAACTCAGGCACCGGAGTCCTGGCAACATACTTGTCAATCTTCTCTGCTCCATCTCCAGCATGAAGACATCTTTCCTGTAGCATCTTTGTCTTAAATTGAACACAGTACCCAAATGGGGCCTCACCAACGTCTTATTCAACCTCCACATAAGCTCCCAACTTCTATACTTAATACTCTGACTGATGAAGGCCAATGTTCCAAAAGCCTTTTTTGACCAACCTGTTTAACTATGACACCACTTTCAATAGTACAATCTACCTGTACTCCTGAATCTCTCTGTCTGCAACACTGCTCACATCTCTACCATTCACTGTCTAGGTCCTACCTTCCAAAATACAACACTTCACATTTCTCGGTATTAAATTCCATCAACCTTTGCCCTCCTGCCCAGCTGATCAACATCCTGCTGTAATTTTTGGCAAAATGTCTTCAGTATGCAATACCAGAGCCTTCCACGGGTCAACCACAAACTTATTGATCATGCCATGTACAAGCAGCAATGGGCACAGGCCTCCAGACCCCAGATTTATCTTTGATATTTTATTACAACAGGTTTATTTGTGGCAATATGGGAGAAATCAAATGACAGGATGTCTATTGGACTGTAAAGAACCCTGAAATTGGGTGGTGAGGATCTGCCAGTGAGGACTGGAATCAGACATGGAGCTGCCAAGCAACCAATCGTGAGGCTGGAGGAGAGTCATGTGGCAAAACCTGGAATGGCAACTGTCAGTCATGTTGGCATCATATCCAATCTCTCCACAATAAGTAAAAGGTTAACTCCACCTCATACACAGTTCCCAAGGTAACTGCCAACCAATCATGGGTGTTATAGCTGGAAAGAGTAGACGCAACTTGAGGTCCTTATGGAGATTTGCTCCCATTTGTTGTCCTCTGGCCAGCAACTAAGCGAGAGTCTTGTCCTGCTTCGAAGGCAGTTCGAAATGAGAGCTGAAGACTGCACAGTTGGGAAAGGAGCTGCCTGTTCGTCAGGTAGGTAGTTTCTGAGGACGGATTGCCTTTCTGATCTCCCTGTTGGGCTTGAATGTGCCCTCAGTGCATGATCAAGGTTCTCAGTGCCATCCTCACAGACCACCTCCCCATTAATGCCACCCTGGATCCAATGTCTCGAGTTTTCCCAGAAATGATCACTATGCAAACCAACCCCACTGACTCCACCCTGTCCACATGTGAAGGTCCAGTGGTGGTTCTCCAAAATTTCACCAACCTTACCAACTCCACCCTGTCCACATGTGAAGGTCCAATGGTGATTCTCCAAAATTTCACCAACCTTACCAACTCCACCCTGTCCACATGTGAAGGTCCAGTGGTGGTTCTCCAAAATTTCACCAACCCCACTGACTCCATCCTGTCCACATGTGAAGGTCCAGTGGTGGTTCTCCAAAATTTCACCAACCTTACCAACTCCACCCTGTCCACATGTGAAGGTCCAATGGTGATTCTCCAAAATTTCACCAACCTTACCAACTCCACCCTGTCCACATGTGAAGGTCCAGTGGTGGTTCTCCAAAATTTCACCAACCCCACTGACTCCATCCTGTCCACATGTGAAGGTCCAGTGGTGGTTCTCCAAAATTTCACCAACCCCACTGACTCCACCCTGTCCACAGGTGAAGGTCCAGTGGTGGTTCTCCAAAATTTCACCAACCCCACTGGCTCCACCCTGTCCACATGTGAAGGTCCAGTGGTGTTCTCCAAAATTTCACCAACCCCACTGACTCCACCCTGTCCACAGGTGAAGGCCCATTTGTGGTTCTTCTCATGCCCAATCTCAGCAACTCCACCCTCTCCACCCCTACCTACCACCACTTCCTCCAACCTATCCCTAGCCCGAGCCCAGCTCTGCCTTTGGACAGCTTTGGTAAAAGCTGCAAAATGTTGCTTTGAGGAGAAAAAGAGTCATTTTGTGAATGTGCAGGTCAGTGAGTTTGTCAGCTGCAGTACCTTGCTCCTGGTGTTCCAATAAGGGGGTGTTGATCAGATTGTGGGGAGAATAAAATGGGATTAGTGTTAATCGGTTGACTTTGATGGTGAGCACAGAGTCTTTGGGCTGAAGAGTCTTATGTCAGAAGCATGCTGTACCCACACTCTATTGGGGGGGCTTCTGATGGCCAAATACTTTGGTCCCGAAGCAACATATCGCTGATGCTGGTCGGAGCAGTGATCGTGAGAAAAGCCGCTCATTTTCCTCGCACACCATCCCGTTTAGGATAGAGGCAACCCTGATTAGTCTTCAGGCACGGTCATTGAACAGGTCTACGCTGAGAGAGAAGTTAACCACTGGGCTGGAATCTTTGGGTTAAAGGCACAGACGGCGATGTTTCAAGCAATGAGGGAGTTGTTATCAGGTTACTCCAGGGAGACTATCTTTTCTTTGCTTGTCTGCTTTGAAAGGGATAAGTCATTGATTTGAATGTGGATATTGATTGACAAAGAGCTTTCAGTCTCACCAAATGTGTCCAACTTGCTTAACACCTTTTGTGCCTGGGAAAAGCCTGGCCTGTCCTCAAGGAGGTGATAAAGCAGATTCGAAGACATACCTTGTTCGATATGTGCGTGTTCATATAAATATGTTTGTCTGGACTGGGGTTCCTCGGAATAGACTCTGCTCTGGACCATCTGTGTCATGCCAGAGAGAGGCTTTGGTAATAAATGAACAGTGGAAAGGTTTGTAATGACGATTAGGGACTGAAATTGGTTCAGATTTACAGTGTCACTTTGAAAAGGAGAAAGAAGAAAAGCAGCCTAAGCAAGTCTAATGGATCCATCAACTGCTTTTGACTGCTCAGTGGGCCAGTCAGGTCAAAATCCTCCCTGTTTGGCACTGTGGAAAGCACTTCAATTTTGTTCGGAAATGTATCAATTTAAACCGACTTGAGCTCCACACTGAAAAAAAAGCCTAATGAATCTGGACTCAATTTTCCACCACACTGCTTCACTGAACTGTCGGGTAAAAAGTAATGTCCCTGTCGGCAGGCAAGGGCTGATGTTGATTGGCCTGTGCGGGCTGGGTTGGCGACCATTGGCAGCGAGAGCACTCCATCCTTTTGAATATTGACAGGCCTGTTACGTTAACCATTACCTCAGACAGTCGATACCACTGAAGGCAAATTGCTTTCCCCCCACCCCCGATTCACTTCTGGGGAAGTTCGCATAGGGGATGGGCCCAGATACAGCTCAGCACTAATTGAGTCACAAAATACAACAGTGGGAGCAGTTTTGTGATTAACGGGCGGAGAGGGAAAGATAAAACTTGCCTGACAATGGTGGGTGTCAAGAGCAGCAGATGTTGCTTTATCTGCTGATGGGCATGCTGACATTATCTCTCTGCCTGTCACGGGCACAGAGTCTCTCAGTGAAACTGAAGCAGATGGCTTCACACCCGGCTCAACAGAGCCACTCTATGCAAGGCGCTTTGGCCCAATCCTAACTGACAAAGGGTTAAGAAACACACCACAAAGTGGCGGGAATTTGCAGGGTGTTTCCCTGGGGCACCATCACCCACAAGGATCTGCCCCTGGTCCGTAAGCGAGTCTGGGACCACCGAAAGATTTGTCTGCACTAGTGAAATGTCTCTGTTTTTTGCTTGCACTACTTTGAACATTTACTTTTGTATATTTATTTTCATTGTTTTCTTTCTTGGCATGTTGTGGAAACGTTGAGTCAAAGCAGGCCCAGCACACACCCCACCCACACTCGCCCCACCTGCCTGCGTTTGGCCCATATCCCTCGAAACCCATCCAAGCCATGGATCCGTCCAAATGACCTTCGCGATAGTACCTGCCCCAACCACCTGCTCCACCCACTCACTGCTTTCAGTGTAAAAAAATGTTTCCCCCTCAGGTTCCTGTTTAATCTCTCCCTCCTCACCTTAAACCCATGTCCTCTGGTTTCCGGTTCCCCTACTCTGGACAATAGACTGTGTTCACCCGATCTATCCCTTTGTACACTGTTGATCGGGGGCGCAGTTATAATTTGTTAGGTGCCACAGGTCACCAAAAACGGCGACAAGGAGGTACCGGAGCTGCCCCCTGACGCTCCGGTGAGCATTGGCAGCCCTGCACCCCTGTAGTTGATGCACCTCACAAACCTATTTGGCTTCAGCAGGTAAGAATTTCGGTGCATTGGACTGATGTATATTACAATAAACTCTCATTACAATCATTACTTCTACACAGTAAACATCTGATGCAAAAGAGCACAGCTATTGGCTGACGATTAGGCAGAGTAATTGGGTGACTTCCATGTTAAGAGTGGTTTATTGATTCTTCTGCCACTCTCCTCCTTAAACTACAGCCTAATTAACGTCTTTTCCTTTCCGCCACCTCCAATCAGCAGGACTCAGATTGAGTTAGGCAGCGTTCTGTGATCAGGGCTGCTTCCTTTCTCTTTAGCTCAGCCCACACGATGGGGATGAGCTGCCTATGAGCTCACTCCCTGTTGCTTCAGCTGCCGGTTCTGATTCCTTTCTGAAAATGTGAATCGCTGGTGCCTCCCAGAAAAAAAAATTCTAGTCCAGAAGCAGAACGCAGGAAAGTCTCGGCAAATCCACAAGTGTGTTAAAATAATTTAAATGTTAATGACACTGGTCGCAGCTTGAGCTAGGACTGTGATTGCACAAGCACGACTGAGCTTAGTTCATGGATCTCCAGATTCACCATAAATTGATTGAGGGCACTTTAACCTGAAAATTGCCTCGGTAGATGGGCTCCTTGGCATCGAGGAGAGGGTTAGACAGGGTGCAGTGTGGGTTAATTCATTGTGGGTTAATGCACCACAAAATGAGAATAAGGATGTGGTCTCAGTGTCACCAAGACCAAGGAGCTGACTGTTAATTTAGGTGGAAAGGCTGAGGACCACACATCTGACAACATTGATGGGACTTGGTGGAGTGGGTCAGAACCTTCAAGTTCCTGGGAGTCCAGATTTAATCTTTTAAAAAATTCAGGCCCTTCCAGCCCATGAGCCCGTGCCACCCAATTACACCCAGTTAACCTACAACCCCCATACGTTTGGAAGGGTGGGAGGAAACTGGAGCACCCAGAGGAAACCCACACAGACAAAGGGAGAACGAATAAACTCCTTACAGATAGCACAGTATTTGAACCCTGGTCGCTAGCGCTGTAACTGCGTTGTGTTAACCATGGCACCCCAAAAGACCTCGACTGGAGCCAGCACATCAAAGCCCACATGAAGAAGGCACTCTCACCTCTCTACTCTCTCAGGAGAGTGAGGAGATTTGGCTTGTTGTCGGATTCTCTATTAAACTTCTACAGGTGTACCGTAGTAAGTATACTGACTGGTTGCATCGCAGCCCGGTTTGGGAATGGAGCGCCATGGAGACTCCAGATGGTAGTAAACACAACCAGGTCCATCACAGGATCTGACCTCCCATCCATTGCTGACATCTGTTTGGGTTCTGCCTCACGAAGGCAGACAACATCATAAAGGACCGCATCACCCTGATCACAAACTCTTCTCACTGCAACATTTGTGCAGAAGGTACAGAAGCTTGAAGGCTAGCACTTCTAGGTTCCAGAACAGTTCCTTACTAACAGCCATGAACCTCCCCTTGGTACATTAATCAGGGGCTGCTCCAATACCACAAAAGGACTGATTGCAACACGACGGTTTTTCATGCACTACAGCAATTATCTTTATTTATTATTTATCTATCTTTTGTATTTATTGTCTCATTTCGTTTTAATCTAATGTATATTATTCAGAATGTCACTGAAAATGCTCATAAACTTCGATGGGCGGACCTTGGAGAGCATTCTGGCTGGTTGCATCACTGCCTGGTATGGAGACGCCAACCTCTCAGGACAAGAATAAACTCCAGAGGGTTGTTAACTCGGTTGTTAACATCACAGGCCCCAGACTTCACTCCTTCGAGGACATTGACATGAGATGAGGTCTTAAAAAAGCAGCCCCTATCCTGAAAGGCCCCCACTACCCAGGCCATGCCCTTCACTCTGCTATCATCGGGGAAAAGGTCCAGGAGCCTAAAGACGAGCACTCAGTGGCACAAGGACAGTTTCTTGCCCGCTGCCAACAGATTCCTGAATGATCAATGAATCACAGACACTGCCTGACTTTTCGTGCACCATTAACCGTGCATCTTGGCACCTCACAGTTCGGCGGGCAGCAACCTCCTTTGAAGACCACAGAGCCCACCTCACTGACAAAAGACAAAGGAGGAAAAACCCAACACCCAACCCCAACCCACCAATTTTCCCTTGCAACCTCTGCAACCGTGCCTGCCTGTCCCGCATCGGACTTGTCAGTCACCAACAAGCCTGCAGCAGACGTGGACATACCCCTCCATAAATCTTTGTCCGCGAAGCCAAGCCAAAGAAGAATGTCATAAGATGGTCATAATATAAATGTTTGCCCTGTGATGCTGCCACAAAACATTGAATTGTTCATGAGAATAAATCCTGATTCTGATTTGGTAGGTTTTTTTTGTGAAGTACCTGCTTATCTGCAACATGTCAGAATGTATACCTTGTACAATGTACATGACAATTCAGTCGTTGTCGTCACCGTACACCTTAACAGTAGGCCCTTTCAAACAGCCGTGTAAAATGGGGTTAAACGGGAAATTTGAATGGTTAGCGCCCCAGTCATGCAACAGTTTGAAAGGCTCCAACTGGGTCAACCCCATCAGAACCCAACCGGGTTCCTGCCCTGCCTCGGACTAGGTCTTGTCCACGTCCGATTTGGAAAGGAAAATGGCTGACCCGCTTACTCAGGTTATGTCAGCGCTTGCATGTGGCGGCAGGGCAGCCAACATCTGAACATCCTTCCCATTTGCCATTTGGACTTTGATTCTTAACTTCCTGCACTACGTCTGGTGAGTGCATGATGCATCATTCACCACATTATTGTGGGGATGGGATCCCCTTAAATTGCGGGGTTGGTGATTTAATGGGTCAATCCCCTTGCAGTTTGAAGGGTGCTTCCAGCGCTTTTGCCCCATTAATCGCACCTGGGTCCCAGGAGAGTGGCACAGATGCTGCAATTTGAAAGGGGCTACTGACTCCTTAAAATCCTTGGTGAGATGGAGGAGTGGAGTGCTGTTGAAGGAGAGTGATATAGGAGTGGAGTGTTGCTGGAGGGGAGTGTTGGTGAAGGGGAGTGTTGTAGGAGTGAAGTGCTGTCGGAGGGCAGTGTTGTAGGAGTGGAGTGTTGCTGGAGGGGAATGCTGTCAGAGGGGGTGTTGTTAGAGGGGTGCTGTCAGTGGGGAGCATTGTAGGAGTGGAGTGTTGATAGAGGGGAATGTTGTAGGAGTGGAGAGTTGCTGGAGTGGAGTGCTGTCAGAGGGGTTATTGTTACAGGGGAGTGCTGTCAGGGGGAGTGTTGTAGGAGTGGAGTACTTTCGGAGGGAAGTGTTGCTGGAGGAGAGTGTTGTAGTAGTGGAGTTTTGCTGGAATGGAATGTTGTAGGCGTCGAGTGCAGTCGGTGGGGTCGTTGTAGGAGTGGAGAGCTGTGGGAGGGAGTTTTGTAGAAGCGGAGTGCCGTCAGAGGATGTTCTGTTAATGGGGAGTGCTGTCGGAGGTGCATGTTGGTTGATGAGGCTGATGCTGGAGAGGAGTGTTTCAGGGGTGGAGTGTTACTGGAGGGGAGTGGTGTAAGAGTGGAGTGCTGTCGTAGGGAGTGTTGTTAAACGGGACTATTGAAGGAGGGGATGTGATGGGTGAGTGTTCTTGGAGTGGAGTGTTGCTAGAGGTGAGTGTTGTAGGAGTTGAGTGCTGTCAGAAGTGTTGTTGTTAAAGGGGAGGGTTGCTGGAGGGAAGTGTTGTAGGAGTGGTGTGCTGTCGGAGGGGAGTGTTGTATTAGTACAGTGTTGCTGGAAGGGAGATTTGTAGGAGTGGAGTGATGTTGGAGGGGTTGTCGTTAGAGGTGAGTGTTGCTGGAGGGTAGTGTTGTACGAGTTGAGTGTTGCTGGAGGAGAGTGTTGTCAGAGTGGAGTGTTGCTGGAGGGGAGTGTTGTAGGAGTGGAGTGTTGTAGGAGTGGAGTGTTGCTGGAGGGGAGTGTTGTAGGAGTGGAGTGTTGCTGGAGGGGAGTGTTGTAGGAATGGTGTGCTGTTGGAGGTGAGTGTTGTATTAGTTCAGTGTCGCTGGAGGGGAGATTTGTAGGAGTGGAGTGATGTTGGAGGGGTTATTGTTAGAGGCAAGTGTTGCTGGAGGGGAGTGTTGTACGAGTTGAGTGTTGCTGGCGGATAGTGTTGTCAGAGTGGAATGCTGCTGGAGGGGAGTGTTGTAGGAGTGGATTGTTACTGGAGGTGAGTGTTGACGGAGTGGATTGCTGTCGGAAGAGGTGTTGTTAGAGGCGAGTGTTGCTGAGGGGAGTGTTGTAGGAGTGGAGTGTTGCTGGAGGAGAGTGTTGACGGAGTGGATTGCTGTCGGAAGGGGATTTGTTAGAGGGGAGTGCAATCAGAGGAAAGGGTTGTTGGAGTGGAGTGTTGCTTGAGGGAAGTGTTTTAGGAGTGGAGTGCTGTCGGAGGGCATTGTTGTAGGAGTGGTGTGTTGCTGGAGGTGAGTGTTGACAGAGTGGATTGCTGTCGGAAGGGGTGTTGTTAGAGGCGAGTGTTGCTGAGGGGAGTGTTGTAGGAGTGGAGTGTTGCTGGAGGAGAGTGTTGACGGAGTGGATTGCTGTCGGAAGGGGTGTTGTTAGAGGGGAGTGCAATCAGAGGAAAGGGTTGTTGGAGTGGAGTGTTGCTTGAGGGACGTGTTTTAGGAGTGGAGTGCTGTCGGAGGGCATTGTTGTAGGAGTGGTGTGTTGCTGGATGGGAGTGTTGTAGGAGTGGAGAGCTGTCAAAGAGAAGTGTTGGAGTGAAATGTGGCTGGAGGGGAGTGTTGTAGGAGTGGAGTGCTGTTGGAGGGGGTCGTTGTATTAGTGGATTGCTGTCGGAGGGAGTTTTGTAGGTGTGGCGTGCTGATGGAGGTGAGTGTTGTCGGAGTGGAGTGTTGCCTGAGGGGCGAGTTGTAGAAATGTAGTGCTGTTGGAGGGGAGTGTTGTTGGTGTTGAGCTTTGCTGGGGGGGATTGTTGTAGGAGTGGAGTTCTGTCAGAGGGGCTTTTGTTAGAGGGGAGTGCTGTTGGAGGTGAGTGTTGTAGGAGTGGAGTGCTGTCATAGTGGAGTGCTCTAGGAGTGCAGTATTGCTGGAAGGGGGCGTTGTATGAGTGGATTGTTGCTGGTGGAGTTTGTTGTAGGAGGCAAGTGTTACTGGAGGGGAGTGTTGTAGGAGTAGAATGCTGTCGGATTGGAGTGTTGTAGGATTGTAGATTTGCTGGAGGGGTGTTGTAGGAGTGGAGTGCTGTTGGAGGGGGGTGTTGTAGGAGTGGAGTGCTGTTGGAGGGGGGTGTTGTAGGAGTGGAGTGCTGTTGGAGGGGGGTGTTGTAGGAGTGGAATGTTGCTGGAGGTGAGTGTTACAGGTGTGGAGTTTTGCAGGAGGGGAGTGTTGTAGTAGTGGAGTTTTACTGGAGGGGAATGTTGGAGTTGAATGTAGTCGGTGGGGAGTGTTGTAGGAGTGAGGTGTTACTTGAGAGGAGTATTGAAGGAGTGCAGTTCTGTCAGAGGGAGTTTTGTAGGAGTGGAGTGCTGTCAGGGGGTGTTCAGTTAGTGGGGAGTGCTGTCGGAAGTGTCTGTTGGTTGATGTGGCTGATGCTGGAGAGGAGTGTTTCAGGAGTGGAGTGTTACTGGAGGGGAGTGGTGTTGAAGTGGAGTGGTGTCGTAGGGAGTGTTGTTAGATGGGACTATTGAAGGAGGGGATGTGATGGGTGAGTGTTCTTGGAGTGGAGTGTTGCTGGAGTGGCGGGTTGAAGGAATGGAGTTCTGTCAGAGGGGAGTGTTGTAGGAGTGGAGTGTTGCTGGAGGGAAGTGTTGTAGGTGTGGTGTGCTGTCGGAGGGAGTGTTTTTAGAGGGGTCTATTGTGGGAGGGGATGAAATGGGTGAGTGTTCTAGGAGTGGAGTGTTGCTGGAGGGGAGTGTTGTAGGAGTTGAGTGCTGTCGGAAGTGTTGTTAAAGGGGAGGGTTGCTGGAGGGAAGTGTTGTCAGAGTGGAGTGCTGTCAGAGGGGAGTGTTGTAGGTGTGGAGTATTGGTGGAGGGGAATGTCGTAGGAGAGGAGTGCTGTCGGTGTGAATGTTGTAGGAGTGAAGTGTTGTAGGAGTGAAGTGTGGCTGGAGGGGAGTGTTGTAGGAGTGGAGTGCTGTCAGAGATGTGTGTTGTAGGAGTGGAGTGCTGATGGAGGTGAGTGTTGTCGGAGTGGAGTGTTGATGGAGGAGATTGTTGTAGGAATGGAGTGCTGTCGGAGGGGCTTTTGTTGGCAGGGAGTGCTGTTGGAGGTGAGTGTAGTAGGAGTGGAGTATTGTCAGAGGGGCTTTTGTTAGAGGGGAGTGCTGTTGGAGGTGAGTGTTGTAGGAGTGGAGTGCTGTCATAGTGGAGTGCTCTAGGAGTGCAGTATTGCTGGAAGGGGGTGTTGTATGAGTGAATTGTTGCTGGAGGGGTTTGTTGTAGGAGTAGAATGCTGTCAGAGTGTAGTGTTGTAGGAGTGTAGATTTGCTGGAGGGGAGTGTTGTAGGAGTGGAGTGCTGTTGGAGCGGGCTGTTGTAGGAGTGGTGTGTTGCTAGAGGGGAGTGTTACAGGAGTGTAGATTTGCTGGAGGGGAGTGTTGTAGGAGTGGAGTGCTGTTGGAGCGGGCTGTTGTAGGAGTGGTGTGTTGCTAGAGGGGAGTGTTACAGGAGTGGAGTGATGCTGGAGGGGATTGTTGTAGGAGTGGAGTTCTGTGGGAGGGGGTGTTGTTAGAGGGGGGTGCAGTCGGAGGGGAGTGTTGTCAGACTGGAGTGTTGCTGGAGGTGAGTGTTGTAGTAGTTCAGTGTTGCTGGAAGGAAGATTTGTAGGAGTGGAGTGCTGTCAGAGGGGTGTTGTTAGAGGGTAATGTTGCTGGAAGGGGTGCTGTTGGAGGGGAGTGTTGTTGGAGTGGAGTGCTGTCAGAGGGGATTGTTGTAGGAGTGGGGTGTTGCTGGAGGGGAGTGTTGTAGGAGTCGAATGCAGTCAGAGGGAGCTTTGTAGGAGTGGAGTGCTTTCGGAGGGGGTGCTGTTAGAGGGGAGTGATGCTGGAGTGGAATTTTGTAGGAGTGGAGTGCTGTCGGAAGGTAGTGTTGTAGGAGTGGAGTGCTGTCGAAGGGGAGTGTTGTTAGAGGGGACTATTGCAGGAGGGGATATGATGGGGAGTGTTGAAGGAGTGGAGTAGGAGTGGAGTGTGGCTTGAGAGGAGTTTTGTAGGTGTGGAGTGCTGTCGTAGGGGAGTGTTGTTGCAGTGGAGTGTTGATGAAGGCAAGTGTTGTAGGAGTTGAGTGCTGTTGGAGGGGAATGTTGTTGGAGTGGGGTGTTGCTGGATGGGAGTGTTGTAGGAGTCGAGTGCATTCAGAGGGGAGTGTTGTAGTAGTGAGGTTATGCTTGAGGGGAATTTTGTAGGAATGGAGAGCTGTCAGAGGGAGCTTTGTAGGAGTGGAGTGTTGTCAGAGGGGGCGCTGTTAGAGGGGAGTGATGCTGGAGGGGAGGGTTATAGGAGTGGATAATTGTTGGAGGGGAGTGTTGTTGGGTGGAGTTCTATCAGATGGGAATGTTATTAGTGGGGACTATTGCAGGAGGGGATGTGATGGGGGATTTTTGCTGGAGGGGAGTGTTGTAGGAGTGGAGTTCTGTCAGAAGGGAATGTTATAGGTGGGGAATGTTGTTGAAGGGGAGTGTTGTAGGAATGAAGTGCTGTTGGAGGGGTTGTTGTAGGAGTGGAGTGTTGCTGTTAGGGAGTGTTGTAGGAGTGGAGTGCTGTCGGAGGATGTCTTATGGGAGGGAAGGTTATTGAAGGGAGTGTCTTTTGTGGGAGTGGTGTAGCAAGGATTGCTATAGGAGAGAGTGTTGTAGGTGTGGAGATCTATGGGAGGGAGTGTTGGAAGTAGGGAGTGTGGTAGCAGTGGGCATTATAGGTGGGTGTTATTGGAGGGAGTGTTTAGAGGTGGGAAGTGTGGAAGGAGTGGGCATTATAGGTGGGTGTCATTGGAGGGAATGTTGGAGGTGAGGAATGTGGTAGGAGTGGGCATTATAGGTGGGTGTTGTTGGAGGGTGTTGTTGGAGGGTGTGCTGGAGGTGGGAGTGTGGTATGAGGGGAATTATTGGCTGAGAGTGGTTTGCAGGACGGAGGTGTGGATGAGGGAGTGCTGTACGAATTGGCTGTTGTTGTTGGGTGCTGTAGGAGGGTTCGTATTAGGGGGTGTTGCAAGAGCGTGGTTGGAGGGAATTTTGTTGGAGTGAAGTGTTACGAAATTTATTTTTGAAAGGAATGTTTGTGCAGGATTGTTGCATTAGTGAATTTTGAGGGAGAGTGTAGTAGGAGGATGACGTCAGGCTGCCTTCAGGAGAGTGAATGCAAGGAAAGCATCCGGTCTGTGAGGAGAATCCGGCCAAGTCGTCAAACCTTGCACTGACCAATCCTCACTGATTGTGGTCTGGAGGTGAGGAAATCCAGGATCTAATTTTACTGTGGGAGATGTATGCGTCTTTACTGACCCAGTGTTCTGGGGCTTTGTGCAGAGCCAGTGAGATCGCATCTACCGCAGACCTTGCCAGTGTATTCACTGATATCTTCAACATCTCCCTATGGCAAAGCCTGGTGTCCTCCTGTTTCAAACATTCCTCAACCATTTTGGTCCCCAAGAAGTGTTGTAATCTGCCTA
The DNA here is from genome assembly GCF_036971445.1 of Narcine bancroftii. Taxonomy (NCBI): domain Eukaryota; kingdom Metazoa; phylum Chordata; class Chondrichthyes; order Torpediniformes; family Narcinidae; genus Narcine; species Narcine bancroftii. The sequence continues at coordinate 282,187,666 of NC_091471.1, forward strand.
AATGACTACTGACCAATGGCACTCACATCCACAGTGATAAATTGTTTTGAGAGGCTGGTGTTGAACTATATCAGCTCCTGTCTGAACGTGTGAAATGGAGATCTGTTCTATTTACCTACTGCAGCAACAAATCTGCGGCAGATGCCATCTCACTGGCACTGCACAAAGCCCTGGAACACCAGGACAGCAAAGACTCATACAACACAATTCTCTTTATCCACTACAGTTCGGCATTCAACACCATTGTCCCCTCAAAACTGATCAGAAAACTCCCCAATGTGTAATTGGATCCTAGATTTCCTCACCTCCAGACCACAATCAGTGAGGATTGGTAAGAAGATCTTCACAAACTCCATCAGTAGTGGAACACCACAGGGCTACGCTCTTAGCCCCCTGCTCTACCCACTTTACACCTACAACTGTGTAGTTCGGAACGACAACAACATCATCTACAAAACTGATGATGATCCCACAGAAGCGAGTTGAATAAATTGAGGTGAAGAGGCATTCAGGGGGGTCATTGAAAACTTGGTTGAATGGTGTGCTAACAACAACCTTGCACTCAATGTCCCCAAAACCAAGGAGCCGATTGTAGACTTTAGGAAGAGAAAAACAGGTATTCATTGAGGGATCAGAGGTTGAGAAGTGGAGGAAATTTAAATTCCTGGGAGACACTATCTCAGAGGACCTTTCCTGGACCCAACACATGAATATAATTGTGAGGAAGGCACATCTACTTTCTCAGGAGTTTGCAGAGGTTTGGTTTGACATTAAAAACATTGGCAAACTTCTATACATGTGCAGTGGGCCGTGTTGTGGCCGGTCACATCACACCCTGGCACGGGGGCATCAATATCTCCGGGCAGAAAGTCCTGCAAAATGTAGTGGACACAGCACAGGTAAAACTCTCCCCACCAAGGAAATGTACATGGAATGCAGCTGTCGGAGAGCAGCAGCAATCATCAAGGATCCACACCACCCAGGATAGGTTCTGGTCTCGACGCAACCATCCTGTAAGAGATAAAGGTGCCACACAACTCACACCACCAAGGTCACAAACGGTTGCTACCTCTACACCATCAGTCCAAAAACAATAAACTCAATCAGAGAGTCATTTTAAAACTCTTACTTTGGAATTTAATTTTTTAATGAATATTTATTTTCCGTGTTCAGTTTGTTTACATTTCTTTCTTTGTTTACATATCTCTCTTTTGTATATGCAACTTTTCTTGAATATAATTTTTTTGCACAGAACTTCCGATAAGAAGAAATTCTGCTTCGCCCCCAGGAAAAAGGATGTATGTGATGTCATGGATGTACTCCGATAATAAAAACGAATTTTGAAGTTTGAACATCCTAGTAAATTTTCTCTGCAGTCTTTCAATTTGACTGAAATCTTTTCTGTGGTTAGGTGACCAAAACTGCACACAATACTCTAAATATAGCCTCACACATATCTGTACAACTTCACCACAACATCCCAACTGCTCTACTCAATACTCAATATGCCAAAACCTCTCTTCAAGGCCCTATCTCCCTGTGACACCACTTTCAGGGAATTATGTACCTGTATTCCCAGATCCCTCTGTTCTATTGCACCTCTCAGTGCCCGATCATTTACCAAGTATGTCCAAACTTGGTTTGTCCTTCCAAAATGCAACACCACACATTTACATTTTGCAGCCCATTTTTTCAGCTAACCTATATCCCTCTGCGAACTTTGAAAGCCTCCCTCACTGCCCACTATACCTTCAATCTGCAAACTTGCTGAGCCAATTTATCACATTATCATCCAGATCAGTGATATAGATGACAAACAGCAAGGGACCCAGCACCAATCCCTGAGCCACACAACTAGTCACAGCATTGAGTAAGAGAGACAATCCTCCACCACCACTCTCTGGCTTCTCCCTCAAAGCCAATGTCGAATCCAATTTACTTCTTCACCATGAATGCCAATCGACTGAACCTTCCTAAAACTAACCTCCCTCAAAGAACACTGTCAAAGGCTATGTAATCAACATCTACAGCCTTTCCTTCATCTACTTTCCTGGTAACCTCTTTGGAAAACTCTATAAAATTTGTTAAACCTGATCTACCATGCACAAAGCCATGTTGACTATCCCTAATCAATCCTTGCCCATTCAAATACCTGAATATTCAATCTTTTAGAACAGCTTCCAGTAATTTACTGACTACTGATGTCAGGCTCACTGGTCCATAATTTAGGGGGATAATTTTGAAGCCCTTTTTAAACAATGGAACAATATGAGCTACCCTCCAATCCTCTGTCACCTCACCTATGGCTACGGTCATTTTAAATATATCTGCCAGGCCCCTGCAATTTCTACACTAGATGCCCTCAAGGTCCAAAGGCATACCTTGTTAGGCCCTGGGGATTTATCCACCTTTATTCACTTTAAGACAGCAAGCATCCCCTCCTCTTTGATCTGAATAGGTTCCATGACTTTACTGCTTGTTTGTTTCACTTTCCTAAACTTAGTCTGTTAATACAGGTGCAAAAAAAACTTTAAGATCTTCCTTATCTCTTCTTAGTCCATACATTGATGGCCACTCTGATCTTCAAGAGGATAAATTTTGTCCCTTACTATCCTTTTATTCTTCATATACCTGAAGAAGCCCTTCCAACTTTTCTTCATCTTGACTTCCAAAGCAACTTCATGTCTTCTTTTAACCCTTCTGATTTCCCTCAACTTTTTCCTTCATTTTCTACTTAGTACATCATTTGCTTCTTAATGCCTACATACGTGACACACCACTCTCTTCTTAACCAGATCCCCAATATCCCTCGAAAAACAAGGTTCCCTAGCCTTTAACTTTGCCTTTAGTCCTGTCAGGAACCTACAAACTCTGTACTCTCAAATTTTGACCATTGAAGGCCTTGCACTGATCAAACATTTCCTTGCCATGATACAACCTCTCCCAATTTACTGTTTCTAGACCTCTTTTCATTGCCTCAAAATTGGCCTTTTTCCAATTCCAACCCAAGGCCCAGATCTATCCTTCTCCATAATTCTCTTGAAATTAATGGCATTATGTCCTGACTTGTTCCCTCTCTGATATATTGATTTCGAAAACTTTCCTGAACATATTTGACAACTCAAAGCCACCCAGGACTTTCAGAGTATGGGAGTCCAGTAAATATGTGGAAAGTTAAAATCCCCTACTATCACAACTTCACATTTCCTACAGCTGTCTGCTATCTCCTTGCAAATTTGTCCTCCAATTCTCATTGACTATTGGACGATCTATAATAAAATCCTATGAGTGTGATCATCCCTTTCCCGTTCCTCAGCTCCACCTATATAGCCTCAGTAGATGAGCCCTCTGGACTGCCCTGTTTGAGCACAGCTGTGATGTTTTTCCTGATGACCAATGCCACTCCTCCCCCTTTCAACCCTCCCACTCTATCACATCAGAAACAATGGAACCCCAGAACATTGAGCTGCCCCTCCTGCAACCAAATTTCACTAATGGCCACAATGTCATAATTCCATGTGCCAATCCATGCTCCAAGCTCGTCTGCAATAGTCAATGCATTGATATAGATGTATCTGAGAGGATCATTTCCAACATGCACAACCCTTTGATTTCTGTCTTTATATGCAGTCTTAACATCATCTTTTTCTTCCTCCACTCTACTATCTGCTCTGGTCCTCTAGCTCCCATCCCCCAAAACTTTGGTTTAAACTCCCCTCAGAACTAGCACCAGCAAGGATATTAGTCCCCTCCAGTTTAGATGCAGCCCATCCCACCAGTACAGGTCCCAATTTTCCTACAGAGCCCAATGATTTAGAAGCCTGAAGCCCTCCCTCCTGCACCACCTCTTTAGTCACTGGTTAAGCTGCATTATCCTCCTATTTCTCACCTCACTAACACGTGGTATGGGTAGTAATCCTGAGATCACAACCTTGGAAGTCCCGTCCTTCAACTTCACACCCAACTCCCAGAACTCTCCTTGCAGGACCTCCTTACCTTTGCTACCCACGTCATTGGTCCCGACATGGACCACGACATCTGGCTGCTCACACCCCCTCTTGAGAATTCTGTGAACTCTATCTGGTGCCTGGAAGGCAACATACCATCCGAGATTCTCGATCTCTTCCACAGAACCTCTTATCTGTTCCCCTCACTATTAAAATCTTCTATTTCTACAGCTCACAACTTCCCCTCCCTCCCTTTCTTAGCCACAAGGCTAGGCTGGGTCAGAGATCTGTCCACTGTGGCTTGTCTCTGGTCGGTCGTCTGCCTCAACAGTGTCCAAAGCGGGTATATGTGTTATTGAGGGGAATGGCAACAGGAGTGCTCTGCACTGCCTTCCTCCCAGATACCTTCCTCCTGCCTACCAGGTGTGATTGTGCCCCTGTAATTCCCATCCATCGACCCCCTCAGCCTCCCGAATGATGCGCAGTTCATCCATCTCCTGCTCCTATTCCCTAACATGCAATACCGTGGAGTGCTGAAGTAGGGGAATGTTGTAGGAGGGTGTTGTAGTCAGACAGTGCTGCAGGAGGAGTGTTGTAGGAGGAGTGTTGAAGGAGGGAGTGTGGTCAGAGTAGGAAGAGAGTGTTGTAGGGGGAGTGTTGTAGGGGGATTGCTGTAGGTGGTTGTTTTAGGAGGGGAATGTTGATAGAGGGAGTGTTATATGAGTGAATGTTGTATTGGGGAGCGTTGCAGGAGGGAAGTATGGTAGGAAGAAGTGCTCTATGGACCAGTGATGTCATCTCTATGATATCGACAAGAACTGGGTGTAGCTTGTAGCTTGATCTGGATTCATTGCTGAAGCATTGGTTGAGAGTCGATGCCTTCGGTAAAAGAAAATCTGTGGATGGTTCCCTTCCTTGGAGTGCAGGATCCTGGAGGAGTGATCTCACAGTGGTGTTCAAGATTATGAGAGGAATAGATCGGGTGAACAGAGAGTCCTTTGCCCAGAGTAGGGGAATTGGTAACCAGTTTTAAAGTGAAGGGGGAAAGATATAACAGGAACCTGAGGGGCGAGTTTTTGAACACAGAGGGTATATGGAACGTGCTGCCAGGGGAGGCCGCTGAGGCAGGTACTATTGTAATATTGCAATAAATATTCACACAAATACATGGATAGGATGTGTTTAGAGGGATGTTGGCCAAAGTAGGACAAGTGTGGGTAGGATATTTTGGTCGGCATGGGGAAACTTGGAATGTGGAGACTGTTTCCACACTGTGACTCTATAATTGTTGAAAGAGCTGTAACAAATACTGATTGTGTCAGGGCATTTAAAGAGGATTATGGCGCTATGTAAGGGCCCTTCTAGAGCAAAAAGATAAGGATGCATATACAGGTAGCCCTCGACTTATGACCGTGATGGGGACCGAAGGATTGGCTGTAACTCAGGTTTGGTTGTAAGTCAGGGAACGAGGACCTCGGGCTCCCAGGCAGAACAGGGACTTCGGCCTGCCATGGGGAATGGGGACCAAGGACTTTGGACCGCCGCTGGGAGCAGGGTACCACTGTATACAGTCCTTTTAATACAAAATATGCACTTGTAGAGTCGTTTTAATAAAGTTTTTAAAAAATTTTGTTTGTATGTGTGGGTGGACGCAACTTGCATCAGTCGGAAGTCGAGGGTTGTGCGTGATGTATTAGTGTGGATAGAGGATTGGTTAATCCATAGAAAGTAGAGAGTTGGGGTACAGGGCTGTTTTTCTCATTGGCTATTGGTGAGCCGGGGTGCCACAAGGCCCGTATCTGTTGACGATATGCATCAACAATCTGGAAGAGAGTACAGAGTGTAGCGTATCTACCCCTTAGATAAATTGCTACAACTTATTAATGCCCCATACAGTTCAACCACAGCACTAGTGTCTTAAACTAGTCTCTGGCAGAACTCAAGTGCTCAGGGACAGTTTAGAGAATGCCCCATACAGTTCAACCACAGCACTAGTCTCTTAAACTATTCTCTGGCAGAACTCAAATGCTCAGGGACAGTTTAGAGAAAGTCAAAGGAGATATGAGGAGAGGGACTACAATCAGTCATGAGGCAAGAAAGCGAGAAGCAAGAGTGTGAAAGCAAATGCGTAAGGATTGAGAGCCTTGAGATGTAATCAGTTTGTTGTTATTTGGTTCATGCTGTACAGTAATGTACAAAATCCCACAGAAAATTGCCTCTATTGAAGCTGGTATCACTGTTTTGCTTTAAGAGTTGATGTTTATATATATATATGTATATGTATATATATATATATATATATATATATGTATATATATTGTCTTAACAATGAAAGGACAGAATGTGAGATCAGGTATGTATCTGGAAAATTATTCATTTTAATCATATTAGCATGCCAGAAAGGTTAATATGGCTTGTTCTGAAATATTTTGTTGATAAGCAGACTGAACAAATGCATGATTGGTTAAATGTATCTCATGTTATTTAATAATGTTACAAGTATATAAATAGTTAATTGCATCATTCCATTTGCAGAGGAGATTCATTAGGTTGCATCCAAAAATGAAGGTTGTAATGGTATGGATTGTATGTACTATTGGCCGGTAAAGGCATGGGCTGGCCTGCCCCCTGATGACAATCTCCCCTGGACTCCTCCTCTGTGGCCCAGGCCATAAAGGTCGAGCCACCTCTCCCTTCCCTGCACTTCCCCAGCTTGGATCCGGGCCAGCTCATGTACAATAAAGCCTATCGTTCCCCTCAGTCTTCGTCTTTGTAATTATTGGGGCAACAGGTAGTGCCCAACAGAGGTATTACTCAATAAGGAAAGATTGAGTAGCCTGAGGCTTCACTCAGTCAAGTTTATAAGATTGGTGGGGGGGGGGGGGGGAGATTCTTGCAGAGACGTCTAAATTTAAGAAAGGAAAAGAAAAGCTAGAAGCAGTCAGTTGCTTCCATTGGTAGATGAAAGTCGAACCAGGGAACGTAGACTCAAGGGACTAGATTTAAGATGGAGATGAGGAGGAGAGGAACTGCTTCTCCCAGAGAGTAGTGAATCTGTGGAACTCTCTGCACGTTGTGCATTTAAGACATGGATCGAAACATTGTTGAAGAATAGGGGAATTAAAGGCGATGGGGAACACATGGAGCTGAGTCCATTGCCACATCAGCCATAGTCTTACTGAACGGTGGAGCAGGCTTGAGGGGCCAGATGGCCACATCTTGCCCCTTTTTCTTTATTCATGTATGGAGCTGACAGAATGATTGGAGACACCAGGGACTCCAGATGTGAGAATTTGCAGCAAAAAGTTAAGAATGCACAGGGTTGGGAGTGAATTATTAGTATGGATAGAGAATTGGTTAATCAATAGAAGGTAGAGAGTTGGAATACAGAGGTGTTTTTCTGGTTGGCAATCAGTGATGGGCAGGGTGCTATAGGGGTCAGTGTTGGGCACACAACTCTTCACAATATAAATTAACCATCTGGAAGAGGGGACAGAGCGTATCTAAGTTTGCTGACGACACGAAATTGAATGGAAAAGCATATTGTGCAAAGGTCTGCAGAGAGATATAGACAGGTTCATTGAGTGGGCAAGGGTCTGGCAGACAGAGTACAATGTTGACAAATGGGAGGATATCCACGGAAGGAAAAATGGAAGATCAGATTATTATTTAAATGGTTGCAGCATGCCGCTGCGCAGAAGGACTTGGGAGTGTTTGTGCATGAGGTTGGTTTGCAGGTGCAGCAGGTTATCAAGAAGGCAAATGGAAGTTGGTCTTCATTGCTAGAGGGATTTAAGTTAGGAGCAGGGAGGTCCTGCTGCAACTTGATCAGGTACTGGCGAGGCTGTATCTGGAATATTGTGTGGAGTTCTGGTCTCCTTACTTGAGGAAGGATTCATTGGCTTTGGAGGTGGTGCAGAGGAAATTTACCTGGTTAATTCCAGAGATGAGGGGACTAGCCTATGAGGAGAGATTGAGTCGTCTGGGACTGTACTCGCTGGAATTTAGAAAAAAATGAGAGGGAATCATGTAGAAGCAATTAAAATTATGAAGGCATAGGTGAGATAAAGGTAGGAAGGTTGGTGGGCGTAGTGTGATCAATGACCTCTCACAGACACAAAGTAAGGGCAAAGGCTTTATTGATCAAAAGATCCAAAGATGCCTCAGTCTGAGGGACATAGCTTCAAGATTCAGGGTAGTAGATTTTGGATGGAAATGAGAAGGAACTGCTTTTCCCAGAGAATGGTGAAACTATGGAATTCACTGCCCATTGAAGCAGTGGAAGCGACCTCAATAAAGGTTGGATAGAATTTTACATAGTCAGGGAATTAAGGGATATGGGGAAAAAGCAGCTAAGAGGAGATGAGCCCATCATCAGATCAGCCATGATCACACTGAGTGATGGAACAGGCTGGATGGGCCAGATGGCCGACTCCTGCTTCTATACCTTATGTCCTTAAAAACAAGCTGCTGAAGGAGCTCAGCCGCTCAGTCAACATCCACGGAGGGAAACAGACAGTTAGCATTTGGCCTTCAGAACTGAGTAAGGAGAAGGGAGACGGAGGGGTGGTGGCCTGATTGCAAGGGATACGGAGGGACAGGTGTGTGAGTGGTGGAAAGCTCAAGCTGGTGGGGGAGGGGGAAGGAACTGGGTTACGGGGGCTGGTGGAGTTGAGGAGGACGCATATTAAATACAGGCAGGGTCGGCGTCGTGGTCCTCCCCCCCTCCCCCCAACACTGAGCGCTATTCTGGACATAACTGTTTCTTCTGCATCCAGTACATTCATCTTCCTTCCTCATCCTACCGTTCGTTCTCAATTATACACTGCCAAATACAACATGGTGGCCACCAAGGCCGGGTCCTTTGTCGCATTTATTTTGATGCATTGGCCGCCCCTGCTGAAGGCGTTATTTTGCATAGATACGCCGCTTCCCCCACCACTGGTGTCGGGGATGGGGGATGGGGAGGGGGGAGGTGGTTGGAGGCTGGTGGAGGAAAAAGGTACGACTAATAATGTCAGGATATTTGATTGTATTTTTGTGACCTCTGGCACCTCAAAAATTAGCACTGTACCTCTAATGGTAACCGTTGACTAACTTACATATCCTTTATAATTTTGAGATATCTGCTAAGCCATGAATATGACACAGTAATACTCTGGAGAACAATCTAACCATTCTCTTTTCCCTCACGTGCTACTGATTCTTCCCATTGTGGTGACACAGCACTGTATCCTGTTACTATATCACGGGCACTGAATCCTTATGTATGGCTGGTCTGCCTTTCCTCTGTAACTCCTCCCACTGGAATCCCCTAATAATTGTGGTTACGCCCAAGTCCCTCCCTCAGTACGAGTCGGGCCAGAACAGGAGTATGTGTCCAGTCTTATGGTAATAAAAGCCTGTCGTTCTACAACTCCAGCCTTTTGGTGTAATACATAATGTATCACCCATTCCATCCTTTGGCGTGAAGACTCCAGAAATCCAACATTCATCCCTGAGGCACTGCTGCAAGTATCCCCAGAACCAAAATCATATATATTGATGTATTAATATTTTCATTTGCCATTTTGGAAGGCAGCAGTAGGACACAAAGTTTAGAAGATTGTCAAAACTATGTTTTTTTTAAAAAAGCAAAATAGCACAAGAAAAGGTCCATTCAGAAGCCTGCCCCAGCCACAATGTCCAAATCAAACCAATCTGCACTGCTTGCCCCTGATCAATAACCCTCCTGGGGTAAACCACTGTTACGCTATGATTGGCTGCTGCCGACTAGACACACCTTCCAAGACCGATCCTACCCATAGCCCTTTTCTTTTTTTAAAATTTTTTTTATTTTTCACACTATGAACCATATTGACCAAAATACACATAAACATTTCCCTCTTGAATATACACAGTGTCATTTTCTCCCTTTTTTCCCGCCTCCCTTCCCTCCGTTCTTCCCACCCCCCTCCCCACCCACTCAATGTTCAACATATATGATACATTAAACCCATTAAACAATGTCATCACACAATGAAAATAAACAAGAAAATTGTGTCATCTACTTTTACACACTGGGCCAGTTCATTTCGTCTTCTTCTCATTCTATCATTTTAGGTGGCGGAGGTCCACGGTAGGACTTCTCTGTTGTGTTCCATGTACGGTTCCCAAATTTGTTCGAATACTGTGATGTTATTTCTTAAATTATATGTTATTTTTTCCAATGGAATACATTTATTCATTTCTATGAACCATTGCTGTACTCTCAGGCTCTCTTCTGATTTCCAGATTGAGATAATACATTTTTTTGCTACAGCTAAGGCTATCATAATAAAAAAAATTCAAATCGAGGCCAAGTTCTTTACTTCTTATATTACTTGGAAGAAAAATCTCTGGATTTTTTGGTATGTTGCTTTTTGTGATTTTATTTAATACCTGACTTAGATCTTCCCAAAACTTTTCCATTTTCTCACATGCCCAAATTGCATGTACTGTTGTTCCTGTTTCCTTCTTACAGCGAAAACATCTGTCTGATACTGTTGGGTCCCATTTATTTAACTTTTGGGGTGTGGTGTATAGCCTGTGCAACCAATTATATTGTATCATGCGTAACCCCGTGTTTATTGTATTTCTCATAGTTCCGGAGCATAGCTTTTCCCATGTTTCATTCTTTATCTTTATGTTTAGATCTTGTTCCCACTTTTCTTTGGGTTTACAGCTTATTTCCTTGTTCTCTTTCTCTTGCAGCTTGATGTACGTGTTTGTTATAAATGTTTTAATTATCATTGTGTCTGAATCACATATTCAAAACTGCTTCCTTCTGGTAACCTCAGCCTGCTTTCCAATTTGTCCTTTAAGTAGGTTTTCATGCAAACATTGTACCGAGATATATTTGTACATATTTGTATTTCATTTGTTCAAAAGATAATAAATTATTTCCCAAAAAACAATTTTCTATTCTTTTTATCCCTTTTTTCTCCCATTCTCTAAAGGTAAGGTTATTTATTGTGAAAGGGATTCGTTGATTTTGCGTCAATAATAATTTTGGTAGTTGATAATTTTTTTTTTTCCTTTCTATGTGAATCTTCTTCCAAATGTTGAGCAGATGGTGCAGTACTTGTGAATTCCTATGTTGCACCAGCTTTTCATCCACTTATATAGTATATGTTCAGGTACCTTCTCCCCTATTTTATCTAGCTCTAATCTGGTCCAATCTGGTTTTTCCCTTGTTTGATAAAAATCTGATAGGTATCTTAATTGTGCTGCTCTATGATAATTCTTAAAGTTTGGTAGCTGTAAGCCCCCTTGTTTGTACCATTCTGTTAATTTATCCAGCGCTATCCTTGGTTTTCCCCCTTTCCATAAGAATTTCCTTATTATTTTCTTTAGCTCCTTGAAGAATTTCTCTGTTAGGTGAATTGGTAACGATTGAAATAGGTATTGTATTCATTTTAATGCAATTTACTCTTCCTATCAGTGTTAGTGGTAAATCTTTCCAATGTTCTAAGTCATCTTGTAATTTCTTCATTTCTTCTGATAATTTAATTTGTATAGATGGCCTAGATTATTATCTAGTTGAATACCTAGGTATCTGATTGCTTGTGTTTGCCATTTTAATGGTGATTCTTAAACTTTGGTGAAATCCGCATTATTCATTGGCATCGCTTCACTTTTATTTGTGTTGATCTTGTACCCCGATACTTCTCCATATTCCTTCAAATTCTTATGTAATTCTTTTATTGATAATTCTTGTTCTGTTAAGTATACTATGATGTCATCTGCAAATAGACTGATTTTATATTCCTTTTCTTTTATTTTTATCCCTCTTATTTTATTTTCTGCTCTTATCAGTTCTAACACCAACATCGTATAGACCAATATCTCTACTCAACACAGATTATAAGATAATAGCTAAACTATTAGCAAACAGATTGGCCGACTGTGTACCAAAAATAGTAAAACTAGATCAAACTGGATTTATTAAGAAAAGACGAACAACGGACAATATCTGTAAGTTCACGCTAGCTATAGAACCCATAGCCCTTTTCACGCTCCCCATTTCCACTCTGCCTTGGTCAGTCAATGAGATTTGACGGCCTTCCAGTCTATGGTTAATAAAAGCCTATCAGTTTCACACCTCCAGTCTTTTGTGATTATTGATGGGTGCCTCACCTCATATATTCATGTGCCCATCCAGAAGCCTCTTCAAAGCGACTGCAATACCTGCTCTTCCAGATGCTGCCTGACCAAAGTGCTATAGACTGAAACTTAATTTCCTTACTGTTGTACTCAATGTCCCTTCCATCAAAGCCAAACGTACCATATGCTTGTCCCTGTTGATTCAGAAAATACATTGGACTGGTAACAATCAAGGGATGGGCATTCTCTGAGACTTAATTTTGCAGCTTATTTGTTCAAAATAAAGAATGCGCTGTTCCCTTCATCTTTTTAATCCACATCTGGGTAGCAGCCCAAAGTGCAAGGTGTTGGAATATGTAAAGGTTTTAATGTAACATTATTTAGCCAAATAATAGACAACGGACTCGCCAAGGCAAATAGCGCCTTTGGAAGACTACACAAAAGAGTCTGGAAAAACAACCAACTGAAAAACCTCACAAAGATAAGCGTATACAGAGCCGTTGTCATACCCACACTCCTGTTCGGCTCCGAATCATGGGTCCTCTACCGGCATCACCTACGGCTCCTAGAACGCTTCCACCAGCGTTGTCTCCGCTCCATCCTCAACATCCATTGGAGCGCTTTGATCCCTAACGTCGAAGTACTCGAGATGGCAGAGGTCGACAGCATCGAGTCCACGCTGCTGAAGATCCAGCTGCGCTGGGTGGGTCTCGTCTCCAGAATGGAGGACCATCGCCTTCCCAAGATCGTGTTATATGGCGAGCTCTCCACTGGCCACCGTGACAGAGGTGCACCAAAGAAAAGGTACAAGGACTGCCTAAAAAAATCTCTTGGTGCCTGCCACATTGACCCCCCCCCCCAGTGGGCTGATATCGCCTCAAACCGTGCATCTTGGCGCCTCACAGTTTGGCGGGCAGCAACCTCCTTTGAAGAAGACCGCAGAGCCCACCTCACTGACAAAAGGCAAAGGAGGAAAAACCCAACACCCAACCCCAACCAACCAATTTTCCCCTGCAGCCGCTGCAACCGTGTCTGCCTGTCCCGCATCGGACTTGTCAGCCACAAACGAGCCTGCAGCTGACATGGACTTTTACCCCCTCCATAAATTTTCATCCGCGAAGCCAAGCCAAAGAAAGAAATTTAGCCAAAGGGAAAGGATTGTCCTTTCCAATTTGAGGCGGAGAGCAGGAGCCTGTAGATGGTGCTATAGCAGTAACTGACTTGTCAAGGCTGCGAAGGATTCAGAGCAATATACAGCACTCTTCCAATTACCCTGCACACACCAGGCCAATGTGGTCAGGTGTACATGTTGCAATAAATATGAAAGGTGCGAATTCAACAGCTTCTTGGCTGTTCTTCCAGGGTTGAAATGAAATGGCCCATCTGTGTCAAGCAGATGAAATTCTGGATGAAATTCCACCGCGTGAAAGAGGAAAAGGGGAGAAAATTTAAAAATAAAGGCACAGTGATAACGAGCAGAGACGGTGCAAGAGTGACCGAGGAAGGAAAAGAGATCAATGAGCTTGAGGTCACATGGCAGGGTGAGTGAGGCAAGACAAGTTAATGAGAGATGTGGCAAGGAGGATGGGAGACATGATCCTGCATATTCCTCTGGGAGGCAACGGGGAAGGAACATTGGAAATGGTTGCACAGTATTTCCAAAGCTGGAAGGAGTCTTGTTGATCAGAGTCTTCATTATTCATGACTGTTTAGCTGAAGGATGCTGTGTCAACAACCTAGGTATCAGTAAAGGAATTATTAATACAGGTCTATTACTGAAGGGGTGAGTGTGTCCATTACTCACCTAGTATTGCAGGAAATTATGAATCTTACTGATTTGTTGCATGAGTACGTGTCTACTCCTGAAAGAATTTTACTCTGTTACTAGTCTGCAAGTTAAGGAGTGTGGGCATCTATTACTAGTCTATTACTAGAGGTTGCATCTGTAACACTTCTATCCCTAAAATAATGCGTCTATTGGAAGTCGATTAAGAAATAGTCTTTTCAGACTACAGGTGTTTGTAAATATTACTGATCTGTTAGTGAAGGAGTGTGGATCTATTTCTGATTTAGTACTGAAGGCATTTGTCAATACTACTGATGCATTATTGAAGTGTGCATCTGTTACTGAAGGTGTATGTGTTTATTAATTGGTATTACAGCAAATATCACTAATGCAAGATGTCTTTCTATTTCTGTCACTGGTCAATTACGAGTGAGTTTATTGGTCTATTACTGGTCTATTACGAGTGAGTTTATTGCAGCTCTATTACTGGAGAAGTGTGCAGGTATTTCTGATCGATTCCTGAAGTGTGCACTTATTACCTGTGTTTTATAGAAGAATAGGTCTATGACAGATCTATTCCTGAAGGAGTGGATTATTTCACAGATCTATTTATGAGAGCATGTATTTATACTGGTCTAGTACTGAAGGAATGTGTAGTAGTTGAATCTACTTTTACTGAAGGGACATGTGCCTAATGCAGATTTATTGCTGAAAGGGTGAATATCTGAGCATGTACAGTGTGCAATAAATGTCCATCACTGATGACGTGTCGTCTGTTACTGTTCTATTTTTGAAGAGATGTGCATTTATTTCACGTCTGTTACTGATGGTGTGTTTATCTATTGATAGTCGATTGCTGAGGAGGTTTGGACCAGTTGCTGAGATTGTATGAAGTCAACGAGCCCATCTTGGGTTCATGAAGGCAGCACCAGAGATGTCATCAAATGCACTAATTGCAGCTCCATTACTGAAGAATCTAGAGCACACATGTCAAACTCTGGCCCGCGGGCCAATATAATTATATTTGGCCCGCAAGATCATTTCAAAAATGTATTAGAGGTGGCCCGCCCTGCAGCGAAAGCCGATGCTGTTTTTGGTAATGTCACCCCCACCATCCTCCCCCTTCATTGCACATCCTTCCCCATTGTAACACGAGAAATTGTAACACGAGAAGTCTGTTGATGTCATCAGCCGGCAAGCCAGTTGGAAGGCTCCCCGCACAACCAGTCACTTCTCCCACCTGTCGAGCGGTGCGGCGGATGGGCGAGCGCCTGTGATTTCCTGTCGGCGCGACGGGCATGGCAGGCTGCGCACGGCCCCCGGGCAGCGCAAGCCCCGCGCGACTGGCACCGGACAGCCCTTCCACAGCGCGAGCACACTTCCCCCGGTCGCCACGGCCTTCAGCGCTTGCACCCGCGCGGACCCCAGGGACGGCTGATTCGACCCTGCACGTGAAGAGAGAGATGGTGGCTGTCCGCAAAGGCTGATCGGCAGCGCGCTGGGCCTGAGTGGGTGGGTAGGGGTGGGCAGAGGGTGTAGGTGAGGAGTAATAGGCAGGGGAAGTTATGGTGGTGCGAGGGGCAGTTAGAGGGAGGGAAGAGTAGAAGGAGGGGTGGATAGGGAAGAGGTAAAAGGGGAGGGGCAGGGCGAGTAGGGCAGGGGTGATTAGAGGGTGAGAGATGGGTAGAGGATGGAACAGGTTGAGGGGAGAGGCAGTAGAGGGGCGTGTATAGGATGGGGTGGGTAGAGGCAGAGCGAGTGGAGTGAGGGGTGAGTAGAGGTTGGGTAAAGGACTGGTCAGGTAGAGGGATGGTGGGTCGAGGGTGAATAGAGGCCTAGAGCCTGAGGAGTGAGCAGGAAATGCTGAGTCCTGATGCAGGCCAAAATGGACACAGCCTGTGAATGCTGACTACATCTCCACAGGGACCAAATAGGTTTCCCTCAGGTCAAGCAAAGGGTGAACTTGAGCTACCTACTCCTGACCTGTAACATTATCCTCCAAAAGTTATATCCTAAAGTTTAACATTACATATGTTGAAAGAAGAGAAAACATGGAGATATTGTTGAAAATTTTCAATAAATATTTAGTTCGGCCCTCGACATAGTCCAAGTTTTTAATTTTGGCCCTCTGTGAATTTAAGTTTGACACCCTTGATCTAGAGTATACTGTAAATATTACAAGCCCATTACAAAGTGCGTGCCTGTTACCAGTTTATTACTGAAGAATCTAGAGTATACTGTAGATATTACAAGCCCATTACAAAGTGCGTGCTTGTTACCAGTTTATTACTGAAGAATCTAGAGTATACTGTAGATATTACAAGCCCATTACAAAGTGCGTGCCTGTTACCAGTTTATTACTGAAGAATCTAGAGTATACTGTAGATATTACAAGCCCATTACAAAGTGCGTGCTTGTTACCAGTTTATTACTGAAGAATCTAGGGTATACTGTAGATATTACAAGCCCATTACAAAGTGTGTGCCTGTTACCAGTTTATTACTGAAGGAATACCTATCTATTACAAGGTGATTACAAGAAAGATGTGTCTCAAAAATAGATCTGTGAAATAATCCACTCCTCAATTCCAGAAAGTGCGTGTTAATTCCGGGCTGTTTCTGAAGAGTTGTGGATTTATTACTGATATACTGCTTCTAATGTGTATCTATTACTGGTCTGTTACTGAAGGAGTGGATAACTGTTACCAGGCTATTGAGGATCTCTATAATAATTGATGCTCTATCACTGAGGGAGGGCATGTTCATCACCGGCCGATTATTGAACAGTAAGTGTTAGTAAAAGCATATGTATTTGTGACAGACATATTATTATCAGTTTACTTTTGAAGGAATGCCTATGTATAACAGTTCAATTCCTTCAGAAGTGTGTATCTATCACTGATATATTACTGAAGGATGTGTATTTATTATGATCCATTACTGAAGGAACATTGCATCTACTACTTGAACATAATTGAAGGAGTTTGGGAATATTACCGTTGTACAGTGGGTTTATTACTGGCAAGCCTTGCATCTAGAATTGGTCTATTATGGAATTAATATATCTCAAAATGGTCTATTATTTAAGGTGTGTTATATCCACTACTGGTTCATTAACCAAGGTGTGTGTCTTTTATTGGTCTATGAGAGTAGGAGTACACATCTATTATTGGTCTTGTACTGAGGGAGTCTCCATCAATTCCTGGTCTGTAACAGATCGAGTGTGTCTATTTCTGGTTTATTACAGAAAGTGTGTGATTTTATTAGAAGTCTATTTCCCACAGATTGCTTGAATATCGTTGGTGTATTTCTGAAGGAGTGTGCATCTCTGATGAAGTGTGCATCTCTGACTGACCTGTTATTTGATGGAGTGTGTATCTACGACAGGTCTGTTACTCAAGGAGTGTGTTCTTGATGTTGCGTGTGCATTTTATCTGTTTACCACTGTAGGACTGTCCATCTCTTACTAATCTCTTACTGAAAGTGTATGCATTTATAAGTTCATCTCAGTGAAGGAGTGTGTAACTGCCACCGGTTCATAACTGAAGGACTGTGTCTCTGGACTGTTACATTTAAAATTTTTTAAGGATAACAGGCCCTTTAGCCCAGGAGTCCTTGCCGCCCAATTAACCTACAACCCCGGTATGTTTCAAATGGTGGGGGGGGGGGGGGGGGGGGGGGAGGATGGAGGTCCCGGGGGAAACCCATGCAAACATGGTGAGAATGTACACAGGGACAGCACGGGATTCAAACCCCAGTCCTGATCGCTGGGGCTGTTACAGCGTTGCGCTAACTGCTATGCCAACCACTTATCTATCATTAAAAACACTGTATATTTATTATTGGAATCTTTCTAAAGGAGTGTATTCCTATCATTGGTATTCTCTTGAAGGATGGCTATGCATGTAAATATTCTGTTCCTGAAGGAGAGTTGGTCTATTGTTGATATGACTGTGTAACAATTGATGGTGTTTTGCTGAAGGAGAGTGTGTCAATTACTTGTTTATTAGTCACGTCTCCAGAATGGAGGACCATCGCCTTCCCAAGATCGTGTTATATGGCGAGCTCTCCACTGGCCACCGTGACAGAGGTGCACCAAAGAAAAGGTACAAGGACTGCCTAAAGAAATCTCTTGGTGCCTGCCACATTGACCACCGCCAGTGGGCTGATCTCGCCTCAAACCGTGCATCTTGGCGCCTCACAGTTCGGCGGGCAGCAACCTCCTTTGAAGAAGACTGCAGAGCCCACCTCACTGACAAAAGGCAAAGGAGGAAAAACCGAACACCCAACCCCAACCAACCAATTTTCCCCTGCAACCGCTGCAACCGTGTCTGCCTGTCCCGCATCAGACTTGTCAGCCACAAACGAGCCTGCAGCTGACGTGGACATTTACCCCCTCCATAAATCTTCGTCCGTGAAGCCAAGCCAAAGAAAGAAAGAAAGTGAAGGAGAGTATCTTAAACTGAAGTGTGTATTGACTCCCAGTCTTTCACTGAAGTAGTGGCAACCTTTTCCTTATGCATTACAGATGGAGCAGGTTTCTATTACTGGTCTATTACTGAAAGTGCAGGTGTATATTTCTGCTCTACAATGGAAGGAGTACACATAAAGGTTGGTCTATTGGTATAGGGCTCTGCACCTACTACTTATCAATTACTGATGGAGTGTTTATCTAATACTGAGTATTACTGAGTGATTGTGTATCTGCCACTGGCCTATTCTTTAAGCAGTGTGTATAATACCTGTTGAGCATAGTGTGAGTGAGTATCTACTACAGGTCTATTACACTATTGTTAATAAAAACGTATTTTCCTAAAACATATTTCTGACAGTGTATGCGCCCATTATCGGTCATTGTAGAAAGTGTGTCCTTATCACTGATCATTAGTAAAGAGTGTGCATCAATTTGAGGCCGATTACTGAACGAGTGTGCTTCCATTACTACTCTATTACGGAATTATTACTGTAAGAGCTTATCTGCGGCTGGTCTATTACTGAAGGGAGCTGTGATTATTAATCATTTATGCAGACAGAATATGTATCGCCCGCTGGTCATTTTTTGAGGTTTACTGTTTATTTCTCATCTATTACTGAAGGGGTAACTATGGAAGGTCCATTCATGGTGTGCATCTATTATAGATCTCATACCGAGGGAGTGGGCAAACAGAAATGGCCTACTAATGAAGGACTGTATATTTGAAGCTGATCCGTTGCCAAAATCGTGTGTGTCTATGAAGTATTAATATGCAACAATAATATGTCTGTTATTGAATGAGTGTGGATCTGGTACTGATCTAATTAGCTGCATGTCAGTGAAGAAATGTGTATCCATTGTCACTTTATGACTGAAGTCATGTAGTCTAATATTGAATGATCTTGTATCGACTGCTAGTCAATGAGAATCTACTACTGGTCTATGACTGACATAGCATCTATTTGTTTACAGTTGGGATGTATGTCTATGATTGAAACAGTGTGTCCCTTATTGCTCTGTTAATGAAGGAATGTGTGACTATTACCTGTCCATTGCTGATTCATTGCTATGCCTGTAACTCAGTTATTATTGGAGGAGTGTGTCTCTGTTATTAGTTTATTACTAGAGGAGTATTTGTCTCTTACTAGTTAGCATTTGCTTGAACCAGTGTGCAGTCTTCTTTTTCTTCTTTGGCTTGGCTTCGCGGACGAAGATTTATGGAGGGGTAATGTCCACGTCAGCTGCAGGCTCGTTTGTGGCTGACAAGTCCAATGCGGGACAGGCAGACATGGTTGCAGTGGTGGCAAGGGAAAATTGGTTAGTTGTGGTTGGGTGTTGGGTTTTTCCTCCTTTGTCTTTTGTCAGTGAGGTGGGCTCTGCGGTCTTCTTCAAAGGAGGTTGCTGCCCGCTGAACTGCGAGGTGCCAAGATGCACAGTTTGAGGCGAGATCAGCCCACTGGCGGGGGTCAATGGGGCAGGCACCAAGAGATTTCTTTAGGCAGTCCTTGTACCTCTTCTTTGGTGCACCTCTGTCTCGGTGGCCAGTGGAGAGCTCAGCATAGAACACGATCTTGGGAAGGCGATGGTCCTCCATTCTGGAGATGTGACCTACCCAGCGCAGTTGGATCTTCAGCAGCGTGGATTCGATGCTGTCGGCCTCTGCCATCTCGAGTACTTAGATGTTGGAGATGAAGTCGCTCCAATGAATGTTGAGGATGGAGCGGAGACAATGATGGTGGAAGCGTTCTAGGAGCCGTAGGTGATGCCGGTAGAGGACACATGATTTGGAGCCGAACAGGAGTGTGGGTATGACAATGGCTCTGTATACACTAATCTTTGTGAGGTTTTTCAGTTGGTTGTTTTTCCAGACTCTTTTGTGTAGTCTTCCAAAGGCGCTATTTGCCTTGGCGAGTCTGTTGTCTACAGTATTACGGAGCTATATGTCTATGATCAGTCTTTTACTGAAAAAGCACATCCATCTCATATATTCCTGACCTAGTATGTTTCTATTATTGATCTATTAGGAGTTCATGTCTAATACTGGCCTATTATTAAAGGACTATTTGCATATTACTAATCTAACATTGAAATAGACTGTCTGTTACTGAGGCATCTGTAACTGGTCTATTACTGAAAGAGTGTGATTCTCCCTCAGTTAAAAACCATGAACAGAAATGATTCTCAAAAGGGAACCAATGACAGATACAAACACTCTCCTTTTTATGAATTAAATTTTTATTGAGTTCTTTAAAAAAAAGTTTCCCCAAACCCTTGAGTCATTTAGTTATATAAATCATAAGGTTACAAAACATAAACTTATCCATAAAATAGAAACAAACATGGCAGCAAAAACTATCAATAATCTTATGTGTCCAGTTAGACCGCTAATAACAGGAAAAAACTGCCATTTATTAATATGCTGGATCTTTGCCTCATTTTTGACAAACGCGCTCCTTAAAAAGCCAGTTGTGCATCAAGATTCTGTCAGACAGTGGAAATACAGATTCCCTCATTATTGAACGTGCAATAGATGGAAACTCCCTCAGTTCAAATCAGTAGTAGTGGACAAAATCTGCCTCAGTGATAAATAAATAAAAGGTGCTCTCTGTAAGATATCAGTAATCGTCAGATCCCTGTCATAAACCAGCAGTGAAGGAAATTATTACAGACAGAATCTCCTCAATCATAAATCACTAAGAGACACACACTCTCTGTAATATGCCAGTAACAGACACAGAACACCAGTAGTAATAAAGTCATAGACATGGATCCCTTCAGTTATAAACCAGTGATAGGTATAGAATGCACACTCCCTCAGTGATCACTTTGGATTTTTACTGAGAGATTATGCATCTATAACACATACAGACCCCTGCCCTGCTAAACAAGGTATAAATACAGATTAGAACCAGTAACTGACCTTGGTTCCTTCAGTCACGAACCTGTAAGAGTGATAGAATCGTAAACACCAACTAGCTGTAGAAAGGGGCTCCCTCATAATGAATTTATACTGTATAAACAAAACATAGGCTTATCTTCTCAGTTTTGGTCCTTAGCACCACATCCAACTCCAGTCCAAGGAGGGTTTATAATTGAGGGAGGGTCAGTTTGTTATTAATGGTTTATTACTGAAGGTGTCACTATCTATAAAATTACCAAAGTATTTGTGTCTTATTATGGCAGGCTATCACAGCTCATCATTTGCTGGTGGTTTCTTAATAAATGGCAGAAAAATCATATTCACGTATCTATTTATTTATTTACTTTTTTTTTCTTTATAGATCCGTATTTATTCCTCAAAGATGTTTAGGCATATAACTGAGAAAGTCTGTATCAGTTACTGGCATAATATTGTGTCTGCATTTATTGCTGAGGCCCTGTAATCACCAATGCCGAATTATTCCACACATGTTTCCATTGATAATGTCGATGACTATGACTGGTGCTTTGGACAATGAATTACTAAGGCTGCTGTCGTTTACAACATGGACTACCGAGCTTTCTATCATTGAGTATTTACCTATTAATGAAAATAGTGACAATTAGATTGGATGTTATTGATTATTTGTTCATTAGAATGTTGCCACTTTGATTACCAAGATTGTAGATATTGATTATATATTACTAGAAAATGTCGTAAGTCACAATATTCATGAACAAAGTTGTGGAAGTTGAGTATGAACATCAATTCAGATGTCTGCTTTTACAATATTTATCAAAGGATGGATGGTATTGATTATTGAAGGGTATACATTTATAATATTGATTGCAAAAGATACCAGTTTTGAGTATTAATTATTGAGAGCACTTGTTTTATATTATTGATTACCGAGGCTGACGTCATAAATTACTCTCCTTTCGCTGAAGGTGTTAGCTTATACCATTACTCAGACCATTGGATAATGTGCATTTTATTATATGATGCTACTGGAACTTTCAATACTGAAATCCAAAATTACTTATTATGAGAGTTAAAAATACTAATTCCTAAAGCTAATCCATTAATTATTTACAGAATGAAAGGTGTCAACATCTGCAATATTGTTGTTCTTTTCTGACATATAACTCGTGGTGTCAGTATTAATACCGCATATTTTGGCGAATAAGTTGACCCTTGAAACCTTCAAAAAGCACTCAAAAATCAAGGGTCATCCGATACAAAAATAAGTCTTTAAAATCAATTTATAAAAAATGCTCAATGTGGATTCGGTGTATAAGAAGACCCAAAGCGCCTCCCCATCACCAGTGCTCCCTGACGCCTCCCTACAGCTGCCATAACCCCCACCCAGACGTTTTACCATTGTAGAGCCCAAGATCCACACTCCTGCCCGGGAACCGGTGCCCCCATGGACAACACGCTCGGGCAGTGAGTCAGCTACTTCGTTGTGGGCGGCCCTGCGCCCGAGGTTGAGAATGGAGCCGCTGTCGCTGACTCTGGCTGCAGCCGATGCTGGAGAACTGGACACAGTTCCATTTGGCATCTTCCCGGCTAGAAGCAAAGGGTTTTTCTTTTAAACTTGCGTTCTTTATTTACAGATTTGTTACTTGGCGATTGGGGTGTTGTAACAAAGTTTGGGTTGCTGCTGGGAAGCCCGGACACTGGCCTCTGGCACATTCTTGCAGAAAATTGGGGGGTCGACATACGCCCTGATATATAAAACCATAAAAATGAGGCTGAAAAAAGGGACACGGCATCTGAAGGTCAACTTATACACTAAAATATACAGTAATATTGATGAACAAGTGTGTTGGTATTGATTTATTACTCAAGAGTACACATTATTAATATTGAATACCAAGATCGTTCTTTTTTTAAATTTTTTATTTTTCACACTATAAATCACATTAACCATGGTACACACCTTTTCCTTTTCACACATATACAGTGCCATTTTCTCTCCCCCCCTCCCTCCTCCCATCCCACCCTCCCTACCTCCCCCCTCCCATCCATTTAAGGTATAAAATCTAGGATACATTAAACCAGTCAGACAATGTTGTCATTCAATAAAAATACACCCGAAATTCCACTGAGTCCATTCTTTTCATTTCCTTTTCCTTCCGTTAACTTAGGTAATGATTGTCCCCGGTAGGTTTTCGCTATTGTATTTAATGTAAGGCTCCCATATTTGTTCGAATATTTCAATATTATTTCTTGAACTATATGTTATTTTTTCTAATGGAATATATTTATTCATTTCAATATACCATTGTTGTATTTTCAAATTATCTTCCAATTTCCAGGTTGACATAATACATTTTTTTGCTACGGCTAGAGCTATCTTAACAAATCTTTTTTGTGCATCCTCCAAATCAATTCCAAATTCTTTGTTTTTTATGTTACTTAGATTCTTTGGTATATTGTTTTCTGTTATTTTATTTAATATCTGATTTAGATCTTCCCAAAATTTTTCTACTTTCTCACATGTCCAGATTGCATGAATTGTTGTTCCCATTTCTTTTTTACATCGAAAACATCTATCAGATACTGTTGGGTCCCATTTATTTAACTTTTGAGGTGTAATGTATAGCCTGTGTATCCAGTTATATTGTATCATACGTAACCTCGTATTTATTGTATTTCTCATCGTTCCGGAGCATAACTTCTCCCATGTTTCCTTTTTTATCTTTATATTTAAATCTTGTTCCCATTTTTGTTTAGTTTTACCATTTGTTTCCTCATTCTCCTTTTCTTGCAGTTTAATATACATATTTGTTATAAATCTTTTGATTATCATTGTATCTGTAATCACATATTCAAGGTTACTTCCCTCTGGCAAACTCAAACTGCTTCCTAATTTATCCTTCAAGTAGGATCTCAATTGGTAATATGCCAGCGCTGTATCATCATCTCAAACCTAATCAGCAAGCTCCAAGACCTGGCCCTCAATGCTCTACTGAGCAATTGGATCCTGGATTTCCTCACCTCCAGACCCCAGTCAATGTGGATTGGCTAGAAAATCTCCTCCACAATCTCCATCAGCAGTGGGGCACCACAGGTAGGCATACCTAGCCCCCTGCTCCACTCAGTTTACATCTATGTCTATGAAGCTTGTCCAATAACACCACATACAAGTTTGTTGGTGTTAACATTGTAGAGGACTTTATAAAAGGGACCATGAATCATGTGCTTGCAACAACCTCTCTCTCAAGACCAAAGAGATGACGGTAAATTTTCAGAAAGGAAAACCAAAGGTGTACAATCTGCTGATCATTAGGGGAATCAGGGGTACAGAGGGTGATCAATTTTAAATTGCGTGAAGTCACTATTTTGAAGGGGCTTTCTTGGACCTGTGAGCACCTCTACCTCCTCAGGTGGGTTTGTGCCAGTTTAGTATGTCCTTGGAAACCTTAGCAAATTTCTATAGATGTGCAATGGAAAGTGTGCTGAGTGCCTCACAGTCTGGTATTGGGGCAACAACACGTCTGAGTGGAAAGCCCTGCAAAAGGTAGTGGACATCACAGGCAGAAGTGTCTCCACCATCGAGATCATTTACTTGGAACTGTCATGGGAGAGAAGCAGTAATTATTAATGATCCACATCACCAGCACACGCTCTGTTCTCATCAATACCATCAGGAAAGATATATAGTTACCACAGGACTCGTACCACCAGGTTCATTATCTCCACCATCAGACCCCTTTTTTTTCCAATCTTCTTTATTGGTTTTTATGATAAATACAGTACAATGAAGAAAAGGGTGCAAAACTGAAAATACAACATCACATTTGTATACATGTCAAGATAAAACTTCAGTGTGTACTCGGTCCCCCTCCACAGCACTGGGTGAAGAGAGAAAAGACATCAAAAATATTATATATTTATAAAAAAAAACATCTAACCTATTCTAATGACAAAAAGGAAAACTAACCAACAAAAATAACATATGAGCAGCTAATCTTGAGGGTTACATACATTTTGTAGCTTTTAATTCATACTGTGAGTCAAAAATCGAAGGTGTCCATATCTCATCTGGAAGTGAGTACATCTAATTACATTAAAAATGAAAATAAGACATTAAAGGTCACCATGTATCTTCAAATTTCACCAATGAATCAAATACATAATATCTAATTTTTTTTCTAATCTTAAAACGGGACATAATATGAGAGAACCATTGAAGGTCATCAAACTCTTAAACCACAAACTCAAGACTCATTTAAGGACTCTTATTTTTCCCGTTATTTATTACTGAAATATTTAATTTTCTGTATTTGCACAGTCAGCTTGTTTACATTTATTTCTTCTTGAATACTTGAGAGATCGAGAATCCCGGATGGCCTGTGGTCTGCCAGAGTCCGCCATATCTCGGATCGAGCTCTCGCTATTCTTAGGAGGGAGGGTGAGATGCCAGATGTTGGGGTCCATGTAGGGACCAATGCCACAGTAGAAAGGATGAGGAGGTCCTGTAAAGTTTAGGGAGTTAGGTGCAAAGTTGAAGGGCAGGACCCCCAGGATTGTGATCTCAGGAGGGCTACCCATACCACATGCTAGTGAGGCTAGAAATAGGAAGTTAATGCAGCTAAATACATGGGTAAAGAGAGGGTGCAGGAGGGAGGGCTTCATGTTTCTGGACCATTGGACTCTGTTCCAGGGAAGGTGGGACCTGTTCCTACGGGACAGTTTGCATCTGAGCTGAAGGGGGACTTGCATCCTGGAGGTAGGCTTGCTCGTGCTGCACCGGAGGGGTTTAATCTAGATTGCAGAGGTGGTGGGAACCAAGGTGTTAGACCAGATCGTGAGGTGGAGGAAGATAAAGCTCATGCGAGGACTGCATGTATAGACAGAAATCAAAGGTTTGCACATGATAGAAATGTTCTCAGGTGTATTTATTTCAATACAAGTATTGTTGGAAAGGCAGACGATCTTAGAGCATGGATTAGTACGTGGGACTATGACATTATTCGACATTATGAGCTGAGCTTAGGCAGTACAGACCAGAGGGCTTGTCTACAGAGGTAATATGGGTGGAATTGAGGAAAGGGAAAGGTGTGACCACACTGATAGGGTTGTATTACGGACCGCCCAATGGTCAGAGAATTGGAGACGCAAATCTGTAGAGAGAGAGCAGACTGATGTAAGAAACAGAAAGTTGTGATAGTAGGAGATTTTAACTTTCCACATATTGATTGAGATTCCCCGACTCTAAAAGGGCTGGATGGCTTGGAGTTTGTCACATGTGTTCAGGAAAGTTTTCTAAATCAATATATAAGGGTACCAACAAGGGAGGATGCAATATTTGATCTCCTTTTTGGGAACCAGACAGGTGACAGATGTATGTGTAGGTGAACATTTTGGGTCCAGTTTCATGTTAATTATGGATAATGATAGGTCTGGTCCTCGACCTGAGATTCTAAATTGGAGAAAGGCCAATTTTGTGGAAATGAGAAAGGATCTAGGAAGAGTGGATTGGGATAAGTTGTTTTCTGCAAGGATGTGTTCAGTAAGTGGAAGACCTTCAAAGGCGAATTTTGAGTGCAGAGTTTGTATGTTCCTGTCAGGATTAAAGGCAAAGTTAACAAATATAGGGGACCTTGGTTTTCAAAGGATATTAGCAATCTGGTTAAGAAGAAGAGAGAGGTGGGTAGCAGGTACAGGCAACAAGGAGAAAATGAGGTACTAGAAGAGTATAGAAAATGAAAGAAAATACTTAAGAAGGAAATCAGGAAGGCAAAAGGAAGTGATGAGTTTGCTTTGGCAGATAGTGTGACAGTAAATCTGAAGCGTTTCTACAAGTATGTTAAAGTGAAAGGATAATAAGGGACAAAATTGGTCCCCTAGAAGATCAGAGTGGTCATCTCTGGGTGGAGCCTAACAAGATGGGGGAGATCTTAAACAATTTTTTTTTTCGCAGGAGTATTTATCGAGGAGGCTGGCATAGTGAATAAGAAAGGAAAGGAAACAAGCAGTAGAGTCATGAACATATGGAGATTAAAGAGGAGGAAGTGCTTGCTGCCTTACAGCAAATAAAGGTAGATAAATCCCCAGGGCCTGACATGATATTCCCTCAGACCTGTAGAAATTGCAGGGGCCCTGGCATAAATATTTAAAATGTCCTTAGGCACAGGTGAGATGCTGGAGGTTTGAAGGGTAGCTCATGTTGTTCTAAAAAAAGCTCCAGAAGTAATCCAGGAAATTACAGGCTGGTGAGCCTGACGTCAATAGTAGGTAAATTATTGGAGGCTGTTCTGAGAGATCGGATATACAAGTAATTGAACAGCCAAGAGCTGATTAATGATAGTCAGCATGGCTTTATGCATAGTAGGCCGTGTTTAATCAATCTTATAGTTTTTTGAGGAGGTTACCAAGAAAGTAGCTGTGGATGTTGTCTACATGGACTTTAGTAAGCCCTTTAACAAGGTCACACATGGGAGGTTAGTTCAGAAGTTTAAGACACTAGGTATCCATGGAGAGGTTGTAAAATGGATCCAAAATTGGCTGAATGGGAGAATACAGAGAATGGTAGTGGATGGTTGATTCTCAGACTGCAAGCCTGTGATTAGTGGTGTGCCTCAGGGATCTGTGTAGGGACCATTGTTGTTTGTTGTCTATATCAGTGATCTGGATGATAACGTGGGAAATTGGATCAGCAATTTTTCTATTTACACTAAGATTGGAGGCATTATGGACAGTGAGGAAGTCTTTCTCAGCTTGCAGAGAGATCTGGACCAACTGGAAAAATGGGCCAGAAACTGGCAGATGGAATTTAATGCAGACGTGTGAGCATTTTGGAAGGACAAACCAAGGTAGGACATACCCAGTAAATAATAGGGAACAAAAGGATCTGGGAATACAGATATATAATTCCCTGAAAGTGGCATCACAGGTAGACAGGGTTGTACAGAAAGCTTTAGGCATCTTGGCCTTCATAAATCAAAATATTGAGTACAGGAGTTAGGATGTTATGGTGAGGTTATATAAGACATGGGTGAGGCTAAATTTAGAATATTGTGTGCAATTCTGGTCGCCAAACTGCAGGAAGGATATCAGTAAGATTGAAAGAGTGCAGGGAGGATTTACTAGGATGTTGCCGTGTCTTCATGAGTTGAGTTACAGGGAATGATTAAGCAGGTTTATTCCATGGAGCATTGAAGAATGAGGGGAGATTTGATAGAAGTTTACAAAATTATGAGGGCTACAGACAGAGTAAATGTGAGTAGACTCCTTTCACTTAGATTAGGAGAGATAAATACGAGAGGACATGGCTTTAGGGTGAAAGGAGAAAGGATTAGGGGGAACTTCTTCACTCAGAGAGTAGTGGGAGCATGGAATGAGCTGCAATCTGACGTGGTAAATGTAGACTCACTCTTAAGTTTTAAGAATAAATTGGATAGATAAATGGATGGGAGAAGACCGGATGGTTGTGGAATGGGTACAGGTCAATGAGACTAGAGGAATGATGTTTCGGCACAGACAAGAAGGATCAAATAGCCTGTTTTCTGTGCTGTAATGGTCTATGATTCTATGGTTCTAATAGAGTTTACAGTTGCTGGTAATTAGAAATTCTGCCTGGTCCACGGGAAAAAGAATCTCATGTATGTACTCTGACAATAAATCTGAACCTTGACTTTCATAAAGGCTTTAGTTTCAAGTTACTTAATGCATAAGGATAGGTATAGATAAGTTGTTTTCTGGCAAGGATGTGTTCAGTAAGTGGATGGCCTTCAAAGGCAAAATTTTGAGAGTTCAAGGTTTGCATGTTGCTGTCAGGATTAAAAGAAAATTTACCAGACATAGGGAACCTTGATTTTCAAGGGATATTGGCGATCTGGTTAAGAGGAAATGAGAAGTGTATAGGAGGTACTTGGAGAGTATAGAAAATGTAAAAAAATACTTAAGAAGGAAATGAGGAAGCCAAAGAGAAGACAGGAGGTTGTTTTGGCAGATAATGTGAAGGGAAACTCCACTGAGTCATTTGCTATAATTTATTTACAATTGAATGATAGTTAAGATTTCATAAAGTGTTTATATTCAAGATTTAAGATTTAATGAGGGTACCAATCTTTCTTACTCAAAAGCATGGTGATGGAGCAATTAAACTGATAATCTAAAGTCCGAGACAAATTATCCAAAGATTTAGGTTCAAATCTCACTATGGAGACCCCAAGGGGTTGCGGACCTTTGGATTTTTAAGTTTATTCAAAGATGATATGGATAGATTTTCAGACATCATGTGAATCAAGGGATTGGGGACAGAACAGGATATTGCATTGAGATGAGAGATGAGCCAAGATCCTGATGCGTGCACACAGGACCAAATGACCTGCTTCTTGTGTCCTTATTACTCACTCTACTGACAGGTGGCATCATGACCTGGTTTGGTATTCGAGTGTGCAGGAATGCAGAAGGCACGGAAGGTAGTAAACAGAGCCAGGTCCAGCGCAGGCTCTGACCTCCCATTCATTGAAAACATCTATTGGAGGCGCTGGTCACCATGGTTACCCTGGTCAGGCAGAAGGTACAGAAGCCTGAAGTAAGTCCAGCACCTCTGGGTACAAGAACAGTTTCTTTCAAGTCAAATTTACAGTCATCTGATTGTACCAGTACAACCTAATGAAGCAGCTTTCTCTGGTCCTCGGTGCAAAACATGTTGATGCACAACCAGATATTTCACATATACAGGCAAACAATACATATGCAGGACAAGTATTTCATCTATGCAAATAAATAACGAATGTTTTGTACATATGAGATTCTAAGATGGTCCGTGTGAGCAGTTCCTTTAGTCGGTCAGCATTCTCACTGCTTGTGGGAAGAAGCTGTTCCTTAGCCTGGTGGTGCTGCCTTTGATGCTCTGTTATCCCTTCCCTGACAGGAGCAGATGAAAAATACAGTGTGCAGGGCAGAGGGGGTCCTCAAGGATTTTCGCACCCTCTTCAGACAGGGATTCCGGTAGATCACGTCGATGGGAGGAGAGAGAGACTCCGAGATGCTCTCTGCCACTCTCATGGTCCTGTGGATTGACATCTGATCCATTTCTCTGCAGCAACCATACAACATGATGCTGCAGCCGGCCAAGATGCCCTCGATAGAGCCCTTATAGAAGGTTGACATAATGGTGATTGGTAGCCTAGAACCTCCTCTTACTACTATAATTATAAACTGTTTCAACACCACAGGAGGCCTGTCTGCATTTTTTGTAATGCCACACTCACTTTTTGCAATGTAAAGACCTTCAAAAGGTAGTGGACACAGCCCAGGACATCACAGGCAAAACCCTCCACATTATTGACTGCATCTACAGGGAATGCTGCCGTCGGAGAGCAGCAGCAATCATCAAAGACCCTCGTCCCACACCCCCCCCCCCCCCCCCCACCAGCACACCCTCTGTTCTTGCTGCTGCCGTCAGCAAAGAGGTATCGGTGCCACAAGACTCGCACCACCTGGTTCAGGAACAGCTGCTACCCCTCCACCATCAGATAACTCATTTAAGGACTCTTATTTGTGCACTTCATTGATTTTCTTTTATTTTCCATCCTGCAAAGTCTGGTTTTTTTACATTCATTGTCAGTTCACAGTTCTCTTGACTATTTACATGTTTACACTGTGTACCATTTATATTTGTGCACTACCAATTAGTGGTAATTCTACCATGCCCACAGGAAAAGGAATCTCAGGGATGTATGTGATGTTAAGTATGTGCTCTGACAATAAATCTGAAATCTGAAATCAGACCTGTTTGACTGACTAGTAAGAATTTTGATGCATCTGTTGTACATTTTACAATGTATATGACAATATATTATTGGAACTGATTGGCTTGTAAAATATTGATAGTCAATACTGTTGTTATTGACTATTATCTACAAATGAGTCAATTATTAAAATATTAATTACTGAAGTGTGCAGTATTATTTATTATTGAGAATGCCTACACAATGATCATTTTTGCCCAAAAATCAGTGAGCCTTGATTATTTACATACTCTGGAGAGATTCCCCATTTATAAGATTGAGAGGGGATCTCATAGAGACATAAAATTCTGGCAGGACTGGACAGAATGGATGCAGAAGGGATGTTTCCAAAGGTGGGGGAGTCCAGAACCCGGGGCCATGGTTCGAGGATAATAGGCAAACCATTTAGGACCGAGATGAGGAGGAATTTCTTTACCCAGAGGGTGGTGAATCTGGAATTCATTGCCACAGAGGGCAGTAGAGGCAGGTTCATTGAATATATTTAAGAGGGAATTAGATATATTTCTTCAGTATAAGGGAATTAGGGGTTACGGAGAGAAGGCGGGGACGGGGTACTGAACTTTAAGATCAGCCATGATCTCGTTGAATGGCGGAGTAGGCTCGAAGGGCCGAATGACCTACTCCTGCTCCTATCTTCTATGTTTCTATAATATTGATTAGCAAGAGTGTGGTGTTGATTATTTGGCTTTCCTAAGACTTATTGGTACTGATTACTTAATGCAAAAGGCATCAATGCTTGTAACATTGTAAAATTGATTATTTATTTGTTGCTCCAGGGTTAGTAACCAATATTTACAATATTGATTACTCACCCTGATGAGATTGGATTTTTTTTAACCAGTAACTGAGATAGATGCCATTTACAATGGTAACTTTTGAGGCAGTCATTTTTGACCATAAATCTTCTTAAGGAACTTGGCGTTGAATAGTTAGTTATTCTTCTCTGAGGAGATCCACATTTGAAAAATTGATTGCAATGTTATTTACAAGGAACTGCTGATGCTCAATCACAAAATCTGTTGGAGAAACTCAGCAGGTCGAACAGCATCGGTGGGGGATAAAGATGGGTAAAGGTAAAGGTTCCATTATTGCCACGTAGTACTACATTTAGAATGTAACATGCATTAAATTCTTTGACTTTTGTCGACCGTAAGGCAGACAGAGTCGTCACTTTGACCAGGGCCCCTCATAGAAAACTGCAGCACCTGGTGTTCCAAGGTGGTTTCCCCTCCAAGTACTGACCAGGACTGAGCCTGCTTAGCTTCCGAGATCTGACAATCTCAGGCGTATTCAGGCTATTCCGGTCAAAACTCTTCAAGGTTATATTTGTTACTTACAATGCTATATTGCTAATTAAGTAGTTGATAAATTGGCATTTAAAATCAGAGGTGGAGAGGGTGAGCATATTTCGTTCTTAGGAGTCACTATCTCAGAGGATCTTTCCTGGACCAAACACATTAATGGCATCGTTGAAAAAGCATATCAGTGCCTCTAGTTCCTCAAAAGATTGCAAAAATTTGGAGTGGTGGAAAGTGTGCTGACCAGCTGCATCACAGTCTGGTATGGGGATGTCAATACCCCTGAATGTAAATCCCTCCAAAAGGTAGTGGACACCGCCCAGGACATCACAGGCAGAACCCTCCCCATCATCAAGAATGTTGCTATTGGAGAGCAGCAGCGATCATCAAGGATCCACACCACCCAGCACATGCTCTGTTCTCGCTGCTACCATCAGAAAAGAGGTATCAGTGCCACAAGACTTGTATCACATGCAGCTGCTCCCCTTCCACCATCAGACCCCTCAACAACAAACGCAACCAGGGACTCATTAAAGACTCTTTCTTGTGCACTTTATTGATTTTTTTAAAATTCTCTCTGTATTGCACAGTCAGTTTGCTTGCATTTGTTATCCATTTACAGTTCTTTACTTGTTTACATGTATATGCTGTGTACATTTTTTGCACCACCAATAAGAGGTAAATCTGCCTCACCTACAGAAAAAGAATCTTAGGGTTGTATGTGATGTCATGTATGTTCTCTGACAATAAATCTGTAATATGAATCTGAATACTGTTGTTGTTCGATATTTTCTACTTAATGATACTATTGACAGTCACTATATTTGTAAAGCAATACACTAACAGCCCTTCTGGCCCATGAGCCTGAGCTGCCCAATTACACTCAATTCATCTACAATCCCTGTCAGTTTTTGGAAGGAGAGAGGAAACCAGAGCACCCAGAGGAAACCCATGCATACATGGGAAGAATGTGCAACTTCCTTACAAGCAGCACAGGATTGGAACCTGGGTCGCTGGCTCTGTAACATTATTGCACTAACCTCTTCGCTAACCTTGCCATCTTATATTGATGACCACTTTTGTTCTTATTCCTTTGCTGTGAGAATTTGATTTACATTATTGACTAGCAAGGCTGTTGAGTACACACTCAGTACTCCAAATGCCCATATTCACACAAGTGATACCTGAACTGATAAAGTTGATATCAAATCCCTTGGGTTCATTCAATGTCTATCGTCTTGGTCTCCGTCGGTCATGATCGACTACCTCTGGTAGTCACTGATTTGATTGGCAGCATCGACCGTGGCTACGGAGGGCGATCCTAGAACGGTGACTTCTGCCACAGCTGCTGCAAATATAGGGCATCATTGAATTGCTGTGCTCTCCGCTCCTCAAACTGACTCCAGATCACTCGTTCGCCTGGCTCCAGGTGTCGATGAAGAATACCTCGCCATTTGTTGTGGTCATCTGCTCTATCCTCCTGGCACTCTGGGTTGATTTTTTTAAGGCTTTCATGCGTAGCTTGGGTCAATGTAAATGATCATTATTCACAACTAAGAATCCCTGTGTTTATAATATTACTTACAGTAACAAAACCATTATTGTGCTTTATTTTGCTGTCCAATGAGAAAGTATGAATTATTTACTTGATAGTGTTAGCAATTAGAATATTATCAAGAAGCAATTTATATTAATTATTTCTACACTTTATCTACATTATCTACACTTTGTACTGTGAAGTTATTGAGATTTGTCCTGTGATATGAGACTTCATTATCATATACATAAGTACACTGCACAGATACAGTGGAACTCTTACTTGTTGCAGCCACACAGGTATGTAAAATATATCAAACACAGCAGGATAAATTAAATTACTACAAAATTCCATGAGAAAAACAAATGATAATGAATATGAAAGAATAGAACATAGAACACTACAGCCCTCGTTGATGTGCTGACCCATGTCTTCCTTTAAAAAGTATCAATTATCAGCCAAATGTAATCTTTCTAACAGACATTTTTTTAGATATTTACAAATTAGACATTTGGTTCGGTCCAAGCTTTCTGATTTCCCGTGAATTTCAAATACTAATATTCTTGATCTATTTGTTAACTTATGGTTTTATTTTCATGGTGGATTGATATCATGTACTTATAATAATTTAAGGATTTAAAATCAGTCTCCATGGCTGGGATCAAGAGCGATTGGGAATGAGATTTGAACATAACATTCTCAGATGAATATTGGTTCCCTTCTCTCAGCTTGATAATTGATTCCTCATTTTGTGCAAGACACTGTTTATTACAGTTTAAGGTGGTACACAAAACTCATATGTCCAAACTTAAATTATCACATTTATATGCAGATATTGATCCACTATTTGAGAAATATAAAAGTTTTGAAGCTGCTCTGATCCATATGTTTTGGGAATGCCCAAATTTAGAGAGATTCTGGAAAGACATTTTTCAAACTTGATTAACGGTTCTTAAAATTAATTTAGAACCTTGTCTGTTAATTGCTCTGTTTGGTTTTTCTCGAGACCCAGATAAACCCATATCTGCATCTCAGGAAAAATGTTTAGCTTTTATCACATTAATAGCCAGACAAGCAATCTTACTGAAATGAGAAGATGATTCATCCCCTACTCATACACAATGGATATATGATGTAATGTCCTATTTAAGTTTGGAGAAAATTAGATATAATACTTATGATAGAAAGTTTAAATTTATGAAGTTGTGGGGCTCATTCTTAGAATTCTATACTAAATGGAAGAATTAAGAATTATCCTGTGCTCCAGAGATTCACTGTCCAATGTCTGGGGGTCACCACTGGATCCATGTTTTTGTTTTAATTTATTATATAAGGTAACCTTGATTAGAGGGAGGGGGTACCAAAATGAGTGAGCCTGCGACCCTGGGATTCACTGCTGAACCCTCCAAAAGTGTCATGAGTCTATCAGCGAAACACTGAGGAAGATGTCACCACTCGCCTGGCCACCCCTCAGAGTCTAGGCCACAAGTCTCAGGAGTGCAATAAGGGATATTAACATCTAGTCCTACATGACATCCCAGACATAGTTTTTCATTTTTTTTCCCTTTCTTTTCACTTTTCTTTATTTGGCTTAGCTCAGAAAACAGGTTTAACGTGGTTTTACAGATCAATTCAAATTATTGTTTCTTATGTTTATTAAGAAATTCTCAACTTAGCTTCATCTATCTTTTTTTCTTTTTTGTGTTTACATGTATACAAATGATTTGCTATGTGCTTTCTTTTCTACAACTCTCCATGTGAGCTTATATGTTAAACTCAATAAAAATATTTTTAAAAGTACTAAACCCACCCTGAATAAATAAATAAATATTCACAGTTTGAGTTAATGCAAAAAATTAGATGTTTCCGTAGTATATTTGGATCATTTAGCCATCCTGGAGTGGATTATGGTTAGAATCACTGAGGGAGCTTCAAATGCTTCATTTTGCATGTAGAGGTGTGGGCCTTCTACCCAATGGTAGCAGGATGTGGCCAGGGTGTTGTGTTTATGATGTTCGCTGCCTTCCTGAGGAAGGGAGATCGAAGGCCATGATGAACTTAGCCACATTTGCTACTTTCCGCAGCCTTTCACATTCCTGGGCACTCAAGTTTCCAAACCGGACCATGATGCAGCCAGTCAGTGTACTTCCCACAGTACATCTGAGGGAGTTGGATACTTCAACAACGTGCCAACTCTCCTCAGTAAAGGTGTTGGTGTGCCCTCTGCTCGGTTATCTCAATGTGCTGGCTCCAGGTGAGGACCCTTGATATGTGAATTCTGAGGAATTTGAAGGTGCGAACCCACTCTACCACCATAATTAACAATATAAATTACCAAAGCTGACATATTGATTATTTTCTCTCATGAACTAGAAAGCTGGAATTCAAAACATTGATGAGAAGAGCATGTCATAACAGTATTAATTTATCACTCAGACTACCTGCATACGAAATATGGATCACTAAGCGATAGCATTCATTTTATGCCTATCACTGGACTTCCAAACGTTCAAAACGTACCGTGGGTATAAATTGGGCTGAAATGGCCTGTTACCGTGCTGTATGTCCAAATTTAAATTTAAATTAGTTTACTGGGCATTAAGCCCGTTAATATTGATTACTTTCAATTCACTGAAAGAATTGCCACTGACGATATTGTTTATCAAGGTTGTGTTTTGCAGTATTACAGGTTAGCAATGGTTGCTTAAATTGGTAGATGCATTGATACTTACGATATTGATTACTTTATGATTGGCTTTGATTACTTCCTCATTATTACCATATATAGTATTTTAATGCTGCCATTGTTGGGCATAGATTCGTTTCTTCTTGCTGACGATGCAATATTTTGCAGCATTGATTACCAGGACTTCTCCTATTGATTATTCCCTTACTACTTAGGCTGTCACCATTTAAATATTAATTACTAAGCATTTTGTATTTTGCAATTGTTATCATATTGATGCCTTTTTTTTCCCCTTGTTTTAATATTATGGAAGACTGCAGTTATTAGTTTTATTGTTAAAGAGCCCTTTTTTTTGTATATTGTTAAGGGACTTCCACCCATATTTTTGTTGAGTGTCCTCATACCTATTTGTTGCTTGTTGCAACGGACCATATTTCCAAGGATTGCTTTAATTTTTTTTTCATTTCAATTCAATCTTTGTTTGTTGTTAGCTGTGCTTTGCGTTAATTTTTTTTTGCTGAGCAATGGAAAAGGCCATTCTTCTTTCTGTCATTCTATGGTGAGGAGGGGTGGGATTTAGAATGAACCCACTGCCCTGGTGAAACCACAGACAAAGCTTTGACAGGCAGCTGAAACTTTCGGAAACAAAAAGAATCGTTCCAGTACCACTTTTTTTTAAAAATTGAAAAACTAATTAAAATTGCAAAAGTTAAAACATGTCAACAATTTATAAAATACACTACTTATGACTTTAATCTCACCCACATGCTGATGTAAAACACCCAGTGTCAGGTCCAATTAGGCTTGTTGGAGTTGGATGCCAAGGCACTCGGTTGGGACTTGGTGCAACACCATTGGTCTCCATGAGGCAGAGAGCCAATGGAAAATCACCTCTGAACTGCTGCCACCTCGAGGTAACAACTGTACACTTTCCCCCTCAATGTCTGGTGCATTACTGCAGTGAGCAAACTTCACTGGGGTGTTTATTTTCCTTCCACCACAAATTTAACAGCAAGGATGGGCTCATCAGTCTTTGGAGCCTGCCCCAACATTCAATTGGATCAAGACTGGTTGGATTAACTCAGCACCATTAACTTGACTTTGTAATCCTAACTTGATAAAAGTCCAGGATCGCACTCGTGCGATTTAATCTTATGGGAGGGTGGCCTCCAACTTTTCATTTTAAGGGGATTCCACCCCGAAAAGAAGTCGTTTATCCAAATCTTCGCCATCAACCACTTTCATTTTAACAGTTTCAGTCAGACTAGAGACTGCAACATATGATTTGCCCAGAATAAAAGTGATCATTATGTTTTATTGTCATATTTATTCACTGAAATTCACACTTGCTGGAGCTGATCAAGTACTTGTGAAAAAAAACCCATTTGCAATGTACATTTAAAATTCTAAATAAAGTATTCAATATATATTTATTGAACTAAAAAGACAAAATGCAAAAGATAGATGGATAATAAATATTAATCGTGCATGAAAAAAATGGTGTTGTAGCCGGCCGAGTGACCGCGCGGAACGACGGGCGAATCGCTGCAACAGTCAGCCATCCCAAGATGGCATGGGTCCTCCTTCACTACTGAGAAGAAGCCGGCGAGCTAAGGGAATCCCGCCCCTGCTTCCGTATGGTGCATCCCCGGCCAAGGAGTGATGCAGCAATGTGCTGACATCACTTTCGGAAGCCGGCGCACATGTCGCCAGAAGTGGGCGTTCCCCACGGGGCAACACGGCAAATTCAAACAATAAAGTCAGTTTTTAGTTCATCCTTGTACTGCGTGGATGTCTCTTCATTTCACTATAGTGTTATTATAATACAGATAAGTCCGTGTTGTGGCGTTCCAATTTCCAAGTGGAGGTTCAAGAACCTGACGGCTGTCAGAAAGAAACTGTTCTTGAACTTAGAGGCGCCGGACCTCAACCTTCTGTACCTTCTGCCCCAAAGTAGCAGTGAGAAACAGTTGTGACTAGAGTGATGAGGACCCTTTAGGATGTCAGCTGCTTTCCAGAGGCAGTGCCTCTCATCGGTATCTTCAGTGGGATGGGAAGTTGGGGCCTGTGATGAACCCAGCCACAGTTGCTCCCTCCCACAGCCTTCTGCACTTTATTTACCAAACCAGTTAATGACGCAGCCTGTCATCATCACCTGAGAGAGTGCCAGGCTGTTCCTGCCTTCTGGTCAAGGCGGAAATGGATTATTCCACACATTCTATTATCGACAGTACCTGACTTCATTAGTGAGATTTTGAATTATTTATTTAATATTTGCTCGTTTGGTCTTTATTAATTTATTATTGTGCTGGATTCCTGTCTTCATTGCCTTGAGAGCCTGTTTTAATTATTTATTTAATTCTCCATGTGCCTGTATTTATTATTGTAGAGAACACCCAAATTTATTGTTTCTTGTGCATTTATTATTTATTCCTCAGACAATATGTATTTCTTGTTTATTTATTTTTGAGGGTCTCTGCATTTATAACTTATTACTTCCTTTCTCCGTTTCTTATTGAGATTATCTGTACTTATTCCATTGCAAGATTTGTATTCATTACATATTCAATACTAATTCTGTTTTTATGCATTATTTATGTGGGATGCCATAGTTATTATTTAAGGTTTAGCGAGTCAGTATTTCATCATCGTCGTGATTCTCCTTCGAGTTTGAGGATGACGGCCTTGGTTCCATTGATCCAATTGTGGGCTCTGAAGTGGCTTATGAGTCCAAACTTGGCTTTGAAAGATCTTCCGAATTCAGGACAGGTCGTTTCAGATGGCAGATTGTTTCAGATGGCAGATCGGGCTTTGGTTGGTGCTGCCTCTCCTTCCATTTACTTATCTTTCCTTCTAGTTCTGCACATCTGTTGGCTTTGGAAGGAGCTGTTCCTTCTCAGATGATGTTTGCCAGAGTTTCCTGACCTTGCCATCGGGTTTCCCAATTGTTATAACCATTACAGTATGGAAACAGGCCATCTTGGCCTCTCTAGTCCGCACCAATATAAGTGAGCTCCACTCGTCCCACATACCTGCTCCCTGCCCATAACCCTCCAATCCCCTCACAACCATGCACTCATTCAACCTTCCCTTAAATAACAAAATTGACCCTGCTGCAACCACCTCTTCCGGAAGGTCATTCCACTCAGCCACCACTCTGAGTGAAGAAGATTCCTCTCATATTACTTCTAAAGTTTTGCCCCCTAACTCTTATCTTATGACCCCCCCGTTCCAATCTCACCTATCCTCAAGGGGAAGAGCCTATTCACATCCACTCTATCTATCCCCCTCATAATTTTATGTACCTCTATCTTTGAATTTCTTCTGTTGTCCAACTGTTTTATGTTTGCTTTCTTTAAGGTGGGAGTAGAAGATTCGTTTTGGCAGACATTCGTCTTCCATCCGATCAACATGACTGCTCCATCTTAGTTGGTTCTTAATGATGTAGGCTTCAATGCTTGTTATTTTTGCTTCATTTAGTTTTTATGCATTATTTATGTGGGATGCCATAGTTATTATTTAAGGTTTAGCGAGTCAGTGTTTATCCGCTATTGATAATTGAAGGAAGTATCCTGAATTTATTTTTGGAGGTGCAGCATGGTAAAGGTGAAGGTTCCATTATTGTCACGTAATATTACACTTAGAATGTGACGCACATGAAATTCTTTAACTTTGTCTCCCGTAAGGATGGCAGAGAGTCGCCATTTTGTCCAGAGCCCCTCACAGAAATGAGGTCCCAGTGAGGAACGAACTTATGACCCTCGGTCTGCAAGACCAGTGCTCTAACCACTGAGCTGTCAGAGCCTCTGTAACAGGCCCTTCCAGCCCACAAGCTCCTGCCACCAGATTGCACCCATTTAACCCACAATTGGAGAGTGGGAGGAAACCAGAGCAATCACGGGGATATGGGAAGAGTATGAAATCTCCTTCCAAACAATGCCAGATTTGTCCCCAGTTCGCCGGCGCTGTAATAGCATTATGCCACCTGGGCCAGCCATAATACTCTTTTTGTAACCCAATTTGGTAACATTTACAAGGTGACATCCATGGACACCATTTGTTATTTGTCACTGAGGTATCCCATCTCTTTATAATAAATTCAAATTCACTGATTTGTGCATTTATCCAAGTTGCGGAAGTGTCTATATCTTTGAGGGAATCAGTATTTATTCTGTAGTAGCATTTGAGTCACTATTTATCACCCGATTATTTCTGTTCTATCTGTAATCATTATATTAATGTATTATTGAGGGAAACCATATATTACTCATTTATTATTGTTGGGGGAGTTATTCATTCATCTGCAAAAGAGCTGATGTTATCCAATTACATGCGACTGATCCATGAGAATTTATTATTGACAATTTCTGCACTTTTATTTACTATTTAATGCTCATATTATATATCATCAAGAATTCATTAATATATCTATAAATATTAATTGGAGCTTCTAGTAATTCTGCAATTTGCCTCTACTTATTGTGCATTACCAATGAGGGGTTTATTTATTATGATCTAATTTGTTTCCGATGTAGACTTTATTTTCTAATTATTTATTATGAAGAGTATTAATGATCACTCAGTGGAAAGTTTCCATTTGTTGCTGCTCAAACTGGACGGAGAAAATATTCAATCGATAGATTTGAGAATGGCTGTCTTTTGTATGCATTCATAAATTCAAGCTCAGGTCGTGAGTGAGATTTAAATTCCAGTTAGTCAACTACATTGTCATTGGATTGTACAAGTGAAACCTGACAAAACAGTGTTCTCTGGTCCTCGGTGCAAGACACATAGACACACAACCAGACATCACACACATACTGACAAGCAATATATATGCAGGACAAGTATTGTCTCAGATGATCAGTGTGAGCCATTCCTTAGGTCGTTCAGCATTCTCACTGCCCGTGGGAAGAAGCTGTGGTTCTGGCTCTGATACTCTGATACTCCTGTATCTCTTCCCCGATGGGAACAGCTGAAAGATGCTGTGTGCAAGGTGCCCTCTTCAGACAACGGTCCCCGGTAGGTAGATCACATCGATTAGGTGGGAGGGGGGTGATGGAAGGGAGATTCCAGTGATCTTCTCTGCCACTCTTATGGTCTGTGGATTGACCTCCGATCCATTTCTCTGCAGCAACCATACCACACTGTGATGCAGCTGGACAGGATGATCTCAATGATGGCTGGTAGCCTTGCCCACTTCAGTCTTCTTAGGAAGTGCAGTCTCTGTTGTGTCTTCATGTCAAGAGAGGAGATGTTGAGTGTCCACGACTGGTCACTAGTTAAAGTGAACTCCAAAGTACTTGGTGCTCTCCACTCTCTCTACTACACTCTACTACAGAATTGTTGATGTGTAGTGGAGGGTGGTCATTCCTGGTCTTCCTGAAGTCCACGATCATCTCCTTCATCTTCTCCATGTTGAGACTCAGGTGAGAGCTTCCCAATCGTAGATACAGAGTAGCAGGTTGGGGCTTTCACCATTGTGAGGAGCCAAAGTGGCCATCTTAATTCCAGGGTTTAGAGTGGGAGTTGGAAAAGTCAGGTACACAGTGAGATGTTTAAAAGGAATAAACGAACGATGATTGCGCTCACAGCATAAAAAAAAGTGCAAAATGATAACTTGGAAAACGGAGGCAACCTTAAAAATACAACAATGGTGTATAGAAATTAACAAGTGTATTTCATTGTAAAAAAAATCTAAAGGACAAATATACTTTATTTAAATAAATTTGGGAACCATACATAGAGTATACTAGAAACCATTGATTTCAGACCTACAGTGATAAGATACAAGTACGAAAATACTTAAATATGGAATTTTGGATGACATGATTTCTTTTTCTTCTTTTGTGTTCTTTTAGTGTTTATTTTTCTTTTTTTATTTCTTGTTTTACATTTTGGGGTGGGAAGGGAGAAAAATGAAAATGTCTGTGTATATTTTAATGATGAATATTTGAATATATTGTTATTGACATGGTTCACGGTGAAATAATAAATAAAAAATTATATTAAAAAGGAATAAATGAGGTATCAAGGAAGATTCAGCTGCAGATGAAGGTCAAATGCAGAGTGATTAGATCCAGAATGAACCTCTGCTTCTGAGTGGGTGAAAGATAGAATGAGGGATGATGCAGGATGTTCTCAATGATAGAGTTCAGATACGGAACTCAGGTACCAAGGTGAAATCAGCAAAAGGATGATATTTAGGCACAGAAGGATGAGATCCATGATGAACGCATGGGAGGGCAAAGCTGCTCCACCAACATGCCTACCCAGGCATATCT
This sequence comes from Narcine bancroftii, assembly GCF_036971445.1. Classification (NCBI taxonomy): domain Eukaryota; kingdom Metazoa; phylum Chordata; class Chondrichthyes; order Torpediniformes; family Narcinidae; genus Narcine; species Narcine bancroftii. Next base: position 282,230,494 of record NC_091471.1, read on the forward strand.
CCACACATCCCCAGTCAAGATCTATGATAAGACATGGATCATTTCTGCATTCAGGAGCCGGCTCTGGATGAAGGTGGGCATTGATGACAAATGTCACCATCACCCTACAATGGGCCAGCAAAACTGATGGTTACAGCCAACTGAGCTCTTGTGGATGCTGGCAACCATCGATATTTGCTTTCACTCCAGATCCATGGTTTCCTGAAGTGTATAATGTCCCAATTGGAAGTGCAGAGATAGGATAGATGCAAATCCACTGGTAGGACAGGCCAATCCGGGTGCAGGGCAATGGGATGAGGCAGAATTAATAGTTCGGATCACACTAGATGGGCCAATGGCTTATTTCTGTGCTGTAGTATTCCATGGTTCAATAAATGTTGGCATTCTCTTCTAGAAACATATCTTCAGCTTTAAAGTCCTGATCCCCGCAACCAGTTCAATGGATGGGCCACTCACACACTGCCAGCCAGGGTAGACAGTGATAAACTCTTCCCCATGGAAAAGGCACTGAAGATCAGAAGGCAGAGGTTGAACAGAGTGGGAGAAGAGGGTTGGAGGGGGTCTGAGGAAAGATTATGTTCTCAGCCAGTGAGTAGTTGAACATTCTGTCTGAGGTGGTGATGGAGGCAGAGAAACCCATAGAATGTAAAGAAGCATCTGGACAGGCAATTGAATCCCCAAGGCACAGAAAGCCATGGACCAAGTGCGGGCAAATGGAATGAATAGGGTCTTGATGAGTGCCAATGTTGTGGTGGGCCAATGGATCTGACCTCTGATACAAAACACTGCTCAAATAAGGGCAGAATGATTAGATGCAAGATGGAATTCAGATACGGAAACTAACTTGATTAAGAATATAGAGTGGTGTGACAGAATATAGATATGTTTTTGGGGAGATAAATTGTGAAAGGTTTGTTAGTGTAGGTCACATACAAGCACTTTAAAACAGATCCTATTTGAAATACTGAAGCTCTGCCAATGCTAGACATATTGGCCCTACAGCCTTTGCAAGAGCTTTGGAGAGTGCCCAATGGACTTAACTAATGGATTGTTGTTTACAAAAAGACAACAAATGAAAGAGCTTGTTGGGGCCGCCTTCTATCTGGAGGGGATCTTGCTGTTCTTAGAGGGTCATGTGGTTTTGAAAGCAGAGAGAGTCAAACAAGCTTTCTCTCAGAGAGAGAGAGAGATCACTTCTTCAGTGTAACAGTCAGCAGGAAAAACTGGGAATGGAACAGGACAAGCTGGCAAGCTTGTGAAAAACCCCATTTGGAAGACGGGTTGTGAGTGCTTAGTTCAGCCTGGTCATGCAAGAGGAGAGGACTGGCTGCCTAATGTTTCACTTGGAATAAGAGAAACAAGAAAGCACTCTGTGGTGACCTGAAAGAAAGAAGTTATCATCTGGAGAACCCTAAGGGTGCAAGTTTCTTCGGCAAGGCACTGAAGTGACTGGGTGTCCAGCATACAACAAATCTCTCTCTGAAAAATGGCAAGAACCTTCCTGAGTGGTAACCATTTACCTTTCAAGCACCAAAGCCTGGTGAACTTTATAAATGTTAAATTCTGTGCACAGTATAAGAATTGTCTGCACCCAGTGAACTTGGAGGAATGAGAAATGAGATTGGTCTGTGAACCAAAGTCTTTTCTGAACTTACACACACACATTACATAAACGTGCGGTTAGAATTAGACGGGGGTTAAGTTAGGTTAGTTACATTAAGTTAAAGTGTGATTCTGTTTGCAAGTTTAAAGATAATTAAAAGCAACTTTTGTTTAAGTGACCATTTGTCTTGGTGAATATCTATTGCTGCTGGGTTTCGGGATCCTCTGGGCTCGTGACAGCGGTAAAACACAGAACATCCAATTATACAGCTAGAGTTATAAATGTTATTTTTAAAATTAAATTTAGAGGTATAGCATGGTAACAGATCTTTTCAGCCCATGAGCCCCTGATGCCCAATTGACCTGATTAACCCACAAAACTGTATGCTTTGGAGGGTGGGAAGAAACCGGAGACCCCCAGAGGAAACCCAAGCAGACAGGTGGGGAAATGTACAACAGCACCCTTACAGACAGTGCTGGTCATTGGCGCTGTAATAGTATTGCTCTGACCAATATGCTAACCGTGCCACCCAAGAATGATGAAGTGGTTAACTGTAAAATAAAGCTCAGATATCAGGTGGTTATGTCAATAACAAGCCAAGTGGTTAGAGACAGAATAAAATTTGGTTTAATAATGAAAAAAATCCAAAATAAACGTCATGCCAGAAATCCAAAATAATACTGAGTCTGTGAAGACATAAAAGGTTAACTTTTGAAGTATGAACTTGCATAGAACCAGGTCAAGTCAGAAATTAAGTACAGTTGAAATGGCAGAGAAGATAAAGTGGCGGAGACAACAAATGCCGTTTCTCTGAAAAGATGCAGACTAAGATAATGATCCTAAGTAGTTGTTTTATATATTGTACAATCCCTTCGAGGAACAAAGAGATCTTGAAGTCCAAGTTTATAGATCCCTCAGATTGCCGCACAAGTTAATAGGGTGGTTCAGAAAGCTTGTTGCGTGCTGGCCTTCATCAGTTGAGTGATAGGATTCCAGAGCTGTGAGGTAATGCTGCCAGTCTATCAAACTCTGATAAAACCACACTTGGAGTATTCTGTTCAGTTCTAGTCACACCGTAACAGAAAGGGCGAAGAAGCTTTAGAGAGGGCGCAGAGGAGATTTACCATTATGTGTCCTGGATTAGAGAGCATATCTCATGAAGCAAGGTTGGCAGAGGGAGGGCTTTTCTCTTTGGAGAGACCAAAGATGAGAGGTGACTAAATAGAGATGTATACGATTATGAGAGGCAGAGACAGAGTGGGCAATCACCCACCTATTTCCCTGGCGACAATAGCAAATAGTAGAGGAGATCTGTTTAAGGCGAGTGGAGGAAAGTTCGATGGAGACATCAGAGGTAAGTTATTTTTACACAGAGAGTGGTGGGTGTCTGGAATGGTGGTAAAAGCTGTTACAATAGGTACATTTATAAAAGACATATTGGCACGTGGATTAAAGAAAAATAGAGAATTATGTGTCTGAGGTTGAGAAGGCTTAGGCTGTCATAGAGTAGTTGTCCATGGGGCTGTCTCGAAGGGGCTGTATTGTGCTGTTATGTTTTATGTTCTATATGTACCAAAGTTCTTACTTGCTGAAGCTGGACAGTGATCCATAGTGTAAATCCTGTCCTGGTTTAACCTCACCAAATATATCACTTTGCACTTATCTGAGTTAACTTCCATCTCCCATTCCTTCGCTCGCTTTCCCTGCTCAACTCTATCCTTTTGAAATCTTACACAACTTTCTTCACTGTCCACTGTACCACCAATGTTGGTATCGTCCACGGCACCCAATTCTCCTAACTTAACCCTGCCCCAAATCATTAACATATATGATATAAGAAAAAGGGTCATGGGCTGTGAGAGAAGGAAGGGGCAGGACAACATTGTGGGCTGAAGGGCCTGCCCTCTGCAGCAGTGTTCTGTGTTTGATGTATGTCCAGCTGCCTATCCATATAAATGACATGCTCCAGATTTCAGGTAAGATTTAGATATTGGGCTGAGAGGTTAAGTCCTCAGAATAATGTGAGTCAGAAATTGCCCAGTATGCTGAGGAATTAACCACCAGATCTAAAAATATGTGGTAAAATCAAGGTAATGTACAAAGGAGAAGCCAAACCCACAAAAATGCTCTCTCTCTTTCTCTCTCTCTCTCTTTCTCTCTCTCTCTCTCTCCCCCCCCCACACCCATACACAAATGCACACACCCCCACACACAGATACCCACTCAAACTCAATCACATGCACACTCACACAAACACGCTCATACACAAAATTATACACACTCACACACATAAATTCACATGCACTCGCACTCCCTCGCGCGCGCGCGCGCGCGCACACACACACACACTCACACACACACACACACACACACACACACACATGCGCACGCACAAACACGCAAGCACCCACAGGTTAAATTCACAATAAACCACAGTGAGAACTGGATACACTACGAAACTCAGGTTCACAGAAGAAGTTATGAACAGGACAAAAATAAGGCAGAGTGGTAATAACTGACACATCCCAGGCTACAGAGTGGGAGTGAGTTTCAAGATTAATCCCAAGAAATGTATGTGTCAGTGTGGAATAATGCTCATTCAGAGAGATTAAAAAATGCAAAAAAACTCAAATGCAGAAATAAAAGTTATGTACATAGTTTTTATATACAGAGAAAAAAACAGCAGGATTAGATTAGTTGTATCCACAGTTAAATTTGGGTACAGAGTGCTCCTATTTACAGTGTCGTAATTCTCCGAGGAGTCTGAGGAGACTTGGTATAAGCATGGCAACTCACATCCAAACATAACGCACATACAGTACATATTTATATATATTTAACATTAATATTATTTATAAACTGGACAGTTGAGTCTCCTCCAGTTGTTTTTGCAGTTCATCAGTCGTTCAGCAGTCTCATTGCCTATGGGAAGAAGCTGTTCCTCATCCTGGCGGTTCTGGCTCTGATACTCCTTCATCTCTTTCCCAACAGGAGTAGCTGGAAGATGCTGAGGGCAGGCTGGGAAGGTCCTCGCTGATTTTAAGAACGATCCCTACATCGATGGGGTAGAGTGAGACCCCCTTTGATCCTCCCTGCTGCTTTTATGGTCCCGTGGATTGACCTCCGATTCAATACTCCACAACAACCGTTCCACACTGTGATGCAGCCGGCCAGGGCAATGCAGCACCTGTAGAAAGTTGACAGGATGGTGGCCAGTAGCCTTGCCCGCCTCAGCCTTCTCAGGAAGTGCAGTCGCTGTTGCGCCTTCCTGACAAGTGAGGAGATCTTGTGTGTCCAGGATAGTTAAGTAGAGTCTGAGGAACTTGGTGCTCTCCACTCTTTCCACTACCAATCTATTAATGTATTATGGAGGGTGAACATCACTGGTGTAGTTCCTGGGGGGCATGTTAATGGCAATGGTGCTGGGTGGTATAATGATTACCTAACACCACAATGAATAGCAATGAAGTGTATAGGGCAATATGACATGAAGACAGGTACTTTTGCGATGTCGGAGTAGATTAAAGACTTTGCACTGTTTTCCTATGTATATATTTTTTATTGTGAATAAACTTTATTTTTATGGGATGAGAAAAAGATTTGCTTTTACAGACTGTGGATTTACAAAGAGTGAGTGGAGGAGGATGGAAGGGTTCTTGTTAGGGTTCGTCCCCAGCAGCTGTGTGACTTACGGGCCGTTCCGCACAGAGACGGCATCTGGAGGTGCTGCAAGATCACCATCTCAGTGAAAGATGCTCTTTGTTCTTTCTAAAGCCTGTTGGTCTTCCAGCACACCGGGATGTTGGGGCTGCCGACTGGTACATTCCAGGCTGCAAGAGTGCGTGGAAAGGGCCCGTAACTTCCAAGTTCCTGAGAGTCCATATATCAAAGGATTTCCCATGGAGCCAGTCATGAAGAAGTCACAACACCAGCCCTACTTTTGAAAGTGTCTGAGCAGACTTGGCGTGTCATTGAATGTTCCATCAGACTTCAAGGGGAGCATTGCGGGAAGTACAATGACTAGTTGCATCATGGCCTGGTCTGTTAATTCAAGTGTCCAGGAATAGAGAAGGCTATAGAAGATAGCAAAGATAGCCAGATCCATCACAGGCTCCAACCTCCCCGTCCGCTGAAGACATCGACGTGAGATGCTGCCTCAAGAGGGCAGCCAACATCATAGAGGACCCCCATCACCCTGGCCACAACCTCTCCTCACTGCTAGCTCAGAGAAAAATGTATAGAAACCTGATTCCTGCACCACTAGGTTCAAGTACAGTGTTTTTTTTCTAACAGCTATCAGGCTCTTGAATCTCCGCATGCTCTAATCCTAACCATAATCTACTCCGACGTCGCAAAAGTACCTGTCTTCAATTTGAAATTACATTTTTTTTGTCAAGGTTCCTTTTATTGTCATAAAAAGGCAATACACATGACATACTTCAACTTTTGTCTCCCAAAAGGCAAATGAAGAGTCATCATGAGCATTGCCCGGTCCCTAACAGTAAGAGAAAGAGAAGCAAAAGAGAGTAGTCAGAGACATTCGGGGTGGGGTTTATATACAAAAGGCACAAAATTGCCTGCTCAAGTTTTTTTTTTAAAAAAGGCAATTATACAGGGGTGAATTGTGAGGCGGCTGCCAGAGCTGAGGGAGGAGGGCTGAGAAGTGCAGTAGCGCCGCGGGCCGCCGTGATATCAAACATACACGCCGGGAAGAGAAAGCAGCCTCCACTTGGCGGTGGTGACTAAAGAGCAGGTGAAGATCTGTGCAAGCAGTCTTGGGCCTCAGGCAGATCTTCTGTGCCGCGTAATTGCCTTTTTTGACCATGTGGGGTCTTTAAAGTTCGTACTTTTGGGTCATGGGCTGACGGCATCATCAGCCCTTTCCTCTGGAGCCTCATTCATGGGCATTCCTTTAACGGAGAAGATGGAGCAGCTTCACCCCATCTCTGAGTCCACCCCCCCCCCACCCCTCACCTCGGCAGATGGAAGATGGAGTGAGTTTGACCAGTCAATCCTCCTTCAGGATTTTTATGGAGGTAAGTGAAGTGATTTAAAGACAGGGAATTTCTGTTTTACAATCACTTTCTTTTCACTATAAAAGAGCCCATTGAGTTCCCGTCATTTCGCCTCCTGCTCAAACCATTGGTAGTGCAAGCTCCAGATCCAAACCTCCAATACGATTAGGCTCTTCAGGAGCCCTTCTTGCCCCCTTGAATCCTGATTCTGATACCTGGTCCCCATGACCCAGTTTGCAGCACCCCGCAGCCTGTGTGGGCCCTTCGACGACCAGCTGCCAACCATCCACAGCCTATGTGAGTCCTTTGGCTGCTGAACCACTCGCTGGTCTGCTGCCATGGTCACCTTCCCTTGGAGAGTCATCTCCCATGCTTCCCCTTCTCAATGGGGTTTGTTCTCCCAGTGCTACTCCCCCGAGTCTGCAACCACCCCCACCGCCCCCCTCATGTTACGCTGCACAGAATAAGTGCCTCTGCCTTGAGCACAGGCCTCCATGGTTGCAAGATTTTTTTTTTAAAAAGCATTAGCAACAGAGCCAGAGGCATCAGGACCAGGCAGTCGGACCCTGCAGAGCATCACTGTGTCTCAGCTCCCTGCTCTCCCGGGTTCACAACCCCAGATGATGACTTTCTTTCCCATTTCTGGAGTCTTTTAACTTTCAGAATGTGATGGAATGCACAAGAATAACTGTTCAACAAGGAAGGGTGATTGCAATGGAGCAGCTAAGAATAAACCCACCAGGCTTGACAACCTGAAGCCCAGGGTGCCCAGCACCCAACTGGATGTCTGGGATTTTCAGGAGGACAGAAGAGAGGGTATGAAAGGAAGAGGTCATTTCTGGAACTTCCCAGACCCCTAATTGACAGAAGCGCATTTCCTTGTCTGTCTTCCTTTATCCTCTGAATGAACACATCCTCTAAACGGCAATTTAAATGTATTCTGAGTCCTTACAGAATCCAGAAGACCAGAAAATAAGAGCAACTGTATGATAGGAGACTGAAACCATCTCCAACCTTAGCACAAATGCAAATTGGAAAAAAATAGTCCTCCTGTTTTTTTAATATATTTTTCTACCCTTCACATGGAAAGAATAAATCTGTTGTAAAGGCAACCTGTTAGCCCATTCACGTCGTCTTTCACAGTGTGGTAATTCCTTTCATAATAAACAGTCGTCACCGTGTGCCAGATAAACAGAGCAGACAGTTTCAATATTTTAACATGCGATAACATTTCTGGGATGCAGGGGGCAATTTCCATATTACTGCAGGCTTTTTTTTAAACTCGAAGCAGATTGATATTTATGACACTTATTCTTTCCACATTCTGACAAAGTGGAGGGAAGATACAATTCTTTGCAGTGATGGCAGTGAATTTTGTAGGCTGCGCTTAATAATAATAATGTGTGTGTGTGTGTGTGTGTGTGTGTGTGTGTGTGTGTGTGTGTGTGTGTGTGTGTGTGTGTGTGTGTGTGTGTGTGTGCACGCAAGCGCGTGTCTGTGTGTGTATGCTTGTGCGTGTGTGTGTGTGTGTGTGTGTGTGCGCGTGCGTGCATGTGCATGCCTGTGTAATGTGTACATGTGCGTGCATGTGCACGTGAGTGTGTGTTGTTGTGCCTGGGCCTCTATGCATGCGCTGCCAGTGTGCGTGTGCACATGTGTGTGTGTGTGTGTGCGCGCGCGCGCGCATGCCTGTGTGTGTGTGTGTGTGTGTGCACATGTGTATATGTGTACCCGTGTGTGTGTATGCATGCATATGCATGCATGTGTGTACTCGTGTGTGCATCAGTACAGAGCATAGCCAAGTGACGGGTTGGCAGTCAAACTCTGACATGGCCCAGCTGGTGGGCCAACACCACAAAAGGCCACCATGATGCTCACCTCTCCGCACTCTCCTCGTGCTCCTTGTCCGAGACTTGCAGCAAAACCTGTGGTCGAATGTGGCCTCTAGGGAGCTGGGCCAGCCATTCCTTCCAACTCTGTGCCCACATCACCCTGGTGTCTACTTGCATCTGTGCTGATGGGCACATTCGTGAAGTTAAGCGATGAGGTGAACCAGGTGTTTGTTCCGAGGGCTGGGGGAGATCCCCCTGGCAGCTGGAAAATGCACTTCTGAAGGGCAGGGTGATTGGTGGGGAGAGCTGCGGCCCCTGGCAACTGAAGGAGAAGTTGCCGGGGGAGCGGCCAGACCTTACAGCAGTATTATGACATCTCTCCATAAGCCTGTCGCTTCCCCACCCCCCCAAAAGGAACGTGCATGGCTTAGTTTGAATAAACGGCAGTTACTGATTTACTTGCTTGGTGTGGACAGCATTTATTTCAACAGCTCTGCCTTTAGCAGAGCTACAAGTTACCCAAAGGTGTTCCATGGCATCTCCAAACTTACGACGCTTCATTCCTCCAAGTTGCCAACTCAATGTGGCTCCTCCCTCACCTGCCTCCACACTGGTGCTGCCTGCTTTTTCACTGCTTGTTCTCCTGTAGAAGATTCCGGAGTGAGCTGTTCAACACATCGCAATAAGTCGGAGTGACATCCTGGGTTATTTCAGAGAAGAAGCAGATTGCGGTGCTCACGCTGGACCACCAGTGGTTGCTCAAGGCAATCCAGTGGCATCACTAGGGTTGGTGTTACTCAGTGCGGTGACTCATGGTGTCAACCCGACCTCCCCACCATGGACCTCCTCCCGTCCCGTCCCAGACCATACAGAATCTTTAATAATGTTTTTGTACTAAATGTTACTTGTAAATTGTAATTCCCGAATATCACTGATGTAACGGCCATAATAGTGAGATAAACAACTATCAAAATTACAATTACACCTTTAAATTACAATCATATGCATAGCCTCAATGTATTTACATTTGCATAGTTTCGTGTGGTTAAAGTGAATATTCGGTAAGAAAACATTTTATTAATTACAACATTGTTAGTAACCGAGCGGAAGCCTTTTTCGATTTTTCTCCTTCTTTTCCTTTAATTACTGCTTCATTCTCGAGAAAGTTATTGATATCGGCTCACAAATTCTAATAACCACAGTAATGTAGCTAAAACAGCAAGAAATTTGATAAAGGCAGTGACTATAAAAATGGCAGCAGCAGCGAAAACAACAGCGCATGCTGATGAAACCACGCGATCCGAAGCATCATTGTCATTTGCAAATAATGACCGGAGCGCGCTAAAAGGTTCAAAAAGTAAATTAGCTTTGAGTTTTAGCCTTATAGGTATATTGATACATGTAAGCTGGGCTTGCGAAAAATGTTTTAGTTGTTACAACTAACTACAGCAGGGGTGTCAAACTCAAATTCACGGAGGTCCAAAAATAAAAACTTGAGGGCCGAACTAAATATTTATTGAAAATTTTCAACAACATCTGCATGTTTTCTCTTCTTTCAACATATGTAATGTTAAACTCTTTCTTATTAAAATAAATGTTTAATAATAGTTTTGGATAAACTCTTTCCAGAAGCATTAACAAATGAGAAATAAAATATTCATAAATAATATTTCTCTATAGAGGATTTGTCAAATGTTGCTAGTGTGCTGTCGAATAGTAAAATCTGAGGGCTATTGAGAATGTGAGAGAATAACATGATTCCTGAAACAATCAAAAATGGGTGACTGATTGTGGGCATGAACTCTAGCAGGGTTATTTGCCATGCCCTTTTTCCATTGGTACAGATATCCTTTGATTTACACACTTTTCAAGTTTTATGCCTAATGAGCTTGTATCCAGGTGCAGGACCATTTTTAACCAGGAATATATTTATCACTGTGACATGAAACTATTGGAAGATCGTTTTATCCTGAGATTAAAGTTCATAATACTTACTCAGGCCTGTGTGCGGGAGGGCGGGGTTTGCGGGCGATCGGGTTGGACAACGACAGTGCAGGGGCATCGACTCTCGCTGCAGGGCGGCATCTCGGAGGATCAGCAGCCCCGTCACCGTGAGTCGCGGATCGGCCTGCGGCAGGGAGGGGGAGTGGGCAACGGTCCTGGCGAGGTCAGGCCCGAGGCCTCCGGTTCCGGGCGCTGGGAAGCGGCCTTGGCTTCCCCTGACACCGGCCAGGCCCCAAAACCAGAGTCCACGGTGAGACCCTGCAACGTAAACAGAGGAGGTGGGGGCGATTAGCGGGCTGACGCCAATGCATTCTGGGATTTGTTGTATTATTGTGCATGCGCTATACTGGCGCGGCGGCCAGCGGGCCACCTCTAATACATTTTTGAAATGATCTTGCGGGCCAAATATAAGGGCCCACGGGCCAGAGTTTGACATGTGTGCCCTATGCCATCGGAACTCTGTAATTAGTAAGGGACTGGTTAAGGTGGGATGTGAGTGGGAAGGAAAGGGTGAGAATCACTGCTCTAGACCCAATTGTTACTGAAATATTTTGCTGGAGAAAAATTGTCATTGGCCCATTTCCTTTAGCGTTCTGAAACCATGCACATGACGAGTCAATGAGGGATGATTAAAGCAGTGGTCTTCAAACTTTTTCTTCCCACCCACAGACCACCTTAAGCAATCCCTTACTAATCACAGAGCACCAATGGCACAGGGACGTGAGTGGAAAGAAAAAGGTTGAGAAATGTTGTATTGTGGTAACTCTACATCTGATTAGGTTAATTGTTAGACGAGTGGTCAGAGAAAGACCCCCTCCCCCCCACCCCAAGAAAGGCTTAAACAACAGGAACAAAATAAGCTTCCGTCTCACTGCTCCCAATCTTACACACAGTCCTGATGTGGAATGTGGGGTCGCAGCTCCACGTTCACCCGAGTTCAGGTGCTGTCTGTGTGGAGTTTGTACGCTCTCCCCTCGTCTTGGACCAACAGGTCGGTCGCCTGACGAAGGCACCCGAACCCCCCGTTGAAACGCCGGCGTCCGGGGCAGTGGAGGAATTGGCTGAGAAGAGCGCGTTGCTCCCACCCCCCTCCCATGGTTGGAGAGGGATTAAACTGCGATCTCACGGCGCCGGGCTCGTCTCCAACAAAAGGAGCGGGAGGCAGGGTCCGCCGCGCATGGAGCAAGGGGGAAGGCATCGCCAACGAGACGATCGGTCCGGTGTCGCCGCTGAAGCGCAGACCCAGCGAGGATGGTCCCCAACTCCAGCCACGTCTATGTGTCCGGGAGCCGGGCGGGCTGAGTGCGGCACTCCGATCCCCGGGATTCGGGACTCTGAGATCCCTCCACACCTCCGGCATCTTCATTTTCACCTTCAGTGTGCATGCGCTATACTGGCGCGGCGGCCAGCGGGCCAACTCTAATATATATTTAATATGATCTTGTGGTCCAAATATAATTATATCGCGGGCCAAATTTGGGCCAGAGTTTGACATGTGTGAACTACAGGGATATTTTAATTTAAAAAAAATACATTTCCACTGAAACACTGCACAAGAAATTTTATAGACAGTCATTTTGATGTCACCCCCTCTGCTGGTGTCACCTGGTGCGGTCCGCACCCCCCGAGGGATGCCAGTGAGACAATCCTGCCTGATTGTAGTAAGTTTTGGAAGTGTCGCATGGAGCAATGTGTGATTCTAAGGTATGCCCATTGATCTTTCCCATATGAAACCTCACAGTGGACCCAGGGCTGTGGGATTCAAAGGTTCCTTTTTATTGTCATTTAATAATTCATAAAATATGTAATATTACATGATATTCTTCAACGTTTGTCTGTTGTAAGGCCAGGAGAATTGCCCGCCACCCCTAAAATTAAGAAAAAGAGGAGCAGAGAATCCCTTCAGTGTTGGTGAGTGTCTGTGGATTTGCACCCCCACAGCCCTCCCGCACCTTCTGCAGCTGCACAAATTCCAGTTCAAACCGTCGGCAAGCCGAGCTCCAAGTCCAGACCTCCAATAGGATTAAGAAGCCTTCAGGTCTCAAGGCAGTTCGGGAGCCCTCCTGGCCCTCAGAACCCTCTTGAATCCTGGTTCTGATACCTGGTTCCCATGAGGTAGTGTCCATCAGCCCGCAGCCTGCATGACTCCTTCAACTAGCAGCCTGTAGGATTTGAAGATTCGTAACACCCTGCCCCCCACCTTTCATATAGCACATGCTAGGGTACTGTTAAGCCCCCTGCCCCTTTGCAGGTGGAAGCCATCCTTTTTTCCCATCCAACTCCCCTATCAATGCCTCAAACAGATCTAGGAAAGCAGTGTCTACCTCTTCCATGGTTTCTCTGCTGTCTGCTGCGGGATAACTGAGAGGAACATGGTCAATACAAGAAATGGTGAAGAGGGTGGGCAGGATATTTGCTTCAAGAGCTGGGGAGTCATGTCTAAGAGCAGGAGAGGTTATGTTACTTTATCCATTCCCTCTGACTCCCCCCAGATTCGAGCACTCACCTACACAATCTGGTCCATTTACCCACCAGCCGCACACCTTTGGGATGTGTGGGAAGGTGGAACACGAGGAAGAAGCCCGGGGAAACGGACAGCACCAGAGGTCAGGATTGAACTGGGATCACTGGGAGTGTGAGGCAGTGGCTGACGAGCTACAGCTCTGGGCTGCCCCATTTGCAGACGAATCAAGATTTTACAAATGTCCACTGTGAACTGAGAGATACAGGAAGCACCGTGCAGACAAGAAAGATAGTAGTCAGCGCAATACACTATTTCAGTGCTAGCAGCCCGGATTCGAATCCAGTGTGCTGTCTGTTAGGAGTTTGCACGTTCTCCTCATGCCTGTTTGAGTTTACTCCAGGTGCTCTATGTTTCTCAGACATACAGGGTTAGTAGGTTAATTGGCCACAAGTCACACGGGGTGTATTTGGGCAGTGTGGGCTGGAAGGGCCTGTTACTGCACAGTACCTCTGAATTAAATTAAATTAAATATTTCAGGTACAAGAACTTTCATCGGAACTGGGAAAGTGAAAATTTTACTTTGAAGTTGGGGAAAGAGTGAGAGGAGGGATATGAAAAAGGCAAAGGATATCTCTGAGGGGGTGAGCCAATGTTGACCGAGAGAAAAGTGCAGGAGACACGCTGTTGGTGAAGTCATCTGATTGATAGATAAATGAGGACAGTTGAGTTGTATGAGGGAAGGGACATAAAAACTATGTTACGCAGGTCCAAGTTCCGAGAATTAAACAAAATGAAAAATACCCAACAGATCAGCAGTTGGTATGACAGGTGATGCCAGGCACCTTTGGTCTGCTCCAGAGAGAGCGAGTTACCTGGATTTGTTGGATTCAATGTGAGGGTAAAGGAGAAAGTGGTGCCAAGAGTAAAGATTTAATTTCTGGGTAAGTTGCATAATGAGAAGATGATGTAAGACAGGAACCAGGGGAAGAAATTAAAAGGGAGAAATAAAGCAAGAATGTGAAAGGAAATGTTATGGGGGTGGCGTGGGTCATCAGAGGGAAGGATGGATACCAACTTAATAGATCTCACTCCCCAAAGCAATATGTATGAGGACAGGTGAGTCACTTTTCTGCTTTTTTAGAGCAAGTCAACAACGAAGGCCTGCGAGCGACGACTTTACACCAAAGGATCAGGGCTGAGGTATGAGATTTTGCCCATGGACCTGTGTCACATCCAAACTGTATTAATTTGATTTGGTTCAGTTTCGTTCAGGGTTAAACCCTGCTGCTGGTAATCATTAACTGGAGCACAGGCTCTGTGGAGAGAAGAACTGTGTAAACGGAAGCCTGTGGGCCCAATCCGGCCTGGATTGATCATTTCATCCAGACCGCAAGATTCACTTTTTAATTATCAAGATATGAAAATCTTTCAATTTTTTTTATCACTTTTAATTTTTTCCCATTGAGGTCGCATGGCATTAAAAGTAAAATTCTCATTAAAAAGAATGAAATTAATCTTGTTTCATACAAGTCCTGATATGATATTATCCTTAATACAGTATTATGCGTACAATATTTTAATAAATTAATGCAAAATAAAAAAGTGACTTTGTATCATTTCTGGATCAAATTTAGTAGTGTGAGGATTTTTTTAGACTTTTTTAGTTCTCTTCACTTCACAGAAAATAAGGTCACTCGCTTTATCCCAGAGTGACGGGGGATTGTGTTTCCATTGCTATATTGGCTTTTATAAATTGTCTCATTCTAGTATGATATACTCTAGTATATCTTGGGGAGGCCTGTTTTCTTTCTCTCCCTGATTCCCTCTTTTCCCTTCCCGGAATGTATCTAAATCCCAGGCACCTTCACAAAAGTGGCCTCCAATTTCTGGGTTTGGGGCCCCAGATCTGGCCCACAAGCCTCAGAACCTGTTTCATTTTTGACAGTGAGGACCTGCCCATCAGATGAAGGCAGGGCAAGGTTTGGCATTTGCTTCGCTGGCCAGCATTCCCCACAGAAGTCCTCGGTCGCCGCAGCTCGCAACGGGGACGTTCCAATGCATTCCTTTGTGTCAACTTGCGCTCCCCAATTTTGCTTCTGATTCCATCAGCTTCCCCTGGGTTTTCTACCCCAAGGGGAATAGATTTTAACTCCTCCCAACTGTTCCTTTCTGTGAGCACATCTCTCAAACTCCTCCATTGGGTCACCCACGAATCTGCAGGAATTAACTGATTTTATACACTTGTTGAATATTTTTTTTAACCGCAGATGCTGGAATTTTGAAATAAAAAACCAAAAGATTGTGAAATGAGATTGGGCCAGACAGAAATAATCCATGATAGGTGTTGACATTATACCAGATCTGGTCATTATGATAAATAAACAGGTCAGACTACATTTATTCAGATGCTGCCTGACCAACTCAGTAATTTCTGCATTGTCTTCAATTTGAGATTTCCTGCAATTGTTTTTTTCTGCGCCTTAGACAGTTCTACTGTTCTACTGTTTATTTTTCTCTATTCTCATCACTCATCTGCTTCAACTTCCACAGGTAGATAGGCTGCAGTTAAAAAGTATTCATCTCTCTTTCTTCGACAGCCTCAACCGCATTGTATCATAGAGCCACGGAATACTACATCCAACAAGCAGATCCTTCAACCTAAATTATCCAGAGTTGTTTCCCCAAGCTAATCCCTTTCGCCTGAATTTGCCCTGTATCCCTCCAAACCTTCCTATCTGTGCATCCGTCTAAATGCTCTTCAAGCGTAATTAAAAATTAGTGGTTGGTGTTGTTCGAGTCTGCCGCTGCCTGAAGGTTCTCCCCACGTTGGCATGGGTTTTCTCCAGGGGCTCCGGTTTCCTGTTATATTCTGATGACATACACAATTGGTAGTTCACATGGGTGTATTGGGGCAGCATGGACTCATGGGCAAGAAGGGCTGTAGCTCTCAATTAAGCTAAATATGTACAGACATCAACCACCATGAGTACATTGGACACCCTTCAGTATTTGGTGTTTACGTTTATCACTTGTTCATCTTCCTCTCTGAAATGTCCAACTTCTACACATTTAAATTTCACTTGTTCTCGACCCATTCGAGTCCTCCTGGACTCTGATACACTAAACAATCGGAGGATTAAATTCCCATGTTACTTTGACGTGATCATTTGCATTTCCAAATCCAATCTTAGGAACACCGCAATACATCTCCTTCTTGTCTAAAAGCTGACGGATGACATGGTTGGCATAGCGGTTCTACACAAAGCCCTGGAACACCTGGACAGCAAAAATGCATTCATCAGGATGCTCTTTGTCGACCACAGTTCAGAATTTAAAACCATCATTCCATCAGCAAACTCCAAGACCTGGGACACAATATCCCAGTTTGTAACTGGATCCTGGATTTCCTCACCTCCAGACCACAAGGCATGAGGATTGGTAAGAACATCTCCTCCATAAGTTCCATCAGTACCACAGGGTTCTTTGCCCCCTGCTCTACTCCCTTTACATTGGGTGGTTCAGTACAATGATCTTCCATTTGGCTGATAATTACACAGTCGTGGGTTATTTAAGAAAGAGAATGAGTCAGTATACAGAAGGGCGATTGAAAACTTGGCCGATTGTTGCACCAACAACAACCTCACACTCAACGTCACCAAAACTAAAGGAACTGGTTGTTGGCTTCAAGAAGGGAAAGTCAGAGGTATACTATCCAGTGATTATTGGGGGCTCAGAGGTGGAGAGGTAAGCATAAGTTCTTGACAGTCACTAGCTCAGAGGACCTTTCCTGGACCCACACACTAATGGCATCGTGAAGAAAGCACGTCAGCACCTCTACTCCCTCAGGAGTTTGTGGAGGTTTAGTATGACATCGGAAACCCTAGCAAATTTCTACCTATGTGTGGTGTACTGACCGGCTGCATCACGATCTGGTATGGGGACACCAGTACCTCTGAGCGTAAAGCCCTCCAAAATGTAATAGAAACAGTCCAGGACATCACAGGCAAAGCCCTCCCCACTTTTAGATTTAGATTTAGACAAAATCAGCACGGTAACAGGCCATTTCAGCCACCCAATTTGCACCCAATTAACCTACACCCCGGTATGTTTTGAAAGGTGGGTGGAAACTGGACGCCCCCAGGGAAAACCTATGCAGACATAGGGAGAACATAGAAACTCCTTATAGACAGTGAAGGATTCGAACTCTGGTCCCGATTGCTTGTGCTATAAAGGCATTGCACTAACTGCTACACCAACCATGCCATTTCAAGAACGCCTTCAGGGAATGCTGCATCGGAGGGCAGCAGCAATCATCAAGGACTCACACCACCCACACGCTCTGATCTCGCTGCTGCCATCAGGAAAGAGGTGCAGGTGCCACAAGACTCGCACCCCCAGGTTCAGGAGCAGCTCTCCCCCCCCACCATCAGACTCCTCCACGACAAACTCAATCAGGGACTCGTTTAGGGACTCTTGTGCACTTTATTGATATTTAAACTATTTCTGTATTGCACAGTCAGTTTGTTTACATTCATTATCTGTTTACAGTTCTTTATTTGTTAACATGTATATGCTGTACTGTTTTTTTTGTACTACCAATAAATGGTAATTCTGCCTCACCCATAAAAAAAAATATCAGGATTATATGTGATGTCATGAATGTAGTCTGACAATAAATCTGAAATGCTGTTACAGCACCAGCTATTGGGACCAGGGTTCGAATCCCATACTGTCTATAAGGAGTTTGTACGTTTTCCTCATGTCTGCGTGGGTTTTCCCTGGGAACTCCGGCTTTCTCCCATAGTAACAGGCCATTTTGGCCCACAAGTCCATGCCGCCAAATTTACACCCAATTAACCTACACCCCCGGTACATTTAGAACGGTGGGAGGAAACCGAAGCCCCCGGGGAAAATCCACGCAGACAGGGGAAGAGCATACCAACTCCTTCCAGAATGTGCGAGATTCAAACCCCGGTCCTGATCGCTGGTGCTGTAGCAGTGTTGCTCTAACTGCTAAGCCAAACATGCCGTTTTGAGGAGATTTACAGGGAGCGTTGTCATCAGAGAGCAGCAGCAATTATCAAGCGACCACATCACCCAGCCCATGCTCTGAGAACACTGCTGCCTTCAAGCATCCACATCACCCAGCCCATGCTCTGAGAACACTGCTGCCTTCAAGCATCCACATCACCCAGCCCATGCTCTGAGAACACTGCTGCCTTCGGCAAAGAGGTGCAGGTGCCGCAAGACTCGCACCACCAACGTGGTTCTTCTCTCTCTCCGCAGATGCCGCTTGGCCTGCAGAGTACTTTCAGCATTGCACCTTTGTCCATCATGTCTTCATGAACGAAAACCTCTGGACTGTCCATCATTTCGATTGGGCAGACCTGCACACTTTCTGAGCAGCAATCCCCAGAGCTGAACACAAAATTTCTTCCTGTACTTGACAGTCAAAACTGTGGAAGGAAATGCTGCAGTATGTGGTGAAAACACCATGGAAATTATACATTTTAAGTGAAACAAGAAAGTCTGAAGACGCTGGGGTCGAGTGCAATGCACAATCATGACGGAGAAACTCAGCAGGTCACACAGCATCCATTGGGTGTAAGGAAAAGGCTGATGCATGGATATAAAGGTTGGGGGAGGAGGGAGGTGGGAGGAGGGAGAAGGGGAAGGATCCTAGACACAGGTAAGAGGAGGATACAGGTGGTAGGGTAGACGAGAGCAAAGCTGAGAAGCGATGGAGGAAGGGTAGGGGACTAAATATAGTTCTGTGATAGGAGAAGGAAGGGAAGGGGGTGGAGAGCTAGAGGAAGGAAGACAGAGGGGTGAGGGAAAGGGAGAGGCTGGGGGAAAGGGGTTAAAGGAAACTGGAGCTGGCGATATTAATGGCGACTGGTTGGACACTGGCGAGATGGAATATAAGGTGTTATTCATACAACATAGGAAAGGCCCAACTCATCCATGCTGACCCAGGTGGCATTCTGGGCCATTTCCTTTTCTCTTCATTCTATCCATATCCTTCGAAACCCTTCCTATCCATACATCACTCCAAATGCCTTTTGAACGTTTTAATTTTACCCACTTAAGTAACTTCCTCTGGCAGCTCAGGCCAGATATTGTCCACACTTTGAGTGAAAAAAGTTTCCCCTCAGGTCCCTCTTAAATATCTCCCATCTCACTTTATAAATATGCCCTCCAGTTCTAAAATTGTCCAGTGTATGGCAAAGACTGTGCTCATTTATTTTATCCTGCCCCTCATAATTTTATAAATCTCTGTCCAGTCGCCCCTTCACCTCCTATGCTGTTAAAGTGTGGTTTAAATAAACATTGTTGGACCAGGGAACCCAGATACCCTTTATTTTTTGGTTCTGTTGCTGGTTCATTAGTCAAGTCGAGTCAAACCAAGTTAATTGTCATCTGACTGTACAGGTACAATCCAACGAAACAGCGTTCTCCGGTCCTCAGTGCAAAACACACAACCAGACACAACACACGTACAGACAAACAGTACATATGCAGGACAAGCATTTCATCAGTACAGATAAATGAATAAGTTTGGTTTTGTAGATATGAGAGTCTTGGATGGTGAGTGGGAGCAGATCCTTTGGTTGTTTCGCATTCTCACAGCCATTACTGGTAGTGCCCCCAAACATTCTGGGAGATTGGCCTTTCTCGTGCGTTGGATTAGAAGTCCTTCGATGCCACTGTAAGGAGCCTCCTTTGAAGCCTGGATGTTTCTTGTGGGATGCATTTTGCTTCTGAGTCTTGTCAAAGTGTTGTCTCACTTGGTGATAAAACAAAAGGGAGAAAAGGAGACATGAAATTGGAAAGGAGATATAAAATAAGCCAAAATAATCTTTAAAATATCTTGCATGGTGTGAATTTGACAAGACATACCAATCTCATCAGGTGAGAAGCAACTGTGCCTTAGACGCTGTGTAAGCAGAATAATAGAGATTAGAAAAAATATTACTGTGAATAAAATGAAATGTGTTCTGAAGAGAGAGACTTTTAAACTCTGTAAAAGGGCACTAAATAATTTTAAACATTATTACATTTGTACTAACGATGTTGGTGCAGTGCAATTTCTCAGAAAATGGTGGTGTAAGGTGCTCCTTTCATCCGATAGCCTGCAGGTCACCCCTGGGCAAGGTGTAGTACCTGTTTAGCCTCCCAATCAGGGTCACGTGACATCACGGATTGCAGATGGTGGATGGTTTTTACGAAAAGATTCTACAAATTGGAATTTATGGCTGTAAAATCTAAAAACGCTAGGTAGAGATGAATCTGCAGATCAATAGCCAGGGTGACCTGTCCAGTGTGGACACTACAACTGAAGAAGGTAACAGGAAATCACGTCAGTATTTTTCCCCTTGTATAATCACAAACTCAACATCAATTACGGTCTCAACTCAAAGATGGAGTCTTCACTGAAGGAGAGCAGGAACTACAATTCGGAGGGTCAGAGATCACGGTGGATAGAAAGATAAGATTGCCCACGCTGATCAGGAAGGCATCTGATGACATCTGTGTTGAAATTGACAGTTGAAAATTGAACATCTTGGCCTAGAAATTCAGTTTCACACCTCCATGTACAAGTGGGTTAACCGAGCATTTTACCCAGTTACCTACCTGGGAATCCTGCGGTGTGAAAAGGTCGGTCTGGGCAGGGCCAGCAGAAATTGACCGGGCTCTGAGACCTGGGTGGGGAGGTACTTCCGGAGCCCAGCCAAGTTCACCTGCCAATCCGCTTCTGGGTAGTGTGAAACCACAAATGACATTGTGATTTCAGCCCCTGGGTGCGCCAGTCACATAGGCGTCGCAGTTCCATAGAGGCTGATTAGCAGATGGTTCTGGGGAGGGAGGGTTAGGAAATAGCAACAGAGGCTTGGAGATGGCACAGCAAAGAACTGTATATTGTGGACTCTTAGAGAGGAAGGCAATGAGAGGAAGCAGGTTATACTGATGACAGATGGGAACAGCAGGGAAAGGGGATAAGGGGCCAAGTGGGTTGACTGTCTGAATGATAGGTAGATAGAATCAGTTTGAATAGAGGAAAGAATCTGGGTGTAGGGGGCTGGCAGTGAGTGGAAAGAAGGGTGTGTGAGAGGAAGGGATGGGTGGATCAGTAGGAGAGAAGGTGTGGGTTAACTGAAATTAGAGAACTCAATGTTCATGCCATTGGGCTGTCGAACATACTGATGAATGTTCTGGTAGCTTACATTTGGCCTTACCCTAGCAGTGGAGGTGGTGGAGAACAGACAGATGTGTATGGGAATGGGGAGAGCAGTTAAGATGGCTTGCAACTGGATGGCAATTGTGGACAGTGCGCATGCTGTCTCGTTTGCCCTTGGCCTCGCCAACGCAGGAGAGGACAGATTAAGGGGAAAGGTAAGGTTGGAGGAGGAGGCGCATGTGAATGTCTGCTTTGTTTGGACCCCGGAAGGTGGTGAGGAAAGTGATGTCGGGACAGGGGTTGCAGCCCTTGGGGGATGGGGGGCACAGTGGATGAGCAAACCATGGAGTCACAGAGAGAATGGTCCCTGGCGAAAGCAAGAATGAATAGGGGGGTTGTTCACAAAACCAAATGAATGGCGGAGCAAGCTTGAGGGGCTAACTGGCCGACTCTTCCTTCTGATTCAGCTTTAGCTCCTTTCAACCAATTCCAATTGAAACTTTGAGCATTTAGTTTCCTTTTACAGACTCACATTGGCTTATATTTTTATTGATTCACTTGCTTCATGTCCCATACTTTTTGTATCAGTAAAGCTGAACATTTGAAGATACAGTAAATATCAAGGTTACATGCACTGCTGATGTCCACAATCTGGATTCTCCCCTGATCAGTCATCACTCCTCAACTAAAGAACTCTTCATCTCACTGTTTTCCCATCTGTCAATCGATTTGAAGGCCGGAACACTCCTTTGTAAAGCTGCATAATCTACCCCACCCCCCCCCCCACCACCACTTGCGACTAAAGACATACTCAGCTGAATGTGGCAGAAGCACCTACGAGGTGCCGATGCCAACCCTCCTCGGGGAGGGAAAATTGGCTGAGCATCGGGCTCAATGGAGGCTCCTGAATATGCAGTCACTGTAAGAGGCTGCCTGGGGGCGGGCTGTTGACTCTATCAGCCAATGACCCAACTCCCTGGTGCCTGACAGCCCCCGCCCCTCTGGGGAAGGGAGGTCGGCGGGGGGACGGTGCTGGCTGTCGCAGCCCAGCTCAAAATGTGACTTTCCAATGGCAGTCTTCCCTACCCATAATCCCCCACGCTGCTGGGACTGTTGTGGGAAACACAGAGCAGTTCCATCTGCGTGGGGGATTAGTAGGGAAGACGACCATTGCTATGCCGCATATTTATGATGGGTGGCGCTGCGGCACCAGTCACCCCATCTACATCGGATCCGGAGGCGCCTTTGGATATGAATAGGCCCTTTCAGGTGGACCAGTTAATGCTGCAGCAGACTTTTAGGTCTGCCACCTGAAAGATGAGTCAGCAAATTAAGATCCGCTCCTGCCACCGCCCTCAAGGTGGTGGGACAACCTGAAAGGGCCTTCATAGTACTGCACTGGAGCAGGGTCTTCGGTTCACCTGTCCATGCAAATCTCTCTTTCTTCTTCAAAGCCTTTGAACATGTTGAAGGTCCCCCAGTTAAGATCAGGTGATGCTTATTTATGTTTCAAAATTCTCAAGTACATTCACAGCTGCTTATAAAACTGATATTACTCATGCCTGCATGCTAACAGTACGTCAACACAAGGGGCTGAGTGGATATGTGGGAAAGTAACATTCAGGCACATTAAACCAAGCAGTTGCAGGGCCAGCATCTGTAATTCCATTCGTTCGCCATTACAACTGGGTGATTCGACTTCTGGCGGGACTTCCTGTGAGTGCGTAACGCGTCGGTCATGATGTCATCGCTGGGGCGGGACCCAGGGCGGGACCCACCCACCCTTAAAATGCTGATTTATCAGATAAGTGAGGCTACGGTGTGAAAGGGCCGGGAGGCACAGCCTTCCCAGGAACTTCACCCAGGTCCCAGGAAGGCCGCCTAGATTCGGCTGTGTGAAATGGCCTAGCAGAGCAGGACCAGGATTGAACTTTCCACCTTGCTTCATAGTTCAGACCTCAGGAAGTACCCTGAAAGGTCCACCCCATTCGAACCAGCACTCTGTCATCCGCATGTGGAGAGAGGTCTTTCCACGCTGACAGGAGGTTCAGGAGCACAGGATCTGAACCAGCTGAAGAACTGAGCCCATTGGAGGCAGCTCCCTTCTCCAGAGACATTAGTGGAAGGGCGTAGCTTAGAGGTTCCTTCCTTTGACCCCACTCATCCCTTCACTTTAACCCCCTCCTGCCTGCTTAAATTTTAAATTTAATTTCTTTAAAATTTAGACACACAGCATGGTAACAGGCTATTTCGACTCACAAGCCCGTGCCGCCCAATTACACCCAATTGACCTACAAGCCAAGTATGTTTTGAATGGTGGGAGCATCCGGAAAACATGGGGAGAACATACAAACCCCTTACAGACAACGTGGGATTTGACAGCGTTGCGCTAACCACCCCGCTAACTGTGCTTCCTTAGACCTGTCTCTATGACCAACCTCTTGGTCATTGACTCCCTGCCTCTTTTGCGAGATGTGAAATGCTCTGGGATGTTTTGCTATTACATCGGCACTGTACAAACATGAGGAGAACGTTGGAATGAAAGATGATGCAATCCATCACCTCAAAGAGCACAAATCATTCTGCTTCCATCTTCAAAATGACAACAATCTCCTGAGAGAAAGAAAAGAGAGACGGTGAGTGAGGGAGAGGAAAATGAGAAGAGAGGGAAAGGAATGGGAGAAAGAGAGAGAAGGATGGATGGGTAACAAGAGAACCAAGGGAGAGGGAGAGGTAGGCCAGGAGAGATGGGAGGGAAAAGCAGACTGCATGAAAATGATGTCCAAAGATTGTGTGAGAAATCTTGGGAAATACAGGAATAAAAAGATAGATGTAGAAAGAGTTTGAGACAGAGGGTGAGAGCTGGAGATGTTGGAGTGAGTGAGAGTGAGAGTGGGTGACAAGGAGAGAGAGCTGCGAACAAAACAAAATGAAGCAGAGATGGCTGAGAGGAATGGAAAGTGGCGGAGAGAAAGGCTATATCTTTGGGTCTTTGTGGTTAGGCACCAATATGTTCGTCAGTCTGATTGTGTTATTAATAAAAAAAAATTCAAAGTGCTATCATTAAAAAAATGAAAATTCTCAAAATGTTCCTTTATCTTTATTCTGATCAGATAACATTCTATGAAGCCATCAGTCTGGAAGCCTTGGCAATTACTGGATTCATGTCTAATCAGCAACTTTTCATCCTTTTATTTCGTTCCAGTTTTCAGCCTCCACACCCCTCCCCCCCAAAAGTGCCGCTGGCAATCAATGAGCCACAGCCTCCACCTCTCTGGGTGCAGACGATGGGGACTGAATGAGAGCCAACATAAACCTGAGGAACACCTGGGCAGCCCAGTAGGATGAACACAGTTGCCTAATTTCAGGTAATGAGATGCCTCTCTCTTCTCCCCTCTTTCCCCCTCCCCCTTCCTTTCTTTTCCCCCTTCCTACCCACTCCCACCCGTTCCTATCTTCCTTCTTCTTTGATTCCTTTCCTCTCTACCCCATCTCCCCACTGCCTTTACTCTCCATCTCTCTCTCTCTCTCTCTCTCTCTCTCTCTCTCTCTCTCTCTCTCTCGGCCTACCTTACCAACCCATTACTTCATGCCCTCACTGCTTTACAGAGGGTGAGATCAGTGAAGTCAAAGCAAATTAGCAAGTTAATCTGGGGCAGGAATTTTCATTGAGACAATCTAGGACATGTCACTCAGTCAAGAGGTCAATCCACTCCTGGCTGCGGATTTCCAATGAATCAGTTGGGAGCCTTTGATTTGTTTCTTTGCCGATCACAAACAATCAGCCAGAATGAGTCTTGGGACTCCATATATTGGGCATATTAGCACTGCTATATTGGTGCACTAAGTATTATTGTAAGTAATTCATTGCGTCTGATAGCCAGAGCATGTTTGGAAGCTATCTAGAGTGTGTGGCTGACTCTCAGAAGGAAAATGTTAATGGATTCAGACTCGACATCTTCCAGGCTATTAGAGACTTGTACCATCTCATCATGCTGTGTTATACGAAATGGAGAGCATTTACTGGGTCCAGTAATCTTATTCAGAGACAGCCGTGTTTTCGAAAGCTTCTGACTGTCTGCAGAATTTGTTATTTAAAAAGCAAGCAAAAGAATAAATAAATTGTGTGTGTGTGTGTGTGTGTGTGTGTGTGTGTGTGTGTGTGTGTGTGTGTGTGTGTGTGTTTGTGTGAGAGTGTGTGTGTGTTTGTGTGAGTGTGTGTGTGTGTTTGTGTGAGAGTGTGTGTGTGTGTTTGTGTGAGAGTGTGTGTGTGTATATAAATATAAATCAATTTTGCACACACTCGCATGCACCCGTGCGCGCGCGCGCACACACACACACACACACACACACACACACACACACACACACATGCTCATACATACACACACATACAGACACACGCTCACACACATGTGCACACACATGCTCACACACACACACATATAAGTAGGCAGGTTTGCTGCTGAATGACTTCAAGCCTCAGGACAGGAAAAGTTAGAGATATTTATTTGACAGGGTCAAGGTTGCCGCTTTCTTTTCCCTTCCCCAGGTCCCCTAGGTGTTAGACTGTGAGACATTTAATCGAGGGAGTAGCGATTTCATATCTATAAGAAAAATCAAATAATGCAAGATGATTTACTCCCCCTAGCAACCAGGGAGCTTACCCTTAGCAACCAACACTGCCTCGGGCCGTGGTGTAATCAGCTTGAAAATATTTCAATTATTGTGTTGATTTTAGTGGATTTGAGAAGCAGTTGGTGAGCACAGAGGCATACTCGCTTGTGACCTACAGTGGAAGATATTGATTTAAACAGGTGTCAGGAAGGAAAAGTGGAGTAAATTTAAATGGAATAGGATAGCAGAATCATTGAGTGGGGTTTGCTCTAGGTATGACATTTGGCATGGTGCTGAATGAATGAAACTCAACTGAACTAGAAATTTCACCTTGAAAATGTCCATAGGCCAATCAAGCAAAAGACATACCTGGTGTTTCTCAAGGCAATCTTCATTTGCTGCAAAGAGGTGCTCAAGTAGAAAGGATGTTTGTCAGCAGTGATGAGTTTGCCTGCCCTCACCGTGCAAGCCAGAACTGAGGGTTAACGTGCTGCTGGTCGATCTGCAGATAGAATCAACCTCAGCAATGATTATTCTGTCCCCTCTCCTCTCCTCTCCTGAGTTTTGTCATCTACATCATTTTGTGTGTGTGTGTGTGTGTGTGTGTGTGTGTGTGAACATGTTTGTGTGAGAGTGTTTGTGTGTGAGACTGAGAGAGTTTGAGTGTGTGTGTAAGAGTGTCTGTGAGTGTGTGAGAGGGTGAGTGAGTGTGTGTGTATATGTGTGTGAACGTGTTTGTGTGAGAGTGTGTGTGTGTGAGACTGAGAGAGTGAGTGTGTGTATAAAAGTGTCTGTGAGTGTGTGAGAGGGTGAATGTGTGTGTGTGCTTGCTTGTGTGAGAGTGTCTGAGAGTGTGTATGTGAGAGTGTGTGTGTGCTTGCTTGTGTGAGAGTGTCTGAGAGTGTGTATGTGAGAGTGTGTGTGTATGAATGTGTTTGTGTGAGAGTGTGTGTGTGAGACAGAGAGTGTTTAAGTGTGTGTGTGTCTGTGAGTGCGTAAGAGGATGAGTGAGTGTGTGTACATGCATGTGCACATGTGTGCATATATGAACACATTGGATTATCTAGAACACAGAACATTACAGCATGGTACAGGCCCTTCTGCCTGCACTGTTGTGATGACCTGTGTAAACCTCCTCCAGAACAATCTATACCTTCCTTACCGGACACCCATAATTCTCTATTTTATTGCATCCGTGCGTCTGTCCAAGAGTCTTTTGAATGTCCCTATTGCACCAGCCTCCACCACCACCCCCAGCAATGCATTCCAGGGCCGCACTGCTCTCTGTGCAAAAAAAAACTGAACTCTGATATCTCCCCTAAACTTCCTTCCATTTGCCTTGAAGAGATGTCCCTTGTGGCTCCAGGAAAAAAGATGCCTGCCATCAATGCCCCTCTTAATCATACACCTCGAAGAAGTCAGCCTCATCGCGGCAAAGAGAAAAGCGCCACCTTGGTCAACCTTGCTCTTCAATCCAGGCAGCACCCTGGCAAATCTCCTCTGCACCACTTTAAAGCATCTATCCCTCCTGCAATGAGGTGAGCAGAACTAAATACGATATTCCAAGTCTAACCAGAGTTTCATAGAGCTGCCAAATGACCTCATGGCTCTTGAACGCAAACCCCCAACTAATGAGCTTTCTTGACCACTCTATCAACTTGTGCGGCAACCTTGAGGGATTTATGGACCTGCACTCCAAGATCCTTCCGCTCCTCCACACTGTTACGAATCTGAGAATGCTATGGCAGAGAAGCAGGCTTCCAGAGGACTGAATTCAGCTTTTGCAGTTCCCTGTGCATTTCCTGCTGGACAACCCCTATTACTCATCAGGATCTGTAGGTTTGCGATAGGTAATCAGGCATTAGTCCTTGATTATTAAATATTAAAAGTTCCATTGGAATGCCGAAAGCAATCAGGAACATGCGAGATGACGTAACAGCATAAGTGGCGATCGATGGACTTGATCTACTAAAGTTGCAGGTTGACCAATGATGGGAGTAAAATATTTCAGGTTATGTGGCTTTTGGAAATGAAGAACAATGCGGATAAAGATATGGAGCAGCATCTTGAATCAGGGTAGTTGAGCAATAAAATCGCAAAGGTAATAACCAGGGTGAGAGACAGCCTCTCGACATTAGCAATATAATTTGTGCCATTACTGAAGCATCATGTAATGCAATAATCGTGGCAAACTTCAACATTCATTCACATTTGCTGCTCCGATTGGTGTTTGGATAGCATGACGTCAATTATAAGGGCAAGATACGGATTAGTACAATGTGATTTTCTACACCAATTATACTTCACACCACAGAAACTCCATAGATCAACATCAAAAATATTGGTAATGTGTTTTAGATGTGGAACTGAACTAGGAACATTTGTACATGCTACGTGGCCGTGTGCAAAGGTGAAGCCTTTCCAGGCAGGATATTACTAATGAGGATAACAGGGGTGGCCTTCACGGACAATTCCAAAATTTCATTTGTTAAAATAGACTTAGCTGCGGCTAAGAAATGTTTTGCGACTGCTTGGAAATCCGACTCCCCTCTATACATAATACAATGGAAGACAGAGATAACTAAGGGAAAAAAAATTACATACAATCTAAAGAATAAATATGACGTATTTATAAAAATATGGAAACCATATTTGGATTTTACAGGGGCCCAAATATAATTTTTAAAATATAAAGCTAGTTAAAAAAAAAGAAGAATAGGTCTTCCTTTCAATTTCAATAAGATTCCACCTGCATTGAATTCGCCCATCGTTATTGAATGAAGATCTACCGGGACCAATGCCTGAAGAGGGCTCACAAAATCAGTGAACCGGTGCGGACTCGAAAGGCCAACATGGCCTGTTTCCGCTCCGTAAATGGTTATATGGTTATATGGTCCTATTATTATAAAAATGTGACTTCTCCAATGAGGACTTACTTTATAATCCCAACTGTAAGCCTTGACGGTGTACAGATTTATACTGCAAGGGGGGGTGGGGGGGGGGGAAGAGCAGAGGGAATATATAGAGAATGGAAAATTTTGATGTGCATATTAATGAAAAAACAAAAATAAAATATCCAAAATAAAAATTCAAATTCAAACTAAAATGGCAGAATTAACTTGAAGATCAAGTTTTTGGAATGCAGGCACATAAGGAAAACAATTATGTGTCCAATGAGATTGAGAAACTCACGGCACTAAAGCTGTCAGGTTCCTGGCGGCTAACTTGCCAAAGTTTTAAAGGAGGAGCTCGCAGAGCTAATGAAAGCAATGGTTTCCATCATTTAGAATTCCCAGATACTGGAACAATCCATGATAAACTGAAAAATAACAAACGTAACTCTGTCATTCAGGCAGTCCCCGGGATACAAACGTTCGGCTTATGGACAACTCGTACTTATGAACGTTCTACGCGCAGATTCAGCAGTTTGTTGGCTCAAGTCAGATTGCGTTGCCGTTAGCATTGCCATTGGCAATAAAAATCAGTGTAATATACTTTAGTGCAAGAAAAGGCTTGAAGACCTTTCCAATTATTTAAAAGCAAGTTCCGACTTACCTACAAATTCGACTGAAAGGCAGACCGAGGAACGGATCTCATTCGTAACCCAGGGACTGCAGTCAGAGGTGGGTGAAGACCTCAGACAGGCATTTGACAAAATCGCTCATCAATAGCAGGGAAAATGCTTGTATCTATCATTCAGGATATAACAACCTGAAATCACAGAAGAAATCACAAAATATTCAATGCAGATGGAATCTTATTGAAATTGAAAGGAAGACCTATTCTTTTTTTTTAACTAGCTTTATATTTTAAAAATTATATTTTGGCCCCTATAAAATCCAAATATGGTTTCCATATTTTTATAAATACGTCATATTTATTCTTTAGATTGTATGTAATTTTTTTTCCCTTAGTTATCTCTGTCTTCCATTGTATTATGTATAGAGGGGAGTCGGATTTCCAAGCAGTCGCAAAACATTTCTTAGCCGCAGCTAAGTATATTTTAACAAATGAAATTTTGGAATTGTCCGTGTTATCCTCATTAGTAATAATTAATTAATTACTTTTGGAGAAAGTGGCTGGCAGGGTCAATAAGGGGAATGAATGGATGTAGTATACTTAGATTTTCTGACATCTAGCAGAGAGAAGGTTGTTCCTTGCAATCAAGGCACCTAACATTAAGGGTCATACATTAGAGAGATTGAGAATAACAGATAGAAAGAAGGAACATGAGAAGAATTTGGCAAGTGCAGAGTGCACCTTGACAAGAGGCACAGGAATCAATGCTTGAGTCACAACTAATCTGTCTGGAGGGAAGGCCCAAGCCTGAACTTTCAACTGCCTCTTACTCTCTGTGAGTGCTACGTGTCCCGCTGAATTTCTCCAGCTCCTTTATGTACTGGAGTTAGAGGTGGGTGAAGACCTCAGACAGATGCTTAACAAAATTGCCCAGCATAATATATGTAATTACGCTGGGCGTAATCGCCCAGCGTGTCATGTTGAGAGAGAGAGGTACTGCTGCAAGTACCGCCTTTTGGAGAAGGTCTTCAATAGAATTCCCAGGTGAGTGTAATAGATCCTGTGGAGCCATTTCAAAAGGAAGTAGGTTGCCCCTGGTGTCGAGACTAATTGCCCGCCCAAATTACAGTTGGGTTTATCTGCTGATTGTGAGAGGTTGCTTTGATTGAAATAAAAGGTTGCCTCAATCACTTCAACGTGGCAGCATCTACATCTCCAAGTACATGATTGGCTGCCAAGCATTTTGGGGCTGACGCCATGAATATCTTCCTTCCCAATAGTACGAGAGCCTGTTTTAAGGTCAACCGCCTGTCAATTGTCATCGTCTGCTCAGTTGACAGTGGGAGAGCTGGTTACGGGGCTGGGTCCTGAGGGTGGGGGAGGCCTGTATATTTCATTTCATTTTTCTACCTGTAAATGAAATATTTTTCTCCCTTCTAAGCACAGCAGGTTTCCAGAGAGTTATGAAACTCACTATGAGTGTTTCAGTTAAATTCAATTGTCAGGGAAACCTTGGACTCCAACCAGGAGCCAGTAATCTGCGTGGAACATGGATTAACCGTTGTGATGCCATGCTGTTGAAATACGAGTTACATATTTAACTTCATCTGCAAATAATTTTGATGAATGGCTAATTTCACAACAAATTACCTGACGTCAGCATTCATTCAGCACAGAATTGGTTCCCCTTTATTTGACTGAATACCTTTATATTAAATATCAGGCCACTCAAAAGTATGATTCCGAAAATAGTGTTGCTTGACGTCAGGAGGCTCTAGAGATTATAAGTATCTTGTGCTCACAGATTTTTTTCTTCTGTTGATATCTGTTCTGAACAGCAGCATCTTATTTAAAATTTGAAGCATATCTTGGCCTTGCTGATATCCCCCTTACCTAGCTAGCTTCCTGTCTCAGTTCCAACCTCTCTTCCCATCCCACGATGTGCTGGCGGGACTCAGCAGGTCAGGCATGGAAAGGAGCAGGCAGCTGACATTTCGGGCTCATCGTCAGGAATGGCAAAAGTCAAACATTTACCTAAATTAGGTGGAAGGGTGTGAAGGGAGGGGAAAGGTGGAGAGGGGGGCGTGGGAAACAAGGGGGTGAGAACACAGCCTTTCAAGTGATAGGTGAGAGAGGGAAGGAGCTGGAAGTAGATTGGGGAAGGGACCGAGGGGTGGGAAAGATGTGCTCCAATCGGAGGAAGGGAAAGAGGGCACGGACCTGGAGGAAGGAAGGCGTGGGTGAGTGGCAAGGAAAAGAAAAGCAAAGGGAAGGGTTCAAAAAAGGGAGAGGGGAAGAAAGAAAGGTAGGAACAGGAGAAAAGGGGGTTATCAGGAATTGGAGACATCGATATTGATGCTGTCTAATTGGAGACTACCAAGATGGAATACAAGGTATGGTTCCTCCAATTTATGTGGCCTCAACCTCACAGTATGAGGCCATGGACAAGCTTATTTGTGCGGCAAATGGGGTGGGGAATTGAAGCAATTGGCCATAGGGAGATTCCCACTGTTAGAGTGGACAGAGTGAAGGTGCTTAACGAAGCGATCTCCCAGTCGGCATCCAGCCTCTCCCATGTGGAGAAGGCCACAACATGAATTACCCCTGTAGATTTACACATGTTTCTTCACTTGGAAGGGCTGTTTGATGTCCCAAATGATGGTGGGGAGGAAGTGTAGGCACAAGTGTAGCATATGCCAAGGGGGGGGGGGGTTGCTTGGAATAGATGAGGGAGCAATGGAGAGAGTGATCCCTGTGGAAGGCGAAGTAGGGAGTGAAAGGGAAGATGTCTCTGGGATCCCATTGTAGGTGGTGCAAATTGTGGAGATACAGAGACAGGTGGGGTGGTACTGAGGAGAAGGGGACCCCATCCTTATTATGTCTAGGGTGGGGGAAGGGGACTGGGTAGATGTGATTATAGAGGAGATTCTCTCCCCATCCTGGCCTGTTAACTTCAACTTATAAACTAGGCATAGAGTTCATCTCATGAATTCCTGTCTCGTTTCTAGACCTCCTGCCACCACCTCAAGTGAACACTTCGCCGTCAAGTCCACACCTCTCCCTCAAGCCAACACTTAGCTCTCAAGCCTTCTTCAGTAGTTAAATGCATCAGATGCTGAATTTGATGGGCCAGCCATTTCTTCCATCTTTATGTCAACAGCTTACATTAATCCATTGTCTTTGATGAAGTAAGTTAACAGTTCACAAGAGAATTGCCAAATTAAATTTGAGGCCAAGTCATGCAAGGGGGTATCAGGGTGCATGTTCAATTCCTTGGGGGTCAAGGAAAATCTGAGGAAATATGTAAGACTGATGCAGGAGTAAGAAGCAATTATGACTCACCATGCCTCTGCACCTGATCACTCCCAATTCCCTTCCCTGTCACACTATTGTAAATTTTTCCACCTATTCTTAATTCCCTTCTAATTTGAGTCTGTATCCACCACATTGTCAGGAAGGGTGTTCCAGATTATAACAAGGCACCTCTGAGAAATCCTCCCTCTGCGTCTTTTCTTCCCCTCACGCTGTGCCCTCTGATCACTGGTGCAATGGAGCAGCCTCTCCATCATCAGGACCTTCTGTGGCGTGCAGTTGAGCCTCTCGATGGAGGAGAATCCTGCTGCTTCAGGCTAGCCATGTTTCTAAACATATATAACAATTACAGCACGGAAACAGGCCATTAGGCCCTTCTAGTCCGCACCGAACTAAACACTCCTCTCTAGTCCCACCTACCTGCACAATGACCATAACCCTCCACCTTCTTCTCGTCCATATACCCGTCTAACTTTTTCTTAAATAATAAAATTGACTCTGCCGCCACTATTTCTCCCGGAAGCTCATTCCACACCGCTACCACTCTCTGAGTAAAGAAGTTCCCCCTCATGTTACCTCTAAACCTCTGCCCCTTAACTCTTAACTCTTGTCCTCTTGTTTCAATCTCTCCTACTCTTAACGGAAATAGTCTATCCACATCCACTCTGTCTATCCCTTTCATAATCTTAAATACCTCTATCAAATCCCCTCTCAACCTTCTACACTCCAAAGAATAAAGACCTAATCTGCCCAATCTCTTCCTGTACTCTAGATGCTTAAACCCAGGTAACATTCTGGTAAATCTTCTCTGCACTCTCTCCACTCTGTTTATATCTTTCCTATAATTAGGTGACCAGAACTGCACACAGAACTCTAAATTAGGCCGCACCAACGCCTTATACAATCTCAACATCACTTCCCAACTCCTATGTTCCATGCAATGATTGATAAAGGCCAGCATACTAAAAGCCTTCTTCACCACCCTATTCACATGAGTTTCTACCTTCAGGGAACGATGTACCGTTACTCCTAAATTTTTCTGCTCTTCTGTATTCATCACTGCTCTCCCATTTACTACGTATGTCCTGTTCTGATTCTTCTTACCAAAATGAAGCACCTCACACTTATCAGCATTAAATTCCATCTGCTATTTTCAGCCCACTTTTCTAAGCAGCCCAAATCCCTCTGCAATCCTTGAAAACCTTCTTCATTATCCACTATTCCACCTATCTTAGTATCATCTGCATATTTACTAATCCAATTCACCACCCCATCATCTAGATCATTAATGTATATAACAAACAACAATGGGCCCAATACAGATCCCTGAGGCACACCACTGGTCACCGGCCTCCAACCTGACAGACAATTATCCACTACCACTCTCTGGCCTCTCCCCTTCAGCCAATGTTCAATCCATTTGACTATCTCAAAATTTATACCTAAAGACTGCACCTTCCTAACTAACCTTCCATGTGGTACCTTATCGAAGGCCTTACTGAAGTCCATATAGACAACATCCACTGCGCTACCCTCATCCACATTCCTAGTCACCTCTTCAAAAAATTCAATCAGATTGGTCAAACAGGACCTTCCGCCCACAAATCCGTGTTGAGTGCTCCTGATCAGACCCTGTCTATCCAGATATTTATAAGTACTATCTCTAAGAGATAGTTTCTGAGAGAGTCTGTCCAGGATATCTCAAGATATCCAGTGCACCTATCGGGAAGTGGGGGAAAGGAAATTGGCAACGCATTGGAGGTTATAATGGCAGAGCAGCAGAGATGATCAGTGATCAGACAGGATGATTGGAAATGGGGAGAGATGCAAAGCCATTGACAGATTTTGAAATGGGGTGATATTAAAAGGTGGGATGGCTGATATCGCTGTAGGCAGCTGGAATATAGAAGCAATATAAACCCCATCCTCAGCACCCATGAACCTCACCATCTTGTCTGCCCACAGGCATTTCATTCCTCTACCCACTGAGTGTCCTCACACAGGGCTGGCACCTCTGGTCTCAGAGAAAATAAAACAGCAGCCAGAATCTCCACTTCCATCACTGCATTTTCGATAAATGTGACAACAGACCTGAGCTTGAAACTGAACTTGCCCTGATGTCCGTTGAGCCTTCCAGAAAGAGCCTGATGGGCTGGTAATGGTGCCACAGGTGGATAGGGCAGTAAAGAAAGCCTTCATAAATTAAAATACTGAGTACAGGAGCTGGGATGTCATGGTATAAAACATTGGTGAGGCCAAATATGGAGTATTGTGGACAGTTTTGGTCACCTAAATACAGGAAAAATATTATGAGGGATATTAATAGCAAAGATATTAATGAGAAGTTTATGAGGATGTTGCCTGGTCATCAGGGACTGAATTACAGGGAAAGATTAAACAGATTAGGACTTGATTTCCCAGAGTGAGAAGAATGGGAGGTGATTTGATTGAGGTATTTAAGATTATGAGGGGGATAGACTGAGTAGGTTGACTTTTTCCATTGAGGGTGGGTGAGATTCAAACAAGAGGACATGGGTTAAGGGTGAAAGGGGAAAAGTTGAGGGGAACATGAGCGTGAACTTCTTCACTCAGAGGTGGTAGGAGTAGGGAATGAACTTCCATCTTAAGAGGGAAGAGGAATTAAATGCCTGTGGGCAGACAAGATTTTAACATTTAAGGGAAATTTAAATGGGTATGTGGATGGGAGAGGTATGGAGGGCTATGGAGCGAGTGCAGGTCAGTGGGATGAAGCAAGAAAAAGTAGTTCAGCACAGGCTAGAGGGGCAGAGGTGGTCTGTTTCTCTGCTGTAGTTGCTCTATGGTCCTCTGGGAGGGGATGGTGCAATCTGATTGGGTTAACAGGAAAGCCTGCTCTGCTTGCCTAAATGGCTGATGGCTGCGTACAAGGAATTGGCACCTGGATTTGAATTGGGGAAAGTTCAGCACTTGCAGAGAGGATCAAAGCGAGCAGATGAAGACCCTTGCTCTCATCTTGGAAGTTCAGACTCGCATTGTGTAAAACCTTGCCTGTGATCCAGTTTTGATGTTGAGCATCGATCCGTGGAATCCAGCCTTTCCTCACCAGCTCGTCATCTCAGCACAACATCATTTGTAAAGGAAGGTCAATGGAACAATTTCACACCATCAATTTATCTTTTTATTATGCACTAAAAAGTTGTTTCATTTGCTGTATTGAGCTGCTTGCATCAGGGAAATTAAGAATCGAAAATTTGGAGCTTTGGTCTCACCATCCTCTGGAACTCATTGGAACATTTATCGTGCGTTTGTTTTTAATCAATGGATCAGTTTAGTTCACTGATCACCAGAGGTCCCTGAATCATGTCTCACCCTAGGGCAGCTGTATTGTGACCAGTATGGAGACAACACTGCTTGTACTAAGGGTACAATATGTTTGTACAACATATTGGAGGACCTTGAACCTCTCAAGTGAATATCAAAGTCCCATGTCACCTTCTCAGAGAAGATCCTAGGTTTTCTGGTAAAGGTTCAATTCCCAACCAAGTCCATCTGGTTACTTTTACATCGACTCCTCTGCTCTGGGTAATTGTGTCTTTATTCTCCCTCTTCCCCTCCCCCCCTTCCCCACACTGTTAAACCAGTGTTTAATCAAATTGCACCCCCCTTAAACACACATTCCTAAACAATCCCTATGCTACAGGTGCTCTGTGATTAGTAAGGGATTGCTTCAGGTGGTAGGTGAGTGAGAAGAAAAAGGTTTGAAAACCTCTGTTTTAATCGTACCTATTGACTCGTTATGTGCACGGTTTCAGAACTCCAAAGGAAATGGGCCAATGACAATTTTTCTCAAGCAAAATATTTCAATAACAGTTGGGTCCAGAACAGTGATTCTCAACCTTCCCTTCCCACTCACACATCGCCTGAAGCAATCCTTTACTAATCACAGAGCACCAATGGGGATTACTCAAGGTGGAATGTGAGTTTAGGGGGCAGTTTGAAAACTACTCATCTAACAGATGGGACTAAGATTTGGAAGTCAACCTGAGATGGTAAACGTGATGCTCTGGAAAAATCTGGTGCTCTGAAAGGCTTCCACTGAGATCAGGTAGCATGCAGGCTTGACCCATCTGATTGGGTGGATATTGAAGTTCCTGCAAATCGAACAGTGGCACTTTTCCAAGTGGCCTTCCAAGATTCCCCTCAATCTCCAAAAACATGGAATCTCGTCAAACCTCATGAAATAACATCACTTGCAAAATGGATGTAATAATTTCCCATATGGACATCCAACATCATTCAATGGATAATTAAACTCTAGTTCAGAAAAAAACATTAGCAACAAACAGCAAATCGGCACAGATCTATTGACAATGGACCTGTACCAATCCATTGACGCTCCACCTGAACTAATCAGCTTGTTCACAAACTAACATAGTGACCTATACCAATCACAGGATGCATAATTTCACTTTATCACAACTAACTATGAATATTTTACATTTAACGTTTTTTCCTTCGGCCGCCAAGTCCACACCAACTTTGAATGTGGGGAACCCATGCCGTCACACCTGAGGCCAGGATTGAACTCGTGTTTCCTATGATTGTGAAGTAACAACTCCACCAGCGGTGTCACTGAGCTGCCCTTCTTCCCCGACACTATCATCCATTTGATCCCCCTCCACCCCTTTATAGGCCATTATTTTCTCTCCTGCCCTTTCTCCCCACCTTAGCATTTGTTCAGTTTCTTCTCTGTTTACAGTTGTGAAGAATGGTTTTGATCTAAAAGACTGCTTCTCTTCCATGTTCAACGATGCTGCCTGACTGGCTGAGTGCTCTAACGATTCGCCATTTTTATGGAATCATGTAGAGACACAGCAAAAAAAAAACAGACCATTCAGCCCAAAGATTCTGTCCTATATATACTGATCCTACCTTAATCCCATTCTTCCTCAGATCTCCAGATTCCAGCACTCACACACACATGTGCTCTTTGGGATGAGAGAATAAATGGCGACATCCAGAGAAAATTCATGTGGGCACAAGGAGGACACGCGCACTCCACACGGACAGCCTCCAAATTTATGATCCGTGCACGGAGGCAGCAGGTTTTGTGATTGCATTTGTGGAAAGAGCTCAAAATATTCCACTTGGATCACACGCGAGCCAAGGAACCATGACTGGCTTTATTTTTTTAAAAAAGCTTGGTGAGCGGGACAGGAAATGAAAACAGACAAACTGCTGGAGATCTGAAATAGAAAAGGGTCGAAATATTTGGCAGGTCAGGTAGCATCTGATGACGATTCTTTGCGCTGAAAATATTAACTGTGTTGCATTCCTCTGGTGCTGCCTGACTTACTGAGTGGTTCCAGCATTTCCTATTAGAACAGAGAACAGCACAGGACAGGCCCTTCAGCCCACAATGTTGCACTGACCTGTATAAACCTACTCATAAAATATTCTTGATAAATGGGAACATGATGTTATAAGCCCAGAGGACCCTAAAACCCAGCAACAATAGATATTCACCAAGATAGATGGTTACTTAAACAAAAGTTGCTTTTAATTATCTTTAAACATGAAAATAGAATCAAACTTTAACTTATTTCTATTGACTTAACTAACCTAGCTTAACCCCCTTCTAATTCTAAGCGCATGTGTGTGTAATGTGTGTGTAAGTTCAGAAAAGTTCTTTGGTTCACAATCCAATCTCACTTTTCATTCCTCCAAGTTCACTGGTTGCATGCAATTCTTATAAGTGCACAGAATTTAACATTTATAAAGTTCACCAGGCTTTGGTGCTTGAAAGGTAAATGGTTACCACTCAGGAAGGTTTTTGTCAGTTTTCAGAGATAGATTTGTTATTCCAGGACATCTACAACTGATGTACTTCCATCAGCCACTCCAGTGCCTTGCTGACGAAACTTGCCCCTTAAGGATTCTCCAGATAATAACCTCGTTCTTTCAGGTCACCACAGAGTTCTTTTTTTTTCTCTTGTTCCAAGTGAAACATTAGACAGCCAGTCCTCTCGTCTTGCATGAACCACAAGGGCTTTGACCAGGCCAGCTTCCAAATGGGCTTGCCAGCTTGTCCTGTTCCAGTCACAGCTACTTCTGCTGGCTGTAACACTGTACATCTTTTTCACTCTCTCACTCTTCTCTCTCTCTCTCTCTCTCTCTCTCTCTCTCTCTCTCTCTCTCTGAGAGAAAACCTGTTTGACTCTCTCTGCTTGCAAAATCACATGACCCTCTTACAACAGCAAGCTCTCCTCCAGACGATCTGCAGCTCCAACAAGTTCTTTCATCTGCTACCTTTTGTAAACAACAGTCCATTTGTGAAGTCTCTTGAGCACTCTCCAAAGCTCTTGCAAAAGCTGTGGAGCTGATACGTCTAGCATGGGGCAGAGGTCCAGTATTTCAAACAAGATCTGTATTAAAGTGTTTGTATGTGACCTACTCTAACAAACCTTTCCCAATTTATCTCCCAAAAAACATATCTATATACTCTATATCCTCTGTCACAATGGTCAATTGAGATGTCAATCCCTACATTTTAAAAGATTTCAGGTTCGTTCACAGAGACATTATAAAATAAAAAGCAGATTCCAAGCCAAACAAAAAGGGACATCCACTTAGTCAAATGGTTTGGCCAGAAAATTGAAGATGGAGAGATGGAGATATTTTGAAGTTTCATTGAGTCTGCTTAATGATGATGTTGCTCTTAATTAATCAATGCAACAGGCTGTTAATTTACAAGGGACGCCGACACGTGAGTAAAATCTCGGGACGAGAATCCAAACTCATCGTTTTCCTCCCCCAGCGTATATCTGGCCACAAGAGGAACACAAGGAGCAGAAGAAGCCCACTTAGCTCCTTGCCTACCATGCAATGGCTGATTGATGCCACAGCTTCAACTCTTCTTCAGTGCCAGTTCCCCACCACTCTTAATTCCTTGATCCCTCAAAATGTATCTGCCCCCTCCACAAATTATTCCAGTGATCCACTCTCTACAACACTCCGGGGATAAGGCATTTCAGAGCTTAATTACCCAATGTAGGAAGAAATTAATATGCATCTCAGTTTTAAATGACTGGCTCCTTATTAAGAAACCATTTATGGTTCTTAGACTGCAATGTTGGGAAAATCGTGGAAAAAAATTAACGTAATTACTGCCTGCGCAGTCATTCACACTGGGGTCCTTTTTAGACTGCAAGTACCTGAGTGCAACAGTCCCAGGAATTGGACACGCAGTAGAGTGGATGACCATCAACAAATTTTTCCGGTACAATTTACACTGCAGGCTTCCTCCAAAACGTTGTAGGGGTCCTGCAGGATAAATCAGGGGGCAGGAATTCCTTTTTAGATGGCCCGTGGAGTGGCAAAATTCCTCGATTGTGCCGTTACGCGCCTGCAGTCTAAGAAACATACATTTCAGATGCCTTGCTTACTGGAACCATTTCAACATCTGTCCTGGTATTCCCCAGTTGGATCGCCGGGCTGTTTCTTGGGTCAAGGTCTCCTTTCTCAACACTCCAGATGTATCATGTAGAATATTCAGATTTTCCATCTGAGGTATTGGATAGAGAGAGTTTGGAGAAAGGGTCTTGATGGATTATTGCATGCTTTGTCACAATCTCTGTGCTCAGGTCCCACCACTGTAACTGCAAAGGGAGTTGTAAAAAGATGAGACCAAGTGCATGTTTAATAGGATTGGCCTCTCATGCATTCAGGGGGTTGATTTAACTCTGGATGAGAGTGTTAAATGGCAATGTATGTTCAGCTGCCAATTTATTGCTTCCACTTTCATTTCATGGTATGAGAGGTCAGACACGAGAATACTAAGCACTGGGGGGCTTTTTCCCATTATGTGAAATTAGAAGTTGCCAAAAAGACAACAGAAGGGCCTATCCCGGGACAGAAGCGTCAAAGTTTGTACCTGATTGGACACATGATAAGATTGATTTCTGAGCTATCTCTTGCTTGAGCGTTTGATTTACTTTAACTGCGGGGAAAGATCTTGAATCCTTTCTTAACAGTTAAGCGTGGTGTGGAATGATCTTTCTTTGGAAAATACCATCACTTGGTGAAACATTTAAAATAAGAAAAATGAAATGGTAGCATGTGTAAAAATGAATAGGAGAACTAAGAATATTCATGAGAGAAAAAAAATAGGAGGGAAGTGCAATCTAGCAAGTAATATAAAAATGGATTGCCAGAATTTCTTACACACACAAAGAACAGAGCGGAAAAAAAACCATTGGTCCCTTAGAAGGTGAGATTAAAGAATTAATGATGAGGAATAAGGAAACACAGAGATGGTAAATGTTTCTTTTCTGTCTGTCTTCACAATCAAACAGATTAACAACAGCCCAATGGTAGTCAGTAACACAATAACAAAGATGAATAAAGTTACTACAGTTAATATCACAAGATAGAAAGAATCAGCCTGTGGAGGGGAAATAGACACTTGATTTCTTTCACCCTTGGATCAGAAGAAGTCGCTGCTGCAGTGATCATTGGGGGAGGGGGGAGCAAATTTAAATTCTTGGAAGTCACTATCTCGGAGGATA
Organism: Narcine bancroftii; assembly: GCF_036971445.1. Lineage (NCBI taxonomy): Eukaryota > Metazoa > Chordata > Chondrichthyes > Torpediniformes > Narcinidae > Narcine > Narcine bancroftii. Next base: position 282,271,585 of record NC_091471.1, read on the forward strand.
TTTCCTGGACCCAACACACCAATGGTGAAGAAAGCACGTCAGCTCCTCTACTTCCTCAGGAGTTTGCGAAGGTTTGGTACGACACCGGAAACCCTGACAAATTTCCACAGAGGTGTGCTGGAAAGTGTGCTGACCGGCTGCATCACGGTCTGGTCCGGGGACACCATTGCCCCTGAGCGTAAAAGATAACGGATACAGCCTAGGTCATCACAGGCAAAAACCCTCCCCACTATTGAGAACATCTATGGGGGGGGGGGAGGGGGGAACGCTGCCTTCGGAGGGCAGCAGCAATCATCAAGGATCTACACCACCCAGCACACGCTCTGTTCTCGCTGCTACCATCAGGAAAGAGGTGTAGGTGTCGCAAGACTTGCACCAGCAGGTTCAGGAACAATTAGTACTTCCCCACCATCAGACCCCTCAATAACAAACTCAATCAGAGACTCACTTTAGGACTTTTAATTGTGATTTTTTTAATTCTCTCTGTATTGCACAGTCAGTTTATTTACATTCGTTACCTGTTTACAGCTCTTTGTTTGTTTACATGTTTACACTGTGTGCAGTTTATTTTTGCACCACCAATTAATGGTAATTCTGCTGCGCCTGCAGGAGAAAAAGAATCTCAGGGCTGTATGTGATGTCAAGTATGCACTCTGACAATAAATCTCTGTAGTGTACACATTAATTGACATCTTCCTAATCTCCCTGGATTTTGGAAAGCTTCCGGTTGCTGGGAAAAGGATCATGGAAATGGTCCTTGTCAAGAAAGAATGGATAAAGGACATTTGGTTGTGCTCACCTAACATTCGTTAATGAAGAACTGGTTCTCTGGTTAGCGATCAGCGGTGAGCAGTGTGTGGCAGGGCTCGGTGCTGGACCTGCCGCTGATCACAATATACTTAACAAGTGTGGCATATCTCAGTTTGCTGATGGCACTAAATTGAGTGGAAAAGCAAATCGTGCAGACGATGTTGAGAGACTGCAGAGATGTAGATAGGTTGAGTGGGTGGGCAAGGGAGGGGGGTGGCAAATGGTAAACAATGTTGGTCAATGAGAGGTCATCCTCTTTGGAAGGAAAAATAGCAGATCGATTATCATTCAAATGGTGAAATATTGCAGCATGCCATTGTGCAGAAGGACTTGGGAGTGCATGTGCATGAATCACAAAAGGTTGGTTTGCAGGTATAGCAGGTCATCGAGCAGGCAAACGGCCTTCATTACTCGAGGATGAATTTAAGAGCAGCTAAGGGAAAGATGGAGTGGGGGTTGTGGAAGCAGGTAATAGGTGGATACAGGTGGGAGGGTGGAAGGGAAAGAAGCTGAGAAGTGATGGGGAGAGGGCAGAGGGTGTCTCTCTGATCAGAGGAGGAAGGGGAGGAGTGGGAAGTTGGAGGAAATGAGAGAGAGGGATAGGAAGAGAGAGAGAGAGAGAGAGAGAGAGAGAGAGAGAGAGAGAGAGAGAGAGAGACTGGGGGAGTGGTGGCTGATATTGGCACCAATGGAATGCTGCATGACTTGCTGAGTTTCTCTAAACCTTTGTGCAAAGGAGCAATCTCATTTCTACTGCACTAACTCAGATTGTAGAAAGACTGTCTCGCAGCTCCAGAACCAGGATTCAGTCCTTATCTCTGGAGGTGTCTACGTGGAGCTTTGCACATTCTCACTACGGGTTTCCTCAGGACATTCCGGATTCCTCCCACATCCTAAAGCACGCAGAGCAACACTGAGCCAACAGTGAGCTACTAGAAGAACTCAGTGGGGCGGGCAGGATCCGTGGATAGAAATGGTCAGGCAGCATTTCAGATCGTTCTGTCATCGTTTGAAGAATGCTGCTTGGTCGCGAAATAGATTTATTATGATAGCCTTAGCTGTAGCAAAAGAACGTATAATGTCAACCTGGAAATCAGAAGAGAGCCTGAGAGTACAGCAATGTTACATGGAAATGAATAAATGTATTCCATTGGAAAAAATAACATAATTTAAAAAATAAAGTCACATTATTCAAACAAATTTGGGAACCGTACATGGAACACAACAGAGAAGGCCTACCGCGAACCTCCACCCCCTAAAATGATAGAATGATAAGAAGACGAAATGAACTGACCCAGTGTGTAAAAGTAGATGACACAATTTTCTTGTTTATTTTCATTGTGTGATGACATTGTATAATGGGTTTAATGTATTGTATATGTTGAACGTTTAATGGGTTTGGAGGGGGGTGGGAAGGGGGGAGGGAAAGGAGGGGGGCAAAAAAGGGGAGAAAATGCCACTGTGTATATTCAAGAGGGAAATGTTTGTGTGTATTTTGACTAATATGGTTCATCGTGTGAAAAATAAATAAAAAATGTAGAAAAAAGAATGCTGCTTGGTCGTTTAACTATCCACTATATGTTGCCCCTGCTCTGCAGGTGAGTAGCAGAACCTGCAAGGGAGCTGAAGGGAATGAATTTGGATCTGGCAGGATTAATGTGGATGTGTGCAGACCTGAAGGGCCAAAGGATGTGCTTCTGAGCTGCTTGGATGATACACCTTCACACTCAAAAGAGCTGTATAGCCAATTAAACATATTTTAAAAGTTATGTTTGTGACAGGAAAAGCAGCAAGATTGTGCACGCTGGAGGAGAGAATAAACAACAATGTGACATTGACAAGGAAATCCATATATGTGATGATAATTGAGTGATTATTTTAGGACGGAATTCTGGAGAGCATTCCTCACAATATTTCCGTGGCTTCTTTTACATCTTCCTCAGAGAACAGGCAGAGGCTCAGCTGAACATCTCATCTGCAAGTCTACACCGACAACCCTGCACCGACAACCCTGAAAGCTCATCCGAGATTTTTATGCTCGGGCCCACTTGCACTGACTACCTGAACTCAGCCCTATAACAAGCTGTGGTGTCCTCACTTGAAGGGGAGGAAGGAGATAAGTGTTGGAAAACAAGAGTTGCCATTCCTCAAACTTTCCAAGAGCCGGATCAGGAAATGTTTGGTAATTATAATGATTGTGGGAGTTCATCAATAAACTTCACCTGAAATGATGCGATGGGGATCCTTTGCTCAGTGTGAGGACCTGAGTGGCTCCTGACAGTTACAGGCAATGCTAATAGCTGTAATAAATTCTTCATTTATTCAGTAATATAATGATCTATGAATTTTACACTTATTTCCATGTTTCAACTTTCTAAGTTCAGATAATAGATATCTTATGAAAGCAAACATTTATTAAATATTCCTCTAAAGCTTAATTCAGCATTTATCTGGCAATTCCATCATTATTTTATGTCATTTTTTTATTTTCTTTGATATAAAAATAAAGCATAAGGAACCTATTGCCAGCTTCAGTGTGAACACCAACTTTGTATTGGCAATTTCCAGATTATTCATCCTATTCAGCTATGACAGTTGTTACGAGCCCAGAGGACCCCAAAACCCAGCAGAAATAGACAAATGGTTACTTAAACAAAAGTTGCTTTTAATTACCTTTAAACATGAAAACAGGATCACACTTTAACTTATCACTATTAACTTAACTAATCTAACTTAACCCCCTTCTAATTCTAAGCGCACATGCATGTAATGTGTGTGTAAGTTTAGAAAAGTTCTTTAATTCACAGTCCAATCTCACTACTCACTTCTCCCAGTTCACTGGTTCCAGGCAATTCTTATACTGTGCACAGAATTTAACATTTATGAAATTCATCAGGCTTTGATGCTTGAAAGGTAAATGGTTACCGCTCAGGAAGGTTCTTGTTGGTTTCCAGAGAGAGATTTGTTGTTCGCTGGACACCCACAAAACTGATTGCTTTTAATCAGCCACATCAGTATCTTGCCGAAGAAACTTGCCCCATCAGGGTTTTCAGGTCTCCACTGAGTTCCTTTTTGTTTCTCTTATTTCAAGTGAAACATTAGGCAGCCTGTCCTCTCCAGCTTTGACCAGGCTAAACTAAGAACTCACAACCCGTCTTCAAAATGGGGTTTTTCCACAAGCTTGCCAGCTTGTCCTTTTCCAGTTCCAGCTGCTGCTGCTGCTGAACTGTAGAAATGTAGAACTGAATTCTCTCTCTCTCTCTTTCTCTCTCTCTCTTTCTCTCTCTCTCTCTCTCTCTCTCTCTCTCTCTCTCTCTCTCTCTCTCTCAGAGAAAAAGCCTGTTTGACTCCCTCTGTTTGCAAAACCACATGACCCTCTTAGAAGAGCAAACTCCACTTAGACAGTCTGCAGCTCTGGACCTAATCCTCTGAGTTCTTTCATCTGTTGCTTTTCAAAATAACAATCCATTGATGAAGTCCCTTGGGCACTCCCCAAAATTTTTTGCAAAGGCTCTCAGAGCTGGTCTTTCTAGCTTGAGCTGAGCTCTAGTATTTTAAACGATATCTGTTCTGAAATGTTTGTATGTGACCTACACTAAAAAACCGCCACAGTTTATCTCCCAAAAACATATCTACGTACAATATAAACACAACATATTCTGTCACACAGTCCAATTTAATGAATAAGATATCTGTGACTGGAACAAGAGCTCAACACTATCAAACTTTACGTTAAGCGTAACACTGTTAAAGTGCCGGTGACTCGAGATCGAATCTGGCGCTCTCCATAAGGAGTTTTTATATTGTTCCCATGTGGGTTTTCCCAGGGTCTTCAGTTTCCTTCCGCCATTCAAAACATACCGGGGGTGTAGGTCAATCAGGTGTAATTGGGCAGCATGGGCTTGAGGGTCGAAAGGGCCTATTAACTTGCTGTATGTCTAATTTTTTTTAATTTAAATTTAGTCTCACACTGTCTATCATGGAACTGACCAGCACAATCGCCCGCAACCCTAACCGTCATGCGTGGTTTGATCGCTAGAGCATGCTGAGTTATTGCTGAGAAACCTAATCGGTCTTTCTCAAATGAGCTCAGTGCCCCTTCTAAGGTACCGAGGTGTGAAGAGGCTGACGTTAAGACAGAATTTCCAAAACAGGAATGCCTGCCTTCATCTGCTGCACAGATCGGAAGTTTTCAGCAGAAAGAGCATTGAAAATTGACCCGTTTACAACCCAGGAGAGAACTCACAAAATTAGCTGAATCTAGAGCGTTTTTAATGTGAACTCCAGTTCAAGCAGGCGGAGATCACACTGTACAATCTTATTAAATGGCTACTTCTCCCAGTAATCCATCCCACTGTCACTCTCATGCTACAGAAGACGGGAAGGGTTGGGGTGTGGGCGAGCTGACTTGGTGGGGGGGGTAAGAGTTCCATGCACTTCAGCGAGATCTGTGCAGCAGAAAGTCAAAACCAGCAGATGCTGGAGGGGCTCAGGGGGTCAGGCAGCATCTGCGGAGAGAAAGGATCGGTCCATGTTTCTGGCTGGGGCCCCTTCATTGGGACCCAGGACTCTACGCATCTTGACGAAGGGATCTGACCTGAAACTTTGATTGACCATTGTACTGATTTGTTTTCCTCCATTGTATAGCCCTTACCAGCTACTGTACATATGAGGCTGGCCCACCCACTAATGACTCCTCCCTTAAGTCTCCTCCCCTTTTGCCCTGGCCATAAAGGTCACATTACCTCCCCCTTTCTGGCCTGCCAAAGTCTTGTGTGCATTAAAGCCTATTGTTCCTGCAGCCTATAACTCTGTGGTTATTGACAGAGCCTATCAACCATTTCTCTCCATGGAGGCTGCCTTACCTTCTGAACCCCCGGTGCTTTTCTCCTTGTTCACACCGCACTTCTGCTTTTGTGTCGCGCCAGCTGTGCTTTGGCCGACTGCTATCTCGGCACTAGCTCATAGTGAATCACACACCACATTGAGCAAAGGCTATCACAGCCAGTCAGGTAGCACTTGGGGTGAGATCCTGAGTTTGTGTTTGAGGCTGATCACCTTCTGAACTGTCAAATGGAGAAACTGAACTTATTTACAAGTTGTGGAGAATGGGAGAACCGTAGGACCATTAAAGCATGGAAAGCAGGTCCTTCAACCCTTCTAAGTCTGTGCCGAACTGTTATTCGACCTCGTCGCACTGACCTGCACCCAGTCCATATCCTTCCATACCCCTTCCATCCACATACTTGTCCAAATTTACATAAATGTTAAATATGAGCCCTCATTCACCACTTCAGTTGGCAGCTCGTTCCACACCCCCACCACTCTCCGTGTGGAAGCCTAATGTTCCCCCTAAACTTCCTCTGGTTTGTATCTCTCCTAATTTCAGTGAAAAAAAAGCCTACTTGCATTTATTCTGCCTACACCCCTCATAATTTTAAATACCTCTATCAAATCTCCCCTCATTTTTCTCCGCTGCAGGGAATAAAGTCCTGACCTCTAATTTTATTTTTTTCCCCTGTAGTCCCTGCAACATCCTAGTAAATCTTCTCTGCAACTCTTTCAATCTTATTGATCATTTGCCTGTAGTTAGGTAACCTTTGGAAAAGCAGCAACACATTAAAAGACCTAGTAAAACACACAGAAAATGATGGAGGAACTTAGCCAGTCTCGCAGTGTCCAGCAGGAACGGAGTAATGGGAAACAAAAGGGTTTCCATGACAGGGAGAAGGTGGCGGTGTTGGCTGAAAGAGGGTGTTCAGACTTGTTTGTGACAGCTGCCTGCCTGGAGTAGGTGTAAGTATAACAGCCATTATTTTGGACTATGGCCTCCTTAGGACTTCGTTCAATGATTATGGGCCCCTTCCCTGTGAAGATTAGTTGGTTTCTTCCATTCATTCTTCTCTTCAATCACCTACAAAAGAAACATTAAAAATCTTTGATGATTTCAGTCCGTGCCCATCCCTTAAATGTGTTGTGGCCCCCAGGGGAGGGCATTACAGGCCCCCGCTGAGAATAGCTGAACTAGAAGGACATGCGTGAGCACACTGGGAGGGAGAGAAATGGCACTGCTGAGGTGAGACGCCTTCACCTTCTCCTCCTCGTCTCAGTCCCGCCAGGTGCACCCTACGGTTTTCTCCACCTCTTTCCCCTTCTCCGCAACGCCAAGCATGCTTGATGTTGAAAGGAGAGGCCCTCAACCATAGCTGCAAACTGTTCCTCTCTCCACAGAAGCTGCCTGGCCTGCGGGAAGTTTCCAGCAGCTTTTATTTGGGTTTCCAGTTTGTGGCCCTTGGACTATAAAAGGAGATTTCCCCATCAGACAGGTTCAGCTGACGATAATGTTTCACTCACCGTTTCTCGCAGCCTCTAAGCATGCAGCACATCTTTGTTCCCTATGGGCACTTCCATTTTCCCCTTTCACCTGGGAATAGAGTGCCATTGTTACATAGCACAGAGCCCTGGACTAACCATCTGAAAACAGCCGTTCATATCCCACCATGGCATCCAGGCAATTACATAATCTGTAATTTAATGTTGATATAATTTAGATACGTTAATGACTAATTCCTTTATTACAGTAGCAGAAAAGATGTCATATACAGTAAGCACGTGCATTGAACAAAATCTCTTCAAACCTGAGCGGAGGTTCAACCTGATGATCAACCACCCCCCCTACCCTGGCATATTACACCACATGATCCCATTGCACAGTGCAGAACATGGCCCTTCACCTTTGCGGCACTGTGCGACACTGGCAGGGTTGTCCACAGAGGTAGCAACTTCTACCTGAGACCACTCCTTTGAGCCTTCCGTCTTGGGCAGCCTGGCATGTGCAGCAGATAGTGCTGGTTGTCTCCCAGAGCCAGTGACCGGACTTCAATCCCGTGCATTCTGCATGGAGTTTGCATGTTCTCCTTGTGTTTTCCCCAGTGCTCTGTTCCTCCCACATCCCTGGTCAGTAGGCTAAAACACAATGCCGAAGAAACACGAAAGTCTGCAGACACTGTGGTTGAAGGGAAACCACATGCTGGAAAGATGAGATAGTTTATTTTTGCTATATAAAGTACACTGAGTTTCTCCAGAATTGTGGTTGGTAGGTTAATTGTCCGAAGTAGGTGGGAAGCAGAAGAATCAGGTGAGAGCTGACAGGCGTAAAAGTAGGAATAGATTCCAAGGAAGTCAATGAGGGAATGGGATAGTGTGGATTACATGGGTTGATATATTCTCACCTCACAAGAATAAATATTATATTCTGGATCATGGACTTAAACCATTGATAACCAATGCCAATAAAATGTTTTACCTGTTCTTTATTACATAGTTTAACCATGGCACTGTTTTCTTATCCTAAATTCATGCAAAGGACAAGAAATTTACTAAGTGGGCAGAATGGTACAGTGGTTCAAGCTGCAATGATTAAAGTCGGTGGTAGATTCTGTAAGCATTCATTGAAAATTAAAACAAATTTAAATGAAACTTGAATTCTGTTCCATTCCTGCTTACACCCACAAAACCTCTGATTCCTTTTTCTTCAGCTGTAAAAACTCCTGTAGGTAAAATGACCAAGGGAAATGTTTAGATTTTCTGCTAAAAAGATTTATTGATCTAGCTGCCATCATCGGCTGGATACACACTGATCTTCCAGCATCTCCGCAAAGCTCTGATGTCTGCACTCAATAGTTACGATAATTGGTTCGGGAAAACTTGAATTAAGTTCTTAAAATTGAGGAGCCAGCCATTTTGAAGATTTAGGGTAGATAATACTGTATACTTGTACATGTGGTGAATGCATTCAAGGACTAAGTTTGGGAATATAATATGCACATAATCGTCAAGGATCAGTGAATCTATTTGATCTATCAACGCCCAGTTAACCAGAGTACCATAACTATCAGTACCAATGCCTTCATGGAATTTTTAAATCTGTCTTTGACAAATTACACCATAGTTCAGTAAAGAATTTCATTGCATTATCTCATGTTCAATGGACATTTTCTTGATATCAATTTACAAAAACAATATATGGTCCTCTTTATTATCATCAGTGGAGTTGCTCAGATCTATAAAATCATATAACATATGTTTCAGACTAGTGTTCTCCCAAGATGTTCCCAATTTGCTGACTGAAGTTATAATAGGAAGGTTTTGCAACACCTTAAAAGTAGTAAATCACAGCAGATACTGCCGACTCCAAGCAAAGGACTGCATTTGATAAACCTTTCACAATGAGCAGATGACGCCAAGGTACTTCACAGTGAGTGATGTAACAGAATCCTAGTTCTACAGTGTGAAAACCAGGCCCTTCGGCCAAACTGCCCATGTCAGCCATAGAGCCCCAACCACATTCATCCCACGAGCTTGCATTTCACCTCAAAATCCATCCTTTCCATGTATCCATTGAAATGTTTCTTTATTTTTGGAAAATTTTATTTTTCCATTTGCATCAAATATGTTTCTTATCTTGAATAATATGATGCAAAATGATACAGCGTTTAATTTTTATCCCCCATCCCTCCCCCCCCAAAAAAGAAGAAAGAAAAAGACCCGAATAATTCTGCATCCAACAATATGTATATTTTCTAACATACTAATTCTATCGGACTTGTCAGTCACCAACGAGCCTGCAGCAGACGTGGACATACCCCTCCATAAATCTTCGTCCACGAAGCCAAGTCAAAGAATTCTATCTTGAACATATTGATTGGGAGGAGTGGATGAAGTGGACAATATGGATGGACTTTTATCAACAAAATCCATATATGGTTTCCAAATCCCATAGAATTTTTCTGGTTGGTTCCTTAAATAATAAGTATTTTTTTCTAATGGTGTACAGTTTTGTATTTCCACATGCCCTCTATCCAACACTACAATATTGTCCGGCTCCCATGTTACCGCCATACACTTCTTAGCCACCTTTCATTGATACTAGTCTAGCTTCAATTTAATATCTGTTTCATATAATTCACCTAGCAAAAATATTCTAGGATCTTTTGGTTTTCGTATCTTCATAATTCATCCCAATAATACACACAAATCTTCCCAAAACTTTCCAACTTTTTCACACAACCAAACTGCATGCAGTAAAGTACCTATTTCCTTGTTGCATCTGAAACACTTGTCAGAGCTATTTGAATGAAGTCTATGTAATTTATATGGAGAATAGTGTAGCTGGTGCAAAAATTTATATTGTACCATTTGTATCTGACATTAATTAATATGTCGCTTGACACATTCTTGACCAAACCTCATCTTGAATTTGAATGTTGAAATCCTTTTCCCACTTGTGTTTCGACTTATATAAATCCTTTTTTTGTATTGTGTTTTGTAATTTTACATATATATATTAGTAATAAATTTCTTTATAAATGTATCAGTTATTAAATATTCAAATTGGCTCTGTTCCGGAAGTCTAAAATTTTCACCTAACTTCTTTTTGAGCTGAAAATATGAAAAAATTGAGTTATTTGGTGTATTATATTTCTCTTTCATTTGCTCAAAGGTCAAAAAAAGGAACCTAAAAAATTATATTTTTATCCTCTTTGTCCCATGATTTTGCCAGACAAATGTTTCTTAAATATTGCAATAATTCCTTTCTTAATTAGCTCCCCTGACAACCTTTCCATAAACCCACCACCCTCTGCGTAAAGTTACCCCTTCAGCTACTGTTTCCCCCCCACCTTAAACCTACATCCTCAGGACAGAGGTCACCGATACCCCTGCTCTAGGCAAAAGACTCTCTGCGATCACCCGATCTATTCCTCATGATTTTGTGCACCTCTATGAGATCACCCCTCATCCTCCTACACTCCAAGGAATAAAGCCCTAGTCTGCTCAGCCTCTCCCTATAGTTCAGCCCCTGGCAACATACTTCTTTATCTTCTCTTCACCCTTTCCAGTTTGGCAACATCTTTCCCATAGCACAGGGTCCAAAACTGGACACAATACTCCAAATTTAAAATCAACACCTAAATGTGGTTTAAGATGACAGGGTGAAGCAGAAGCTGGTGGCTCTGTGCAAACCAGGGCACTGCACAAGCTTGTCAGAGAAACTCAGCAGGTCACACAGAAGATAAAGGGTAACCAATGTTTCAGGCCTGGGCCCTTCGTCAGGAAGAAGGATTCCTGAATAAAATGGTGGACAATGTTAAGAGAGACTAAATTTGCCCCGACAATGAAGGACTGACTTGGTAGTGACCAACACCTCGTTGAATCTAGAGTTCAACAGAGGAAATATCCAGGCAGGAGAGCAAGGATTAGAGAGCAAGAGAGGAAAGTCAGCTTGGTGTGGTAGCTCAAGATACAAGAATGGTTGTGACAACAGGAAAAGGTTGAGGTGAAAGATATTGTTGAGTGGAGATGTCCAATGATTTGTTGGGTTGTTGGATGATCAGTGAGAAGGTGTGGTTTAGGCCGCATTTGGGGCATTGTATGCAGATGCGATTATCACATTACTCAAAATCACTGGAGAAAATCAACGTTTCATGCAGTATCGATAGGAAGTAACGGGGAAACATTTCAGGCTCTACACCTAAGAATAAGAACACACCACCTAGATGCCTGAATGAAAAAGAGGAGAGAGGGGTTTCTACAAGTATAATAAAAGGATAGTAAGGGACAAAATTGGACCCCTAGAAGATCAGAGTGGTGAACTATGTGTGGAGCCTCATGAGATCTGGGAGATCTTGAACAGTTTTTTTGCATCAGTATTTACTCAGGAAACTGGCATCGTGTATAAGGAAAGAAGGGAAACAATGAGTTGTGACGTGGAACAGATAGAGATTAAAGAGGAGGAGGTGCTTGCTGCCTTACAGCAAATAAAGGCAGATAAATCCCCTTGGAGTTGAGGAAGACTAGTGTGGAAATTACAGGAGCAGAATTATTTAAAATGCCCTTAGCCACGGGTGTGATTCCGGAGGATTGGAGGGTAGCTCATGTTGTTCCATGGTTTAAAAAAGGCTCCAAAAGTAAACCAGGCTGGTGAACCTGATGTCAGTAGTAGGTAAATTATTGAGAGATCGGATATACAAGGATTTGAACAGCCAAGGGTTGATTACGGATAGTCAGCATGGCTTTGTGCGTGGTAGTTCATGTTTAGCGAAACTTATAGAGTGTTTTGAGGAGGTTATCAAGAAGGTAGATAAAGGAAAGGCTGTGGATGTTGTTTACATGAACATTAGTAAGGCCTTTGACAAGGTCCCACATGGGAGGTTAATTCAGAAGGTTCAGACTCTAGGTATCCATGGAGACATTGTAAGCTGGATTCAAAATTGGCTGAATGGGAGAAGACAGAGAAGTGGTAGTGGATGACTGCTTCACAGACTGGAGATTAGTAATGTGCCACAGGGATCTCTATTTGGACTATTGTTGTTTGTTGTCTATATCAATGATCTGGATGATAATGTGGGAAATTGGATCAGCAAGTTTCCTGATGACACTAAGATTGAGGCATTGTGGACAGCGAGGAAGGCTTTCAAAGCTTGCAGAGGGATCTGGACCAACTGGAAAAATGGGCACGAAACTGGCAGATGGAATTTAATGCAGGTAAGTGTGAGGAGTTTGCATTTTGGAAGGAGAAACCAAGGTGGACATACACAGTAAATGGTAGGGCACTGAGGAGTGCGGAGGAACAAAGGGATCTGGGAATACAGATACATTATTCCCTGAAAGCGGCATCACATGTAGACAGGTATGTAAAGAAAGATTTTGGCATCTTGGCCTTCATAAATCAAAGTATTGAGTGCAGGAGTGGGATGTTATTGTGTAACACATTGGTGAGGTCAAATTGGGAGTATTGTGTGCAGTTCTGGTCGCCAGACTATAGGAGGGATATCAGGAAGATCAAAAGAGTGCAGAGAAGATTTACTAGGATGTTGCTGGGTCTTCAGGAGCTGATTTACAGGGAAAGATTAAACAGGTTAGGACTTTATTCCTTGGAGTGTAGAAGAATGAGGGGAGATTTTCAAAATTATGAGAGGAATAGCAGGTAAATGTGAATAGGCTCTTTCCACAGATTAGGAGAGATGAATACAAGAAGACACGATTTAGGGTGAAAGGTTTGGGGGGCATTTGGAATGAGCTGCCATCTGACATGGTAAATGTGGGCTTATTCAAGAATAAATTGGATAGATACATGGATGGGAGTGGTCTAGAGGGTTATGGACTGGGTGTAGGGCGGTGGGACTAGAGGAATGATGTTTTGGCACACACTAGAAGGGCTGAATGGTCTGTTTTCTGTGGTGTAGTTTTCCATGGTTTATATGCTGTGTCAGAGGTTCCATCCTGTCCCCTGGCACTGAATAAATGGAATTTGCAAGTTATCTTTGCTACTGTGTAGGTTTCTTCTGGGTGCTCCAGATTCTTTCCACTTGTCCAAGGATGTTCAGTGATGGTCACTGTAAGTATTCGTCGAAAATCCTCTTCAGAACCCAGTGGTGGACATGAACGCTGTTAGCCTGTCCACAGATGCTGCCTGGCCCTCTGAGAATTTTCTAGCCTTTACGGTACTTTAAAAAAAATGTCTACAGTATATTTGTTTAACTAGGTGTGGATAGCTCACACCTCTGTACGAGTTCCATTCGACTAATGTGTAGAAAAGCTATGGAAGGATATGACCATAAGACATAGGAGTGGAATGACGCCATTCAGTCCATCGCGTCAGCCCGACTATTTCATTGTGGCTGATTTACTATCCCATTCAACCCATTCTCCTGCTTCTTCCTCATAACCTTTGATTCCCTTCCTCATCAAAATACTGTCTACCTCTGTCTTAAATATACCCAATCACTTAGATCCACAGTCAGTGACTACAATGAATTCCATAGATTCAAAACCCCCTGGGTAAGGAAGTACTCTGTCCGACAGTATTCTGTATTTTATGGGCAGGATCATTGTATGTTTTATGTGGTTTTTATTTTTACTCATCGTTGTCAAGCACCAACAAAGTCCCTTTATAAATGAGCATTGGTTGGTGGAAAGCTAGTATTCCAAGAGTGTGCCCTCTGGTTGCAGACTCCCCCATCATAGAGAACATCCTCTCCACGACCACTCTATCCAGGCCTTTCAGTATTCAATATGGGCCAAATGCTGGGAACTGGAGCTAACCCGGAAGGCCAACTTGGTCAGCATGGACGTTAGGCCGAAGGGCCTGTTCCATGCGAGGTGATTCTATAACCACATTGTTCCATTACTGCCTTATTTAGTTTGGGCCTTAATCCAAGCAAGTGAACTGTTAATCTGGAGCGTATTAGATGAGTGAGTGTTGATGAACCGAAACGCCTTCTGCTCTTCTGCCACCATCGTCCTGCTGTGGGGTTGCCTGTGTGAGTGGAACTTCCACCATAGGTGCACCATAAGGTAGAGAAGAAGTCTTGGCAGCAAGAAGTCGTTCACCGTGGTAGTGGCTACAGTATAAATATAAATCACAATGGAGAAAAATACACACCATTATACAGAGAATTATTTTATGTGACTGTAAAGTATTTATACAGAGTAAACACAACTCTCCCAACCAATGCTCATTTATAAAGGGACTTTGTTGGTGCTTGTCAACGATGAGTAAAAATAAAAACCACATAAAATATACAATAATCTTGCACATAAAATACAGTCTAAGTGAAAAGATCTTACATAATTCATGTTTAATGCACTGGCAAATAAATACTGGTTAGGTCTAGTTTGATTCATGTTGGATAACTCCCCTCCCTTCTTGGGCTGGCCGATCACGCGTTACGTTCCACTTTAACATGTTATGATCAGATAGGTTTAAAGCAGAGATTAGCGAAGGGTGTCGACATTTATGGGGAGAAGGCGAGAGAATGGGGGCTGAGTGGGAAAATGCAGTAGCCGTGATTTGAACGGTGGAACAGACTCAACGGGCCAGACTTAAGTCTGCCCTTAAGTCACGGCCGTGGTCCCAACGGAGGCTGGAATGGACAAGGGGGGGTTGTGAATCATCCAAAAGCAATCCTTCAAGAAGCAATTGGATTAATTTAATTGTACTTGAGAACGTAAAAGGGGGTTCCGACAGGGTAAGGATGAGAATATTTTTAATGATGAAGAGTCTTTGACTGGAACGTTAACTCCGTTTCCCAGTCCACAGAAGCTGCCGAGCTGACTGAGTGTTGCCAGCATTTTGATATTTATATTTATTAGTTTAATGCAAGGTTCAGCATTTTACAATGGTTTAAATTAAGCTGAGTTCTTTGAGGAATACAAAGATCTATTCAACAGGAGGAGTGCAGCCCGCACCCAGGCAACACAGCATTGATACTAGCTCCTTGAATACTGTCCGTCTGAAGTCCTGCCTTCACATCATCACATGGCACTCTTTTGAAAAGGAGATTTTGCCAGTCCCTAATCAATGTTACTGAATCAGAATAATTGTTATTTACCTCACTGCTGTTTGTGGGATCTTGCTGCAGGCTAATTGGGTGTCACATTTCCACATGTTAAAGCAGTTACAGCATTCCAAAAGCTTTAATTGCCTGTTAGATAGATGGTGAAAACATATTGCAATAGCTGTTCTTTATTCCTCAAACACTGTCGAGGTTAATGTAAGCCGTGGGTCTGATATAGTCTGCTTGCTCCATCAGGTTCTTGAGAGCAGTTATCGAAGGTGACACCCTGATGCAGTTCTGAGTTACGTTCTGTCAGAGATGCCACTTCTTTCAGAAATCTCTGCCCAAAACCAGTTGGTCTTCCAGCACAGTGAGATGTCAGTGAGGCAATACAGTTGACTGGCGGGAGTACGCGCTGAGGCTTGGTGCAGCCGGTACGAGGGTGCTGTGAGGAAGGACCACAGTATAGGGTCCTTCCCCTACCTAGCATTGAAGGGCTTAGTCCAGAGGAGAAGCAGCAGAATGGAGAGAAGAGTAACCCTTGATTGGGGGGGGGGGGGGGGGAGTGGGGGGGGGCGCGGTGGAGGAGGGGGGTTGGCACAGATTATGAATGTGAAAAAACCTTGCACTGTGTATACATATATAAATATACATATTATACACAGTTTACATACACAACAGGCACAGTTGGCGTAGCAGCGCAATGTTGTTACAGCACCAGCGATCAGGACGAGGGTTCAAATCCCGGGCTGTCTATAAGGAGCTTTTACGTTCTCCCCCAGTTTGCGTGGGTTTTTCCCAGGGGCTCTGGTTTCCTCCCACCATTCGAAAAGTACCGGGGGTTATAAGTTAATTGGGTGAAATTAGGCAGAACGAGTTCATGGGCCAAAATGGCCTGTTACGAAGCTGGATGTTTAAATCTATATATAATTCAGGCCCGAAATGTTGACAATATATCTTTGACCCTATAGACACTAAAATAAGGCTGGCTGAGTTCCTCCAGCATTTTGGTGTGTTTTTACTGCCTTCTTCCTTGAATGTCAGTAATATAGTCTGATATAGTCTGCTTGCTTCCTATGGAAGCTGCAAGACCAGCTGAGTTCCTCCAGCATATATTTTTTTATTGTGAATAAAGTTTATTTTGAAATTTGAAAACAACTCACAGAGGAACCGTCGTATCTCTTCAGTGAACATAGAAGATGAGATGGGAAGGGAACAGAAACCCACTCAGGTTTCCCATTGAAATTTGTCCCTCATTAAAATAGGTCATGTGGTTATTCTCTGCTTGCTCTTTCGAGGGAGCATGTTGACTCTGGATTCCCCTACAAGCAATGACTGCACCAGAAATATTCCTTCAGCTTGGAAGTGCCCACAAGATATGCAGAGATCATGAAATTCTGACTTTTCTTCAAGTCTTGCATGAGGATCTTCCAATCTACTGGGACCTGTCCAGAGAATTTTGGCAAATTGTCACCAAACTGATTCCATCTGCATTGAATTTGTCCATCGTTATTGAATGAAGATCTACTGGGACCAATTCCTGAAGAGGGCGCACAAAATCAGTGAACTGGTGCGGACTCGAAAGGCCAACATGGCCTGTTTCCGCTCCATAAATGGTTATATGGTTATATGGTTATATTTTGATTGTGAGCTAACTGTGGGCAAATGGGACAAGTATTGGAGAACAACGTGGCCACCACTGTTGCCTCTAAGCTGTGCACATGTGATTAATAATTATGCTTATTCAAAATAATCGGTATGTCACCAAAGACTTCGTAAACATTTACAGGTGTACAGTGGAGAGCATTCTGGCTGGTTGCATCACTGCCTGGTACGGAAGCGCCAACTCTCAGGAATGAACTCCAGAGGGTTGATAACTCGGCCTGCGACATCACAGGCACCAGACTTCACTCCATCGAAGACATCTACATGAGGCGGTGTCTTAACAAAGCAGCCTCTATCCTCACAGACCCCCACCATCCAGGCCATGCCCTCTTGACTCTGCTACCATTGGGGAAAAGATGCAGGAGCCTAAAGACAAGCACTCAGCGGCACAAGGGCATCACACTGCATCAGACTCCTGAAAAAACAATGAACCAAAGACACTGGCTTACTTTTTGTGCACTGTTATTTTTATTTAGTAATTTTGTAAGATGGTGATAATATGAATGTTTTCAATATGATGTTGCTGTAAAACACCAAATTTTGTGATTTGTTCATAACAATAAATTCTGATTCTGATTCTCTTAGCTAACTGTTTATGTTAACTAGTTAGTCAGTTAAGTCATTAATCATACTTGTTTTACATTAAAACATGCCAATAAAGCTTTATTAGCCATGAGAGATGGGCTGTGCCAAAATGATCTTGAAACTATTTCAAGTTTACATGTGGACAAGCATTCAGTGTGCACATACTTTTGTCACAGGACAAAAATCTGCACAACATATGATTTTTTTGCGCACACTGACTACTAAAATTTAAAGGGAACACCAAAGAGAAGTTGGGCTGAAGGGATTGTGTTCCTGAGATAAATTTCCCTGACTGTGAATCTATGTCAAGTCAATTCCAGTTTATTGCCATCTGATGAACCCGACAAACTGTGCTTGCATTTATAGTTGGTGAGTGTGGAAACAGGACCTCAGCCCAAATTGCCCAAGTCACTAACATGCCCCACCCACCTGCCTGCATTTGGACCATATCCCTCTAAATCTATCCATTCTCAACCTTTATTCAGCTATCCCCTCTCCTCACCACCCCCCCTCCTCCCCCACCACACACACCCCCCCCCCACCCCGCCAAGGACTCTGCTTCCCTGTGAAGCAGTCACATTTAGGTTTCTTCTGTATTTATCTCCTACAGACTACATAAAAACAGAAAAAAATATTGTTGTCACATGAGATGAAATGATCTGCCTGAATCTTTTAAAACAGCATTAATAACTGTAACAGCCTTCTTCATACAGACCTATATCATTATTGAATACAGACTATAAAATTGTATTGAAATTGTTAGCTGATAGGTTAGTTGAATTTTTGCCAAAATTAATAAATTTAGATCAAACTGGTTATATTAAAAATAGAAAAGCAGCAGATAACAGTTTTAAGTTTGCTGAATATAGCACAAAATGGGAAGACTCCTGCGGTAGATGCAGAGAAAGCATTTGATCGATTGGAATGGGATTTTTTTTTAAATTTGAGATACTTAATGATTCCAAATACTTTTATAAACTGGATAAAGGCATTATATGATCAACCAAAACCAAAAATGATTACAAATAAGCAAATTTCACAACCATTTTTGCTTGAAAGGTCTTCTAGACAAAGTTGTCCATTATCACCCTTTTAGTTTGCATTAGCGATTGAACCATTGGCAGAAGTAATTAGAACTGATAAAGGATATGAAGTAGGTAATAAAGAACATAAAATTAGTTCCTTTTCTGATAATGTTACAGTATATTTAACGAGATGAAAAGAAAACATGGCTTTCAAGTAAATGAGCTTTGGGGCCTCCATTGAGAATGGCTGCTCTAAACCCATCCTAACCATGTTATCTGTCCAGTGTATTTTTATAAACATTGCATTAATACCATCTTACACATGTATACTGAATTCCTTTCCACTCCGTGCTGCCATCCCTTAATAAGCTTTGAGAATTGGCTACCTTCACAATTGTTTCCATGTACAAAGAAGCATGAGACACTGAGCAGGTGATAGAGTGGCCGTTGACGGGACAGTGTTGAGAGAACCTTTGGACTGGACAGCGGTGAGGCGGCCTTCAACAAGACGACAGTGTGGCAGCCTTCGTCAGGTCAGCAGTGAGGCGGCCTTCAACGGGAGCAATGGCGAGGAGCCAGACTTGGCGAAGCGAGGCCCGGCAGGAGCAGCAGCAAGGATCCGGACTCAGAGGAGGCGAGGCCCAGCGGGACCAGCGGCGAGGAGCGACCTGAATAAGGCCCAAAGGGAGCAGTGGTGGAGGAAAGTTCAATTCTTGATATTTTAGCAATTAGAATAAGAATTAGAATTAGAATTGCTGGTAATGTATCACAAATTTCAGTGATCTCCTGGAGCTCTAATTGATTGCCAATAGAGTGTTGGGGAGAAATTTCCCAAAGTTTTTCCTGATATTGGCCACACGTTTTTTCTTTGGTTTTTCTCCTCCCACATTTCCAGCATTTTAGGGCAGAGAGTGGTAGTAAATCCAAAAGGAGCAGAGGCGGTAGATAGAGAGAAATATAGAGATAGAGAGAGAGAGGGTGATAGAGAGAGAGAGAGACAGAGAGAGAGAGAGAGAGAGAGAGAGAGAGAGAGAGAGAGAGAGAGAGAGAGTGTGTGAATGTGGATATGGCAGGTAAGGCAGGGCAATGCTCCTCTTGCAGGATGGGGGTTGTCAGGGAAGCCACCAATATCCTGGATGACTTCATCTCTGAGAAGTGTATCTAGTTTCAGCTCCTAAAAAACCGAGTTAAGAAATTGGAGCTGGAGTTGGATGAATTACGGATCATTGTGGAAGCAGGGGATGTGATAGACAGGAGTTACAGGGATACTATCACACCTAGGAGGCAGGAGGAGGGTAGATGGGTGACAGTCAGAAGAGGGAAATGGAACAGGCAGGCAGTGCAGGGCACCCCTGTGGGTGTTCCCCTCAATAACGTATACCACTTTCGATACTGTTGAAGGGGTCAACCTACTGGGCACAAGCCACTGCGATCAGGTCTCTGGCATGGAGTCTGGTCCTGTGGCTAAGAAGGGAAGGGAGGAGCAGAGGCGAGCTGTAGTGACAGGGGATTCCATAGTTAGGGGGATATATAAGATGTTCTGTGGAGGAGATCGAGTATATCGGATGGTACATTGTCTCCCTGGTGCCAGAGTCTGAGATATCTCAAATTGAGTTCAAGGCATTCTCAGGGGGGAGGGTGAGCAGCCAGATGTTATGGTCCATATAGGGACCAATGACAAGGGTAGGAAGGTGAAGAGGTCTTGCAAGGATAGTTCAGCGAGTTAGGCATCAGGTTGAAGGATAGGACCTCCAGGATAGTGATCTCAGGATTGCTACTTATACCATGTACTCATGAGGTCAGAAATAGGAGGATAATGCAGCTTAACACCTGACTAAAGACATAGTGGAGGGTTTCAAATTTCTAAATTATTGGGCTCTTCCAGGGAAGGTGGAAGATAATATTGTTCTGACAGGACGGTTTGCATCTGAACTGGATGGGGACTAATATCCTTGTGGGAAGGTTTGCGAGTGCTGCTCTGGTGGGTTTAAACTGGATTTGCAGGGGAAGGGGAACCAGAGTACCAAAGCAGATAGAGAAGTGGAGGAGTGAAAAGATGATACTAAAATTACCAGGCACCATTAGAAGACAATGGGTTGTACGTGGTGGAAATGTTCTCAGGTCCATCTACTTCAATGTGGGAAGGCAGATGAGCTTAGAGCGTGGAATTATGTCATTGTGGCCATTACTGAAACTTGGTTGCAGGAGGGGCATGACTGGCAGTTCAATGTTCCTGGTTTTTGTTGCTTTAGATGTGATAGAATGGGGGTGGGTGGGTGAAAGGGGATGAGTGGCATTGGTCGTCAGGGAAAATATCACAGTTGTGCTCAGGCAGGACTAGAGGACTTGATAACTGAGGCTCTATGGGTGGAGCTGAGGAACAGAAAAGGTGCGACCACACTCATGGGGTAGTATTATAGACCACCCAATAATCAGTGAGAATTGGAGGAGCAAATCTGTAGAGAGGTGGCAGACAGTTGCAGGAAACATAAAGTTGTGATAGATGGAAATTTTAACTTTCCACACATTGGCTGAGACTCCCATACATTAAAAGGGATGGATGCCTTGGAGTTTGTCAAATGTGCTCAGGAAAATTTTCTAAACCAATATATTGAGGTACCAACAAGAGAGAGTACGATATTTGATCACATATTATGGAACGAGACAGGACAGGTGGTGACAGAGGTATGTGTAAGGGAACATTTTGGGTCCAGTGATCATAATGAGATTAATTTCAAGTTAATTATGCAGAAGGATAGGCCTGGGCCTCGGGATGAGATTCTACATTGGAGAAAGGCTAATTTTGAGGAAATGAGAAAGGATCTAGAATGTGTGGATTGAGATGTTGTTTTCCAGCAAGGTAAGCGGAGGACCTTCAAAGGAGAGTATGGAGCCTGTATGTTCCTGTCAGGATCAAATACAAGGTCAGTAGTCCTTGGTTTTTGAGGGATATTGGGAATCTGGTTCAGAAGAAGAGAGCAATGTACAGCAGGTATAGGCAGTATGGAAAAAATTAGGTACTTGGGAAGTATAAATAATTCAAGTAAAATCTCAAGAAAGAAATCAGGAAGGCTACAAGAAGACATGAGGATGCTTTGACAGACAATGTGAAGAAGAATCCTAAGGGTTTCTACAGGTATATTAAGAGCAAATGGATAGTGAGGGATACAATTGGTCCCCTGAAAGATCAGAGTGGTCGGCTTTGTGTGGACCCGAAGAGATGGGAAAGGTCTTAAATGTTTTTTTTTCCATCAGTATTCACTCAGGAAAAGGGCTCAGAGTCATGGGAAGTAAGGAAAACAAGCAGTGAGGTCATGAAACCTAACTTGATTAAAGAGGAGGAAGTACTTGCTGTCTTGAAGCAAATAAGGGTGGATAAGTCACCCTGGCTTGACAAGGTTTTCCCTCTGACCTTGAGGGAGACGAGTGTATAAATTGCAGTGGTACTGACAGGAATATTTAAAATATCTATAGCCACAGATGTGGTGCTGGAGGATTAGAGGGTAGCTCACATTGTTCCTTTGTTTAAAAAAGGCACCAAAAGTAACCCTGAAAATTATAGGGCAGTGAGCCTGATGTCAGTATATTATTGGAAGGTGTTCTAAGAGATCAGATATACCATTATTTGGATAGCCAGGGAATGATTAGGGAGAGTTAACATGGCGTTATGTGTGGTAGATCATGTTTAACCAATCAGATTGGAGGCCTGTGATGAGTGGTGTGCCCCAGGGATCAGTTTTGGGATCATTATTGTTTGTCATATATATCGATGATCTAGATCACACATGTCAAACTCTGGCCCGCGGGCCAAATTTGGCCCGTGATATAATTATATTTGGCCCGCAAGATCATATTAAATATATATTAGAGTTGGCCCGCTGGCCGCCGCGCCAATATAGCGCATGCACACTGAAGGTGAAAATGAAGACGCCGGGATCTCAGAGTCCCGAATCCCGGGGATCGGAGCGCCGCACTCAGCCCGCCCGGATCCCGGACACACAGACGCGGCTGGAGTTGGGGACCATCCTTGCTGGGTCTGCGCTTCAGCGCCGACGCCAGACCGAACGTCTCGTTGGCGATGCCTTCCCCCTCGCTCCGTGCGCAGCGGACCCTGCCTCCCGCTCCTTTTGTTGGAGACGAGCCTGGCGCCGTGAGATCGCAGTTTAATCCCTCTCCAACCATGGGAGGGGGGTGGGAGCAACGCGCTCTTCTCAGCCAATTCCTCCACTGCCCCGGACGCCGGCGTTTCATCGCGGGGTTCGGGTGCCTTTGTCAGGCAACTGACCTGTTGGTCCAAGACAAGGAGAGAGCGTACAAACTCTACACAGACAGCACCTGAACTCGGGTGAACGTGGAGCTGCGACCCCACATTCCACATCAGGACTGTGTGTAAGATTGGGAGCAGTGAGACGGAAGCTTATTTTGTTCCCGTGATTTAAGCCTTTCTTGGGGTGGGGGGGGGGTCCTTCTCTGACCACTTGCCTAACAATTAACCTAATCAGATGTGGAGTTACCACAATACAACAGTTCTCAACCTTTTTCTTTCCACTTGCGTCCCTGTGCCATTGGTGCTCTGTGATTAGTAAGGGATTGCTTAAGGTGGTCTGTGGGTGGAAAGAAAAAGTTTGAAGACCACTGCTTTAATCATCCCTCATTGACTCGTCATGTGCACGGTTTCAGAACTCCAAAGGAAATGGGCCAATGACAATGAAAGAGTTTATCCAAAACTATTATTAAACACTTATTTTAATAAGAAAAAGTTTATCATTACATATGTTGAAAGAAGAGAAAACATGCAGATGTTGTTGAAAATTTTCACTAAATATTTAGTTCGGCCCTTGACTTAGTCCAAGTTTTTAATTTTGGCCCTCGGTGAATTTGAGTTTGACACCCCTGCTCTAGATGATAATGTAGTTAAATGAATCAGCAGGTTTCCTGATGACACTAAGATTTGAGGCGTTGTGGACAGTGAGGAAGACTTTCAAAGCTTGCACAGGGATCTGGACCAGCTGGTAAAATGGGCTGAAAAATAGCAGTTGGAATTTAATGCACACGTGTGAGGTGTTGCATTTGGAAGGACAAACCGAGAAAGAACATTTTATTTTATTCTGCTGATCCATCCCAGAGGATGATGATGTTTCCTTTCAGTCAGTTTGTGGGGTTTGATAGGATACTCCACTCCTCCAAAAGGAACAGCGTGTGCGAGAATGGATTTTCGGTGAGAAGGGCTTTGCACAGGTCCAGACCCTCCATCTCAACCTCCCCTCCCAGGTCCAGCAGCATGGTGAGGTCCAAGATGCCGGGGGGGGGTTTCTGTTGCAGCAAATGACCAGACCAAGCTTCGATGCAAGGGATGCCCTTTCCACACTTCATGACGGGTTTGTTAGACGACCGTTGACCCTACGAGATGGTTCGTCCGCCCTTTGACAGGTCTTCTTTTTTATCCTGTAGGGTAATTTTAAACACCTCTATCGAATCATCCTTCATTCTTCTACTCTCCAGGGAATAAAATCCCAACTTGTTTAACCTTTCCCTTTAAATATTTCACCTTACACTCATAACCCACATCCTCTAGTCCTTGTCTCACCTAACCTTAGTTAGGTTGTATTTACTCTCATAATTTTAGGTACCTCTGTCAAATCTTCCTTCCTTCTCCAACATTCCAAGGTTTCAACCATTCTCCTCAAGCCCTGGCCACATCCTTGTAAATTTTCCCTGTATGCTTTCAAATTTACTGACTTCCTCCTCGTAAAAAACACAAAAATGATGGAGAAACTCAACAGTTCTCGCACCTTCCATTGGAAGTAAAGATACATAACCAATGTTTTGGGCCTGAGCCCTTCTGCAAAGTACCCTGATAAAATTACTATAATCTACCATTTTGTAAATACAAGATTTAGCAACACAAATGCTCGTGCAAAAAAAGAGAAAGAGTGAAGTAGGTTCATCGTCCATTCAGAAATATGATGGCAGTGGGGAAGAGGCAGTTTTTGTAACGTTGAGTGTGTGTCTTCAGGCAAGGAATTATGTATTGATATTCCCAGATCCCTCTGTTCAACCGTACTCTTGCAGCGCCCTACATATTTTTTACCATGCAACTCCCTGTCCCGATTAGTCCTCCCAAAGTGCAGCACCTCACACCTGTTCAGATTCAAATCCATCCGCCATTTACCCAGCCGAACTGGATCTTGCTGCGTTTTGAAAGCCTTCCTCCCAGTCCACTACACCCCCAAGTTATTTATTTCAATCCTCTGAAGTCTATTGGCTGTGAAAGAGTGTTACGATTCACCAGTCATCGCTCTCCTGTTAATATATTGTAAGTGGCGTAACATTCAGTTCTTCCGCCTTGATTCAGAAGGAGC
Organism: Narcine bancroftii; assembly: GCF_036971445.1. Classification (NCBI taxonomy): domain Eukaryota; kingdom Metazoa; phylum Chordata; class Chondrichthyes; order Torpediniformes; family Narcinidae; genus Narcine; species Narcine bancroftii. Next base: position 282,296,371 of record NC_091471.1, read on the forward strand.
AATGTTACAGGATATCATTGGGACCATAATGAACAAGTACGTATGCAAGCACTTCTTTCATTACTTTGTCGAGTCCAACTTCGAAGGCACAAATCTCCCACAGTTCATTAGCACCTGAAAAGATCTTGCCTCTGTTCTTAAAGATACTTGGACAGTGTTCAGGAGCCAGCTTGATAAGCAGCTAATCGTCGGAGGAGTAAGAAAATCAGGCACAATATGAAGCAGTTTGCCAATTCATCCATTGTCTATTTTCCAACAATCAAATTCATGGCGAGAATGTTTGTACCCTCTAATTTACAGAATTACTGCAGCAATCGCACAGCGAAAAGAAACAACTTTTCATCCTCGGTGCTAATCTAAAGTTGGCAAAGCAATTAACCTCTCAGTACAGCTCCCTCGCCAAAGAATCAAATTCTGATTGACCTGAGGGTTTGTTTACTTAACAACAGTGGAACTTAAAAGGATGCAATTCCACTTCAACATGCAGGATAATGTATCTCGTATCAGGTGATGCTCTGTCAGTGCTGTGATGTCATTCAGCAGAGTAAGCCAGTCTTCCTGTAAAGCAAGCGCAGCCGCCTATCTTTATTTGACAGCCATTCCTCAGTTAAGAGTTGGGAGTCACACGTGGAGAGGGTCACTTGCAAAGTAGTTGCTGCTGAGGCAAGACAACATTGTCACGGTGTGGGTGAAGCTGCGATCGTGACACTGCATCTCCGAAGTGGGCTTGACAGCAATGGGCAGCAGAGTGGGGCCCTTGACGGACACCCACGATTCTGCTTCAGATCTGGCCGCTGGTGATGTTGGTGTAGAAGTTCCATGTTCCCTCTGTGACAGCACTGGGTGCCATACAACAGAGTGCAGGCACTTCGGCCCGTGATGTGCTGACCTTTGAAGCCCCTACTCCACAACTACCTAACCCTTTTTTACCTCACCTCCATAACCCTCTTGCATTCATGTGCCTGTCAAAGAGTCTTTTAAATGTCCCTACTGAACCACCCTCAGCAATGCACTCCGGGCACCCACCACTCTCTGTGTAATAAAAACTTACCTTTGACACCTCCCCTAAACTTTCCTCCACTCACTTTAAACAGATGTTCTCTGATATTTGCTGTTGTTTCCCCAGGGAAATGGTGCTGGTTGTCCACCATGTCTATGCCAATAGTTTCCTCTGGATCCTTCAGTTTCCTCCCACATCCAAAAGGCGTGGCTTGGGAGGCAATCCTCATGTCTTTGGGATGTGATTTAATAAGTGAGAGGTACAACCCAGAGGGTTGGTGGGAACATTTGGAGAATGGGATTGGTGTCGGATGAGTGTGAATGGGTACTTGATGGTTTGTTTGGACTCGTTGGGCTGAAGGGACTGCTTCACTGGCCATGACAATGGTTTTCTATTCGTGCCACACCTTGGACACTTGAGAGATGGGACATCAAGAGAAATTTGAAATAGCACTGTGAAAAAAAAAAGAGAAGGAAGGCTGGTAGATTGACAAAGTAGGTTCCACCACTCATGGGGCTTGGCAGCTAAGGGCAGGGGCAGCAACGTTGGCAGAGGCAGAATCATGCCTGTTAAAGAGGCCAGAGGTGCAGAGGGCTCAGTGGAGAAAGTTATAGAAGGAGAAGAGTTTTGTAAACAGGCTGAGGATTTTCAAATTGAGTGGCCATGAGATGGTGAACCAATGTAAGATGATTAGATCAAAATTTTTAATGCAAGTTCGGGTTCAAATAGATGGAAGAGAGAGATGAACAGTTGCATTCCTACGGAGAAAATCACATACGATGTAAAGAACCAATATGACATACTCATTAAAATATGACAACCATATTTGGACTATATAGGGGCCCAAATATAATTTTTAAAAGGTGCTACTATCACAAAAATATGGGACCTCCCCAATGGAGACTTTACTTTTCCCAACTGTAAGCCCTGACAGTGTATGGATTTATACTGTGAAGGGGATGGGGAGAAGGGGCTGTTTTGTAAGAAAACGTTATATATATTGTGGAGGTTCACCCATGCAATAGGCGAACCGGCTCACGGAGTCACGGGCAAGTCCCCTGCAGATCTGACTGAGAGCGCTCCGAGTGTGGGGCAAGCCCACGGCCTAGCAGCTGACATCATAAAGATCCCGGGAATCGCAAGTGTCATTGGGTTCCGAGGGATTTGAGCGCACACGAGAGTTCTATTAAAGTCAGTTGGTTCAACTCACTTTTGACTCTACGCAGTTTTTTCGCTCACTGCGGGCCTAGTGCGGCTACAATGTATACATGTAAATTTATATCTATATATTTTGAAAATGGAACATTTTGATATGTATATTTATGAAAAAAAATACAAAAAAGTTTGGATTCAATTAAGTATTTTTCTGTAGTTTTACCTTCTCCTGATTTTTTTTTTTGATTTCTTCAAACTTCATTTTGCATTTTTGGAAGTGAACTGAGTTCTACTAAAATAAAGATAATTTGCGAAAGGTGCATCGCGTCTTTTATGGGAAAATCTATGACCGTGATGAAAAGGGTCACAGGTGTCTGGCTGAAAGGTGTGAATGAAGAGCTTCGCATAGATTTAGCAGTTCTTCTTTGCGGGAATCAACTGAGCCACTAAAATAACCGCGAAGAACCAAAATGGTTTCAAGTCCACCAAGTCGCCAGTCTGATTCTGCCTCTACTGGACACCATAATTGGTCAACAAGACAAATTCTCTCAGAGAGGGCCTGTAAGTGATATTGAGCTGTGGAGTAATACACTGCAGGGGTATTTCAAACATGAGTACTTTTTAAAGAGCTTGACGATTGGTCAAGGACTTCTTTCTTTCCTTTCAAAGACAGAGAGTGTGGTGCTCAGAGAACACTCTCGTCTTGAACTCCTCAAAAACTACTCCAGGAGGAACAGTATGGTTCCAGACCCATTATACATCAGCAGGGACTGTGTGGATAGGGTCACTGCTTTCAGATTTCTGCATTTTGTTGATGATCTCTCCTGGACCACCAATGCCATCACAGTAGTTGAAAAGGCACAGCAATGACTCCATGTCCTCAGGATTCTCAGGGAAATCAAACTGCTGGTGTCCTTCCATCGCAGCTCTGCTGACCTACTGCACTCCGATGTGGTTTGTCAGCTGCTCAGCAGCAGTCAAGAGACCTTCAGAGGGTCAACAATATGGCTCAGAAGATTATTGGCTGAGCAATCCCCTCTTTGGAGGAGTTATTCAGCTCTCGCTGCCTTAGTAGAGCAGCCACCGACCTGAAAGACCCGTACCACCCTGGTCATCATCTGTTTGACCCGCTGCCCTCTGGTAGATGTTTCAAGTCCATTAAATCATGGACAAACAGACTTAAAAATAGTTTTTACCCCAGAGCCATATGCAACTGAACACCACCAAACATTGACTATTCATTAAAAACACACAAAATGCTGGAGAGACTTAGCAGGTCAAACAGTGTAGCAAAGGCAGAGATACATAACCGACACTTCGGGCTTGAGCCCTTCATCAAAGTAATGAGAAAACGCCGGTGAGCGTCAGAATAAAAGAGTGGAAGGGGGAAGGGGGCAGGGCAGGAAATGATAGGTGGAGAAGGGAGGGAGGGACAGTAGCACTGAGGGGGAGGAAGAGTTGAAGAAGAACCTGCGGGGGTGGGGGGGGTAACTTTATTTTTACACAGAGGGTGGTAGGTGTATGGAATGGAAGGTAGTTGAGGCAGACGCTACTGTAATTGTTAAGATACATTTGGACGGATACATGGATTGGACAGGTTTAGAGAGTTAAAGGATAAACGCAGACTGGATGGACTAGGTGGGTGGGAAATTTTGGTCAGCGGGGGCAACTTCATCTGCTGTAATCTATGCATTGGAATCTGCAACTAGAACTTCTTGAATGAGTATGCCGTGTGCACATCTGGGTGGAGGTGGCCCTAAGAACTTCTAAATATCTTCTTTCAATATTTGTAATTTAGTTACCCTACCTTATCTGCTCCCTTACCTAGCTGGTGAGATAAGTTTGTGTCTGTGATGACAGACAGTAGTAAGCAGACAGAAAAATCGAGAAAGACTGTACAACAGGCTTTATTCAGTTAAAAGTCTCTGCTACAGTGGTAGCTGTACTGGTGGCTCCCGAGTGACTGGCTCGGGAGGGGCTGTCTCAGGATTATTGAGGTTGATTTGTGAGTGGAAAGAAAAATTTTGAAAACCTCTGTTTTAATTGTACCTCATTGACTCGTTATGTGCACGGTTTCATAACTCCAAAGGAAATGGGCCAATGACAATTTTTCTCAAGCAAGATATTTCGGTAACAATTGGGTCTAGGGCGGTTATCCTCAACCTTCCCTCCCCACTCACATCCCACCTCAAGCAATCCCTTACTAATCACAGAACACCCATAGCATGGGGATTACTTAAAGTGGGATGTGAGTGGAAAGAAAAAGGTTGAAAACCACTGCTCAAAACTTTGTTGAGTACAGGCCTAATCTAAAGCAAGCCAAGCTTGGAATTGGGTGAGGTGTCGCTGCGCTCCCTCGATTGTCAGTGTGTTCTTCCTTGGGCAGGAAGACTCCAAATTCAACAGCCTCCCGCACTCCCTCCGCCCCCCGCCCATCCCAGAGATCCACTGGGATTGCAAAAGAAATTATCTACAGATTGTATGGCACCAAAGAATACTCCAGTGCAGCCCAGCATTAACGCAATGCTTGCAGTGTGCAGATGGGAAAGCCCTATCTGAAGGATAACATTGAACAGAGCCACAAGAGCGTGGGCACTTCAACCCCTTCAAGATGGGCTTTTAATTCACCTTGCATCCTTACTAGGAAATTCCCTCACCTATCTGCCCACTCGTGTATACCTGTGCAATGTTGGACCTGTTCCTGTCACAGCAGTGCTCTCGTTTCCCTCATTATGATTACCGTTGAGTATCCACACCAGATGCAATTAGGATCTTCAATAACTGATGACAATGTATTGCTCAATCATGAGAATAAGATGAAGTGTGTACCCCATTAGAGTGGCGTTCCCACAGATTCTTGTTAATAAAGCAGCATGGTTAGTGTAGCGGTTAACACAACACTATAACAGGACCAGCAACCCAAGTTTGAATCTGGCGCAATGTGTAAGGAGTTTATACATTCTCCCCGTGTCTGCGTGGGTTTACCCCGGTTTCCTCCCAAAAGCACACGGGGTTTGCAGGTTAATTGCTGTATTTGCGGGACACGGGCTCGTGGGCCGACAAGGCCTGTTATGGGTGCCATGTGTCTGAGTAATCCCCATCCACACAAATCATGAAAGCCAACCCCATCAATCTGCTGAATATCTTTCTCAGCCCAATCAAATCTGCAGCCATTCCCATGCGCAGGTCATCATCAACCTTCCGAGCCTTGTTTACCCCAGGCCTTTGCTTGCCATGATACATTCATGCAGGGATCCTGCCATGGGTGTCAGGCAGGCCAGTGGAAGGACAAACCCCTGGAATGGACGTCACTGGGAGCAAGACGGCCCAGCTCAAGGCTGTGTCATCCTTCACTGTGGAACAGCAGCCAAGGGCAACATGAAGGTTCAAAGTTCAATAATACATCCCTGTGACAGTACCGAGACCATGATTCCATCAGTAATTGATGGAGATGGAGACAAGTTTCAACCATTGATTGGCATTTCAGCAGGTGGAAGAGATTAAGGGCACAGAGAGAAGTGAAGAATTCCCCAGAGGAATATTTAGGAGTGCTCTGTAACCAATGAGCTCCATTCCTTGTCAGGGCAGATGCTCTTTGCCTGAGATCATTCATCTTGTTGTGCAGGTAACAGTCTTAGGCCACCTTCTCCCGCTGGAGAGAAGAGAAACTGTTGGTGTCCCACATTAGGGGCGGCAAGCTTGGCGTAGAGGTTAGTGCCACGCCTTTACAGCACCAGCGATTGGAACCAGGGTTCGAATCCCATGCTGTCTGTTTGTACGTTCTCCCCACGTCTTGGTGGGTTTTCCCTGGATTCCTCCATCCTTCAAAAATGTAACAGAGGTAAACATTTAAATAAAAAATGGGTGGGGGAGGGTGGGACATGGGAATGGGAGGAGGAGAGGAGGGGTGTGAGGGACGACAGAGGGGGAATGAGAGGGAGAGTTTGGGTTAGGGTTGGGGAGGGGAGGAAGGGATGGATGTGAAGTTAGGGGTGGGGAAGGGGAGCAAGGGGTGGGAGGAGGAGTGTGGGGAAGGGGAGGGGTGTGTGTGGGGAGGGAGTGAATGGGGAGGATTGGGTGCGGAGGGAGAGAAGTGTGGGAGGAGGGGAGAAGAGGTGGGCAGTTGGCAATGATGGTATGGGGGGAGAGGATGCGGGGAGGGGTAGAATGGGATTGGGGGAGGGGAGGAGGGCTGAGGAAGATCCTGGTTGGTGGGATTGGTGCTGCATCCACTGGCCTGGTGCAGATGTTTCAGATCACCTTTCATCTGCTCTGGAACCTGGTCCTTGGCCTGTCGAACTGGGCATTAAAATGTGAAAAAATCTTTTTTGGTTCTACAAACTCTCAAACAAGTTGCCAAGTGGAAATCATAAATACATCTGAACAAAACATTTATAATTCCCTACCTGTATATAACCATAATGCCCATTTACAGTGCAGAAACAGGCCTTCGAGTTCGCGCCGGTTCACTTGAACAACTCCACTAGTTGCCCCCTCCCGCTCTCCGCCCATTGCCCTCCAACCCCCTCATATCCATGTACACATCCAACCTTCTCTTAAATGACAGAAAGGACCCTGCCGTAACTACCTTCTCTGGAAGATCATTCCATTCTGCCACCACTAACATTGACTTCTCTGGTTTCCGTTAGGGCTATCCAGTCTCCCTCTCTCTCTCTCTCTCTCTCTCTCTTTCCCCATCCCTCTCCAGTTCCCCACCCCTTTACCTCTCCATTCTGAGAGCTACCCCATTCCCCCTCCCTCCCTCCCTTATCACTTCTCAGCTTTTTTTTCCTCTTCTTCCCTCCCACGCATATTGACTTGTCTCTTGCCTGTTGACCTGCACTCCTCCCCCTGCCCATTCTCCCCCCCCCCACCTTCATTTTAATCAGGCACTTGTCCAACACATTGGTTATATATCTTTGCTTCCTGTGTACGTTACAGGACACGCTGAGTTTCTCTCGCACGTTTCTGCATTGACCCTCGTGTCCAATTGAATCACACTGAAAGACGGGCAATAACGATGTTTTGAGCTGAATCTCTGGAATGGATCTTGATTACCCAGAATTAAATGCAAAGTGAGCTGAGGTGTGAAAGTAATCCATTAAGCAAGCAATTCAGTCATAAAGGTTGAAAGAAGTCAATTAAAGGGCTAATCTGTACGGCCACATGATGTCTGCATGGAATGGTTGTCCTTTTACCATTTGACAGCCAGAAGGATGTACTGGTGTGTACATAACCCACAAAGTCTCTTTCACACACACCCAGTTCTATTATTTTTTATTTTCATCTGTGTCAAGAGGTTGGTGACTTTAAGTTCTGTGTGTGAGGCTTGACCACAACATTCTAACTAGTTCTTGGCCAATGATGGGGAACAGAAAAGCACATGAGCGCAGGTGCAGGACAATGGGCCCCTCAAACCTTCTGCTGTCGTCCGCTGGTTGTGTCCGATCTGTCCTTGGCTGCTTCTCTGCCTGTTCCATGTACCCCTGATCGGGAAAAGTGGGATCCCTTCAAACAACGATCCATGGGGCAGGGAATTCCGGAAATTCACCACGCCCTGTGAGAAGAAATTCGGCCGCATCCCTGATTTAATTTAACTTGCCACTGATGTCATTCAAGACTCTCAACGGAAGTTGCTGTGCTGTCAGAGTTGCTGTGGTTCACCTACCAAAGCCCATGGATGTAAAACATCTCATTGATGGAGCTGTAACACTTTCATGACTAATTATTATCATTCAAGCAACTTTACTAAGAACAAATAAAGAGATACATTTTTCAAACATGGTTCCTTAATGTACTGTGTGCAGTTCTGGTCTCCTTTGTGAGGTGTTTGAGGAGATTCGGTATGTCGCAGTCACGTACTTATCTTCGTCGGGAGGGATGTTGGCCACTGATAACGTAAGCGATGCGACACGCAGGGGTAATAGCGTGCATGCGCAGGTGTGTTAAGCGTCAGGATACGGGTGATGCAGGAGGAGGGGAGTAAGAGTGTCAGGTGGCAGTTGAGCCAATGAGAAGCGCAGAGAAGTTTAGCTGGGTGGTGTTTGGGGAGGTGAAGAGTGCAATGTTGTGTCTGGTGAAGAATAAAAGAAAGTCGATTTCATGGTGGCTGAAAGAAACGAGTGAGTGTATTCTTTATTTGTAAGCTGTGGTAAATCAGTGCCTTTACAGGTATGTCACCAAAGACTCTTGAAAACTTCTACAAGTGTACTGTGGAGAGCATTCTGGCTGGTTGCATCACTGACTGCAACTCTCAGGACAAGATAAAACTCCAGAGAGTTATTAACTCAGCCTGCGACATTACAGGCACCAAACTTCACTCCATCGAAGACACCTACAAGAGGTGATGTCTTAAGAAAGCAGCCTCTGTCTTTAAAGACCCCCACCACCCAGGCCATGCCCTCTTCACTCTACTACCATCGTGGAAAAGGTACAGGAGCCTGAAGACGAGCACTCAGCGGCACAAGGACAGCTTCTTCCCCGCTGCCATCAGATTCCTGAATGAACAATAAACCATATGCTTTTTCTAGATAGACTTTGCGTGATTTTACCGGTCTGAAGAATGTCCGATGTCTCAGCATTCGCCGTTCACACACGAATGACCAAAACTCCAAATCTCTCTTTCTTTACGTGGGTTTAGGCAGCGTACAGGAAGTGCGGTAAGTAAAGAGGCGGGACTGACAACCCCCCTGCGGCGACGTCCTATTCATTAGCCCATTGTTCATTTCAGACTGCAGGCGTTCCAGGAAATTGACGAGGGGTCAAGGTGGTAAAATGTCAGAACAGGAATGGCTTTTCACTCACATGTACCGGGGTAAAAAGCATAACTGACACAACTTTGTCACTGTTTTTATTTATTTAATTCTGTAAGGCGGTTCATATGGATGCACTGTGATACTGCCACAAAACAACGAATTTTGTAACATGTTCATCACGGCTCCAGTAGCCTGAATATGCCTCAGATTGTCTGATCTCGGAAGCTAAGTAGGCTCAGGCCTGGCCAGTATTTGGGGGGGAGGGCGGGGGGAGACTACCTTGGAACACCAGGTGCTGTAGGTTTCTGTGAGGGGTGCTGGAAAAAGTGGTGACTCTCAGTCTGCCTTTCATGTATGTTACGTTCTAAATGTAGTATTACATGACAATAATGGAACCTTTACCTTTATAATAAATTCTTATTCTGAAAGGATAGTTTACTCTGGATCCCTTCCCCAGCTTCCGTCCTCTTTTATAAAGATCATTTCACCTTTTTATATTGGTGTTGATAAAGGGTTCTAACCCAAAACGTTGACTGACCATTCCCACCCATAGGTTCTGTCTGACTTGCTCAAGGGCCTACGACTCAGGGTGGTGGGGTGGGGGTTGGTGGGGGGGGGGGGAATTATCCTCCAAATTTCGGACAAAACAGTGGGGAGAATTTAGGCAAAGCAAGAAGAAAAAAAGTCAGACACCGAAGGCAAAAAGTAAACAAATAAACAAATGAAATGTGGTAACACTAGTGCTGCAGGTGGGCTTCAACTTCTTGGCTTCATCTAGCATTAAGGAAACGATGATATGGTTGTGAATGGTGATATGGTCATTAAGCTGTGCTGACTTCAACAATGGATCCACCTTCATACCAAGGATTCTGTTGCCGTTCAGTTTCAAGTGGCAGGGAATTTAATGTGCAAGTCACAGTTGGTTCTAAGATAAAACTGGGGCACAAATGTTATATTAACTTGGACTTACTCAGTCTGCCTTGGCCCTCTGAACGACCGCGGTCCCTCCCGTCCGCACTTCCCATTGGCCAGGCCGCCGACAAGCTCAATTTCCATTGGCTTGCTGCCCTGTCAATCACCAGTGACGTGCACCGCTGTCAGGTCACGCCGCATGTGGCCTGGGCAGAGCAGCAGGCGGGGGTGAGGAGGGGGTGGAGAAGCAGCGTGCGCCATCACGACGCCTCCGCTGCCATCACAGCTCGCAAAATGGCAGCCTGAGGGAGCGAAGGAGCCGGACAAGGAGCGGAAGCAGCGAAGGTGTGGGAGGGGCATGGGGTTGGGGGCCCTGCTGGGAACCTCGCTGGGCCAGGGTGGCTGCAGAGTTGCACCATTCAGCATTGACTGGTCCGAAAGTAGTGGTGCTAGAGAGGCATCTGCAGGTACAACCTGGGGAAGGGGAGTTGGCAGAGACAAGGTAGGGGTGGGTGGGGGAGAGAGGGTCAGTGGCTGGGCTGGGGTGGAGAGGGAATTGGGGCATTGGGAGATCCCTGCAGCATTGGGAGCTTGACTTGTCTGTTGGCAAAAATGTTGACCAAATAATTAATATTTTTGCTGTTAAGGCAGAAAGCAATATTTATTTTAAGTAGCATGTTTGTGTGATTTGTGCTATGTATCGTCAATTGACAAAAAGAGTTTTTATTAGAAATTGGCACTTGCTTTTTCATCTGTGCAAAATTTTGTGCAAATCAACTCTCCTGCCCCTCTTAACCAGAGTCCCCATATACCTATGGACCTACTGAGATCCTCCAGCAATTGTTTGTCTGTTTGTCTGGGCACTGGGGGTGGTGTGGAGGAGGTACACGAGGTTGATTCTGGAAATTAAGGGCGTACGAGACAAGATTGAGTAGACTGGGACCACACTCAGACTTTAGAAAGATGAGGAAGAATCTTATGGAGACTTGTAAAATTACAAAAGGGGCAGATGAGATAGAAGCGGGGTGGCGGGGTGTTTGCACTGGTAGGTCAGACTACAGCTAGTGGACACAGCCTCAAGGTTTGGGGGTGTAGATTTAGGATGGAGATGAAGAGGAATTGCTTTGCCCAGGGAAGCAGTAAAGGCTGCCTCGGTGAATATACTTGGCCGTGCATGTCTCCATCAGTTGTCCAGCCCAGGTTTTTGTGTTCAGGCCTAAAACTGCTTGTTTTTTCCCCATTTGACTGCAAGTGGGGGTGGGGGGTGTTTGCTGTCTTGCCTGCTGTTGCTCCTAGTTTTAGTAGAATGGGATTATCACAGTAAGGGATAGTATAGAGGGACTGAACGGTCATCAAGTACCACACAAGTCACAGCCTAGCGACAATTCAATACATTGGAAGAACTGAGGGAAGGTTTGTCACAGTCTGTTCCAGATCCGATACATTTGCAAAGACCTTGTGAATTTGCGAGGGGAAACCACTCTGACGGCTGGAGAGGAAGGAGCTTTTTGAAGCAGCTCTTGTGGCCAGCCATTCTGTGGAATTCCGAGCAAAGGATGCTCCGGGAATGACTAGGCACCTTCGGTGGATTGACCTGTGCCAGGAGGGTATTTTAGGTAGTAAAGTGCTTCATTTTGATTGTGACTGACAGTGAAGGTCACTTGGAGAGACCGGTGCCAGGGTCTTGGAAGCTACGTGGGGGCCACCCAGTTTGAGTCTTGCCTACTAAAGGACCAGGACTGTTGTGACCACAGCTCATGTGGATGGACACTTCTTCAAGGGCAACGCAAGGAGAATTCGTGTCTGTAGCAGCCACAACTCCAGTCTTTCCATCAGTTCAACATTAATTCTGGGCATCAAATATTTCAAAGGCCTACACACACACACACACACACACACACACACACACACACACACACACACACACACACACACACACAAACACACACACTTGGGGATAGATTTAATGTTAAGTCTATAGTTTGGTTGAGCAGGATGGGCCTTTATTCCATAGAGCACAGGAGGATGAGGGGTGACCTCATAGATGCATACAAAATCATGAGAGGAATAGAATGGGTGGACGGGTGTACGGGTGGACGGGTGGACAGGTGTACGGGTGTACGGGTGTACAGGTGGATGGGTGGACGGGTGTACAGGTGGACGGGTGTATGGGTGTACGGGTGTACGGGTGTACAGGTGTACAGGTGTATGGGTGGATGGGTGGACAGGTGTACGGGTGGATGGGTGTACAGGTGGACGGGTGTATGGGTGTACGGGTGTACAGGTGGACGGGTGGATGGGTGTATGGGTGTACGGGTGCACAGGTGGATGGGTGTACGGGTGCACAGGTGTACAGGTATACGGGTGTATGGATGTACAGGTGGATGGGTGTACGGGTGTGTGGGACAGGCTGCCGAAGGAGGTGGTTGATGCAGGTGTTATTCCAATGTTTGGATGGATCCATGGAAGGATATTGGCTAAATGCAGGCAGGTGGGACTAGTGTAAGTGTGGACTTTGGCCCAAAGGGCCTGTTTCCACACTGTATGACTATGATTCTAATATATCTCTTTATCTGTGGTGCATCCAATCATTGAGAAAGGTTTCTAGAAAGCAATCCTTAGAATAGGCACTGCTTTCAGAAAAGTCTCTGAATTGTAATTGAGGGAATGCAATATGCCTCACCGAGGCACAATTATTTTCAGTTTTATCGGGATACAAGTTCTCCACAAACCTGTAGCAATTTAAGGGTTAAGCTTCCATCAATAAGATTCTCATTGCAGCTTGAAATTCTGGCATGGTAGTTGGCCCACAGAATTCAAATCTAGTCTTGTCCTACATCAAGCAAAATGGTTTTTATTTCTACCAAACCCTCACTGGACTACTTGCAAACTCAGTACATCGGCCACATATTCTGGTCAGCAGAATTGCCCTCTCCGAAGTCACAAAGTCTCTCCACCCTCCACCACCATCACCCTCATCCCTTCCTCCCCACCCTTGCCCAATTACAATGGTTCACAGAAGGATCAGCCATCAATTCTAACACATGGTATGTTGTATAACCAGCCTGATTAATAGAGTTGCCAACTTGGATTGGACAACTTCCTGGAGATTTCATCACATGACCTTCCACCTTCAACCTCCCATTGGGCCCAGCCAAGAGACATTGTTTTCCTCATCTCCAATATTTTTCTAGCTAACAAACAAGAGTACTCAAACCAAATACTGCAGGAAAAAAGGGCTCTTGGTGGCCAGAACTTTAATTTTTATATCCTGGAAGGTTGGCATCATTGATGTCTAACCTCGGCTCAAACATGGTTCTCTGCCTTGGTGCCTCTTCTCTTGCCAACCCCAAGTTCGCTTCCAATGAGGAACCATCTGCTGCAGAAGTCAGAAATGGTGTTGGCGATAGCGACTATATTCTGACATCTGCCAAGACGTTCTCTACTTCCACCATGGAGGTGCCAATCCACTCATACCAGTTGGAGTTGCATGACATTGCATTGCCCAGTGAGCCAACAAATTCAGTGTCAAAGAGTCTGAGATTCAGGGCCACAGAGGTTTCCTCCAATCTTGAGACCCAATTCAATCGTTGGCTGCAATCCTGTGATGTTGCCTTTGAGATTCTGGCTTTCCTGGATATCCAGGAAGTAGAAGTAGGCCCTGGAACGAGCTGGAACAAGCTGGCTCCTGCAAAGGTGAGACCCTGGGAGGTTCCAGCTGGACCCGCACCAGATTTATTAATAGGCATAATTTACAGAATTTTGAGACTTTATGCTGCACACACACTCCCTGGTTTCCTCCTGCGACCCCAGCATCATTACCCAGTCAACTGGGTTACGACGAGGACTTTTAATAAGCCCTCAGCTCAACCTGACAAGCATTCTGTAGTTCTTCTTGACAAGCAGTTTGTAAAGACCAAATGCAACTGAACTAGTCCAAATGTCAAAGATCTTTGCTGATAACAATCATTCTACAAGGTGTTATCTTTCAAATGGGATTGAAGAGATCTCTTTTGTTTTGCCAAGTTTTATTCAAGAATTTTCACTCTGTTATAATGGTTTATAGAATCCAACTTTGGACTCAAACTGTACCCCATGTTTTGATGTTTTAAGTTTGAGTCTCTAAATGACTAAGATTTTGTCTGAGATTGAGAAGAATTCTCAGTTACAAATGAGCTCCTTTGCATCTCCTGTGTTTGACAATAACCTAGATTCAGTCTATTTTAAAAATCTGTCTTATCCTCAATGGCTAATTTAATATCTAAACATTGGAAAGCTCCTTCTTCAAGTATTCCTTTTCGTCTCAAAGTCAGTAACAACTTGGAAGCTATAATATTTAAATACACTCCCTCGAAGGAGAGAGAGAGAGAGAGAGAGAGAGAGAGAGAGACTGTCTCCCGAGAGCAGAGATGAGGTGAAACATCTTCAGCCAGAGAGAGTGGAATCTGTTGCCACAGACGGCTGTGGAGGACATGTCACTGAGTAGGTTTAAAGCCAAGGTCGATTGGTTCCTGATTCATGAGTGTGTCAGACATTATAGGAATGGAGTGGAGAGGAAAAATACATCAGCCATGATTTGAATGGCGGAGGAGGCTCGATGGGCTGAGTGAACTAATTCTGCTCATGGCCATATGGCCCGCTAACATCTCTGTTAGAATATTTGGATAGGCTGACCATCTGATTCACAGCTCTCAGATCCACGAGCATATCAACAACCTATTCACAAAACACAGTAAAACAGCATTGTGGATACCACCGAAGTATTAATCACTGAGTTACATTTGGACTGATAGTATAAGAAAAGAGATTAGCGTGGAATAAGTGTGAATTGGATCAGCATGGACTCAGTAGGCTCTAGAGTTTCCTGAATTTCCCTTCGACTCTATGAGGGGCTAGTCAGTCAAAACAGAGGGGCATCGAAGTGTCTTGGCGCAACAGGGAGTGACTCTCCAGAATTATCAGCCCAATTTACGTGCTTGGTACAAATTTCTTCACTGGTACATTTCCTTGGTGTTTAAGTGGAAATGAAGCAAAATCAAACATTTTTCTATCAATGGCCAAAGTCAGAATGACACCCTCCCCCCACCCCCACCCTCCACCCTGGCCAAGTGAATGTCAACACAGGCCTGAAATCAGGACTACAATCCTGAAAAATTACTGAACCACAGACTCAACAGTGGAATACTTACTTGCTAACTCCAAATCCACCAGGTCAAGAGAGCCTGAGCCTGTTGTGACTTAAAGTTCATTATCGCCGCAAGACAAAACTGTGTTTCTCCGGACCATGCTGCATTTACATACACACACAATTCACAGCACATAATAATCACATTTATATATAAAGATATAATATAAAATAAATATGTATAAATATTTGAGAATAATTTACTAGTTTTCATTTACAAGCGACCTAAGCTTGCAGGATACTCTTCACCACTCAAAGCTATTTCCCAGCATTGATGTTCCCACACCTCTTTCCAGCTATTTCCCAGCATTAATGTTCCCACACCTCCTTCCAGCTATTTCCCAGCATTAATGTTCCCACACCTCCTTCCTGATGGTTTCTTCTTTGGTCTCCACTCATGATCAACTCATCTTCTTAGCCTAAAATAATTAAGAATCAATCCAGATAAAGTTATGTATCACTGTAAAACCCTTTGGAAACTAGCATAAATAAATAGTTAAAACCTATTACAATAAAATCCCTGTTATCAGACTCAAGCAACTGGCAGCTTTGAGCAACCAGCAAAAACAAATTGCAGAAAATAAATGGGTAAAAAATGCAAAAGTTTAAAATTGGTGCACCTCGCCATTAGTTCTCTATTCGTGGAACACACCATCTCAAGCAACAGGCAATTTCACTTATCCAGCATTCACCAATCCCTGTAGGTGCTGGATACCAGGGATTTTGCTGTATACTTTTGTGGCTGGTTTAAAATTAAATGTTATTATTTAATGTTTACTGAGACAAAATACACTTTATTCAAGCATGCCATAGACTTTAAGTAATTCATGACCATGTAAACCATTTATTCTTTGATGCATGCAGCTTATATAGACACTGATATTAGTTGAAATAGAAAATGAATGAAAGGAATATTCAGTTGATCAGGCAGCATCTGCAGAGAAAGAAATAGAATTAGTGTTCAGGCCACAAGGCCTTCATCTTAAATGGGGAAATTAGTTTAAGTTGGAGAGAAGGGGAGGGACGAAGGGGCACCAATTCCTTTCAGTGCATTTTTTTTTCCTTTCTTCTTGATCTTTATTTTGTTATTCTCACAGAGACAGTAGTAACCTCAGTGCTATAGGGGCTCACTGTACCCCTTCCTCCCACTTCCAGCAGATCTCTTGGATGCTAACATTGCTGTCGGATGAGCACCAAGCATCTACTAAATGACCCAACAAATCCAATGAAATATTACAAAAATAAGGAAGAAACACATTATTAGCTCTGTACATTTCTCACTATTGTCCTGCGCACGCTCCAGCCTTTATTCAGTAGAGGTTACAGTCACTGCTGTGTACTGGTTGCCAGGGAACCCATCAGGCTAGGAGTTTCTGTGGTGCGGAGAATGGTGCTCCCTTGGTCCATCACCGAGGGCACTTTGCCCAAGGTCTCTGTACTCACAGACCCCGAGCTCAGTGTCTTTGCAAGGCTGAATCGTTCATTTAAATTTCGAAATTGCTCTACCTCTTCTGAAGTTTCCTCTGGCAGTTGGTTCCACGAACCCTCTGTGAAAAACATAGCCCTCCAATCGCCTTTAAATCTTCCTGCTCTCACCTTAAAATCAATGCCCACTAGTTTTAGACATCCTTCCCTAGGATAAAGGCTGTGACCACTCTAAAGCTCTCCCTTCTATGCTCCAGGGAGAAAAGGTATGACTACAACACCAATAGACAGTAGGTGCTGGAGTCGGCCAATTGGCCCGTCAGCCAGCACCGCCATTTTTCAGATCATGGCTGATCATTCTCTGTCAGTACCCATTCCCAGCCTTATCCCCATAACCTTTAACTCCCCTGCCCACAAGAGCCTTAATTAACTCCCTTCTGAACATATCCAGCGAATCTGCCCTACCACTCTCTGCGGCAAAGCATTCCACAGATCCGCACTTCTCTGGTTAAAAAGATTTCTCCTCATCTCTGTCCTAAAGGCCCTTCCCTGTATTCTTAAACTATGCCCTCTAGTCCTGTCTCTCCCAACATTGGGAACATGTAATCTGAGTTCACTCTGTCTAGCCCCTTGATAATCTTATATACCTCAATCATGTCTTCCTCACCCTTCTAAACTCCATCGCATATAAGCCCAGTCTTTCCAACCTTTCAGTGTATGTTAATCCTGCCATCCCGGGATCTAACCTTGTAAATCTGCACTGCACTCCCTCTATAATGAGTATGTCCTTCCTCAAATTTGGGGACCAGAACTGGATGCAATATTCCAAGTGAGGTCTCACCAGAGCCCTGTATAACTGCAGGAGGGCATCTCTGCTCCTATACTCCAATCCCTTCTTTATGAAAGCCAACATGCTGTTTGCCCTCTTCACAGCTGCTGAACCTGCATGCCAGCTTTTAGTGACTGGTGTACGAGTCCACCCAGATCCCTTTGCAGTACCCCACTCCCTAGCTTGACTCCATTTAAATAATACTCTGCTCTCTTATTACTGCCTCCAAAATGGGTAACCTCACATTGAACTTCATCTTCTGGTCCTCTGCCCACTTCTCCAACCTGTCAAGTCCCTCTGCATTTTCCTGACATCCTCCTCACCCTTTACACTGCCACCCAGTTTAGTATCATCTGCAAATTTGCTCATGCTGTTAATAATCCCTTCATCCAAATCATTTACATAAATGATAAACAACTGAGAACCCAACACCGAACCGTGTGGTACCCCACCAATAACAAATTTGTCGATGTTACCACGATAGTGGGCTGTATAAAAAAGGGGTGAAGACTCAGCATATAGGAGAGAGACTGAAAACTTTGGGGCATCAGTAACCTTGCACTCAATATCACCAAAACAAAGCAGCAAATTGTTGGCTTCAGGAAGGGAAAACCAGAGGTGTATGTTCCAGTGATCATTCAAGGAGAAAATGAGCAACTTTAAGTTCTTGGGAGTCACTATCTCAGAAGATCTTTCCTGGACCCAACACACTAACGTCATCATGAGAAAGCACGTCAGCACCTCTACTTCCTCAGGAGTAGGCGAAGGTTTTGTATGACATCAGAAACCCTGGAAAATTTCTACTGACGTGTGGTGGAAAATGTACTGATCAGCTGCATCACGGTCTGGTACCAGGACACCAATCCCCCTTAGCTTAAAGCCCTGTGAAAGGTAGTAGACACAGCCCAGGACATCACAGGCAAAACCTGCCCCACAATCTCGAACATCTACGGGGAATATTGCCATTGGAGAGCAGCAGCAATCATCAAGGATCAACACGGCCCTGCACATGCTTTACACTTGCTGCTAACATGGGGAAAGTGGGATAGGTGCCACAAGCCTCACACCACAAGGAGGAGACAAAATGGAGGCAGTAGAGGTGTAGCGAGGTTGGCGAAAGACTTAAAAAAAGAGGTTAAGTGGTAGAAATCCCCTGTAGGAACCCACAGAAGAGAGACAGAATAGTTTAGGAATAGTAAATAGATAAAAGAATGGGGGAAAAAGCAAAAACAACAAGAAGAGAAAATGAAAAAAACTTACCTCATGGAAGAGAGAGCAAAGCCAAGGAGGGACCTACCCAGAGGCTGAGAATGGTAATGATCACAACGTTGGCACCTGAACAGAGACCTTCCCGTCGGGAGAAGAGCGCACGGGAGGAGGTGAGCAAGGGCAGCCTGCGCGAGGCTAGCCTAGGATGGTGCTCAGCAAGGACGTCAGTCATGGAGTCAGGCACAGGAGTGTCAGCAGTGCAGGAAGGAGGAGGTCAGGCTAGGATGGAGAAGACAGCAACAGATGAAGACGTAATGGCAGCGATGAGGACTGGGAGCTCGGAAGCTCGAGGTAGGGGGACTGGGCCAAGAGGGAGAGGGAGTAGCAGTCAATGCTGGCAAAGGCACGAGGACGGCGAAACCAGGCTGAGGTAGCAATGGCAGTGGCAGAGGGAAATTGGGAGGCGCGGGACCCGAGGAGTTGGATGGCGGCGGCGGCAGGAGAAGCAGAGGCACAAGAGTGGCAGAACTAGGCTGAAATCAGGACGGCAGCGTTGGAGGAAAACCGTGAGGTTCAGGGCCTGGGGAATCAAATATCAGTGGAGTCCATGGGCTGGGGTGCCAGGGAAAGCGAAGACTTACCTGATAAGACCACTCCAACAAGCAGCGAGAGGAGGGTGAGTCTGGGGCATTGGAGGGTGTCTGAGGCATCGGGCCTGATAGAGTCCAAGGGCAACGTGGCCAGAGGGAGAAGTGGCCGGAAGTGGAGTTGGAGAGTGAGCAATAAAAAGAGGAAAATGAGGAAGAACTAGGAAATGAAAGAAAGACAGTACTGGGTGATGGAAGACTGACAAAAAAGGCAGAGGGTTTGATGCCCTTTGCCAGGGAACTATTAGAGGTCAGTGGGCAAATTAAAAAGACTTTGAGGACACTGGTGGAAGGGCAAGCAGAAATTAAGGAAAGGTTAGACAGCCTAACGGAAAGGGTAGTGGAAAGAATTGTAAGGATAGAGGAAAAGTTAGATAGAGGGGAGAATGAAATGCTCTCATGAGAAAGGGACAGAATAAAGATGTAGGAGAGAATAGGTAGAGAATATTAATAGGAAGAATACAATTAGGATTGTGGGGGTGAAGGAGGGTAAGGAGGGGAGAGGCGCAGTGGAGTTCCTACAAAAATGAAACTGGATATACTGGAGAGTGGTAAAGTAGGAAATAATTGCGCCCACCACTGCGCCCAGGACCACACCAACGGTCATGCTCTATCCTGGTGAGAATCCTGCAATATCAGGATCGAGAGAGGATTTTGAGGGCGATGGTGGTGGTGGAAAAATGAAGGGTGGGGGGATCTGGCGGAATATGAGGTGGGAGTAAGATTCTATTGTATAGAATAAGTGTGGCATTCTGAAGCACAGGAGGAGTTTGATTTGGTTAAAAAAGAGCCTGAATCAAAAAGAAATTGAATTGAACCCTCCTTCAGCCAGGATTGTAAGGGTGGGAGGGGAAATAAAGTTTTTTAAGAACCCAAAAGAAGCAGTGGGCTTTGTAAGAACCCTGCCACTGGTACGAGACTGAAGATAAATGTAAATAAAAGGGAAAGAGGGATCCAGGGGAAGAATGGATTGTAAATATTGGAAGTGTGGTGTCTACAGGAGGGCTATGTTTCTCTATGTAGTGTTAATATTTGAAGGGGATTATAGGCATTAAATAAAGAAGAGATACAGGGAACTCACAGAAGGGAATCCTTCAAAATAGGGGGAGATTAGGACTAATAGTTTGGTTGTTGGTGCCGGGGTAGGGAGGAAGGGTGAATTGGGGTGGGGGGGGGGAGGTAAAAGAGGGCTTTTCCCTGGGAGGTTTTTTTTGTTTGGTTTTGCAATTTGGGTTTTAGTTCTGTTAACATGGTTTTTGTTTGGCGCATGATTATTGCCTATGCCAAAGATCTATAGAAGAAAATTAGGACAGGGGTCAAGTATCAGGGGACAAAATAGAGGGGTACAGATGTAATGGAGTGGTCCAAGCATAATGGACAAGTCAATTAAATTAGTACATTTTAATGAAAGTGGGATAAACGAGATGATTAAGAGAAAGAGAGTCTTGGTTCACCTAAAAAAGTTGCAGGTGGATATAGTGCTTTTTTAGGAGAACTACCTTACAGAACAAGAGCATTTAAAATTAAAAAGGGGGCAGGTGGGTCAGGTGGTGATGTTCTCCTTCAATTCCAGGGCCAGGGGAGTGTCCAGTGGGGGTCAAAGATGTGGTTATAGACTCGGTGGGGAGATTTGTAATGATACATTGCCAAATATACTCAGAATCCTGAACACTTATTGAATATTATATACATCAAATTTTGATGATGAAAACTTCATACAAGATATATTCTTGAAAGTAACTGAAGCATGTGAGAATGTCTTGATTGGGGGATTTAAATTTTTGTCTGGATCCAGTTATGAACAAGTCAGCAAAAAAAAGTAACAAGGGCCAGGGCAACAAAGTCTATTGTGGCATTTAT
Organism: Narcine bancroftii; assembly: GCF_036971445.1. Lineage (NCBI taxonomy): Eukaryota > Metazoa > Chordata > Chondrichthyes > Torpediniformes > Narcinidae > Narcine > Narcine bancroftii. Next base: position 282,317,348 of record NC_091471.1, read on the forward strand.
GAAAGAGTTGGAGAACGCTGAACTTGAGAGAAAAGGATTACTCCTTTTACTCAAGACATCATGGCCCCTACACTAGAATTGATTTATTTTTGACATCAGCCCAATTAGAGGGTAGAATAATGGAAACTGAATACACAGCATGAGTACTGTCGGACCAGTCTCCCTTGACTTTATCCATTATAATGCCAGGTAATCAGGCCTCAAGTATAGATGGCATTGGAACATGCTCCTATTGGGAAAACCTGAATTTCGTAGCTTTGTCAGGACCCAGATAAAATTGCTTTATGAGACAAACTGCCCCTCTACTGAAGACAATTTTCTAATATAGGACACATTAAAGGCTTATTTAAAGGGCCAGATCATTGGATATACCAAAATGGTATAAGAATGGATACATGAAGGAGGTTAGTGCCCTAGAACAGGAGATAGCTCAATTGGAAAAGGATTACTAAAGAGCAAATGCAGAAGAAAAATACAGAAATTTGTGAACAAAAAGCTCAAATACAATACATTACAAACACATAAAACAGAAAAGTTGATTTTAAGATCTAGACAGCAGAATTATGAGTTGGGGAGAGGGCCCACAAAGTCTTTTCCTGACAGATGAGAGTGGATGAGGTCTTGAGAACAATTAATGCGATTCGCAGAGGGGAAGGCAAGATCTCATATAAACCAAAAGGAATTGTGTAAATTGGAATTAAGGGGTGATCCCACCAAAATAGATGATTCCTTGCTGCCATTGGGCTTACAAAATCTGGATTAGGAAGAGCAAGAGGGGCTGAATGCTCCTTTCTCCAAAGAGGGAATTGCAGAGACCTTAAGCTCTTTATAGGCTGTTAAATCACTTGGAGAAGATGGTTTCCCCGCTGAATTGTATAAAGAGTTTAAAGATCTTCTGATCCCTCTTCTTATGAAGGTGGTGGATCAGGCAGCGGAGAGGTAGAGGTCCATTGATTCCTGCCACATATAGACCCATCTCATTATTAAATACAGACTATAAAGTTATTGCAAAAGCATTAGCCAACAGGTTTGCAAAATATTTGCCAAAATTAGCAAATCCAGATCAAGCTGGATTTGTAAAAAAGGAGGCAGTCAGCAAACAATATAGCTTGACTGCTTAATATAGTGCATCTCGCACAGACAGTGGGGGGGGGGGGTTGTTGGGGGGAGATCCGGGAGTGGCTGTATCTCTCAATGTGGAGAAGGCATTTGACAGATTGGAGTGGGACTTTTTGTTCATGGTACTGGATAAATTTGGATTGAGTCAAACTTTTATTAATTGGGTGAAGACACTATACCATAAACCCCAAGCAAAAATGATTACAAATGGACAGATGTCTCCAGTGTTTCCATTGAGTTGATCAAGTAGGCAGGGCTGTCCATTGTCCCTAATACTGTTTATACTGGCAATTGAGCCAATGGCAAAAGCCATTCAGTGGGATCCAGACATAGAGAGTTTCACGGTGGGCCAACATATTTGCTGATAATGTGTGAGTGTATTTGACAGGCCCTGGAAGGTCATAGGCCAATCTGAAAACCTCATTGGAAGATTACGGGAAGGTCTCGGCGTATGAAGTAAATATAGATAAAAGTGAAATTATGCCTTTGATGAATGGATATTATAGACAATATCAACAGAGGAGTCCATTCAAATGGGCACAGGAAGGCGTCAAGTATTTGGACTAAAAATAAATAAAGATTTACGGAACTAGTACAAATTTAATTATCCTTTCGCTCTGGAAGATTGAGGAGCACCATGATAGATGGAGGACTCTGCCCTTAACACTGGTGGGCTGAGTTCACTGTGTAAGAATGAAGGTGATGCCAAGACTTCAGTATATTTTTCAATCATTACCCATTTCATTGCCACAGGGTTTCTTTAAGACGTTCAGCGAATGTGTCAGAAGATTCCTCCGGAATTGTAAGGGGGCTACAATCTCCATGGAAAAGTTGACATGGGATCACAATTTGGAGGCGGGGGGGGGTTAAAATTATTACATTTTTTAAAAATATTATTGAGCAGCCCAAGAAAGTTTCATCGCCTCATGATTTGAGGGGGGGACCTCCCCCCTCCTGGGCATGAATTGGACTAGATGCAATAGGTAAATAGATGGAAGGAGAATTTTTATACAAATGGGACACCAAATTAATTTCCAAGAAAACAGATAACTAAAGTATGTTCTTCAGATATGGCAAAAAAATAGATCAATGTATTGTATGGTAGGTGGGGATATCTCCTAGAACACCTTTGACCCAGAACAAGTTGATACCCTTGACTCTGGGAATAAGATCCTAAACACCTGGTGCCAGAAGGGGATCAGGTGCATTGAGGACTGTTACAAACAAAGGCAGCTCATGTCAGTCGAGCAATTGAAAAACAAATATGGTCTAATAGAATATTTTTCTGCTATTTACAAATAAGCTATTTTTTAAGGGAAAAATGAGGACCGTCTATGACCCTGTCTAGATGTAGTAATGTGGAGATTCTAATTTGACAGGGGAATGTATATAAATTTATTTATTGAATATATTACATATTCCAAAGTGAGGGCCTGAAGCCAGGCTTACACATGTCAAGGGAGTCAGACTTGGGCACAACCATCAATGAAGAATGGTGGCAAAATCTGTGTCTGGACAGTGTGACTGGGGTCGTTAACGCCAGTTACAGGTTGGAGCAATATAACTTCTTGCACCAGTTGTACCTCTCACTACATATATCAAAGCCATAAATTTTGGAAATGTGCTTTAGGTGTGGTGTGGACATTGGAACCTTTGTCCACTCCACCTGGCTACATACAAAGGTGAGAGTGGAAAAAGGCTCCAATTATAAAAGTGGATTTTCTACAAGATCTGGAGTTGTACCTTCTGGTGGATTTTAGAAATGTTTTAGACTGTCCAAGTATCAAATTCAATTCATGAAGGTTACCTTGGTGATGGCCAGAAAGTAACACTGGTTACGTGGAAATCCGACTCCCAGCTAAATACCACATGATGGAATATGGAAATACAGAATTGCATTCCCTTGGAGAAAATCACTTAACATCTAAGAGGGAAACATGACACAGTTGTTAAAGAATGGCAGCTATATCTGAAAGACATGGGTACATAGATTGACTAACTCCCCCTTCCCATGAAATCTAATGCTACGGGTTATATTATATTATATATATTTTTTTTAAAAGAGATAGTTTGTGGGGGTTTAGTGTAGGTCACTTCACAAACAGATACTTACACTTCACATCTCACTTGCTGAAGCCAGACCTGCAGGCTCCGTGACTTTGCAGAGACAATGGAACTGCTTTGGAAAGAATTTCAAAAGCAGGTGAAAATGGAGAAGTCCAGGCTCAAGTTCTGATAAAGATATTTCAAGGATTGGGTTTGGAATCTTGGGAGAAGTTGGTCTTTACAAGCAGAGAGAGAGGAAAAATAAAAAGGGTTTGGATGGAGAGAGAAATCAGTTCTGCAGTGGCTTTTGGAGGCTGCAAGATGGCAAGCTGGCAGCTTGTTGAAAACCCCATTTTGAAAACAGGTTGTGAGTTCAGAGTTCAGCCTGTTAAAGAGGAAATGGCTGGCTAGAGTGTTTCTCCTGAAATAAGGGAAACAAGAGGAACTCTGTGGTGACCTGGAAGAAAAGGTTATCATTTGGAAAACCCATGATGGGGCAAGTTTCTTCGACAAGACACTGAAGTGACTGATAGGAGGAAATCAGTCTGTGTATGTCCAACAAGTAACAAATATCTCTCTGAAACCAATGAGAACCTTTCTGAGCGGTAACCATTTACCTTTAAGCACCAGATCCTGGTGAAAGTTCATAAACGTTAAATTCTGCGCACAGTATAAAAATTGCCTGATACCAGAAAAGTGAGAAGTGAATGACTGGACTATTAAAGCAAAGAGCTTTCCTGAACATATACACATTACATACACGTGCGCTTAGAAGGGGGTTAAGTTTTAAGTTAATAGTAATAAGATAAAGTTTGATCCTGTTTTTATGTTTAAAGAAAATTAAAGCAAGTTTTGTTTAAGTAACCATTTGCCTTGGTGAATTTCTATTGCTGCTGGGTTTTGGGGTCCTCTGGGCCTGTAACAAAGGATATTATAAAAACCTTGTAGGGAAAAGATTGGAGTTAAGGAAATAGAACAGGGCACAGGTGGTGGATGTGTTTTCTTTTTAGTCCTTTTTTAGTTTGTTTTATTTTAGTTTTTCTTTTATTCCTTACTAGGATTATTTAGTTAATTAGGTTGTTCCTTTTTTTAGGTCTTTGATGGGGGCTTTGAACCCCACTTGTATTTAGTTCTATAATGTATAATTGGTATGGTTATGTGTTTGGGAGCAAGGGTGGGGGGAATAATACACAGTCTCTGTACCTTCCATGAATGTTGAAAAAGATTGTATTGATTGTTGGAATTACTTTGTAAAAACACAAAATATTCAAAAAGAGATGCACCACCAGGTTCAGGAGCCAGCTGCTGCCCGTCCACCATCAGACCCCTTAACGGAAAACTCAATCAGGCACTCATTTAAGGACGCTTACTTGTCCACTTTATTGATTTTCTTTATTCTCTTGGTATTGCACAGTCAGTTTGTTTACATTTCTTTATCTGTTTACATGTGTACGTCGAGTACAGTTTTTTGCACTACCATTAAGTGGTAATTCTGCCGTGCCTTGAGGAAAAGGAATCTCAGGGTTGTGTGTAATGTCTGACAATATATTTGAAATCTAAATCTAATCTAATCTAAATATCCCACCTTATCCAGCCTAACCCTAGAATTCAGAACCCCATCATGGCAACATTATCTTGTGAACCCCAGAGCCACAGTCAGAAGATGAGGGGTTATTTCTTGAGATGCTTTAATGTTGCTATCTGATAATATTTTTCAGACATTTTTAAAATTTTGCTTTATTTTTGGGTCTGAAAGTGATAGACCTTGAACCTTGTGTGAAAGGAAATTATCTCAAATCAAGAGGTGTGTGCAAAGGTTTCAATCTTCCAGCTTTTGGATAGGAATTTGCATGGTTTCTTAATGTTGGGTGAATGTAAGTTAAAAAGGTGTCGCAGATCAGTGCAGGGCACCAGAGCAAGAGAATAACCCCCTCCCCACCCTCAACTAAGATAGAGAAGCCTGGGTGTGGACCCTACAGGAGACCATGGTAGCAAGGGGCTTGGAAGTTGAAGGACTCAGGCCAAGCCATGGGCTGCTGGAGACTAGCTCATGGGAACCAGATACAGGAGTACCCCGCTTTAAAAATACTTGCTTTATGAAAATTTGCTTTTATGAAGAAACCCTGTGTTCATTATTTAAAAGAAATTTGAATGGGTTTTCGTATTTTCGAAAACAGCTTTCGATAGTAGTGAATTGGTCTTCACTTTACTCCATTTCAGCTTATGAAAGGTTTCATGGGAACGCTCTAGTTTTGCAAAGAAGAGTATACCTGTATCAGGATCAAGATCCACAAGGATGCCAAAGGCAAACTGGGTTCCCAAAGGGCCTTGGCGCTGAATGCTTCCTGATGGCATCAGGGTTTGGAAACCAAGGACTGAGGAGGGGAGACTCAAACATCTGGATCACCGCCGGACTGGTCAGGAGACCATGGGGGTGCAGAAGCAGCAACACTGGAGAAAGTGGCAGACTGTAAAAGGATTACCTTCTGCTTCTCTTTCTTTTTTTGCTGGTGGCACTGGGCTCATGGCCTCTCTTTGGGTGCCTTTACAGGGCAAACAAAAGTAGACACAGTTTGTGTATTTTGTGTACAGAAGAAAGGAACCTGGGATGGGGGGGGGGGGGAGTCAGGTGGTAAGATGTGTGTGTGTGTGTATGTGTGTGTGTGTGTGTGTGTCTGTCTGTCTGTCTGTCTGTCTGTCTGTGTGCAGATCTAAAACCTAACCTCTCATGTTAATTTTCAGATGATTTGGGGGTTCAAATTCCCACCCTACCACTCACTGGGTAACACACCCAAGAAGGGCCCAGATTTGTGTCCAATTCCACGTTGACCTGGCTGATCTCTGCACCATAGAATCATAGAACATGTCAGCATAGAAACAGGACATTCAGCCCATCAGGTCCTTGATGAACTATTCGGCCTTGTCACATCAACCTGCACGGACCATTGTTGTCCATACCCCTCCCATCTGTGGACCGATCCAAATTTTCGTTAAATGTTGAAACTGAGCCCACATCCAGCCTCTCACCACCCTCTGGGTGAAGAGGTTCCCCAAGGGAACTCACTGGATCGACAGCTAGCCTCAGGATGTTCGGGATCAAGGCAACACAAATTCAGCCCCAGCTTCTCTTTGGCATCCAGAGATCCATGCTGCGCTTTCCACTTAACCTGAGGATGAAAAAAAGAGGGCAGCTCTGATGGCTTTCACTGACAATTTGCAGGAAGTTCATACACCATCCTGACTTGGATAAATAACCTATTCCTACATTGAAGCACCAGATCTCTCTCCTCAACAACACTGTCAGAGGCTGGAGGGACTCAGCAGGTCAGGCAGCATCCATGGAGAGAAATGGTCAATCAACAGCAGGTCGGGACCCTTCATTGCAACTCTAAAAAACCCTACCCAAAACGTTGACTGACCATTTCTGTCCAAGGACACTGTCTGGCCTGCTGAACCCCTTCCAGCTTCCCTTTGCTTGCTCAAGGTTCCAGTTCTCTAACGCTGCAAAGACACATCCCCAATGGTGCGCCACCACCCGCTCAACGGCAATTAAGGATGGACAGTAAACGTTAGCCTTACTAGATGCCAAGGCCAATAAAAATGAATAAACAATCAAAAAAGAGAATCATCCTTTGAAGCCCCTTGCCTGAGCTTTCCCTTTGTCTGAACTTATCAACACTCAGACAGCACTAGATGAAGGATCAAAATTAGAAGCGGGGAATGTTCAACTAAATTAATGCCTGCGAGTATTTTAAATGCTCAAATGTGACTGTATCTTCTGGAGGAGGCCTTGGTGGTTTCAGTAAATCCAAATGAACAGAATTCTGGAAACTTCTATTCATGGAAACAATAACTGGTGTCAATTTGGAAAGTAATTATTCCAATGACATCCGGAGCGCTGAAATCCTCTTGGCTGTTAAACAATGGATAGGAGCAATAGAAAATACTTTACGTTCTAAACTCGTATCTGTCAATTTAAATAAACGTATGTGATCATGGTTCTGCATTAGGCAGACATGAAGGGATCTCTTCAATGCTGACATGAGACATCGGATTATTAGATTTTACCCAGTATCTCACAAAGCTCTGCAAGCAAATATTCCCCAAATTTTCCCGACAATATGTGGATGAATTAATGCTGCTGGGCGCAATTTACTTTGATCTTGTGCTGACAGACATAAAGTATTTTTTTCACATTTGTTTCTCATATAGGTGTATTTAAATTAAAATAAATGTGTATAAATGCATTGGTATATAAACAAATACACACAGACATAAAAAGGGGGGGGGGGGAAAGATTAGAATTTACTCTGCACAGTAAATGACTCAAAGTGCTTCATGACCAATGAATTACTTGGTGAAGTGCAGTCACTAGACTTGAAATTCACTCCCTCATGTTAAAATGGCATCTTGCCGATTAATGCACCAGCTCATCCTGATGATGTTACTGGCCAGATTTCTGTGGGCATTCCCGCAACGAGGATTGAACCACATCTCCCCACTAGGTGCAAGTAGCTGAAGGAGTCCACAGCTGCTGAAACCGTCAGGGCCAGGTCATCGATACTTGCAGGGCCGAATGAACAGGAGCAACTCATCCACCGCAGGCATCCGTGCGAGGTGCTTCCTTAAGAAGGCAGCTACCATCATAAAGGGCCCTCATCACCCTGGTCACGACCTCCACCTTTGGGCAGAAGGAACGGAAGACCAGCAACTCCAGGTTTAATATCAGTTTCTTACCAACAGCGATCAGATGCTTAACCTGCTGCACTAATCTTTTTTTTTAATTTACAGCGCAGTAGAAACCAACTACAGCCATTTAAATCCAATTTCGCCCAAATTAACCTACAACTCCAAACGTGTTGGAGGATGGGAGGAAACTGGGGAAAACCAGCACAGACACAGGGAGATAGTACAAACTCCTTACAGACAGGGCCAGGTTCAAACCTGCATCTCCGGCTCTGTAATAGTGTTGGGTTAACCACTAGACAACCCCTCGATATTGGCATCCTGACAAAGGGCCCAGGCGCAGAGCATTGGTTGCCCTTTGCTTCCTATGGATGCTGCGTGACCTGCTAAGTTTCTCCAGTGCACTCATTATATTATACTCAACCCCACCATCTGCAGACCTTCTCATTTAACCTCACACAGAATTCTTTCTGTTCGACTGTAGCAGTATTTCATATAGAAACAGGAGCAGTGCCACGCCCCTCCCTGTTCCAAGAGATGGTGGGCAGCCGCGGACTGTCAAACCAAGCAGGGGCCATGGCCTTAATGAGAGGAGGGAGTGCTGGCAGTGATGGCCTGAGATCCCACTACCCAAATGTGCTGGAGAAACTCAGCAGGTCACACAGCATCCAGAGGAAATAAAAGGCATCTCCGTTACAGACCTGAACTCTTCATCAGAAGTGTTGGAAATCAGGCACTGGGCTCGTGGCATCTCTTTGGGTGCCTTTACAGAGCAAACAAAATTTGTGTATTTTGTGAACAGAAGAAAGGAACCTGGGATGGGGGGGGGGGGGGGGGGGAGTCAGGTGATAAGATGTGTGTCTGCAGATCCATAACCTCACCTCCTGTGTTTATTTTCAGATGATTATGGGGTTCATATTCCCACCCTACCACTCACTGGGTAACTCACCCAAGAAGGGCCCAGATTTGTGTTCAGTTCCATGTTGACCTAGACAATCTCTGCCCTATAGAATCGTAGAACATTTCAGCATAGAAACAGGACATTCAGCCCATCTAGTCCTTGATGCACATCAACCTACACATTGCTCTCCATACCCCTCCCATCCTGAATAAAAATGGAGGGGGAGGGTGAAGGACAACGTGGGGGGAGCAAAGGCAAAGAGGTAATAAGAGGATACAGATGGGAGGTTAAAAGCTGAGGTTGTGGGGGTGGGGACAGAGGGTTAAGAAGAATGGTTCTCTGATAGGAGAAGGCGGGAAAGGTCAGGAGCTGGAAGAAAGAAACAGATGGATGAGGGAGAGAGAGAACTTGGAGAGGGGATTTATTGGAAATTGGAGGTCATTATTGACGCTGTCTGGTTGGAAGCTGCTGATATCCAGTGGTGAGCAGTGATGCGGAGATTGTCAAGGGTGGTGGAATACTCTCACTCTTCGGTCCTATCACCAAGCAGGCTCCAACATGCTCTTCCCTTCGCCATGCCCATGCCTCAGCCCCCTGTTGGACCACTCATGTTAAAATTCTTCTCACTGTGCAAAAATATAAACTTGAACGTTAAGATTTATGGAAAAGCTGACACCCCCACCCCGACAAGCAAATGCAGAAAGAAGCAACTGAAGCTGAGTGCACAAAATATCAATAGTCTCATCCACTGCAGGCATCCGTGTAAGGTGCTTCCTCAAGAAGGCAGCTGCCATCATAAAGGGCCCTCAAAAATGGGGCATATGCAATATGCAAATCAATCTCTCGGACAATAAAACTCCAGTTCTGAATGAATTGCATCTCAGAATTATACATTAAAAAAATCAAAGGAAGAAAAAGAGAAATTGCTGTACGTACTTCATAATCTGTTAAAAAATAAAGTGGCAAAAAAAAATGCAACACCAATCTCAAAATATCAGTATCAACTGAAGAAAATAATGGAATGACCAGAGTTGGCACAAAACCAAATCCTGCAAATGTGCAGCGAGGGGGAAATTCACCATCGGATCCATTTACCAGGAACCAGAGCAGATAAGTAAGCAGAAGCGAGCATCTAGACAATAGTGACCATAATAAAATACGATCTGGAATGGAGAATGACATAACTATGATGAAAATCAGGTAAAAGAAGATAGAAAAGTTGATCTTAAGGAGCTGAGAATAGAGGTTGGGGAGATGAAATGGTCAGCAATGTTGGCGATTGCAATGTAGATCTAGACCGGGAAACACTACGATGGTATTGATCAGAGTGCAGAAAAATATATACTTTAACCACAAGCTTGCACTGCAGGTGCATAATGTCACTGGGGACCGATTGAGCATCAAGTGAGAGGTCAACATCAAATGCAGCGACACAGAAGAAGCAACAAAAAAAAAACAAAGAGGTTAGGAGAGAAGAAAAAGAGAAGTAATGAGGAAAGAAATGCAAAACTACAAAATTAAATAATACAGGAACAGAAAAAAAACAGTGAATTATTTTACAGACATCAATCAATATGAGAATGGGGCCATTCAGGGATGGATGAAAGAAGGCTGCAGATAACAATGGGCAGAAAGCAGAAATACAAAATCATTTTGTCACTGTTTTAAATTGGGTATTTACCAGGTGTCGGAGCTGCGCAATCGCTCAGCTAAAGGAAGTGTAAAGCGCTCCTTCTGTCTGATAGGCGACAGGTCACCCTTGGGCGAGGTGTAGCACCTGCTTAGCCTCCCAATCAAGATCACATGAAGCCATGGATTGCAAATGGTGGGTGGCTTTTACAAGAAGATTCTACAACAAATTGAAATGTATAAAAATGCTAGGCAGGTGAATCTGCTGATCAACGGCCAGGCTGACCCGTCCAGTGTGGACCCTGCAACTGAAGAAGGCCTCGGGGAAACCCGTTCAGCATTTTTCCCCTTGTATAACCATGAATGTCAATCGCAGTCTCAGCTCAAAGATGGAGTCTTCACTGAAGGAGAATGGGGGGGCAACAACGAACAATTCAGAGGGTCAGAGATCGTGACGGATGGAGAGGCACGATGGGCCTCGCCGAACAGCAAGGCACCTGAAATTATGATGACCCACGGGGGGTGGAACAGGTGGTTGGCACATTGGAAGTCAATTGAGTAATGCATTTTGAACACAAAAATGGGGCATATGCAATAAGCAAATCAATCTCTCGGACAATAAAACTCCAGTTCTGAATGAATTGCATCTCAGAATTATACATAAAAAAAGCAAAGGAAGAAAAAGAGAAATTGCTGTACGTACTTCATAATCTGTTAAAAAATAAAGTGGCAAAAAAAATAATGCAGCACCAATCTCAAGCAGGGCGGCAGAATATGGCCAGGAGATTATAGACCGGATTAACGGTAGTAGGAGAAATAATAGAATCCCTGCTGAAGGAGAGAATAGAACATCTTGAAATGAAAGAAATTGTCAGCATGGATTTTAAAAAACAAAATCTTGTTTGACCAACGTTGATTGTTTGACAAAGAGAATCAACAATACTAATGTGTAGGATATAATTTACCTGGATTTCCAAAGGGTTTTTGATAATGTCCTCATGGAAGATTCAAGGATAAAGTTAGAGAATGTGGGGTCAGGGAACAAGCAGAAGAAGGTGTTCCCAACTGGTTCCAATACAAACACCAGAGGGCGGGGTACTCGATCAGTGCTGGAACCCAGCTTCTCAATGATATAAAGTCTGGAATCAAACACGACTAACTTCACTGGCACCAGCAGATGGTTGGGGAGGGAAGGCAATAGCAAGCAAGTAATAGATCCCCCGACCAGATAAATAAACTCACAAAACTGGGAAATAATTAATAGAGAACAATATATTGGACTAGATATAATAGGAAAGTCAGTTATGAAAATCTTGGGGTAAGGAACAACACAAGCATCTTAATGAATACTTTATCAAGGAATCGACGGAGAAAGGGTGTGTTCACATATGCTGAGAAAGGAAAGATGTTGAATATTGATGGGCAGGTTGCACTGGAATGGGTGGCTGTGCTTACAAATGACAAGCTGTCTGATCCAGATAGTTTGCATCCAGGTTGCTCAGAGAAGTGGGCGGGAAGATCGCGGAAACATTTGCTATAATCTTGCAACGGTTAGATGCAGTGAAGATGATGCACCTGTTCATGATGGACATGGTTTTAAATACAATTATTAGAATCAGAGGCATGGAGACAGGCCCTTCAGCCCACCTTGCCCAAAATGTCCCACTCGCACCAGTCTCACTGCCTGTGTTTGGGCCCATATTCCTCTAAATCCATCCTATCCATGGATCTGTCCAAATTTTTCTGACGCATTGCAATGGTACCTGCCTCAACCACCTCCTCCAGTAGCCCATTCTGTACACCCACTATGTAAAAAAAGTCACCCCTCAAGTTCCTGTTAAATCTCTCCTTCTCACTCCCTCCCCCCCCCCCCCCCCCACCTTAATCCTATGTCCTCTGGTTACCGATTCCCCAACTCTGGGCGAAAGGCTCTCTGTGTTCTCCTGATCTACTCCTCCCATGATTTTGTATTCCACCATGAGATCACCCCTCATCCTCCTGAGTTCCAAGGAATAAATTTGCAGCCTGCTCAACCTCTCCCTCTAGCTCAGGCAAATAGGAAAAATTAAACAGGTACATGGTCTTTCCTTGCGTTTAGTAAGGGGAACAGATATGGACTGTTAAAAGGCAGGCTGTGTTTGACTAACCTAATTGAATTTATTGATATTTTTATGAACTAGCAAAGATGGTTACTGACGGGATGTTGGACTTTTAAGAAACTATTTGACAAAATATGACATGAAGACTTGTTAACAAAATGGAACCTCATGGAATAGAAGGGCCAGTGTTTGGTTGGATTGAAACAAGTTGTGGTGTGCAACTGTTTTCAGACTGGAAGATGGTTTACTGTGGTGTACCCTAAGTATTGGTGTGGATCACTGTTTTCTCGATACACTTAATTGATTGGATCTTCAAATAGAGATTAACATTTTAAAATTTGCCATTGATACTGAACTTCAGAGGTGGGGTGTATGACAAATACTGAGGACGATACTAGGATATGGGTAGGCTAAAGTGAGTGGGTATATACGTGGCAGATAGATCAATGCAGAGAAGAATGAGATGACAGAAGAGATGGGGGAGGCAGTAAAGACTTAATGACTTGTCTAAAGAGTGTGGAGTTACAGAGGGGCCTAGGGTTTATGTGCAGAGATATTTGAAAGTGGCCAGACAAATTTAGCAGTAACAGGCTTGGTATTCTGGGCTTCGTAGATGGACGTATTCAGTACAATGCAATAAAGTTATTCTGAACCAATAATAGTTTACGAGTTGATGATGTGAATATTAACTTCAATTCCAGTCACCAAATTTTAGGAAGGATGTTAGAGCTCCTTCAGTGGGCATCCATGTGATTTGACTTGATTCATTCTGAGAACTCTAAGTATGTTGTCCATGTACACAGGCTAAAAATCAGAAGTTGCATTGTGTGCTACAACTTTACAAGATCATGATCACATGTAGACATCCAGTTTATGTGGCAGTTCAATCAAATGGTGCACGTGTACTATGCAATTGCATTTCTCCACCAGAAACTCTACAGCTAATTTGCACATATTAAGGAAGCACAAAACAACAATTGGACTCCAGTTTCTTTCGGTAACAATGGCCAGGCAACTCTCCCTCTCTTATCTCCAATAAAATCTTTCAGATCTGCCTGAGGTGGAATACATGGCAGCAGTTTAACATCTGTGTGACAGGCAAAACCTCTGACAAGAGCAGAACAACTTTCTCACTAAAGCGGTAGAGAGTGAATGGTTATGTTTATAGAAAATAAATCTAATGGTGAAGCAACTGATCGGCTCGGTTAAAGTGGTATGATAACATGCCTTTAAGAAATCTCCTTATTTATATCTTAATCTCATTAAATATTAATTTTTGCCTATTCCCGGCAAAGCAGGTGGTTGTCAAAAGCAAAATTATACTCATTGTTAAGGACTATTCTGTCCGATGTATTTGCCCCATTGCCCAGAGAGTTGAATTTGTTAAGTGACAGCCATGTCAAGTTATTCAGCATGGAATTCTGACCTAAATTTGCTTTCATGTTGTTTCATGTCAACATCTGGCTGCCCAAAGCAATGTGCGTGGTGTATTTTTATGGAATCAATACAGTAAGTTGCTAACTAGACTTTCTTGTCAAATCCTGCTTACTTCGCCACTTCAGTAAAGTTAGATGCTGGAGACATTGTGTTAAAAGGATTGCTTTGACCTCAACATTTTCGAAGCAGAAAGCAGAAGAAATGTTCTGTCCTCAGAATTGATGTACAACCGGCCAAATCAAGATCAAGATTCAAAATTCTGTTTATTGTTCTGTGCATAAAAATGTGCAGAAACATTCTTCCTCCCCTGGCCCTGTAAAGACACGCAAAGAGGCGCCACCCGTCCAGCACCACCATCAAGATGAAAAAGAGCCACAAAAGAGAGTCCCCTCAGACACTCGATGGATCCCAACCACTCTCCTGCGATGCCCATGCCTCCCGCACCCCCATGACCTCCGTGGTCACATGACCTCCTGTCTCGTCCGGCAGTGACCTTCCCCAAAATTCTTCGGCCCCTGGTTCCCAACCCCCTCCACCCCCCAAGCATTGAGAAGCCTTTGGCACCCAAGGCCCTTTGGACTGTTTCTCCATTTCACATTTACCAGGAGTTGGAATCACCACCCTTTTAAACAGCCACTCTGGCCACGAGAAATTGCCGCTGCTGGAAATTGCTACCCAGAGTATACGTTTTGATTCAAATAATCATCAAAAATGCACCAGTTTCAGCCTATACAACATGATGCAGGGAGCAATATTTTCAGAAGATGGAGTGAACTTCACATCCAGTCCCCAGTATTACTGCTAAATTGGGGAAGTGCTAACAAAGGCATCCCAAGTTCATGCCTCAGCAGAAAGTGTGTCAATCCTGAGCTGTGCGTAGTCCACATGACAGATGCTCAGATTGTAGGCGGTGACGGAATCTTCACAGTCAGGGAAAAAGAGCCTCAGACAATTTCCATGGGAACCAATGTTAGGGAAGTCCAGCCCCTGATTTCAGGTGTTATCTTAGGACCACACCAGTTTATGACCATTTAATGCATTCACTTCAAAATGCTTTACACATTCCTTAGACTGAGATGTGACTTCTTCAAAAGAATAGATTAGATCTCCATTAAAAAGCAGAAAAACCTTGTGCAAGAAGAGTTATCATTTGTACGTATACCCTGCATTTTCCCCATTTTACCCTGAACTCTTGGCCTAAATCCTGAACTTTTGTTTTTATTATTGCACTCCTGCTATATTTAAGCATGAGTTGATTTGTCTGGATAACATGCAAAACAAAGTTTTATTTCACTGTACAAATGGCAATAAGCAATTCAATTCAATTCAAACTGATATTGGTAACCTCGGCTTGGTTGCTGGTAGGTGCCACAATCAGGCTTGACACCTCAATTTGATGATTGGTAGGGAACTGATAATTACCTGGGACCCTGAGCCCAGAGCTGAGGAGAGTAGAGTGGGGTTTGTGGGCAGCACTCTCAGCTGAAGTCAATGCCCTCTCAGGGGTCAGGCCTGAACTCTTGGGGACACTGCTGCACCTGTGATTCTGCCATGAGCCCTTGACACCACATCACAGGCACTGCTTCAGAGGCTAGCGAGTGCATGAGGGAATTAAGAAAAAAACCCTGTCAGGGCAAGGCAAGTGTGTGTTGGTTAAAACACAAAGAGAGCAGATCGAACCAAAACACAACTTGAATGCCATATGGAATTTGCTTCCCTGGGTCATTATTTTGAGTTGCATGATCTCAGCATTTTTGTATCGCACCACTTGTGTCATTCCCCATGTACCGTCTGACCCAGATTTGTTTGCTGAGTGCTCTGCTTGGCTCGATGCAATAGACCCACTAATGTGCAAGTGGTGAATACATTTGATCTCAGATCATCGCAGCAATGACTCCCTGGAGCAAAGGCAGTACTCCCCTTCCCATTATAACCATATAACAATTTACAGTACGGAAACAGGCCATATTGGCCCTTCTAGTCCACACCAATTTACGTGAAACTCCACTAGTTCCACCTACCCACTCCCATGCCCCTAACCCTCCAACCCTCTCACATCCATGTGCTCATCTAGCGTCCTCTTAAATGGCAGAATTGACCCTGCTGCAGCTACTTCTTCCGGAAAATCATTCCACTCAGCTACCACTCTCTGAGTGAAGAAGCTTCCTCTTATATTACTCCTAAAGTTTTGCTCCCTAATCCTTAACTTATGAACACTTGTTCCAATCTCCCCTCCCCTCAGGGGAAAGAGCCTATTCACATCTACTCTATCTATTCCCTTCATAATTTTAAATACCTCTATCAAATCCCCTCTCAACCTTCTACACTCCAACAAATAAAGACCCAGTCTACTCAATCTTTCACCATATTCAAGATAGTGAAATCCAGACAACATTTTTGTAAACCTTCTTTGCACCCTCTCTACCTTATTGATATCCTTCCTATAATTTGGAGACCACAACTGCACACAATATTCCAAACTTTGCCTCACCCTTGCCTTAAATAGTCCCAACAACACCTCCCAGCTCCTATATTCTCTGCTATGATTTATAAAGGCCAGCGTATCAAAAACCTTCTTATCTACATGGGAATCCACCTTCAAGGAACGCTGAACCATTATTCCAAGATCCCTCTGTTCCTCAGTATCAGACAGCCTGTGACTTTTTATGGAAAAATGGGATCCACCCCCATCCTATGTGGTACAATCTCACCTGTTTGGAGCACACATTAAGAAGCTCAGAGAGACTTCATCCATAATGATGGGTGATTATTAGGGCACAACCAGAAGAGTTAAGGCCACAAAATATTTAAAGTCTTTGCAGAAATTGTGCCAAACAACATTGACTTACAATAGAGCTACATGATAATACAATTAAGCCAAGCCAGCAAGGGTATATGAAAGGGAAGTGCCACTTTGAGGACTGTGTGAATAAAGGGGAACCAATGGGTGTGATGTGCTTGGGTGGCATTGAGGTTTGGGGGGCATTGAGCATGGTGCTGGAGACCTGGGTTCAATGCTCTCTGCATGGTGCTTACACCTTTTCTTTGCCACCATGTTGGCTTCCCTGAGCGCTTGGATTTCCTTGCACATCTCAAAAGACGTGCTGGTTTCCAGGTCAATTGGCTCCCGTAAATTGACCGCGGTGGCGGACCACTAAGGTGCTCAGTGACTTGCAGGCGAGGAACCCACACAGGCAGCGGGCTGCTGGAGACCAACTCGTGAGAACCAGTTATCAGAGCCGGGATTCGAGAGGATGCTGAGGGCAAGGAAGGATCCCAGAGGTCCCTGGGTGCTGAAGTTGTTGGAGGTTGGATCTTAGCTCAAGTCGTTGATGGTTTGAGCTGAACTGGAGTCTTGTGCGGCTGTGGAGGCTGCAGGAGTGCTGCAGGCTAATCCACAACCACTCGATGACTCTGGGGGGGGGGGGGGAACGACCCTCTTTTGCTTTTCTTTCTCTGACTGTAAAGGGCTCCATTCAATGCTAATGGCAGACAAAAGGCAATTTTGGATAATACTACATTTGTTTATTACATGACAATATGTTTGGCCTGGAAGTCAGCCTGAAGAAAACTGAGGTCCTCCATCAGCCAGCTCCCCACCATGACTACCAGCCCCCCCACATCTCCATCGGGCACACAAAACTCAAAACGGTCAACCAGTTTACCTATCTCGGCTGCACCATTTCATCAGATGCAAGGATCGACAATGAGATAGACAACAGACTCGCCAAGGCAAATAGCGCCTTTGGAAGACTACACAAAAGAGTCTGGAAAAACAACCAACTGAAAAACCTCACAAAGATAAGCGTATACAGAGCCGTTGTCATACCCACACTCCTGTTCGGCTCCGAATCATGGGTCCTCTACCGGCACCACCTACGGCTCCTAGAACGCTTCCACCAGCGTTGTCTCCGCTCCATCCTCAACATCCATTGGAGCGCTCACACCCCTAACGTCGAGGTACTCGAGATGGCAGAGGTCGACAGCATCGAGTCCACGCTGCTGAAGATCCAGCTGCGCTGGATGGGTCACGTCTCCAGAATGGAGGACCATCGCCTTCCCAAGATCGTATTATATGGCGAGCTCTCCACTGGCCACCGTGACAGAGGTGCACCAAAGAAAAGGTACAAGGACTGCCTAAAGAAATCTCTTGGTGCCTGCCCCATTGACCACCGCCAGTGGGCTGATAACGCCTCAAACCGTGCATCTTGGCGCCTCACAGTTTGGCGGGCAGCAGCCTCCTTTGAAGAAGACCGCAGAGCCCACCTCACTGACAAAAGGCAAAGGAGGAAAAACCCAACACCCAACCCCAACCAACCAATTTTCCCTTGCAACCGCTGCAATCGTGTCTGCCTGTCCCGCATCGGACTGGTCAGCCACAAACGAGCCTGCAGCTGACGTGGACTTTTTACCCCCTCCATAAATCTTCGTCCGCGAAGCCAAGCCAAAGACAAAGACATGACAATAAATAAATAGTGCCTGAATCTGAGTACTTTGTGTTTGTATTTGCCGAGGAAAGGGTCAATTTAACTTTGAATGAAGGATAATGAAGGGAGCCTAGTTTGGCAAATCCGAATGCATTGAGCCATTTCGAGATCACCCTCATTAGCAAGATGAGGTCCCAGAGGACTGGAGAGTAGCCAGGGTTGTACCTTTGTTCAGAAGGGAAATAAGGATAATCCAGAAAAATTATAGGCCTGTGAGACTCAGGTCACAGATGAGGGAACAACTGGAGTGGATATTTATAGGGATAGGATTTACACACATTTGGAAAGACATGGTCAGATTAGGGACGGTCAACATGGCTTTGAGCGGGACAGGTCAGGCCTTACAAATATGATTGTTTTTTGAGGAGGTCGCCAAGAAAGTTGAAGTTGTCTTCAAGCAGTTTAGTAAAACATTTGACAAGGTCCCTTATGATAAGCTATTTCAGAAGGTGCAGATACATGAGATCTAATAGTTTGGATATGGAATTTTCTGGCTCAGATTGGGTAGTGGTGGAAGGCTGTAATTTGCGAAGGAGGCCTATGACTAGTGATGTTTCACACGATCAGTGTTGTTTATAAAATATGAAAATGGCAAAGAAATGAAAAATGAAGCTTAATCTAGACAAGTGTGAGGTGTCAAATGTAAGGGGATCGTATACAGTTCATGGCACTTAAAAGTCTTGATGTGCGGAGGGGACATGGATTCCAATTTATAGATTGTTGAAAGTGGCCATGCATGGAGATAGGGTGCTAAACAAGGCCTATCAAGGGTAGAGTATAACACTAAGGAGGTCACATTGCAGCTACGTGAAACTTTGCTGAGGCTGCATTTGGAACACTGCGTGTATTACCAGAAGGATATAAAGGCTTTTGAAAGGGTAAAGAAAAGATGTTGCCTGGATTAGAGGGTGCGAGCTATGGAGAGAGGTTAGGCAAAGTTGGGTGGTTTTCTCTGGAGGGTCGGAGGCTGAGGGGGAGACCTGATAGAAGTTTATAAAATTAAGAATGGCATTGGTAGGGTACCCCCTCACAATCTTCATCGCAGGGTAAAAGTGTCGCACACTGGGGCATATGCATTCAAAAGTAAAAGTGGAAAGTTTAAGGTAGATGTGCACAGCCAATATTATACACAAAGTGGTGGGTGCCTGGAACGGGCTGTCAGTGCTCGAAGCTACTATTGGTCACATGCAAGCAACAAATTCAGATTTATTGTCAGAATACATACATGACATCACATACAACTCTGGGGCTCTTTTTCCCTGTGGCAGAATTACCACTAATTGTTAGTGCAAAAAAAAAGTGTTAACATGTAAACAAATAAAGAACTGTAAACAGATAACAAATGTAAACAAACTGACTGTGCAATACAGAGAAAATCAATAAAGTGCACAAGTGAGAGTCCTTAAATGAGCCGCTGATTGAGTTTGTCGTTGAGGAGTCTGATGGTGGAGGGATAGCAGAGACAGAGTTGTAGTTTAACTTTGCATCATGTTTGGTGTGGACGTTGTGGGCCGAATTGCCTGTTCTTGTACTGTAGAACATTCTATGTTCTACATTCTAAGCCATTTGGACCAGAAGACTTTTCTTAGCATAGGCATCCTATCCAAATTCTCCTTCCTGAATCATGAACATGACTCGCAATACGAGAGTAAAAGTGCAATTTCCATCAGAAATTATTGGAAAAGATTTATGTACAATTAGAAAGGCAAGGACTGATTAATGATAGACAGATTGGATTTGTGTGGAAGAAATCCTCCCTCATTAATTTGATTGAATTTTTGGAGAAGGTAACAAAAGATATTGATGAAAGCCAGGTGGTAGGTGTTAAATATATAAGTGAAACATGAATGTCTACAGACACCGTGATTGTAGGAAAAACACAGAAATTACATTTTAAATTTACATTTTTAAATTTAAATTTTAAGTTTGACAGCACAGAAACAGGCCATTTGGTCCCACAAGTCCGTACAGCCCAATTTACACCCAATCAACCTCCATCCCCTGGCTCGTTTCGAACAGTAGGGCCCTCAGGGAAAACCCACGTAGACACGGGGAGAACGTGCAGACTCCTTGCAGACGGTACGAGATTTGAACCTGGGTCCCCATTGCTGGTGCTGAAAAGGCGTTGCACCAACCCTGCTGCCAAGGCTGGAGGAACCCAGCCCGTCTCGCAGCGTCCATGGGAGGCAAAGATATATTACCGACGTTTCAGGCCAGAGTCGTTCTTCAAGGGAAAAACAAAGAACAGGAACGTGTCAGAATAAAGACTGAAGAATATCAGGGGGAGGCGAAGACCAGAACAACAGAAAAGTGTAAATATATATAAATATATAAGGCATTAGGCAACGTTCCTTATGGTGGGTTGGAAAAAAAGGCAAATGAGGTCCAAAGCAAGCTTGGATCCCATACTGCCCTGATGTCCAGAGGGTAATGCTAAAGCTATGGAAGTATGTAACTTAACGACGTATGACAGGGATCAATGCTGAGATGATTGATGTTTCTGATATACAGTATAACAGCAATTTTGGTGTGATTGAAAATGGTGAGGAGATTTCAGCGGTAGATAGGTGAGGTGGAAAGTTGGAACATTGGCAGACAGAATTTGATCATTAAAAAAATTACAGCTGAAGCATCTTGAAAGTCAAAAACAGTATGGCATGAGCGGTAAGACTGTTAATGGACAGATAAACCCAGGAGACCATCCATCCTTCCCTGAAAGTTGTAACACAGATCAAAAGTGTGGTGGAGAAGTGTGCCTTCATAGGTTGGAGTATGGGGGTGAGGAATCAACACATCATGTTGCAACCTTACAGATCAGTGGTGAGGCCACACTTGGAGAAACCTGCACATTTCTGATTGCCATGCTTTGGAACGATGTGGCCGCACTGGAGAGAGCTCAGAGGAGACTCGCCAGGATGTTGCCTGGATTGGAAGACTCGCCTTGGTGAGCAGAGATTGGATAGGCTGGGCTTGGTGTGATCTGACGATATATAAGATGATAAGTGGCTGATAAAGTCAGAATCTTTTTTTCCCTGTGATGAGAGTATCAATAGCTAAAGGGCATAAGTTTAAAATGAGACAGAGAGTGGATGGCATCTGGAACTCACCACCAGAGAAAGCAGTGAAATCAGATACAATCATTCAATTCAAGAAATATTTAGACTGGTACTTAAAAGGGCAAGGTACAACCAGATATGGACCTAATACAGGCAAGTATGATTAGGTTAGTTAGGCAGAACTGTGTGGATGTGGTGGAAGATGGCATTTCTCTGCAATATGAGTAGTCTCCTTTGTACTTTCTCTACCAGTTATCAACTTCCTGGCCGATCTTCTGCCTCAACACCCCTATCCTCATTTCTCTTGATTGCCTTCAAATCAAGGGTTTTCATCTCTTTTGAATAATGATTGAGCCTCCACAACTCTCCAAGGCCAAGAATTCCGAAGGACCACCTTTGAATCAAGAAACATCTCTTGATTTCGGTCCTCTCAATTTGACCCCT
Organism: Narcine bancroftii; assembly: GCF_036971445.1. NCBI lineage: Eukaryota > Metazoa > Chordata > Chondrichthyes > Torpediniformes > Narcinidae > Narcine > Narcine bancroftii. Next base: position 282,339,252 of record NC_091471.1, read on the forward strand.
GGGTTCTAAACTCCTTGTGCAGGGTCAATGTTCTCCCACCTGTTACACCCTACGGGTTGGTTCACCAGAGCCCTATTCTTTTCGTGCATCACACACCATCTTCCTTGGAATAAGGGCCCACATTCCACTTCTCTTCCCAACAGCTTGCTGCACCTAATTATCTGCGTTATCTAAACATAGACGCCAGTTTCCTCAGTTAACTCACTTTTAACTTTCATACATCTTGTCAATCCATGAACAAACAAACAAAAAATTTAATTCTAGGAGATTCATTGTGCACATTAATGCAAAACCAGCACCACTTAAAGATGTAAATTATGATCCTACTGTCTACCTACAGCAGACTTTGAACTTTGACCTGTAGGATGCCTGCAAGAATACGCGGTGGCAGGGAGATGATGACTACATGGTACATGCATCACCTGCAGGCCCCAGCCACCGCAAGGAAAGGGGTCTCAGCTGGTGCCCTGCACCCTTCAGCTCCATCCAGCTGCCGGGTGAACCTGTCGGACCTCTGAGTAAAGTGGGAGTGAGGGGTATAGAGAGCGAAGTGACAGAGGGGAAATTGGAGGAAGCGTGAAGGGAGAAATGAAGGAACAGGGGGAAGAGGGTGAAGGGACAACCAGAACACAAAAGCTGGGATGTGCAAGAGGCCAAAATTAGAGTAGCTGAGATCTGACAGGAGGACTGGAGGAAGAGGTTGAGGAAGAACAAGTCAGTAGAGAGATTTGAACATGATGAGAATTTAAAATGACAGCAACCACTTATTATAAAGACATACATTTTACATTGTACATTTCAAATATTTGAATGACTTTCTGCTTTTCTATTGTTCCTTCCAAAATGACTTGGATGAGCTGAAAGAGATCCAAAAACCAAACTCCAAGGTAAAATCATCTCAACTGTAAAAAGCACAAAAACAAACAAGTGAAACGGGATATAACGCGTGGGTGAAAGACAAGCCTTGTTATCAAGGAGAAACAGGCGCACTGAGTGCGAGACATTCCAAAGCAGACTGACGAGAGACAGAAAGCTCTGCTCAAAAATGAAAACACAATGAGGCAAATATCAAAACTACAACGTGTGATTCAGAAACTGGAACAACAACACCAGAGCACGGGGAATGCCAGGGAAATGAAACAGTGATAGATAGTTGGAAAATAAACTAAGTGATACTTGTGTGGGTGAACAGAAAGTAAAACATATTTACTGTATATTGTTCCTTCAATGTTGTCAAATGTGCTTTTTGACTCAGAATCACAAATAAATCATAGGATGAGATAATGAAATATAGCCTATACACGCACATGCGGGCACACACACACACACACACACACACACACACACACACACACACACACACACACACACACACACACACACACACACGTGCACAAACACAACATGCGAGCACACACACAGACAGACACACAAACACATACACACACACACACACACACACACACACACACACACACACACACACACACACACACACACACACACACACACACACATATATATATATATATATGTGCATCTTGGCACCTCACAGTTCAGCAGGCAGCAACCTCCTTTGAAGAAGACCGCAGAGCCCACCTCACTGACAAAAGACAAAGGAGGAAAAACCCAACACCCAACCCCAACCAACCAATTTTCCCTTGCAACCACGCCTGCCTGTCCCGCATCAGACTTGTCAGTCACCAACGAGCCTGCAGCAGGCATGGACATACCCCTCCATAAATCTTCGTCCGTGAAGCCAAGCCAAAGAAGAAAGAATATATGTGTGTGTGCGTGTGTGTGTGTGTGTGTGTGTGTGTGTGTGTGTGTGTGTGTGTGTGTTCATGTTTGGAGGGGTGTGTGTATGTGTAGAACATATATCAAACATTAAACAAAGCAAACAACTTTACAGCAAGCAAAGACTATAGAATTAAACCATAAGATATACTCAGCATAAAACTGTTCATGAGATATAAACCAAGATTTTATTGTCCTCTGCGAGATGCCTCTGAGACACTCCCAAAAGACATTCCAGGTTATTATTATTTTTTATATAGTAATCTTGTAAGATGGTTATAATATGAATGTTCGCTCTAAGAAGCTGCCGCAAAACACCGAATTTCATGACTTGTTCATGACAATAAATTCATATTCTGTTCCTGATTCTGAGGTTATTGGACCCAGCGCTGCTGAAAGCTCAATGCATCCAGCTCAGGATGATGAACAACTTGGGTGTTTGTGGGATTGAAAGGCACAGTGGGCGAAGCTCAGGTAAGTGATGTGAAAGATGCCAAAACTGAAACCCTAAAACTGCACTGAATGGGGAGAGAAAACTAAACAAGAGGGGAACGCAAGGCTTACATCAGAGAGAGGTGCAGAATTCAACCCATGGAAGAGTAAAGCTCAGCCAAGATTGGAAATCAGATCAGAGAGAGGTGGAAGAATTTAATCTGTGAAAGAACAGAGATTAAACCAAGAGATTTAAAAAAAATTAACTTGGGGGGCATTGCAGAAACTAACCTGTGAGAGAGGTTTAGTGATAAGCTGATACTGAAGAGATAACCTTACTCACATCGATAAGGCAGGTTTCACACATCTGTAGATTGTTCAGAAGAATCATTCAACAAAACTTTCCACGGAAGAAAACTCTAAGGCAGGTCACCAAAACCTGGGTTAAGCAGATACACTTCTAAACCTAAAGAGGGAAAAGGGTGGATCCAATGAAGGGTCCAGATGTCAGAATGTACAGTCTTGATGGTGGAGATTTAAAATATCTCTGCATATTCTGGAGATCTGGAGTGAAAGAAGGAAGAGAATGGGATTGCAGGAATGAGAGGAACATTGGATGCATGGCCTTGGTGTTACTACCCAACAAGCAGAGGGTGACAGGCGAACAAGATGCTATAAAAGCAGTTTGGAGAGAGCAGGCCGAGAGAGACTGTAGGAGAGATGCCAAATGACCACCAAAAATTGAATGGAAACAATCTGGGAGATGAAGAGCTGAAACAGAGAGATAAACATAAAAACTGAACTGGAGGAGAAGTAAACGGTAAACACTACATTAAAAATTAGGCCTTTTCACACCGTCAGCGAGCGGTGACCCAACCTGAACCCGGGTGAAATTTCCAGAAAGGCAGGAAGGTGTGTGGGCCTTTCACACCAAATTCTCTCTAATTTGCCCTCCCCGGCAATTTAGAGGGGGGTCCCTCCCCCGTCCCCCCAAGCGATGACAAAGTGAATGACGTATTACGCACACACAGGAAGTCCAACCAGAAGTTGGATCGCACAGTCCTGGCAGACAAGACTGACTTAACGACAGTGGCCCTGCAACTCTGTTCTGCCAATAACGAGGCAGGCAAGCACCCTGAGCATCATCTTGAAGAGCGTCTTGCAAAGGCTGGAGAAACAGGAATGTATATTTGCGGAGCAAACAGGGAGATGGCTGCAAGCAGTTATGCAGTGCACGATCACAGCGCTTCCCCCTGCTCGGCCATTTGCCGATTCAGGCCACAGGGAGAGGGAAATTACCCCGGTCCACGGGCTGATATTTTCACACTGCCGGTTCACAGGAAGGTTCCCAGGAAAATTTCCTGGGATTCCCCATTGTACACAGCGGTGTGAAAAGGCCTATTGAATATTCTGTATGGTTCTGGTTGGCACACTGTAGGAAGAATATCGTTGAACTGAAGAGGAGATTCACCAGGACCTCGTCTGGACTGGAGGACTTTGGTTATCGGGAGAGATTGGACAGGGTGAGCTTTTGTCCCTAAAGTGAAGGATGCTGGGTGGTGACCCATAAATGTCTATAAAATTACAAGAGGCTCAGAGAGGTTAGATAGCATCACTCTTTTTCCCCATGGGTAGGATGTGACAAACAAGAGGGCACAGGTCAGAGGAATAAAGAATCTGAGGTGAGCTTTTTCTGCGCCAGGAGTGATTGATACCTAAACTTCACTGCCAAAGCAGTGAGTGGAATCAGAGATCATCATTACTTTAAGTGGCAGCCACTTAAATAGCCAAGGCATAGATGAATCACCCCCCCCCCCCCACCCCCCCATCAGTCTGGTCACAACTTCTTCTCACAGTCAGAAGATACAGAAACCTGAAGACCAGCACCTTTCAGTTCAAGAGCAGTTTCTTTCCAACAGCCATCAGGCTCTTGAACTTCCCCTTGTTACACTAATCAGGGACTGTCTTAACACCACAAAATGACTGTCTGCACTTTTGCAAGTCACTTTTTTTTTGCATGTGAACATTTATTATGTATTTATTGCCTCTCTTAATTTTATTCAATTAATAGCTTTTCTTAATAACTACCTGTTTAGCTGTAGCAAGTAAGAATTTAGGGCATCTGTACATAGTACAAGATGAATAACAATAAACTCGTTGTCATTGTAGGGACCTAATGAAGACTGACATGGATTTGGATTGGACGTGATGGACCGAAGGGGCCGTTTCTCTGCTGTCCAACACTATGGCCCCAGAGGTGCCACTTGTTGAAAGGACTGGAGGCGTCGACGCAGGAACCAAACCGAGAGGAAAACACACAAGCTGGAATCCTGAACAAACAACGAGCTGCTGGGGTGAAGAGCGGGTCAGGCAGCGTCCAGGGGGAGAAAGGTGGTTGGGTGTACACATTAATGCTGAATCGGGTTACAAAGGCTTTATCGGGGGAGGGAGCGAAGGAAGGAGGAAGGGGAAGGGAGGGAGGAGAAGGAAGGGCAGGGAGGGAAGCAGGAAGGAAGAAAGGGAGGGGAGGGAAAGAAGGAGGGAGAGGGAGGGGAGAGAAGGGAGGAAGGAAGGAGGAGGGAGAGAGAGGAAGGGTAAGAGAGTAAACCAATTGGGGAGGGAAAGAAGGAGGGGATGGGAAGGGGAAGGGAAAGGAAGAGAGGGAGGGAGGGAGGAAGGGTCAAAGAGTAAAGATCGATGGGCAGGAATAGAGAAGAGGTGAGAAAAAGAGAATAAACTGAGAGCAAAACAAAAAAAAAAGCAGAGTTGCGGGAGTGCAGGGAGCGGGACGGGGATGGGAGAGGAGAGAGAAAGGGTCGCCAATGGTCACCCTTCTCCTCCCGGAGAGGAGTCTTCACGCCTCACCCGCACGGCCCGGACTAGAAGTGGGCGAAGATGTGCGTTTCCTCCCGGGCGATGCGGTCCCAGCCTCGGTGGCAGAAATCTCTCCAGCTCACGGGCAGCCCACAAATCCCCAAGCGGGTGTGTGGCGACACAGTTTCTATCTCGCTTGTTTTTAGATAAGGTGGGGAATGAATTAGGTGGCACACGGTCTGATGGCGAAACACAGATCAAAGGTTCGGGCCGCTTGGACTTCCCCGACCTGACCATTAACTTCCTCTCTCCGTCCCAAAACTTCAGCATGGCTCGCAGATTCACTCACTCGTTCAGGAAGTTCCTTCGCAAAGGTTCAACGTTATGCTCTGCCCTGGCATTGACATGGAACTGTCTTGGGTCCAAGTGGGGGGAGGAGGCTGGGATGGAGGGGAGGTGGTGGGGGGAGAGGACGAGGGAGGGGGGAAATAACGGAGATGGAGGGAGGTGTCGAAAGGGAAGAAGCTGGGAGGAGAGGACGGGATGGGGGGGTGTGGGGGGCAGGGGAACGCAGGGCCGGGAGCGAATTGGGGGAAGGAGTGTAGAGTATACAAGAGAGGTGGGGGGGGGGGGGGGGGAAGGAGATTGAAATAGACAAAGAGGGAGATGGTAGAAACAAAGAGGGAGAGAGACGGGGGAGACAGACAGACAATTCGAGAGGGGAGCAGACAGAGAGAAAGGCAGAGAAAGATAGGCGGACAGGGAGAGAGATATAAGGAGAGATAGAGAGCAATGGGTAGACGGAGTGATAGAGAGATGGGCAGACAGGGAGGAGAGAGAGAAAGGGAGAGATAGAGAGAGGCAGGGAAAGGGAGAGAGATGGGTAGACAGGTAGAAAGGGATAGAGAGATGGGCAGACGGAGAAAGGGAGAAAGAGAGAGGCAGGGAGAAAGAGAGATGGGCAGACAGGGAGAGAGGGGTAGACAGGGAGAGATAGAGGACAGGCAAAGAGAAAGACAGAGAGGGAGGCAGACAGAAAGAGAGAAGGGGACAGACAAGGGAAACAGGCAAAAAGAGAGGCAAAATAAATGAGGGGAGGACAGGATTCAGAGTGAGAGGTGGGGTTGGGGCAGAATTGGTCGCCGTAATCCTGAACGGGGAGGGGAGTGTAGTGAATATGGATAGAGAGTCAGAGGTGGAACGGAAAGAGCAGCGACAGGCTCGACATTAACTTTAACTAAGCCACGTCTGTGAGAACTGCTTTCAGTGAAAGGTTGGGTAACCGGAGAAAAGTTCAGCTACCTGATCCCGGCGATGCTTCTGGTCCGGTTATGAGTGTGTTCTGCCGCTAGCCCTAAATTACTCTTCAGTTCAGCGTTCATTAAATATCTTTGAGCTTCATTCTGGTCCTTGTGTGATGTGCAGGGATCAGTACTTGAAATGATTATTCGTTCAAATGTTGTGTTTAATTGAAACAAATGATCGTGTCCTTTGCTCTCCCGTGTCCTCCTCCCCGTCATTCAGACTCCGCGTATCCGATGTCTCTCTCTCCCCCGCTCCTTTCATTAATATCAGGGCGGGAATGATGTGCGCGGCTCCCCGCTGTACAATTGCCGGTATCTCACCTTCCCCCCCCACCCCCCCACCATCCCCTTTCCTTCTCGGGTGTTGAGGATATGTTCCGAAATAGACTGAAATCGTCAGTCCGCAGCGACCGTGTAACCCAGGTGGGTTCTTCAACTGGATCGGATCCGTTTGTCCTACTCTGGACAACCCTTGCTCATCCGAGCCTGTCCTCCCAGATATCTGCTGTTTTAACCGCCGGGGAACTGTTGGGGAAAGCACTTTTCAGTATAGATGAGTTTTACTCCGGGGAAAAAAAAGCCCAGCTAATAAACTTCCCAGGATTCGCCCTCGAAGTGGCTGGGAAACATCTCCTGGGTGACGGAGACTCTTGTCGGATTGCACTCCGCCTGCATCAAGCTTCCAACAACATGCCTCGGCCCTTCTGGAAAAGGACTCCTCCGATTCCCCCTGATATTCCGTGATGCGCGTGTGTTCATTTGGGGACGAACTTTCTTCCAACGAGCGATCAGATGCCGGGACGAGCCCCAACACCGACTTTGCAGAAGTGGCCATCAGGCCAACTTGAAGTATTTGTTGTTTGAATCCAATGTTCCATAGAACCAAAACTCCTAACCCCAACGTTCCAAACGCTGGATCGAACTATCAAACCACAGAGCCCCAGTGCCTGGCCAGGGATCGTCAATGCCCTAACCTCAAATGTCCTGAACAATCTCTCCCAAACTTACAATAAATAAATCCTCATTCCAATGACTCTGGCTACCAAGCCATAATCTAACCACCTATTCATATATCGAATCGTGAAGCTCTCCAACCCCTGAGGTGCAAACACGTTTTCATATTAATGCAATGGAAATTGGTAAATTGCTCCATTCTTATTGCATTAGCCTTGTCCCAGTGCAGGCATAATGGCATAAAGGAGTGCGACACTTTCTGCGGAGCACGGTGAGCCAAAGGTCTCTTCTGTGCTGTATGACTGTGACTTTGTAAAGAGCTGCCTTCTTAAACCACTGCATTCTGCACAAATGAAGACAGTGCCATAGTGCCGCGAAGGCTTTGACCCAGCAACTCCCAGGGTGTGTTGTGGCGGGGTAACCTGCAAAGGGATGTCATTCCAAATGCTTGCTGCCACGTTTCTTCTGGATGGTGGTTAGGTTCGGGAGGTGTGTTGAAGAAGCTCCGTGGTCTTCCCAGCACACACTTTCAGCCACAGGTGAGCAATGGTTTAGGGTGCTGAAAGAAGACATTCTGGTGGTCTTGGGCTTGTTTGGTGAAGTTGGAACCGCACCCATCCAGGCAAGCACTCTCCTGGTGTACCCAGTTTGGAGAAATAATTTAGGAAGCAAGTCACTTGCTGCTGGTCTGTCCTGGTAGCTCAGTAATTGTGTGGCTGATTAGTTTAACCTTCTGTTGAAAAGCTATTGGTGGTGATGAGCTTGAAGGTGTAAGTGCTTTCCACAAACTCCAAGGCACAAAAGGCAACCTGTGTGGAGGCAGAGGATCTTAATGAAGTACTTTGTGACGGACTTTGCCGAGGAGGGTTTTTCCAGTGTTATAGTTAAGGGGAAATATTGCAAAGGAGGCCGTTTAATGGGTTTAAAATTAGTGCTCAAGCTATTAATTTTGAAAATAAAGCCCAAATGAAATATAACCCAGGATGTCAAAAGAAACCAAAAAGGAAACCGTGGAGGCTTTGGCTAGTTTTAGATGGCAAGATACAGTAATAGAAATGGACTGGTTAGTTGGGCAGAAAAATGCCAGTGAACAGAGAAGTTTGAGGTAAGGCATTTGGAGAGGCATGAGAAGACAAGGGCCATATAGCATGTGGTGTGCAGGAACAGACCACAGGTCATCAAGGTCGCAGCAGGTCAATGAGATGGGTAATAAGCCACAGAGATGTTTTCCATTCTTAGAGAGATAGAGAGTAAGAATGGGGACTTTTCTAAATTGTGTACAGTATTGGCTTGGGTACTGGATACAGTTCTGATCATCGCACTATAAGAAACGTGTTGTTCTTGAGAGGATACAAAGGAGATTTATGAGGATGTTGCTAGAAATGGAAACAGTCATAAGATTGGAAAATCTAGGATTGCTTTCCTTGGAACAGAATAAACTGATGGGGATGGTTAAGGTACAGAGGGACCAAGTCATAGGATTTATTTCCCTTCTCAACGAGGTCAAAGACCAAGGGCACAAATTAAAGTCATTAGACGGGAGAGAGGTTGCCAGTGGAATGAAATGCTCTGTCTGAAATGGTGATGGAGGTAGGAACCCTCGACACCTTTAAACTGCACTTGGTGGACTTGAAGAGCTGTGATCTGCAGGGAGACAGATCCAGTGCCGAAATGTCAGATTAGGTTAAGTAACTCTTTATCCACTGGCACAAGCATATTGGGGCAAATGGTTTCCTTCGATCCCATAACTGCCCTGATTCTATCTATCCTCGGGTATGTTGGTCTCACATTTACCCCCCACACTATTAATTTAGTAAACCTTGAAACCCCTGCATACAACAACTAACTTGCAAGCCATCCATTCCCACACGCACCATATCAAGGTTCTGATGAAACATCACCACCTGAAACATTAACTCTCCGTAAAGACTGCCTGACCAGCAGGATTGTTTCAGCATTTCCTGTTTTCACTTCAATAAAGCATAACTAACCAACCAACCATTGAACTCCAGCATAGAGTAACTAAGCCATCTATACCCAAATTTACTGCATCTAACTTGCAAATGATTTGACCAATTAAACCTGAAGCAAAATAGCAACCTATCACAAACCACATCACTACCAATGAGGGACAAATCAGTCTGAATGTATGTTTGGTGACATATGCTCCTTTAGCACTCTCTCCTCCTGATGGAACCCAAATTTTCAAACATGAACCAAGTCCTCCAGCCCTTTGTACTGCCAGCAGAAACCTGAGCAGTCCATCTGATGGCCAGTGGAATGGAGAAACAGAGGACTCCTGACTCAAAAGGAAGGCAACTGAATTGTGGTGCTGAAGCAGATCACGAGCCTGAGGATGCTGGGTGGCGGTGGCAGGGTCAGCGAGGGGCTCCTGCGGGAGGGTAGCATAGTTAACCTAGCGGTTAGCGCAATGTTGTTACAGCGCCAATGAGCGGGACTGGGGTTCGAATCCCGCGTTGTCTTTAAGGAGTTTATACATTCTCCCCATGTCCATGTGGGGTCCCTCCAGCGGTTTCCCTCCCAAATTGTACTGGAGGTTGCAGGTCATCTGGGTGTAATTGGGCAGCATGAGCTTGTGGGCTGAAAAGGCCTGTTGGGTGCTGCATGTCTAAATTAAAATTAGAAATTAAATTAAAATTAAACCTGGCATCATAGCATGGGCAGCTGATATGGTGGTACCCAAGGGTGGAGAAGGTTCATGCTGTGACATTCAATGTGGATTACGTTTACAATGTCTCACCCATTAGGAAGAGCCTTTACATGATGACATGAAATGTGGGGACCATTTACACTGCAATGGCCAATCCACAGTGGCAATAATGTGGATCAAACTGTAAAGCAAATTCAGGGGCTACTTACAATGAGCTGGGTACAATACGATGTTCAAGAATGGGGGACTGTTTATAATGTGGCACCAAATCAAGGGACTTTTATGCTGTTACACTGAAGATATGGAATGCCTACAATGGAAGGCATAGTTTGACTATGTTGATTTTTGTGGGGACTGCTTTATATTAAAGCACTGGATTTGGGGAAGGGGGATGTGGCGTGCGATGTGGAACCCATTGGAGGGATTTGGAACGATGTCGAGAATACTTGCATGGGCATCCTATGGATGGATCTACTTATACAGTGAAACCTCGTTAGAACGCGATTTGTTAATCCACGGAATCGCTTATAGTGCGGGTGTCTGTTCTGATTTTAGGACACCAGGCTAACAGTGGCGAACAGCCACAAACTCAAAAATGGACTCATGACTTATTTACAAGGTGTGTATGTTAATATGTGGAGTTTTAAGGTCTTATTATGGAGTTTGAGTCACAGTATTCTGTTTTCCTGCTTCCTGAATAATGACATATATGCATCTGTTCCACGGCTCTGCTGTAATCTTGGACTCCCAACTACCGCGTTCTAACGAGGTTTTACTGTACTAACATGGGGCCTCAACACTCCAGTATCAGTCCAGGGAATGTTCAGCCTGCTTTTGAGGGACCATTTCCACTGTGGTCCAGTCTGGAAATTGCTTGCAGCCTGCCAGGCATTGTTACTTAATTTTGAATTTAAAGTTACAGTACAGTAACTCCTTACAGACATCACCGTATTCGAACCCACGTGCCTGGCATTCCATTAGCGTTGTGCTAACCGCTACGCTAACCATGGTGCCTTGCAAGGAGCCTTTAGACTGTGACAATAAAATGGGGACCTTTTAAATTAAGATATTTAATCTTGGGACCATTTACACTCTGACTAAGGAATGGTTAACGTGACGCAAAATGGGGTGCCTTTTTAAACTACAAAGGCCAACGGAGAGATTGTTTCATGGACGCCCAGTCAGAGAATCACTTAAACTGTGAGTGACATGTAACCTCAGATGTTTACATAGTGGCCTGAATGCAAGGACTGTCAGCAGTGAAGTGCCAGCTCCTTGTACTGAGTTGCCCAGATACAAGTGCATTTTGGCTCTTTGCTTGCATCTGTGCAGTGGGCATTGTTTGCTGGGACATCTGCTGTTGCAATCTTTTGCAATCAGTGAGCACGACAAGGGCAGAATGCCCCCAAGATGAGGAATTTTTAAAATAAATTTTATTCTGCAAATTTAAATTAAAATGTTGTGTCTTGTTAAAGAGTTAAAAATGAATTATGATTTGGAACCTATGAAACAAGGGTAAGCTTTGGAACACCTTAACCATTCCAATAGATCTCATCCATCTCGATGAAGGGTCTCCACCGGAAAAGGTGACTGACCACCTCTCTCCTCAGATGCTGCCCGACATGCTGAGTCCTTCCAGCCTCTCTTTGTTTACTCGAGATTCTAGCATCTGCAGTTTTTGAACTACTCTGTGTGATCACATCCGGCAAGCTCATTGAATGAAACAAGTCCAGGGACTACTTACAACCTGACACAGAGCTTGCTTACAAAATTCAGCCCTATACTCAGGGGCCACCTGCACTCCACGACCATTCCTAATGGTGCAATCTCTCTCGGAACGGAAATGGATTCTTCGTACATCAGCTATAGTTTTGATTGTAGGACTGATCAATAGCATAGGAAGGTTGAATACTGATATCTTACCATAACCACTGATATTAATCTCAATTCTAACCCTCTCAACCTAATTCAAGAAATTATCATCAAACCCAACACTTTCCTCTAAATCCAGTTCTCACTAATCACTGACTATAACCCCTAATAGTAGTCATTAAACCTAATCCAAATGTCTAAAACTGCTGCATCAATCCAGCACGCCATCTAATCACAATAATCTCAAGTATTGACTTGAAAATCATTAAAAGTAATGCAACTAAATTTGGAATGAACATCCCAAGATATAAAAGGGAGGTTGTTTCTACTGGGAGGTGGCATTGCCTCAAAATTCGGGGAAGCAGATTTAGGATGGAGATAAAGAGGAACTGCTTTTCCCAGAGAGTTGTGAATTGTGGAATTCTCTGTCCAAGATAGCTCAACAAATATGGATAAGGCGGAGTGAGGTGGATCTTTGCATAGTAGGGAATTAAGGGTTATGGGGAACGTACGGGTAGGTGGAGCTGATTATCCAGTTCAGCTATGATCTTATTGAATGGCAGTGCAGGATCAATGGGTCAGATGGATGGACTCCTGCTCCTATTTTACTAAAGATATACAACACAGTAACAGGCCCTTTGGCTCACGAGCCCGTGCCACTCAAATACACCTACAACTTCTGGTATATTTCAAACGATGGGAGGAAACCGGTACCCCCAGTGGAAACCCATGCAGACGCGGGGAGAACGAACAAACTCCTTACAGGCAGCACAGGTTCTGAACCCCGGTCCTGATCGCTGGTCCTGCAACAGCGTTGCGCTAACTGCTACACCATCCGTACTGCCCCTATGCTTTCCGTCCCACACAAGTGTGTTTTCTTTTATGCAGAAGGCAAAATAAACAAAAACATTGAAATTTGTATCACAAGTAGAAAAGTACATAAACCAGCACTGGTGGTGCTTAATTCTGGTTTAAAATTAATGTACGATTTGCCTAACTGGGTGGTTCATGGTCAACATGGTCTCAATGAACTGAAGAGCCTGTAAATCTCTGCCTGTTTCAAAGGGCCTGAGCGCAGATGAAGCATGCACTATCTTAATATATTTCACTCAATCAATTGTAGGACAGCACGGTTAACACAGGGGTTAGTGCAATGCTGTTACAGAGCCAGTAACTAGGGTTCAAATCCGATGCTGTCCGTCAGGAGTTTGTACACTTTCCCCATGTCTGCATGGGTTTCCTTTGGGTGCTGCGTTTTCCTCTCGCCATTCAAAAAGTGCCGGGGTTCTATGTCAATTTGGCGTAATTGGGCGGCATGGGCTCATGGGCTAAAAAGGGCGTGTTACTGTGTTGCATGTTGAAATTTAAAATTTACCATCTATATTTTTTAGTAATGTTGGGAATACTCAACAGGCTGGGAAGCTTCTGCGGAGAATGAACCAGAATTCATGTGTCAAATCAATAGTCTTTCACGAGAACTGGGAATGACTGCATATAAACAAGGTTCAAAAAAAGGCGGAGGGAAGAGAGTGCAGAATAATTGAGAAGATCCAAGGCTAGGGGTAGAAATGAGGAGAGATTGAATGACAAGAGGGTGAGAGTACAGGTTAACAAATGCCCGGAGGAGATGAAGACAATCCAAAGTTATGGAAAGAGTTTTGAGGAAATTCAGAAAATATCAACCAAAATCAGTCCTAATATACTTCTGCAATGGTTCAAGTGGTCATGTTCCACAACCTTCCACAGTGCTTCAATGGATCAATTATTCTCCAAATGGAGAGAAACTGCAAATGAGTGAAGTTCAGGGGGATCTTGGCATTCTTATGCACGAATCATGAAAAGCTGAGAGCCACCAGAACTTCAGATGTTGGAATCCCAAGCAAACAAAAAGCAGCTGGAAGGACTCAACAGGTCAGGCAGCGTCCATGGAGAGAAATGAGCAGTCGATGTTTCAGGCCACGGTCCTTTTGCAGCACATTTTCAAAGCTAAAAGTTAGTGAGCAGTTGAACAAATAGGTGAAGGGCATGTTGGCTTTTGCAGTGAAGGTAGGGACATTTTGTTTCAGTTGTATCGTTAGGCCACATCTGGAATACTATGCACGGGTTTGGTCCTCTTCTGTAAAACAAGGATACAGTAGCAATGAAGTCAGTCCAGAGGAGATTCACCTAGGATGAGACAAATAGGTTTGGGTCTGTGTTCCTTGTTTAGAAGCCTTATGCAAATATATAGGATCCAAAGGGAGGTTTGGCAGGGTCAATGTGGAGATGGCTTCACAACGTTCAAATTTTTTGTCAGTGTACATACACAATATCACATACAATCCTGAGATTCTTTTTCCTTCTGGCGAGGCAGAATTTCTACTTATCAGTAATGGTAAACTCTACTCGAGATGAAATATTTGTGAACAAAAGAAAGATATGTACTGACTGGGCAGTACAAATAAAAATTGAGCTAAGTAAGAGTCTTAAATGAGTCTCTGATTGAGTTGGTTGTTTAGAAGTCTGATGGTGGAGGGGTAGCAGCTGATCCTGGTGGTACAAGTCTTGAGGCACCTGTACTTCTTTCCTGATGGCCACAGTGAGAACTGAGCATCTCCTGGGTGGTGTGGATCCTTGATGATTAATGCTGCTCTCCGACGACAGTTTTCCATGTAGATATTCATGATAGTGGGGAGAGTTTTGCCTGCGATGCTCTGGGCTGTGCACACTACCTTCTGTTGGGCTTTTACTCAAATAAATTGGTGTCTCCAGACCAGGGCACGATGCAGCCAGTCAGCACACTTTCTACTGCGCATCTGCAGAAATTTGTCAAGGTTTCTGATGACATACTGAGCCTCTGCCAACTCCTGAGGAAGTAGAGCCACAGATGTGATTTCCTCAAGATGACATTAGTATGTGGAGTCCAGTAAAGGATTCTCCAAGTTAGCGACTCCCAGGAATTTAAATGTGCTCACCCTCTCCACCTCTGAACCCCCAGTGATCAGTAAGAGAGTCACAAACAAGGAGACATAACTTCACGGTAAAAGGCTGGTCTTTTCAAATCTGAGGTGTACGGAAATCTCTTCTTTTAGAGGCTGACGAATCTGGAATTCCCTTTGCCATCGGTGCTCTGTGATTAGTAAGGGATTGCTTAAGGTGGGATGTGAGTGGGAAGGAAAGGGTGAGAATCACTGCTCTAGACCCAATTGTTACTGAAATGTTTTGCTTGAGAAAAATTATCATTGGTCTATTTGGAGCTATGAAATGGTGCACATAACGAGTCGATGAGGTACGATTAAAACAGTGGTTTTCAAACCTTTCTCACCCCACTCACATCCCACCTCAAGCAATCCTGTACTAACCACAGAGCATTTATGGTATAGGGATTACTTGAAGTGGTATGTGAGTTTAGAGGGGCAGTTTGAAAGCCACTGGGCTAGAGTAAGGGGTAGACCACTGCTCCCATCTTCTTGTGTGCTTATGCCAAGCACAAAACCTCAGCTTGAGAGAATAATGGTCACTGGGTGGAAATCATCTGCAAAATGTCAATCTAATTTGCATTTGGGCTCCACCTTGCACTGGGGTGAGTAGTGAATACGCTAATTGGTGGATCTCCTGCGGTTGCGAGGGAAAGCCTCTTTTCACATCATTCATTTGTTTGGGGGTGTCCAGGAATTTCCCATCCCTAATTGTCCTGGGAAAAGTGAGCAGAGTCCTGCTGCTGAAGAACCACTTCATTGGACTGGTGGGGAGGGAGCAGACCCAGCAGCAATAAAAGATCAACATATTTCCACTCAGAGGAGGCAGTGGCATTCATTGGGTAGAGATTATGGTTGAGGATGTGCCATGCTGAAGTATTGGTGGGTAGGCTAGTGCGGGAAAGAGGAATGATGGAGATGGCAAAGTGAACAAGACCATCACGGAGTCCTCTGTATGACGTACAGCTGGAGATGTCGAACATTGCAGAAGGTGCTTGATTGAATATGAAGGATGGGGGTAGGAGAATGAAGAAGAGATGAGAACAAAAATGAAACACCTCTCAAGGGTCTGTCAATCTGAGAGGAGGAAAATTCATGGCTATGGAAGACTGATGTGCAGGTTGAAATCTCAGAAAAGATAGAGGAATTGATGGAGCAGATGAGAAAGTGGAGCTGTTAAGAATGTAGCTGGGGGAAATTGGCCCAATGGCTCCATTGGCCTCCACAGAGATAGAGGAAGAGAAAGGAAGATGGGCAGTGGGGAGGTGAGAGTAGAGTGGAAGTTGGCAGTAAGGTAATGACCGTGCAATAATTAGGGAGTGAACAGTAAATTACCATAGAAGGTGATTGTGTGTGTGGGGGGGGGGGGAGGGTGGGGGGAACGGGACCCAAGTAGGATTGAAATAAAGCAAGTTCAACAAGCACAGCTGGAACTCAGTAGGATTCCTATAGACCGTGTATTTTAGTTGGAAGTTATGAGTGGAGTGAGGGGAATTATTGTTCAGTGTGAGAGCCAGTTCAGCTGGATGGAACAATGACACAACTTTGGCTCTGTTCAGGGAAGAAGTGAAGGGGACGCTGGAGGAAGTAATCATTTGTGTCTGGTTGGGGTGGGCTGGACAGACCTGGCACCTGCTTGGAAGAAACAGTGGCATTTCAGGCTCATGTCCGGACACTTGGAGGTGAAGAGCCGGGATAAGACAAACGCATGAGTCGACTGGAACTTGCTCTCTGAATCTAGATCCTCTGCCAACCTGTGTTTGATCTCTCCAATACGATAAATTGGAACAAGTGACGGCGAATCGCCGGAAAAGATTCCTGGACAACACAAAGGAAGGAGATGAAAGGGGTCTTAGGCCGTTCCATGGGTTAGAACCGGAGGGAGAGCAGCGGGTGTTGGCGAAAATGAACCATTAACCAGAACACCGGGGGGGGGGGGGGGAGGCAGAAAATTAAAAGCGGCAGATGCTGAAAACCTGAAGCAAACGGCGAAGGTGCTGTGAATACTCAGCAAGCCAGTGGCATCTTTGGGAAGGGAACCTGGGCTGGAACACCCATCATCAGAACGGAGTGCGCCGCGGAGGGCTGAGAAGAGGTGAGCTGTGCCCTGCACTGGTGTTTCTTGATGTGAAACGTTGTGAACCAGTTCAAACCATCCTATGATCCCTCAGCCCTGCACAAGGCTCCCAACTCTAGGTCGCGGTGACTTGGTGTTTTCAAGGGGCGCGCTATCCCAATCTTGCCCATTGCACCAAAGACCCTGAATGTAATCCCCGGCGTAGAAAACAGCAGGTAGTATTACAACAACGCAAACCCAGTCGGTGGCTGAATGATTTAAAGCAAGTCATTTGTAAGCAGTCCAGCTTCAATCTAACCACAGTTGACCAGTGCGCCAAAATTCCACGCCTATCAAGTGCTAAAATTGGCAAGTGCCGTTTTAATGAAAGAAATCAAGGTCTGTTCCGAAAATTACCATCCAGGAAAATGCAAATGATCGCCTCAACTCCAACAGCGAGCCTGCTCATTCCTCGCACCGGCTACCCACGCATGCAGCAAAACGCGCTACCCGGTGAAGGCAGCAAATGTGCATGCGGAGGCTACCCCGATACATGCAGCAAGTCAACGCCGATGCATCCAGCGCCGGCGGCACAAATGCATGGACCCCCATCCGGCCTGTGAATCGAAGTTAAATGTTTGGAGGCGGCCCAAAACTTCGCTGTTCACGAACTCAGGAAGGATTTACTTGAAAGCAGAACCACTGTTGACAACAAAACGGGTGGAAACGAACACTTAAAGAGTCGATGCACATTTACAGTAGCGACGGGTTTTAAACGCCTCGTTTGCTGACGATGGTATTTGTGGAAATAAATATAATTGATACCAAAACTGGTTCAGAAAAGGCAGGGGTGGGGGGACGAATATCGGAGTGAAATTGCCGATCCACCCAGGCACGCTTTGCACTGGGAGCAAGTTGAAAGCAGAACAAATCTGTTTATTGTGATAAAGCAGAGGGGAGACTGTAGCTGATCCTGGGTGGAAGTATGGTTTCTGGCGTCTTTCCGCCAGGGTCAGATCATAATGATTTTTTTGTGTGTTAGCCTACTGATAATTAACTAAAAGCAGGACCTTCATAATGAAACACGTTCCAGAAGGTGATAATTAGTGGGGAAATGGTGGAGCTACAAATGACTGGAATCTGTTTTAGCTGCAGAAATGAGTTTGTCTGGGCCGTCGAAAAATGTGCTTTTTTTTATCGTTCTATTTGTTAATCAGGGAAAATCCACCGACTGGGGCCACTTTTACCAGTAAATTATGGTTTCGTTCTCTGTCGTTGAAAATAGAAGGGAATCTGATGACATTTCTTACGTTGAAGTGTCCGTTTAATTCTGTGCGTGGGCGGTTTGAGATTTCCTTTGATACACCTCGCCCAGAATAGTCTCACTTAAGCCCAAAACATTGAAACAATCGCCACACGATTAACAAAAATTGGCGATTGCCGTTTGAAATCTATCCCAAACTTCTATTTTTTAAATAAATTTCGCCTTCAAAGAAAAGTTTTAATTCCCAACGGTGGATTTTTTTTTAAAAGTAATGGGATTATTTGCCAATAAATGGTTAACCAGACTGATTTTGAAGCCATTTTTTACATATTTTAAACAGTTGTGCGGTCCCGAAAGCACTTCGCAAACGTTTCCTTCGGAAAGAAAGCAAGGAGATTATTTTCTATTATTCGTGTGAAATAGGCACCAAATGAAACAACTCGGATGGCTGTGAGGAGGGAAAATAGCTGAAGAAGAAGAGGGGGGGGGAAGAAAAACGAGAACGATTACGAGGCGTTTAAACATTTAATAAGGGCGGCGGGTTTGAATCCAAAAGAAGGCGACGCTTTAGCAAAATTCTAGATAAACCTTTATCACAGAGACTCAGCGTCTAATTATTTAAATTGACTCTGATACCCAGCAGCAGCCATTAAATTATTATTCTTGGTCCCGCGTCTGTCTGTAACTAACGTGCCCGGCGTTGCCCATCCCGAACCTTTTACATCAAGAATTTAATAACCTTCCTATATGTTAACGACCTGCAGCCCAAAATAATATTCCCATTGATTTTTTTTTTAAAAAATGTCGTCACCCTTCGCGCAACTTATTGGTGACAAGTCTGGACCAACTTGCGCTCTTTTATGGAGGTTCGCTCATTTTTAACAGTCGTGATCATTTCTTATTAGCCTGCTCCGTTGATGTCCTATCGATCAGTGGACACTTCAATTGGTGGCTTTTTATGGCGATCCCTCGGTTCCCCAGGTGCCCTCATCTCCTAGTAACATGCAAGATGTATGAAAACAAATAACTCTCTTTTCACTGTCTTTGTTTAATAGTTCGTAAAATGTTGGCGTGAATTCTCTAAATGATGTTTGACTACAAATACAGTGTCAAACAAACGCCCATGAAATAAATAATTACTATTTTCATATATGAATCGGCTCTGTGGCTGGGATCAGAGAACTGGAAATTAAAATTCAGTGAATCAGGTGTGGAAAATCGAAACAAATTTCCAGGATCCCGGGGCTGTGTTCATGCTGAATTTCATCCGCGATAAAATAGAAGCCTTTCGCCCAATAATAGTATTTTTCCCCTCTTTTTTTAAAAAAATGCATATGGGATTACATTCTACGGCGGGGTATCTGAGAAGCGGGTGCATTTTTATTTGCTCGTTGCAAAATTAGAAGGCGACCTAAATCCGGTGTGGTAAACAGATCCGTTTGTTTCCAATCGAATGCAATTTTGTTTCAAGATTTTGGTCTCGGTAAGAGGGCAATGGATTTGCCCTTTTATTCCGCGCACACTCACGCCGTAGAGTTTGAGCTCACTGCTGTGTCATTTTCAGTTCACTCTTTTATATCATTAGGTAACACTTCTCCTGAATTTGACACACGATGTCCAAGTTCTCTGGAGTTGTTATTAAACTGGTCGGGGCAATACCTAAATACTGCGCGAAAAACACACACATACAGCGCCAACTGTTATTTCCCAATGTTTCTGCAAAATCGAATATTATATATAAAACGCAGCCCAACGCTATATTGTAAGCAGAGGCTGTTATAGAGTAAATGCACAGTTCATTCCAGAGTCCTTGGAGAGTTTTCTCACGAGCTGCGCGCTATATCAGGGCAAATAAATTATATTCTTAATAAGAATCTCTCGTCTATCTCGCAAGGTGTATGAAAGACATTTTTGAAATGAGAAAGGACGTTTTAAAATCGCCCTGTGGAGAAAAAAAACAATTAATTAAACATTTTAATCAAGCAACGTTTTGTTTTAACTGTTTAACCCCCAAAAAAATGAAGCGGGACGTGGACTTGTTTCAGGTAAAGCTGTTTTGGAAAGAAAATTTGATTTGCAGGGAGCTGCTACTTCAATCTTACACTATGTCTCGCGCCCATTCGCAGCTGTGTTATTTTAATCTAAATGAATTTGTCTCCGGATTAAATGTGGTTAGGATTTTTTTTTTTGTAATTTACACTCTGCTCTCCGATCGATCCGACACCTCTTATTGAGTACGCGGTAATTTTTCACGCTAGCTGCGAGGTGCTGAGATAAACCCCTCTTATTAGAGGCGACTGCAAAGGATTGCTAATTTGTCCAAACTGTCAGCTCCGTGTACAACCCCAGGTTAAAAATAAATCACAAAATAAACTTCACCTTTCCAACCTGCGCAATTCATCATCCTGTAAAGATCTCGGGGTTCCAAACAAGAAAATATGCTTCTTCGGTAAACACTGGGGGGGGGGGGGGGGGATAATAAAAGCATCTAATTTGCTTCAGCTAATTTGGAAATGTGTTGCAAATGGGGCTCTTGAAAATTACGTTCATAATTAATTGTGCAAATTTGTTTCGATTAAATAAAAATAACACGTATTGAAGAACTCAATTACCATTAATTAAGCTTGATATCCTAATTTGGAAATTCTGTAATACAAACCAGCCGTTTTGGAACCGGTTGTGAGAGAAGGACTCCAGCCCTTGGGCTGCGCTCAGTCCTTAGAGATTTGGAAATCAGAAAACGAGATGGAAGCGCACAAGGTGCTAAATTAGCTCCGTGATCTGCACTTATTGCATGCACACTCCCCATTACTGCGCCTTTCTGCGTGGAACTTAATATTCAGGGCATGGCGCCTCGTCTAGATAGCAGATTTATCAAATGGGAAAATGAATGTATGATGATCAGTTAAATTGAAAATCAGCTCCGGGATGACAGCTCGACCTGACACCTCCGTAATTAGAAAGAAAAATGATGGCGTCCGATGCATAATAGAGCAAAAACAATTTGCACTGTCCCATAATGATCCAGCGTTCAAATTGAAAATTTCTCTTGGTATAAATTGAATTCATAAAGTATGATTCATCGCGGACACATCTCCCGGAGACTGCGAGCTAGATCGATTGATAGTTTGTCTAGAAACAGCTTCCTCCTCGGGCTCAGCAAAAAAAAACCCGATTGAGCTGAGAGCAGCATCAACATTGGACTAAACTGCTTAACTAAATCACTAATTCACCTTAAGGACATGTGTCTGCTAGCGACCGATACTCGGCCTCATTCACAACCGCAATCATTACGGCTGTAAATAAATAAAACATGAGGTATACAGACAAAATGAACAGCTGCAAATTGGAGAAAGGACCCAATTTATTGCTTCCAGGGAAATATTTCACGTTATTTAAAACAACATAGCATTTTTAAACGCCGGGTCTTACACCACCACCCCCCCCCCTCCTCCCTTTCCTCTCGCGGATTATAATTTCCCCCACCTTTTGGTACCCAACTGATAGAGAAATGGCAAGCGCGACTGCTCAGGTCAGCGATTTGAGGCGAGGCGGGTTTTAAGGACCGAGACACCATCATTTGCCTATTAACTGAATTTGCGAAGAATGAACATTGCGGCTCAGAAACTCTTAAGTGACGTCCGTCTCGACACAAATTCTCTCTTTTTAAAAAAAATCTAATTATTTTTTTTACTCCAAAAGTCCGACAGAGCAAATATCACAGGGGCCGAGCGAAAATTATGTAAATATTATTAAAGAGAACGGGAGCTCAAAAAAAAATCATCTGCGCGCACCCAGAACTAAGCCAGACTTATTATTATATTCAATTTATTTGCAAATAAAAGTCCCGATGACCAAAAGGGATCAACGATATTTAACTAGGCTGTAAACATAATTCCACTATGCACAGACTCGACAAAATTAATGGTTTTAATAATTGGGATTTTAATTCCCAGGGAACTGATGTAGTTTACACTGCGTAAGTGCCCTGTAAATTGAAGGGGATTGGCGAGGGAGGGGTGGCGGATGATGAAGCAAAGATGGGAGGGGTGGGTGGGGGTGCTTGCAACCCTGGGTGCCAGTTTCTGGCAAAGTTTCTCATTCCCCACCACCACCCCCCCCCCCCTCTTTTTTTTTCTCTCTCTCTCCTCGGTACAGCTGTCCTGAATCTTGCAAACTCCCCCCTTGGGTCTTCTCCCTATTAGAACAAATGTGTTCTTCTTTTGTTGAGGCGCGCTTGCTTTCCCTGTCCTATTACAGGCGACACATGATCAATAGAATGATAACACCAGAACATCAATATAAGCGACAGAACAATGAAGGATATCATCGAACATCTATCTTAATATAGCCTGCTACAAGATACATGACAAAGGAAACCTCATGAAAATTCCAGCCCACGATTTTCCATTTCACAACCAATTCAGCACAGTCAAATATGCACGAACGCATCTCATCCTATTATTTTGCAATTTCAATGTTATGCCCCGGTCCTTTCATGCTAATTCTATTATTGAAGGAACTTGTGTGATTTCATATCACTATAAAATCGGTAATGTGTAATAACCCTTTGGGCTAAACCCGACCTCGGCTGCCATCGGGAAAATAATCGCTTTCATATCAGAACTCGGCAGGAAGCGGGCAAGATCGTGGCCCCTCCGGCTTTACTACAGATTCACAGCATTTTAATGAATAAAGGTCTTACAGCAATAAACACAGAGACTCGAGCAGAACAGCTCGGCTCCCGTACAGATATTAACACTGACAGATCTGAGACAAAAGAGGAGTTTTTTTTAAACAGAAACTTTTATTTATAAAAATGTTACATCATATATAAATATTTAATACATTTTGTTTGGGTTTTACACCATGAGAGGAAGAGAGGGTTCTTGGTTTTATACACTGCGTCCAGACACCGATGTTAACCGTGTATACATAAGATTAACTGTTTTCGCTCCGCTCCGTGAAACGGGGCTTGGTTAATAGCCTTTTTAATATCTGAGCACGTCTTCTCGTCAGTAAAAAGTCACACACAAACATCCACCTGCAAAGCAAACAAACTAAATGCTGAAAGGACACGTTTATCTAGTGAACTATACGCGAAAGTCCGTGTTTTGGGGTCTTTGTTTTGTTGTGTCTGCTTTGCAGTTGTGATGTTACTTTAGCGTGGTCTGTTAGTCCATGTCGACGTCTTCGCTCTCTGTCGTGTGCTCTCGAGGGCAGTTTGTTTTCACTGACTCCTGTGAGTCGAGGGTCTGTCGATTTAGTTCATTTGCACCCTCCAAGGCCGCAGGTTTAGTCGACTCGGGCGGCTTGGGATTGGGGTCGGGATAGTTGGCTTGCGTGGCCACGTTTGGAGTCGATCCGGAGGAGCTAGTCTGTGTTGGATTCTGAGTTGCCCCGGTATAGATGCTCTGTGAGGAGGGATTGGAATCTGACCCGGGACCGTTGGTCTGCGTCGAGATTGAACTGGTCCCGGGGTTGATGGCATGTACCTGGTCTGTTGCTGGAGTTAGTCCCGTGTCTGCCCCAGCGGGAGTGGGAGTTTGGACGGGGTTTGTCCGGACACTGGTTTGGGGTACGATGAAGCCTAAAGGTTGGGTGATGGGGTAGAGTAGGAAATGTCCTTTCCCAATGACTGCTCGGGGATTCGCTAAGGATGGGAACTCGTAATGCGGTTTGCGCCGAGGTGTTGTATCTGAAAGGAGACTTTCCACACTGAAAGGATTACTTTTCTGGTCGCACTTTGTCACGTCGGCAGATCGCCCGTTCGTGCACGGGTGGCTCGGAGATTTATCCCGCTCGCACTCGGGATCTGCCGATCTGCTTGCATTGTTCTGCAGGGGCCCGTTTCTTTGGTGCGGGGCGAGTTTGGCTCCCGTTTGCTCACAGTTCCCTCCGCCCTGGACCCGGTTGCCGTTGGGAGATCGCTGGCCGGGCTCGGCGTGCTCTCGGACAGGCTGGTAGTGGACCACCACGCTGCTGTCCGACTCGGAGCCCGACGAGGCAATGCTGCACTCCGCCTCCGAGTGAAGCAGCTTGTTTTGGGTTTTCAACAGTTTTTTCTCTTGTTTTCGCTTCTTTTTCTCCATCTTCTCCATCTCCCTCCGCGCGATCTCGTCGGGGTCCATCGGCTCCCCACTACACGTGGTTGGGTGCGAGTTGTGCGCCGGTCGGCCAGGTCCTTTCTTCGTGTTTTCCTTCTTCCGCCATTTAGCTCTCCGATTTTGGAACCATACCTACGTACCGAATAATGAAAATGGCATTACAATCGAACGTCACACAATTCACCCTCCGCAAAGTTTCCCTAATGAACTTCTCCGTCTATATTTGAGCTGCTAAATGCTCTACCAAATTTCATAGGGGCACCGGCTGCTGCCCGAAACCAGACTGTGGTCCCCAATACTCAGACTTTAACTTGTCAGCTAAAGGTTTTAACTTTAAAATAAAAACCACGCCATTTGTAAATGCTTCTTCAAACGCCGCGTTTATATTTCATGCACTGGATTAGACATTTCTTGTTTATTATTAAATATATCACAGGAAAATGTTTCCTCCTCGTGAAAATACTTAAAGACACTTTTTTGGGTGGGGTGGGGAGTACTATATAAAGTGTGATTAACACACATAAATGTTACCACTCACTGATCAGACTAAATACAGGGAAGATACTAAATTATTGTAAGTTATTTCAAAATTAGACCAGAAAATTAAGATTGAATAAGAACGAACTCCAGTACCTTTTGGGGTGAGGGGAAGTTTGAGAGTCGCGCCCCCCACCCCCCTTCCTTCCTCTCCTCTGTATAAATAACATCTTGTTTACACAATCAACACGAAAACTTGAATTAGGTTAATTGACAAACGAATTGCATTTAATCTCGCGTGTAATTCTATCAATTAAATCGATGCTTTGCGATTTCAACTGAAGCAGTTTATTTTGGATACCCAGTGGTGGGGAGGAGGATTCAACGCTTGAATCCGCCCCTCGATTTATCAGTCCTCGTAAAAAAAAAATCAGTATGGGGGTGTGTGGGTGAGAGTACAATGGAAATAACGGATGTGATGGCTCCAACTCAAATAATAATCAAGGAGCAGCCCCTCATGACCAAATACAAGGAATGAACCTCCAATTCCAAACTAGCACTGAAATTCTTCCTTTACTTTCTCTCTTCTTACACCAAGAAATTTAACCCCACCCTCGCGGATTCTGCGAGGGGGCTTTATTTATTTAGCCCCCGAATATAACACATGCACACAAACACGCGGGGCACGTACACTTACGGAAATCACAATACACATATAAATTCGTCTTCTTTACAATTGCAAATCTTCTTTCTTTCCCCCCGCCCCCAAGCTAATGGCTGTAAACGAGGCTTTGCCAGAAAACGTACGTTCCCTGAAATCGAAAAAAAAACCCGATGCCTTTTTTATTCTGCCCCTTGTTAAACACGAATTAAACCGGCCAGTAATCGTTTTACAAGGAGTTCTCTTTGTGTCCGTTCCAACTGTTCTGTCAATGGCCAAGTGGTTCATTACTGTCTTAAAGGAAATAAACATTCTCGACTTCATCTAAACCTCACTTAACGAACCATCAACAAATTGGATGAAGTGCTTCAGAACATGTAGAGGTCAGCAGGCACTGAGCTTGGTCTGATATTTCTGTTCAACCCATGCCACTGCACTTCGTTCTCGATTCTAGGCACATTTTAAAACGCATTTTCAAAACAATTGCCTCTCCGGTTTTTTTTATCTTAAAAAAAAGTCGTTATTTGCACATGCCTGAAGGTCTCCCAACAATTTTTTTTTGCAATGCATTTCCATCTAAGAAGAAATTGATGTCTCTAAATACACATGCATTAGAGAGCCCGTCCCGACGCAAGTTTTTGAAGACATCGGTGCGATTTGATTATTCCCAATTACTAATTTAAATGTTAGATGGCTCCTTTCCATTAAAATTCGCTCTTGTTTACACAGCTTTCTATTTAGCAGGTCTGTGTGCAGCCCCACGGGGTAAACACAGCAGCTCACGGCAATTCTTACAGCAAAAGGAACACATTGTCAATACCAGACATTTTCATTGCAGCACGCGAGGAGCCTCGATGTGTTCTTTAATCGCTTGTTCCTACACTGTAAAGCGCTTTCTTTTTTAAAAAAATAAAAACAACTTTATGTTGTAAAGTACGCTCCCATAAGATTAGCAAACCGTTTGTTTTAAATAGGAAAGCTGCCGTCCATAATGTGCTCCTTTACATTTCAAAGTGTTGTTGATCGTTGCATAAATGTTTCGACTGCCTTTGGAAAATAATTGCCAAATAAATCCTCCAATAAAACGAATTTGAGTGTTTTTAATGTGAATTAAAACAGTTTAATTGTGACAGTCAATATGGAAAGTATCTTGATGTGAATACCGGACCATGCCACTTGAATATTCGATGCTTGTTTCGATTTTGTTTTTACCTGAACCCGGGACTCCACCAGGTCGAGCCTCAGCGCCAGCGCCTCTCTCATGAACACATCTGGGTAATGGCTCTCGTTGAAAGCTTTCTCCAGCTCCTCTAACTGCCAGCCGGTGAAATTCGTCCTCGTTCTTCTCCGTTTACAGCCGGGGGTGTCCTTCTCCGGATCCGACGCCTCTGTAACGAGAGAGGGACAGAACAAAACACGGAGATCAGCATTAACCAACCACGAGCACCGTACAGAAATTCGCCGCTGGTTAACAAGGATTCACCCCAACCCATCCAGGCCTTCCGACCATTTTCTTTTGCACTTTCTTTCAAATTGTACTTGGTGCCACGCCATGGATACGTGTTAATAATTAGTGCAGTATTTGTTGTTGAAGGAACTTAAAAAATGCAGCATTTTATATAAAAAAATCCCGTTAAATCGTTGGGGTTCGCCGAATGAAATGTGTGCAAACGCAGGTGCATTGTCCCAGCGCATTGTTAACAGTTCGAAAGGGTCCGCCTCAGCGTGGATGTGGAGGTAGTTTCTCTCCCCGCGGGAAGAGAGAGACTGATGAGTACAGTCTGTGCAGTTTGATTTTTTTTTGCACACAGACCCGGGCAAAGAGCGCTTGGTTCTAACAGCCTCGCCTTACTGATTCCGAGGGCCATCTCACCGGACTTTTTAAAACAAAACACACACAGCCCAGTCCCTACACATCCCAGAAAGCCGCGATCCCGCTAAAAGAGAGAGTGCTCTCAAAATGCATCTGCCCCAGAGTGACCAAGGCCATCATTCGACATATTAACCCTCCCCCCCCCTTCTCGTTTAAGGGGGAAAATCCCCATAATAATGCTTGCATGTCTCTCTCGTGATTTTGTATTTTAATTACCATTTTGCTCTGCGGCCAATCTTCAGGGCTCGCTGTTGGCCTGATTGAGGCCCAGATACTTTGTTTCCATCCTACTCTTCCCTCTCCCCCTTTCTCTCTCTCTCTCTCTTACCTGACAGCTTGAAGGACTGACTCTCCCCGTTCACGTTACAAGCCGTCGGCATCAGAGGAGACGGGTTGACCACAGATGCCGTGCAGGAGCCGCTGAGTAATCCGTCTATGGTGAAGGGGACGCTGGCAGACTGCAGTTGGTGTCCTGCGAGTTCGTACACATGGTGATGGGTAAGGGGGTAATGGAACCCTACCATACTAGCCAAGGTACCTCCAAACTGAGCATGGTGATGCTCCAGAATCCTGCTATCCATCATCTCCCTGCAGGGGGACACACACAAAAAAAGAGACGAGGGAGCGAAAGAGGGGGTAAAATGCTTGCACTTAAAGGAATTGGGTGAACTTCAAAATGTATGCAGGAAAAGTAGAAAAGCGGTTGACATGCTAGTGGACGGGGAGGATGTGTCTTTACTTTATGAACATAAAGGATCCAATAATTAGCCCAGGCTTTGGGAATTTGGGACCAATAAGAAACGTTAATCGCGTCTGACGTCAGAGACGTATAGTCGGTGTGTGTTGGTACCAGTGGGTATTAAGACCGCTTGAAAACGTTTCCATATCGATCGCTAATTATACATGACATCCACCTCAATAAACAATATATGAGCTGTCAAAACAATGCAGGAAGATTTGACGAGTACGGGCCCCGGCTCTCGGAGGTTGATTGGTACCTAAGCACTATACAGGGTAAACACATGCAATTTCTCCCGCACCTTCGTACAACACGCACTAATAGATATTTTCTTCCCCTTTCTCTCCTAAACATTGACCATCGTGTTGCCCAGGATATTTTTTTTCCCAAAGAGGCAACGATTTCCTCGGTCAGCTTTTAAACTGATGTCGAGCCAATTACAGGGACACATTGAGCGGCAAATAGACTGATCGGATAATAGAGGATTCATCAGCTGCTGTTTCCAAAGCTGTCACAATGCATTTAAAAGAACATGATATTTCATCTTCGGCGTTTTCTCGAACCTGCTCCGTCACTTCGAATATTTAAAGCTATGGTGACGCCAAATAAATAAACAAATGATTTAAAAAATATATATATATACACATCTCCCACACTTGTCTCTCTGTGTGTGTGGCTTTGTGTGTCTGTGTGTGTGGGGGGGGGGGGGGGCTCTGTGTATGTGTGTGTGTCTATGTGTGTGAATGTGAGTGTGTGTCTGGCTTTGTGTGTCTGTATATGTGTGGGGATTCTGTATGTCTTTGTGTGTGAGGAGCTCTGTGTATATGTGTCTGTGTGGGAGGGGAGTTCTGTGTGTATGTGTCTGTGTGTGTGACTATGTGTGTGTGTGTCTGGCTTTGTGCATGTGTGTCTGTCTGTGTGTGGGGGAGCTCTGTGTATATGTGTCTGTGTGGGGAGGGAGCTCTGTGTGTATGTGTCTGGCTTTGTGTGTATGTGTGTCTGTATGTGTGTGTGTGGGGAAGCTCTGTGAGTTTATGTGTGTAACCTTTAAAACTGCCACACGCTTCTTATTGAAAATATCGACAACAATAAGTAATATTGAATTATTAATCAGATGATGGTGCTAATTAAACTCGGGTCACACCAGTGCAGGGGTACAAGGAAATGGAGTCTCTTTTTTTTTACCCCCACTTACTTTCTTCCTGAAAAAATATCAACTACTTTCTCTGAACCGGTGATTAATGGTAATGAGCCTGGGTCTCGCTTTGTTCTAATTAAATTATATTCCCCATTGAAGTTTTCAAATTCGCTCTCAGCCACTCAACTACAAAGAGGAGAAGAAAACAATTTAGACAAAGAATTGTGGCTTTGAAATAACACCGAATTAAAAACCAAAAAAAAGTTTTTTAAAAAAGAATTCGTTCAATTCGTTGCAGTCGACAAATGCAAAGTTTGGCGAAATTCTTCTGCACCAACATTCGGAAACGGTCCCAAGGAAGGGAGGGTCGGAAAATTATGTGGTGCTTTTGTCCTGGTTTTTATCGCCTTCGTTTGGAGATTTAGTGATCTTAATTTTTTTTTAATAAACACATTGCGCACACTTAATGCGATTTCTCTCAGGCCTTCCTTCAATATTTCTGGTAATGGGGCTATAAATTGTAAATAAATAAAATTAAATCCTAATCACTGGTACATTAAACCCAAATTATTCGTCGGATTTCACCCTCTGCCCATGTGGACACAACCGAGCGAGTGAAAATAAATCTACATTCCATTCCAAATGTATTCTTTTTTTCAACCAAGCCTCTAATACCGTGCTTTCTGCTTATATTTCGCTCGTCTTTTCATCTCCCCCATTATCTTAATGACTTTAAAACTAAAATTACTGTTGGGAATATTAATCTTTTCGTGTCCTTCGTTCAGATTGAATTCCATAAATGATGGGGTGTTGCTTTGTTTGACAATTCCGACTGTTCTTGTACCTGAAGCGGGATAAAAGTTGGATTATTGCACGGGGGTGGGGGCTTGTGTTCTTCACCGGCCTTCACCGCGAGGAAGCATTGGAGTTTCTCGTTCACTTTCCCGGCCGCTGAGCTGGGAGGCATTCGCAGAAGCAAAAGTTTGGGACGGTTTGGAGTACGCGCCGGGGGTGGGGTGGGGTGGGGTGGGGTGGGCGGAAAGAAAGGGATCTCGATCACCCACCAGAAGCGAACAGATCCGCCCAGGAAGCAAGTGCTATCTATCTCAGGGCGATGAAGGGAGGCAGGACAGGACACCTTGGCGGCGAAATTTACATTTTTTTAATAATCCCAGCAAGGTGAACATGACGCTTTAGATCAAGGCGACCCCAATGACACGAGACCGGTGCTGAAAATGAGGCCTCATTACTCCGAATTGAAGCAGACGGGGAAGGAAGGGAGCGAGAAGTCGCTCTAGTGACAGGAATGAGATGTTTGCTTTATTTTGTAATATGTTGGAGGAGTTATTAATGCGAAAAGTACGAATAACCTTTTTAAAGTCTGTCATATTTCACTGCCTGCAAGTCGAATATCCCGGTTCTTAATTGAAAAATAGTGGCATCGTACAAGAGACCGTTCTGGGGGCCGGAGCATTATTTTAATAATAATTTATTTTTAAAAAAAGAGAGACCAAATTTGCAGTTTGACTTCTAAGAGACGGAGTAATGCGAATGGAAGGGAAGTATTAATGCTCGAGGTCGGAGAGGCCAAGGGCCGCACTTTTCACCGTAATTTAATTTAACTTTCTATAAATACTAAATGTAAACTGTAGCCACTGGACCCGAATTTGCCTGTAGCAATAAACGCTTCATTTTCTGTTTGATCTTTGGGTTGCAGTACCGGAGACGTGTCTGTGAATACAGGGAGGCTTTAATCAAGCTCAGGCGATAGGACTTTTCCTTCTTTATTACAAAGAATTAATTCGACTTATTTGACCAATTTCTGGAGCTGACAGAATGTTAATTTGAGCTGAATTCTCTTCCCCCGCTCACTGGCTGACCCCTGACTCGTGATTGGCGTGTTGTAATAACCTGTATCTTTCAACATAAGCCCCGATAATTGTTACCTTATTACCATGCAAATTGTTTAATTAATATTATTATGAAGAAGCATATAATCCATTCGTCACTTGACCTCAGTCCGCACTGCAACCGGCTTTCGCATTCAGAATCTGTAAAATTTTAATCGTGGAAGGTTTAATGTTTCTAACAGTCTTTGTAAAAAAAAATCTCTTAAAGCGTTTGAGAGCACGCTTTAATGGGGAGCGTTGTCGTTTGATGAGACTTTCTTTGTGTTTGTAGTACTGCAGTCAATCTGCACAAATTATGGAAATCGTTTTATTTTTTTATTTTATACATCAAAATTCTATAATTGCCTGCATGACATTTGGTTCTAAAAGCGGCAGTATTAAAGACACCCTTCAACTATGATTCCAGGCACAGGTTTCTGTGCACTTGCCAAAGCAAAACAGACCAGCAACTCAATGAAAGCAAGCCCTTGACACAAAGTCCTCGGAGACATTGCATTTAAATACGTTTTCTTACACGAGAGTGACATTGTCAGATGCTAGCTTTAATTAACTTGATAATAAGACGTACACGCGGTGTATTCAGGACAGCTCGCTTCGCCATGTCCCTCTTTATCTCGTTAAGGTTATCTATTCCAACCGCTTGTCTCTTTTTTTGTGTGCTGTTAGCAGTGAAATTGGTCGTTGATTATAATCCTAGCATCCAGAAATATTCAGGAAGAGGATGGCTGTCCCATTTAAACAAGTCGTCTCCTACCACCTCCCCCCCCCCCCCCCCCACTTCATCCGCGCCTCTCTCTTTTCCCCTCGAACCCAATTTCCCACTCGCCTCAGTTGGATCATTGAACCCGATTGGCCATATTCTAGGGGGGGATTAGAACAAACTTGGGGTGGTGGAGAAAGGACGCGCGCGCACACATACACACACGCCCTCGCTCACTCACAACACACACACACACACACACCAACCCCGGAAAGGAGCGATGCCAATGTTTCCAGTACACATACGCGCCACACACAGACACACACACAAGAAATCCATCATTAAAACTGAGGAACATTTAACAACCTACAGATGGGCTGTTAATGGTTATTTAATTCTTAGGCGTGAGAGTGCTTTTGTTGGAGAGTGATTTAATGGAATATAAATGCGTGTAAAACACGCATGCAAAGCACAATCCCAAACTGGATGGTGCAGACAGATTCAAACAGCGAGCAACTGAACTCACAAACCGCCCATACAACTCTGATGTCAATATTACTTTAAATTGCACAAAATCAAATTTATTTTTAATTAGCAAATTAATACGCGGCAGTTGAGGGTTTTAATTACTCAATTAACTTCACGCAAGTTAATTTTTAACTATCTAAATTAACTTGCACATTACTCGATTTACTGATAATTACGGAATTAAATCTAAATTAATTGTCGCAGGTGATTTGATCCGGTGCCGGAGTTGGATGGGATCGCAATTAAGGAGCAAAGTGTTTTCTTCTCCCTCTCTTGGTTCTTGATGTACAGCGGTTCCAGCTTTAGAAATGCTTTTTTTATTAAAAAAGGGTGGTGAAAGAGAGAGGTGAGGGGAGAGAAATTCTTTCTAAATTCCCATCAGATCCGGAGACGCTGTTTAATCCTGACAATTAAAAATTCTGCCTTATCTAGTTATCTGTAGATTGTACAGTCTTGTCAGCGGAGACGCCGAGGCGATTGGACTGGACCTTTTCTTTTCCAGCATTCACTCTATTTCAGATGGAGACCAAAAAGTAATTCGCTTCAAATTACCTCTGACATACTAATACCCTTCAAATCTCCCCCACCCTCCCTCCATTTTCCTAGTTGCAGACCAAACTGAATGTTAAATGAGCGCGGAGTTTGTTAATAATATCCAAAGTTCCATCAGAATAATAATTTCATTTCAATTAAAACTGACTTATCACCTTTCCTAAAACGTGCTTAATATGCCAAAAATTATCAATGCTTGATCGAGCCCAAATCAGTAGCCTAATTGTAATCTGGTTGATCGGCTCCTTGTCGCGGCTCTGCGCTTACATTAACACACGAGAGAGGCGCTCGGAAATAGAACTAATTTGCCCGCATCCCCGGGGAAATTGCCTTCGCCATATTAACATCTTAAAAATATAGTAATGATATAATTTGAGAAATGGTGACGCCAATTTGCAAGGAGCCTTTGTACAGAGTCATTTGCATTTCAGCGCCTGTGCGCTAATCACTCCAGAATTGATGGCCCCTGGATTAAATATATATTATAAATTCCTATTATAATGTATTTTAAAACCTCAGTAATTAAACATAATTGGAATTCTGACCAGGGTTCGGGGGTGGTGGGAAAACGGAGGGGGGGGTCTCCCCTTTTGTTACCAGATCTGCTTGATTCCATGAACTTTGGAAATAGTGATATCCCCTCTTGATGGAGAACTCTTTCATTTGGAGGGTACAAAATAATTCCCCTGCTCACCACAAAACTTTAGTTAGAAATTGGCCAAATGAACACATCTTGATTGGAAGCGGTGTCCACATTAGACCATTTTATCTGCACTTCATCGTTTTGTCTCGCTTTTAACTTTGTTCCCTATCTGCTTCCCCACGTTTTCTCCTTCGTTCCTCCTGCTATTTGCTTTGCATTTTCTTGCCCCCCCCCCCCCCGTGTCCCCTGCGCTCCAGAATGGGTCTCTTCAGCCCCCCCCCAAGCCTTTCCATTTGCAATCTTCAGCACTTTTATGTGGGGGGGGGGTGGGATAAACAATTGAAAACTTTGTACAGTCTGTGTGTAATCCGTCCTTTGTTGCCCTCTTGTGTACAGTTTGTACGCAGTTTCCAAGTATGGTTGGCCCAAGCATGTGTCAGAGTATTGAATGTCTAAACCATTTCACACACTGAGGAGTCGATTTTAATTTTAGTTCTTCTTTCAATAACTTTCAATGTCTTTCGTTGTCCAGGTGTGATTATCCGATTAACTGTATCTTTGAGTGAAGTTATACACCTATTCAATTACACTACATCTCACGGTTTGGTTTCTCCGCCAAATTAACTGTTTTCCAGTATATTTTTGATACCGACCTCCAGGTGTGTTTGTGTGTGTGTGTGTGTGTGTGTGTGTAAGGGTGTGTGTATGTGAGAGAGAGGGTGTATAAGGGGTGTGTGTGTAAGGGTACATGCATGCGTGTGAGGGTGTGTGTAAGGCTGCTTGCATGTGTGTAAGGCTGCTTGCATGTGTATAAGGGTGTGTGCATGTGAGGATTTGTGTGTGTGTGTGTGTGTGTGTGAGAGGGTGTGTAAGGGTGTGTGTATGCTAGAGAGAGAGGGTGTGTAAGGGTATATATCGAGAGAGAGTGTAAGCGTGTGTGTATACTTTAGCTCTTTCCAAGTGTGTTTGGACAGCACTGTGGTGTGATTGCGATAATAAATGCAGTGTTTTAGGGTCAGTGAGTTCCTGGGTGTGTGAACTCTCAACACACTGGTTTAAATTTATATGTGGGTTTTTTTTTTGTGTTTATCTGAGTGTAAAAGGCTCGTGGTCAGTGCATCTGGCAATCTAAGTTTGGATGTCATGTTCGTCACTGGAGGCAGGGTTTCACTTTATCTTTTTGGAATTTCTGCAAAATCTGGATTAAGGGTTTTATTGTTTCTCTATCTGATTGAGAGCTAGATAGCATGTTACAGGATTGTATAAAATTTCAGTGTATGTTATCTTCAGTGTTTCAAATTGTGTTTTGCTGCCTGATTCTCAGAGGGTCACACAATGTGGAAATGGCCTTCATTCCAACCTGACCACACTGACCAAAATGTCCCACCCACACTGCTCCCATCTGCCTGAGCTTGGCCCATGTCCCTCTAACCCCATTCTATCCACGAATCCCTCTCATTTTTTTCCCCTGTAACATTGCAATAGGATCTTTCTCAACTGCCTCTTCCAGCAGTTCATTCTATACACCCATCACCTTCTATGTAAAAAAAAGTTATCCTTCCATTCCTATTAAATCTCTCCTCCTTTGTCATGAACCTATACCCTCTGGTTACTGATTCCATCACTTTGGATATAAGACTTTCTGCATTCATCTGATCTGTTCCTCTCACGATTTTGTATTCCAGAATATCTCAGTGGCATTCTTTGTTTAGTATGTCACTACGTGCAGGAGTTCTGATGTTTTAGTATGAGTTCTTTGATGTGTTTCTCCCCAAATTCTCATGGGTCACAGTGTGTATTATCTTCCTCCAGTGAGCTGTAGCAAGGATTTCAATACATGGATATTCCAAGTTGATTTTATATGTCAGTGTTAGAGACTTTCACTCCAATGAACACACATTTTTAAGATTCTTGTGGGAATCAGAGTTTGAGAAGAGTCTAATGTAGTCAGTGTGCCCTCCTCTACATTGGTGGGACCAAACACTGTTTGGACAACCGTTTCACTGAAACACTTGCAGTCCATGTGTGGGTGTAAACCTGAGCTTCCTGTAGCCAACAAGTTCAACTCCCCAATCATTCCTGCATTGCTATGTCAGTCCTTGGCCTCATGCATTGTCTGGCTGATCTTGAGGGAGCAACACATCAGAGTCCTCCTGAACAGTCTTAAACCTCATGGCATAAATATTGAGCTTTCTAATTTTAGGTAACTCCCATCACCCCCATCTGGTTTCTCTATTTTCATCTCTTCTGCACCTACACTCAACTTGCCTTTTCTCTCTAACTTCTCCCCTTCCTTCTGGTCTCTCCCTCTCCCTGTCTCTCTATTCCCTAAGATTTCTTGGCCCCTCCCTTTGCTCCTTTCCCTCTTTATATACCTAGTATTACCTCCTTTTTACCATAGTCTTGATAAAGGATCCAAACCTGAAACATTGACTAACCATTTCTATTCATGGATGCTGTTTAACCTGCTAAGTTCCTCCATCAATCATTGCTTGAGAAGAGTATCTTCAAAATTCAAAGTTCAGATTTATTGTCAGAGTATCACATATAACCCTGAGATTCTTTTTTTCCTGCGGATGAAGCAGAAGTGGAAAAAACTGTATTCAAGGCGACACAAATACATTAAACACATAAAGGAATGTAAACAAACTGACTGTGCAATACAGAGAGAGAAAACAATCAATAAGGTGCAAAAGTAAAAGTCCTTAAATGAGTCCCTGATTGAGTTTGTCGTTGAGGAGTCTGATGGTGGAGGGGTAGCAGCTGTTCCTGAACCTGGTAGTGTGAGTCTTGTGGCACCTACACCTCTTTCCTGATGGCAGCAGCGAGACTAGAGTGTGTGCAAACTCCTGAAGAAGTAGAGGTGATGACACGCTTTCTACACAATGGCATTAGTGTCTTGAGTTCAGGAAAGATCCTCCGAGATAGTGACTCTCTAGAACTTAAATTTGCTCACTCTCTCAACTTCAGGATAATATACTTCTGGCTTTTCCTTCCTGAAGTCAACAATCAGCTCTTTGATTTTGGTGACATTAAGTGCGAGGTTGTTGTTGGCACACCATTCAGCGAAATTTTCAATCTCCCTCCTATACACTGACTCATCGCCCCTTTTTATACACCCCACTACCATGGTATCATCAATTAATTTGGAGATAATGTTGTATTAAGCCACACAGTTATAGATGCATTGCGAGCAAAGCAGGGGGCTAAGAATACAGCCCTGTGGTGCTCCGGTACTGATGGAGATTGTGGAGGAGAAGCTCTTACCAATCCTCACTGATTGTGGTCTGGCAGTGAGAAAATCCAGGATTCAATTGGACAGTGGCACATTGAGGCCTAGGTCTTGAAATTTGCTGATCAGTGTTGAGGGGATGATGGTGTTGAATGCTGAATAAAGGGCATCCTGATGTCTGCAACTTTGTTTTCCAGGTCTTTGGGTAGAGCCATGATATGGTATCTACCGTAGACCTGTTGCTATGGTAGGCAAATTGGAACAGATCCATGGGACTGCCCAGACAGGAGCTGATGTGCTTCATAACCAGCCATTCAAAACACTTCATTACTGTGGATGTGAGTGTCACTGGTCGATAGTCATTCAGGCAGGTTACCACACTCTTCCTGGGTGATTGAAGTCTGTTTGAAATAGGTGGATACCGTATCCTGCCGGAGTGAGTTATAGAAGATATCTGAGAGTACATTGGTAAGTTGGTCAGTACAGGTTTTTAATACTCAGCTGGGTACTTAGTCTGGACCAGATGCTTTCCTCAGATTCAGTCTCCTGAAGATAGCCCTCACATCATCCTCCAATATGGACAGGAAAGGATCATCACGGGACATGGGGGTGCAGACTAGTTCTTCCTTATTCTTGTGGTCGAATCAGTCATAGAAGGTATTGAGTCTGTCTGGGAGTGAAACTTTGCTGTCTCCTATTGCACCAGATTTGTTTTTTTTTGTTTTTTTTTAATTTTATTTTTCACACTATGAACCATATTAACCAAAATACACACAGACATTTCCCTCTTGAATATACACAGTGTCATTTTCTCCCCTTTTCCCCCCCTCCCTTCCCTCCCTCCTTCCCACCCCCTCCAAACCCACTAAACGTTCAACATATACAATACATTAAACCCATTATACAATGTCATCACACAATGAAAATAAACAAGAAAATTGTGTCATCTACTTTTACACACTGGGTCAGTTCATTTCGTCTTCTTCTCATTCCATCATTTTAGGGGGTGGAGGTCTGCGGTAGGCCCTCTCTGTTGTGTTCCATGTACGGTTCCCAAATTTGTTCGAATACTGTGATTTAAAAAAAATATATATGTTATTTTTTCCAATGGAATACATTTATTCATTTCCATGTACCATTGCTGTACTCTCAGGTTCTCTTCTGATTTCCAGGTTGACATTATACATTTTTTTGCTACAGCTAAGGCCATCATAATAAATCTTTTTTGCGCTTCATCCAGTTTGAGGCCTAGTTCTTTACTTCTTATATTACTTAGAAGAAAGATCTCTGGATTTTTTGGTATGTTGCTTTTTGTGATTTTATTTAATACCTGGTTTAGATCTTCCCAAAACTTTTCCACTTTCTCACATGCCCAAATTGCATGTACTGTTGTTCCCGTTTCCTTCTTACAGCGAAAACATCTATCTGATACTGTTGGGTCCCATTTATTTAACTTTTGGGGCGTGATATATAGCCTGTGTAACCAATTATATTGTATCATGCGTAACCTCGTGTTTATTGTATTTCTCATAATTCTGGAGCATAGCTTTTCCCATATTTCATTTTTTATCTTTATGTTTAGATCTTGTTCCCACTTTTGTTTGGGTTTACAGCTTATTTCATCATTTTTTTTCTCTTGCAGCTTGATGTACATGTTTGTTATAAATCTTTTAATTATCATTGTGTCTGTAATCACATATTCAAAGCTGCTTCCTTCTAGTAATCTCAGTCTGTTTCCCAATTCATCCTTCAAGTAGGTTTTCAGTTGGTGGTATGCAAACATTGTACTGTGAGTTATTCCATATTTGTACTTCATTTGTTCAAAAGATAATAAATTATTTCCCAAAAAACAATTTTCTATTCTTTTAATTCCTTTTCTCTCCCATTCCCTAAAGGAAAGGTTATCTATTGTGAAAGGGATTAGTTGATTTTGCGTCAATAATAATTTTGGTAGTTGGTAATTTGTTTTTTTTCCTTTCTACGTGAATCTTCTTCCAAATGTTGAGCAGATGGTGCAGTACTGGTGAACTTCTATGTTGCACCAGTTTTACATCCCACATAAAGTATATGTTCAGGTACCTCCTCCCCTATTTTATCTAGCTCTATCCTGGTCCGATCTGGTTTTTCCCTTGTTTGATAAAAATCTAATAGGTATCTTAATTGTGCTGCTGTATAATAATTCTTAAAGTTTGGTAGCTGTAAGCCCCCTTGTTTGTATCATTCTGTTAATTTATCTAGTGCTAATTTCGGTTTCCCCCCTTTCCACAAGAATTTCCTTATTATTTTCTTTAGCTCATTGAAGAATTTCTCTGTTAAGGGAATTGGTAACAATTGAAATAGGTATTGTATCCTTGTAAGATATTCATTTTAATGCAATTTACCCTTCCTATCAGTGTTAGTGGTAAATCTTTCCAATGTTCTAAGTCAACTTGTAATTTCTTCATTAATGGCTGATAATTTAATTTGTATAGATTATCTAGTCTAATACCCAGGTATCGGATTGCTTGTGTTTGCCATTTAGATGGTAATTCTTTTTTTAAACTTTGTGAAATCCGCATTATTCATTGGCATGGCTTCACTTTTATTTGCATTGATCTTTCTCCATATTCCTTCAATTTCTTATGTAATTCTTTTATTAATAATTCTGGTTCTGTTAAGTATGTCATCTGCAAATAGACTGATTTTATATTCCTTCTCTTTTATTTTTATCCCTTTTATTTTATTTTCTGTTCTTATCAGTTCTGCCAATGGTTCTATTGCTAAAGTGAACAGTGAGGGACATCTCTGCCTAGTTGACCTGCTTAATTTAAATTGGTTCGATATATATCCATTTACTGTCACCTTCGCCATTGGACCCTTATATAATGCTTTAATCCAATTAATATATTTCTCTGGTAGGTTGAACCTCTGTAATATTTTGAATAAATAATTCCATTCTACCCTGTCAAAGGCTTTCTCTGCATCTAAACCAACAGCCACTGTTGGCATCTTATTTCCTTGTACTGCATGGATTAAGTTAATGAACTTACAGACATTGTCCATTAATAAATCCAGTTTGATCTAGTTTTACTATTTTTGTTACCCAGTCAGCCAATCTGTTTGCTAATAGTTTTGCTATTATCTTATAATCTGAGTTGTAGAGATATTGGTCAATATGATGGTGGTGTTAGTGGATCTTTTCCCGTCTTTGGTATTACTGTAATTATTGCATGAATCTGGCATGTTTTGTGTTTCTTCAGTCTGGTTCATTACTTCCAGGAGAGAAGGAATTAGTAACTCTTTAAATGTTTTATAGAATTCTATTGGGAGTCCATCCTCCCCAGGCGTTTTATTGTTCGGTAGGTTTTTTAATATATCCTGTATTTCCTCTATTTCAAATGATTTTATCAATTTGTTTTGCTCCTCTTCTTGCAATTTCTGTAGTTCAATTTTAGCTAGAAACTCATCTATTTTGTCTTCTTTCCCTTTGTTCTCAGTTCAGTATAATTGCTCATAGAATTCCTTAAAGTTTTCATTGATCTCTGTTGGGTTATATGTAATTTGTTTGTCCTTTTTCCTTGATGCCAATACCGTTCTTTTAGCTTGTTCTGTTTTAAGCTGCCAAGCCAGTATTTTGTGCATTTTTTCTCCTAGCTCATAATACTTCTGCTTTATTTTCATTATGTTCTTCTCCACCTTATACATTTGTAGTGTTTTGTATTTTATTTTTTGTCCACCAATTCTCTTCTTTTTGTTGTATCTTCCCTTGTTGCTAGTTCTTTTTCCGTACTTACTATTTCCCTTTCCAGCTGTCCTATTTCCCAATTGTAGTCCTTCTTCATCTTAGTTACATAACTTATTATCTGCCCTCTGATTAAGACTTTCATTGCATCCCATAATGTAAATTTGTCTTTCACTGATTCCGTATTTATTTCAAAGTACATTTTAATTTGGCGCTCAACAAATTCTCTAAAATCCTGTCTTTTAAGTAGCATGGAGTTTAATCTCCATCTATATGTTCTTGGTGGGATGTCCTCCAGTTCTATTGCTAATAACAATCTAGCTTTATATTCCGTTTTCCTAACTCTCCCTTGGATATGGGCTGACAACAAGAACAGGTCAATCTTGAATATGTTTTATGTCTACTCGAATAATATGAGTATTCCTTCTCATTTGGGTGTTGTCTCCTCCATATATCCAAAAGTTGCATTTCCTGCATTGATTTAACAAAAATTTTGGCTACTTTGTTCTTTCTGCTAGTCTTTTGTCCAGTTTTATCCATCTTTGAATCCAAATTAAGGTTAAAGTCCCCTCCTATCAATATATTCCCCTGCGTATCTACAATCTTCAAAAAATATCTTGGATAAACTTTTGATCCTCTTCATTAGGTGCATATATATTAACCGAATTCCAGAGTTCTGAATATATCTGACATTTTAACATTACGTATCTCCCTGCTGGATCTATTATTTCCTCCTCTATTTTGATTGGTACATTTTTTATTGCACCAGATTTGGTTTTGAAGTACTTTATGTCATTTAGACCCTGCCATAGCTGCCGGGAATTCTTCCTTGTGAGATGGCTTTCCATAGATCATACCTTTGCAGTGATCTGGATCTTCAGACTTCAATGGCTGTGATCTGGCTCTCAGCAGATTCCGGATTTCATTGTTCATCTACGGCTTCTGGGTGGGGAAACCCATGAATGATTTGTTGGGGACACACTCATCCACAGTCCTGATAAAGCCTGTGTCAGCCTTGATGTAATCGTTCAGATCATCAGCTGAATCCTTGAACACTGCTCAATCCGCTGACTCGAGGAAGTCCTGAAATGGTTCTTCAGCCTTCTGCAATCACCTTCTAACTGTCCTGAACTCTGGTGCCTCCCTTTTTAGTCTTTGTCACTAGGAAGGCAGAAGGAGCACTACCAGGTGATTCGACTTGCCAACATGCAGTCTCGGGAAAGAATGGTAGGCCTTCTTACCTTGATGATCAAGTGTACCAGGACCTCTAGTACAGCAGGTTACATGTTGGTGGTCGTTAGGCAGAATTAAAGACTATTAGATGTGCAATTTTGTGTTCCTCCTTACATATCCAAAAGTCCTGGTGCACAACTCAATCAGGAATCAGAAATTATTGTCAAGAACAAGTCATGAAATTCGGGGTTTACGGCAGCTTCACAGTGAAAACATTCATATTATAACCATTTACAACATTACTATAAAAAAAATAAAAATATTAGTGCACGGAAAGTCAGGCAGTGTCTTTGGTTCATTGATTATTCAGGAATCCGATAGCGGAGGAGAAGAAGCTGTCCTTGTGCCACTGAGTGGTCTTCAGGCTCCTGTACCTTTTTCCCGATGGAAGCAGAGTGAAGAGGTTATGGCCTGGGTGCTGGGGTTGTTGAGGATAGAGGCTGCTTTTTTAAAACACTGCCGCGTGTAGATGTCCTCGATGGAGTGAAGTCTGGTGCCTGTGATGCCGTAGGCTGAGTTAACAACCCTCTGGAGTTCATTCTTGCCTGAGAATTGGCTCCTCCATACCAGGCAGTGATGCAACCAGCCAGAATGCTCTCCACGGTAGACCTGTAGAAGTTTATGAGAGTCTTGGTGACAAACCGAATCTCCTCAGACACCTCACAAAGTATAGCCGCTGGCGAGCCTTCTTTGTGATTGCATCAACATGGAGGCTCCAGGACAAATCCTCAGAGACGTTGACGCCCAAGAATTTGAAGTTCTTGACCCTCTCCACCTTTGAGCCCTCGATGAGGACTGGGTCGTGTTCCCCTAGCTTCCTCCTGAAGTCCACAGTCATCTCCTTGGTTTTGGTAACATTGATTGCAAGGTTGTTGTTGTTACATCATTCAATGAACTGATCTGTCTCCCTCCTATACGCTTCCTCATTGCATGGTTAAGAGAAGAGGGAAGGAAATAGTCTGGATAGGATAGACAACTAATGGCCAAACTGAAAAGTGAAGTACTAATATTTTGATAGCAGGGAACAGGTCTTAACCTAGAGTGATTGAGATAGAGGATAAGCACACTGTAGGAGAGCAAATACAGGCAGAAAGAGAAATGCATAGGAGCAGAAAACCAGAGAAATGAGCTGTAGATGTTACCCAGAAAACCTCAAAATAAGAGGATGGCAAGTCAAGAAAACACGGGAGAGACATTTTTACATCCCTGTGTCTTTCACAAGTTTGCATGCATCTTGAGAGTCAAGAGAGCACATGCATGAGAGAGACATTACCAGTTTATTTTGATGGATGGGTCTGTGTGACAGAAATGCTCGGGTAATTTCACCGAAGTCTGACTTACAATGACTCTTTAATGCAGTGGTTCTCAACCCTTTACTTTCCACTCACCTTAAGTAATCCTTTACTAATCACAGAGCACCTATGGGATAGGGGACACTTAAAGTGGTATGTGAGTGGAAAGAAAAAGGTTGAGAACCTCTGGTTTAATGTATGTCAGTGGATTAAATAAATCAGTTGATTAAACAAAGAAATATCATGGTTCTTTCTTTATAAGGGAAGGCCACTTGAAAAAGAACAGGAGCTTCAGGAAATTACAGGCCTGGTTTCTCTACTCAAGGAATCATGAACTTGCAACTGAGTGCAGCAAAGGTTCACCAAATTGATTCCTAGGCTGGTGCAGATAGGATCTGTCGTCTCCCGAGTTTAGAAAAAAAAAATGATTTCAGTTAAAACGTATAACATTCTGACAAGGTTTGACAGGGAAGATGTCTGTGTAGCTTCGGTGTAAAGAACCAGATTTCAATGTCTCAAAATAATGGGTCAGTCATTTAGGGTGGAGATGAGAAATTTCTTCATTCAGAGGCAGGGGGCCTTTGGAACTCTTTGTGCAAAAGCGGTGTGGAGGCTCAGTTACTGTGTGTATTGTAGACAAAGATCAATAGGTTTATGGACATTAAGGGAATCAAGTGTTAGGGCACGTGTGGTAGTGACAAAATATCATATTCTTGTATTTAGGAATTTTGTTATGATAAATTTGTGAGAATCAGTCTATTTGAGAGTTTATCAGTGTCCATAAAACCATTCATTTCAATGTCCAAGCCTGTTTATATTCAAATCTGTGGGTGGAGGCATTCCACATTGGATTGATGTGAGTTGGAGTTCATTTTCTCAATGATTATTGTGTGTTTGATTGAATGTGTTGTAACGTTCGCGCTACGCAACATGGAGAAGAATGACACGCACACCAAAGCCTTGAAGTGTAGACTGGTTCATTGCACTGGCTGTTGCATTTATTTGGGCCCCAGGCACTGACGTCAGGGCCTCGCATCATTGGAGCAGCTCACCATCTTACTGACGTGCGGGAGGTCATCTGGGACGATGACCGATGTCACCCCCCCCCCCCCCCCCACCAAGGTCCACACGGTCACTGCGTTTTTTTGTGGGCCGGTCCGCATCTCTCTGCGTGGGCCGCTACAGTATAACCGTTGGAATCCTCTTGTTTCAGGGCGAGGAGGGTGAATCTTTC
This sequence comes from Narcine bancroftii, assembly GCF_036971445.1. Classification (NCBI taxonomy): domain Eukaryota; kingdom Metazoa; phylum Chordata; class Chondrichthyes; order Torpediniformes; family Narcinidae; genus Narcine; species Narcine bancroftii. Next base: position 282,383,413 of record NC_091471.1, read on the forward strand.
TGTCATTTGAAGTTTAACTGATTGAAGTTTTCTTATCAGTGCTATAAAATGTTGATAACAGATTATAAAAGTACTTCAGAGAGTTGACATCTATAGCGGGAAGATACGTATGCCAATGTTTCAGAGAGCACGCACTGATTTCTGATGGTCTTTATATTATGTTTTGAGTTTTCATCTTGTCTATCTAATGACAGGAGAGTTTATTTTGTGATTGGTGCTGTATGTGTTGAATCTGTTGGCTTGTCGATGTCAATGTGCAAGTGTTTTTTCATGTTATGAATCTGTTACTAGAGTGATATCAGCATGTGAGGGTGTTTATATCAGGGTGTTAAGAGCGTTTAGATCAGGGTGTGAGGATGTCTGCCATCTGTTGAATCAGATTGGTCTTATAATCACGGAGATACTTGTAACAGCATTAAAGAGTTCTGTGAGGGTGCAGTGCTTGCATTGAGGTGTGTGGGTGACGGCATCGGATTGCTGCGGACATTATCAGATTATGAGCATTGATTAGACCTGGCTGCAGCATAATACGATAATATCAGGGCTTGATCGTGATTCTGGAATGAGGCACGAAGGCCTGTGATTGTAGTCAAAATGCAGAAATGCAGCATCCAAAGGAGGTAAAGATATATTACTGATGTTTTGGACCTGAGCCCTTCCTCAAGGTATGAATGAGAAAAGCCAGGCGTCTATATTAAAGGCTGGGGGAAAAAAGGATGAAGAATGGGAGGGGGAAGAGTACAGACCAACAGACAAAAGGTGTTAATTGGATATGGTAATGTAGTTGCAGGGTAGTTACATCAGGGGTAAGTGTGCTTGTATCGGAGTTAGTTGGTATTTATGTTGTTAGTGGGAGTTTATAACCAGACAATCTGTATTTGTACTGGTGTGAGGGGTATTTACATTCAAGGCATTGAGTTACACAGCGCAGAAACAAGTCCTCTGTCCCAGGACGGCAACTGGTGAGTGTTGGGAGCTGGATTTTGGGTCAGGCCAGTGCAGTGTTACAATTTGTTGGAGTCTGGGCTACAGAAAGAGCCTGCAGTATATAAAAGGAAGGGAAGCTTCAGCTGAGAAGGGAAGGGGGATTCAATAGTTAGGTGAATAGAAAAGAGGTTCTGTGAACAAGATCGAGACTCCTGACGATAGTTGACTCCCAGGTGCCAGGGTCAGGGACAGCCTTCTGAAGCAGGAGAGTGCGCTGCTAGATGTCGTGGTCCACGTTGTTACCAGTGACATAGATAGGAGTAAAGATGAAGAGGGAATATAGGGAGCGAGGAAGGAAGCTGAGAAGCAGGAATTCAAGGGTGGCAATCTCAGGATTGATGCCACATGCTAGAGAGTGTAGGAATAGGAAGTTGTGGTAGATGAATACATAGCTGAAGGGTTGGTGCAGGGGTTCAGATTTGTGGATCACTGGCATCTCTTCTGGGGAAGGTATGACATATGCAAAAAGGATGGGCTGTACCTGAACTGGAGGGGGACCAATATCACTAGAGCTGTTGGGGGGAAGGGGGACTTTGGCAGGGAGATGGGAACCAGAGTGTGAAGGCAGAGAATAGATCAGAAGGTGGAAAGGATGTGTTGTGGATTTGTGAGGAAGGACAGGCAAGGGAGGAAGACTAAATGTAGTCATTTGGAGGGTTTGAAATATGTCCATTTCAATGTATTAGAAATGGAGGAGATGAACTTAGAACATGGATCAGTATGATCCATGACTTGGCTGACACAAGGACAGGATAGGCTGATGCAGCTACCAGGGTTTAGATGTTTCAAAAGGGGTAGAGTGGGAGGTAAAGGAGGGTGGGGAGTGTTGCATTACTGGTTAGGGATAGTATCGCAGCTATAGAGATGGAAGACACCGTGGAGGGACTGTCTACTGAGATGGTGTGGGTGGAAGTCAGAAATAGGAAGGGAGTGATCATTATATAGGGAGCCTTCTATAGGTCCCCAAATTAGCCATCAGGACACCAAGGAACAGATAAACAGGCAGATTTTGGAATGGTGCAGAAATTACAGGGTTGTTGTTATGGGAGACTTCAACTTCTCAAATTTTCCCTGGCACCTCCTTATCAAATTTTTCAGGTGTCTCCAAAGATTCCTGACATAGTATATGTGGACCAGTCAACTAGAGGAGAGGCCTCACTGGATCTAGTATTGGGTAATGAACCTGGTCAGGTGAGAGACCTCTCGATGGGGAGCATTTCGGTGATAGTGACCACAACTCCCTGAGCTTTAGCATAGCTACGGACAAAGAGAAAAGCATCAAAATCCAAGTGTTCACAACTCCCTGAGCTTTAGCATAGCTATGGACAAAGAGAAAAGCAGACAAAATGCAAGTGTTTAATTGGGGAAGTGCTAATTATGTTGGGATGAAGCAGGAACAAAAAAAAATAAATTGGGAACAGATGGTCAAGGGAGAAAACACAGATGTGGAGGATGTTTATGGACCACTTGCATGGGATTCTGGATAGGTTTGTCCCACTCAGAATTGGTAAAGATGGTTGACAAAGGGGACTGTGGTTGACGAAACAGGTGAGGCAGAAGGAGTCATGCATTAGATTTAGGAAGCAAAACACAAGAAAGGATCATGAGAATTATTTGGTAGCTAGGAAGGAATTTAAGAAAGGACTTAGGAGAGCTAGAAACAGTGGAGGATTAACTACCACCTTGGCCCGAGGCTAAGCTTTAGTAAGGACCCCCCCCCCCCGACCTTGCCCTGCCACAGGACCAGGATACCTCCGGCGCCCCTTGCTCCCCGCCGTGGTCCAGGCCGCCTCCATCGCCCCCTTGCTTCCCAGCAAGGGCCTGGCCACACGGGCGCCACTCGCTACTGGCCTCTCATTTAACAGTATGCACCACTGGTCAGACACCATCCTATTGTTCACTTACAGGTGACCGGCTGGACACCAGTATTTTGGAGCCCCTCTCCTCACAAATCTTCAGGCTGCCACCTCCAGCTCACAGAAACCACCGCACGCGTCACCCCCAGCAACTGCGGCGCCGGCTCTGGCCCACAGTCACCGGCTTCACCCGCATAGTTAGTGTGAAATGATAAACCGAGACCAGGCTGCCCTTCATTGCATATAGATGCTGCGTGACCTTCTCCAGCACAGTTAATGGCACAATCATGGAGTCTGCAGTCGTGGATGGTAAACACAGTCTCGCGGGGAGTCATGGCTGCAGTACAAAGTCCCTAAAAGCACTACTTGTTCTCTTCTAAATGTCATACATTTGGAGCCTAATTTCGATAACAAAATAGTATTTGTAATCTAAATTAGGCTCCAAACATATAAACATTTATATCAAAATAAAATATGCAGATGTACTGAAATTTCATGGGTGGCTCGGGGCCCCATTACCCTCCTAGCTCCTAGGCTTCAGCCTACCCACTGGATTAAAGAAAATCCTAAAGCGTTCTATGCATACGTGAAGAACAGAAGGTTTTGACAAGGAAGGCAGGGCCACGTAAGGAAAAATTGAGTAAAGGAGGCAACGTCTGCCTGGATCTGGAGGAGGTCCTAAATGAATACTTTGCTTCAGTGTTCAGAGAAAAGGACCTTGGTCAGGGTGAGGTCAGAATAGAACAAATGTGCACTGGACCGTATTGAGATCAAGAAAGAGGAAGTTCTGGATCTTCTCAAAAACCTTGGGATTGATAAGTCCCCGAGACTGGACAAGATATACCCTAGGCTGCTATGGGAAGAGAGGGAAACGAATGGCAATGATCTTTGCATCCACCTTGACTACAGGGGAGGGGCAGGAGGATTGTCAAATGTGGTTCCCTTATTTAAAAAAAGGTAATAGCAAGAATCCTGGGAATTATAGACCAATGACAAGCAGTGGGCAAACTATTGGAGAGGATTCGTAAGGACTGAATTTATGAGCATTTCGAGAAGTACAGTCTTCTCAGAGATAGTCAGCTTGGCTTTGTGAGGGGAAGGTCAGGCCTCACAAGCCTTATTGCGTTTTTCAGGAGGTAACAAAAGAATTTGATGCTGGTAAGCCGGTAGATGTGGTGTATATGGATCACAGTAAGTCATTTGACAAGGTTTCCCGTGAGAGACTTGTTCAGAAAATCATGTGGCATGAGATCTGTGGAACCTGTGGATTCAGACAGTAATAGTGCACAGGAAGTATTCTGCCTGGAGGTCAGTGACTAGTAGAGTTCCGCAGGAATCTGTTCTGGGACTCCTGCTCTTTGTGATTGTTGTAAATGACCCGCACAAAGATGTAGAGGAATGAGCCAGTAAGTCTGTGGATGATACGAAGTTTAGAGGAGCGGTGGACAGTGTTGAAGATTGTTGGAGGATATAGACAGGATGCAGAGCTGGGTGGAAAAATGGTAGAAGGAGTCGATCTGGATAACTGTGAGGTGATGTATTTTGGGAGGTGAAACTTGAAGGCAATGGTTAATGGTTGGATACTTCACACTGCAGAAGAGCAGAGGGACCTTGTGGTCCAAATCCATGGACCTTTCAAGGTTGCCACACAGGTTGATAGGATAATTAACAAGGCCTATGTAATTCTGGGTTTCATTAGTCGGGGAATTGAGTTCAGAAGTCGTGAGGTGATATTGCAGCTCTATAAATCCCTGGTGAGACCATACTTAGAATATTGTGTTCAGTTCTGTTCACCTTATTACAGGAAGAATGTGGAAGATATGGAGAAGTTGCAAAGAAGATTCACCAGGATGTAGGCTGGATTGAAGCAAGGCTGACAGAGCGAGGGTTTTTCTCTTTGGAGCAAAGAAGGATGAAAGGTGACTAAATTGAGGTTTAAAAAATTAAGAGAAGCATGGATAAGGTGAACACCCAGCACCTTTTTCCCAGGGCGGGACTAGCAAACATCAGAGGACATTGGAACAAAGTGAAGTGCTAGGGGAGACATCAGGGCTATGGGTTTTTTTTACACCGAGTTGTGGGTGCCTGGAATGCCTTGCCAGAGGTGGTGGTGGAGGCTGGAACCTTAGGGGCAGTTAAGAGGCTCTTTGACAAGCACAGAGATGCAAGGAAAATAAGAGGGTTATGGGTTAGAGAGGTTTAGGTTTTCTGGGGGTAGATAAATATATAGTGGGCCAAAGGGCCTATAGTGCATTTAACGTTCTCTATCCTACACTAATCCCTTATTTTATTCTTTCCATTTTCCCATCAATTCGCCCCCCCCCCCCCACCAAATCCCCAAAATTTACCTCTCACCCACACTTACAGCGAGCAAGTAATAACAATTTGCATGTCTTTGGGATGTGGGAGGATATGTGGAGCGGCCACAGGAAACCTCACACGGTCTCAGGGAGAATGTGAAAATGCTGCACAGACAGTGCTGGAGGTCAGCATTGAACCAGAGTTCCTGGAGATGTGAGGTATCAGCTCTGCCAACTGTGCAACTGTGCCAGGCTGAAAACCGTCAGCACGTGAGTTTGTTTTATCTGGGTTTAAGTCAGCGTGCAGTATATTTAGAGAAAGGTGGAGTTGTTTACTTGTATGTTTACATCAGGGCATGAATGAGTTTATATTTTCACTCAGGGAGTTTATCTCCTGGTGTGAATTTGATTGTAGGAGTGCCTTGTGTTTAAAGTAGTGTGGTGAGTATTTACACAAGTTCGCTGATGATACCACCATAGTGGCTGTATAATAAGGCGCAATGAGTCAGCACACAGGAGGGAGATTGCAAACTTGGCTGAAAGGTGTAGTAACAACAACCTCACACTCAATGCCACCAAAATCAAGGAGCTGATCGTAGACTTCAGGAAGGGAAAACCAGAGGTGTACGATCCATTGATCACTGGGTGATCATAGGTGGAGAGGGTGAGCAAGTTTAAATTCTGGGGAGTCATTATCTCAGAGGTGTCACGGTCACGTTCTCACCTTCATTGGGAGCTACGCTGGCCACCGCTGACGATGTAAGCGATGCGGCGTGCGGGGGTGATAGCACACGTGCACGGGTGTGTTAAGCGTCAGGATACGGGTGATGAATCTCGGATGCAGGAGGAGGAGGGGGACAGTGTCAGGATCGCCCTTGTGGCGGTGAGTCAATGAGAAGGGCAGAGGAGTTTAGCCGGGTGGTGTTCGGGGAGTTGAAGCATGCAATGCTAGTGAATAATAAAAAGAAACTCGACTTCATGCGGCTGAAAGAAACGAGTGAGTGTATTCTTTATTGGTTTGTAAGCTGTGGTAAATCAGTGCCGTTACAAGGGATGTAGGAGCACACTTAAGAAGGAAGTGATGAGGCCAAAAAGGGGACATGAAGTATCATCAGGCAGATGAAAGGGGATCCTAAAAGATTCTTTAAATATATTAAGAATAAAAATGTAACTGGGCAGAGAAGAGGTTCATTAAGGATCAGAATGGTCATCTATGTATGGAGCCATGGGAGATTCACGAGGCCTATATTGAAAACTTCTCATCTGTATTTCCTGTGGAGTGGGTTACAGAGGTTTGTGAGTTGAGGGAAGAGAACAGTGATGTCCTGAAACATATCTACAAGGGAGGAGAGGGGGCTGTTGGTGTTCTTGAGACACATAATGGTGGAGAATTTCCCCAGGATCTGACTAAGTGCCTCCTTGGACATTGTGGGAAGAAAGAAATGAATTTGCTGAAATTTATGAATAGTTGTTAGCCTGAGGTAAGGTACCAGAAATCTGGAGAATGGCTAATGTTATTCCCTTATTCAATGAAGACTGCAAGAAGTCAGGGAACTGCTGGTCAATGAGGCTAACGTCAGTCATGAGAAAGTTATTGGAGCAGATAGTGAGAGAAGGGATCTGCACCTGGCAAGGATAGTCAGCATGGCATTGTGTATGGGAATTCTGATTCACAAACTCAATTGAGTGTAAACTGAAGAGGTGACCAAGAAGGATAGGACAGCAGGCATTGTCTACAGGGACTTTAGCAAGGCCTTTGACAAGATTCTATGTGGTAGGCTGATGCGGAAGATGTGATCACATGGGATCTAGGGCATGCAGGGCAAGTTTATGCAAATCTGATGATGGTAGGAGTCAGAGGGTGAAGGTGGAGAGTTGCTTTTCAGATTGGAGGCCTATGACCAGTAGTGTGGCTCAGGAGTTAGTGCAGAATCCAGTCCGGTTTGTCATATATAAGAACAATTTGGATGAGAAATTGAATGGTGTAATTCGTTGGTCAATTGGTTGCACAAAAATTGGTGGTATAGGGAAGGTCAGAAAAGGATCTTGATCATCTGGTGAAGTCAATGAAAGAATGGCTGATGGGTTTGGAAATATAATGGTTTTTGTAAGATGGGATTGGCATAACCCGCAGCATCAAACCATTGATAAATGTGTATTTTAGTTCCATTTTAAAATATTTTTGAGGGGGTGGATATTAGGGGGGGAGCTTGGGAGGGAGGGAATGGAAGGGAGAGGGGGGTATATAAGGAGAAAATCTTGTATTGTCATATTTTACTCTTTATTTGTATCTTACTTTTTGTTCAATAAATAAAGTTTTTAATAAACGAATGGCTGATGGATTATAGCTCAGGCAACTACAATGTGATGCATTGAGGAAGTCAGACCAGGACTTACACTGTAAATGACAAGGCCCCAGGGAGTGTTGTTGAACAGACAGACCAAGGAGTACAAGTATACACTTCTCTAAAAGTGATAGCACACTTAGACAGGGTAGTAAAGAAAGCATTTGGCATGCTTGACTTCATCGGTCAGGGCAAGAGTTGGAAGTCATGTTAGAGAAGGTAGTGAGAGTGCAATTGGAGTATCATGTGCAGTTCGGGCCACCACACTATGGAAAGGATGTGACTAATCTAGGGGAGAGTGCAGAGAACTTTTGTCGGACCTGGAGGGCAAGATATAAGGAGCGACTGGATATGCTAAGGGTATTTTCCCTGAGTGAAGATGGAAGCAGGTGGTTGGGAAGGGGGGGGGGGGGGAATGGGATAACCATTTAGAGGTATGTAACATCATGAGAGGTATTGTAAAGGTAAATAGTGAGAGTCGTTATCCGAGGATTGGGGAGAAGGGCATTGATTTAAGGTGAGAGAGGAAAGATTTAAAAGAGACCGAAAAGCCAAACCTTTGACACAATGAGTGTTGGGTCTTTGGAATGAGCTGCTAGGGGCAACTGGGCTATTGGGGCAGGCCCATGGGTAGGAAATGTTGAGAGGATATGGGCCAAATGCAGGCAAATGAGACCAGCTAATAAGGGTGAAAGATTTTGGCGAAGATTTTATGCAGTGTAACCTTCTGACTCGACGACACGATGTGTACACTCAAGTACCTTGAGTGTATGTGCCAGAATCTGGGATGCACTGTATATGCAATTAGAGATGCAATGCATACACATCTGAGACACACTGCTGACATGTAAGGGACACATGATTGAATCTGGGATGCATTACATTTACACAGATCACACTGTGTTCATAACGATGTGAATTGAATTTTAAGCTGCCATTCCGTACTGCATTAATATCAGGTTCTAGAGCAATATCAAGCTCTCCACATTGTTATCAATTGTCTTACAATAGCACTCTCCACTCTATATCAAAACACCAACTCTGTTCCAGCAGCCTATATTCCAGACGCCAACTCTGTTCCAACACTTAATATTCAGACACCAACTCTGTTCCAGAACAAAGTATCCAGAAACCAATTCTATTCTAACACTCCATATCCAGACAACAAATATGTTCCAGCACTCTATATACAGACACCAACACCATTCCACTATTCTATATTCCAGTCACCCACTCTACTACAGCGTTCTATATCCAGTCAGCAACTCTGTTCCAGCACTCTATATATAGACTCCAACCATGATCCAGTACTCTATATCCAGATACGAACTCTGGTCCAGGACTCTATATCCAGACTCAAACTATATTCCAGAACTCTATATCCAGATGCCAAATATGTTCTGGCACTCTATATCCAGACACCATTTTGTTTCCAGCAATCTATAGCCAAACGTTTACTCTGTTCCAGCACACTCGATTCCAGACTCAAACTCTGTTCCAGAACTCTATATCCAGAAACAAACTCTATTCTAGCACTGTAAATCCAGACAACGTCTCTGTTGCAGCACTCTATATACCGACACCAACTCTGTTCCAGCCCTTCATATACAAACACCAATTCTGATCCAGCACTCTATATACTGACTGAAACTATGTTCCAGAACTAGAAATACAGGCGCCACTCTATGTCCAGGCTACTACTCTGTCAGGCTCTCTGTATCAAGACTCCAATTCTGTTCCAAACCTGGATATACAGACACTAACTCTGTTCCAGCACTCCATATCAAGTCAACAACTCTGTTCCACAACTCTATATCCAGATGCAAACTATGTTCAGGATGACAAAATGTTCTAGCACTCTCTATCCAGACACCATTTCTTCCAGCACTCTATACCCAAACAAAATCTCTGTTCCAGCACTCTAGATTCCAGACATGAACTCTGTTCCAGACCTCTATATCCAGACACCAACTCTGTTCCAGACATCTATATCCAGACACCAACTCTGTTCCAGACATCTATATCCAGACACCAAATCTGTTCTAACTCTTTATTTCCAGACACCAACTCTGTTCCACCTCCCTATATTCCAGACGCCAACTCTGTTCCAGACCTCTATATCCAGACACCAAATCTGTTCCAATTCTCTATATCCGGACGCCAACTATGTTCCTGCACTCTATCTCCAGACACCAACTCAGTTCCAAAACTCTGTATCCAGAAATAAACTCTATTCTAGCACTCTATATCCGGACTCCAACTATGATCCAAAATTCCATATATACTGTGCCACAATGTTCAGACCTCTCCATCCAGACACCAACTCTGTTCCAGCATTCTATATCCAGACAAGAACGCTATTCCTGTACTCTATATCCAGATGCCAACTCTGTTCCAACACTTTATATCCACACGCAAACCATGATCCAGTACTCTATATCCAGACACCAAATCCGTTCCAGTACACTATACCCAGTATCAACTCTGTTCCAGCACTCCATATTCAAGAAACCAACTCTGTTCCAGACCTCTGTATCCAGACACCAAATCTGTTCCATCCCTCTATATCCAGACACCAACTCAGTTCCAATAAACTATATTCAGTATCATATCTGTTCCAGGACTCCATATTCAAGAGACCAACTCTGTTCCAGACCTCTCCATCCAGACACCAACTCTGTTCCAGCACTTTATATCGACAAAAATTCTGCTCCAGCACTCAATATCCAGACGTCACTTCTGTTCCAGCATTCTATATCCAGACAATAACGCTATTCCTGTATCTAATCCAGATACCAACTCTGTTCCAGCACTTTCTATCAACACGCAAACAATGATCCAGCAGTTTATATCCAGACGCAAACTCTGTTCCAACGTTCTATATCCAGACAAGAAGTCTATTCCTGTACTCTATATCCAGACATTAACTCAGTTCGAGTACACTATACCCAGTATCAACTCTATTCCAGGACTCCATATTCAAGAAACCAACTCTGTTCCAGACCTCTCTATCCAGACACCAAATCTGTTCCAGCACTCAATATCCAGACATCAACTCTGTTCCAGCTCTTTATATCCACACGCAAACCATGATCCAGCACTTTACATCCAGACACCAACTCTGTTCCAGAACTCTATATCCAGAAACAAACGCGCTTCTAGCACTATAAATCCAGACAACCTCTCTTTTGCAGCACTCTATATACCAACACCAACTCTGTTCCTGCCCTTCATATACAGACACCAACTCTGTTCCTGCCCTTCATATACAGACACCAACTCTGATCCAGCACTCTATACACAGACTGAAACAATGTTCCAGAACTAGAAATCCAGACGCCAAATTTGTTCCAGCACTCTATGTCCAGGCGCCTACTCTGTCAGGCTCTCTGTATCCAGACACCAATTCCGTTGCAAACCTGGATATCCAGACATCAATTCTGTTCCAGCACTGTAAATGCAGAAACCAAATCAGTTCCACAACTCTATATCCAAACATCAACGCTGTTCTGGCACTCAATATCCAGATGCAAACTATGTTCCAGATGACAAAATGTTCCAGCACTCTAGATTCCAGACACGAACTCTGTTCCAGACCTCTATATCCAGACACCAAATCGGTTCCAACTCTCTATATCTAGACACCAACTCTGTTCCATCACCCTATATTCCAGACGCCAACTCTGTTCCAGCTCTCTATATCCAGACACCAACTCTGTTCCAGCACCCTATATTCCAGACACCAACTCTGTTCCAGACATCTATATCCAGACACCAACTCTGTTCCAGACATCTATATCCAGACACCAAATCTGTTCTAACTCTTTATATCCAGACACCAACTCTGTTCCACCACCCTATATTCCAGACGCCAACTCTGTTCCAGACATCTATATCCAGACACCAACTCTTTTCCAGACCTCTATATCCAGACACCAAATCTGTTCCAATTCTCTATATCAGACACCAACTCTGTTCCAACACACTATATCCAAACACTAACTCTGTTCCAGAACTCCATATCGAATCAACAACTCTGTTCCACAACACTATATCCAGACACCAACTCTGTTCCAGAACTGTAAATGCAGACACAAAATCAGTTCCACAATTCTATATCCAGACACCAATGCTGTTCTGGCACTCAATATCCAGATGTCAACTCTGTTCCAGCATTCTATATCCAGACAAGAACGCTATTCCTGTACTCTATAACCAGATGCCAACTCTGTTCCAACACTTTACAGCCACACGCAAACCATGATCCAGTACTCTATATCCAGACACCAACTCTGGTCCAGGACTCTATATCCATACTCAAACTATGTTCCAGATCTCTATATCCAGACACGAAATATGTTCTAGCACTTTATATCCATGTGCCAAATCTGTTCCAGCACTCTATATCCAGATGCCTCATCTGTCTGGCTCTCTGTATCCAGACACCAACTCTGTTCAACTCTTCCATATACAGACACCAACTCTGTTCCACAACTCTATATCCAGACACCGATGCTGCTCCAGCACTGTATATTCAGACACCAACTCTGTTCCACAACTCTATATCCAGACACCGATGCTGCTCCAGCGCTCTATATTCTAGACACCATCTCTATTCTATCACTCGATATCATGACTCCAACCATCATCCAGCACTCTATATACGGACTCCAACTATGTTCCAAAATTCCATATATACAGATGCCAAAATGTTCTAGCACTCCATATCCAGGCACCAACTTAGTTCCAGCAATCTATATCCACATGCAAACTATGATACAGCACTCTATATCCAGATGTGAACTCTGTTCCAGAACTCGATATACAGACTCCAATTATGATCCAGCACTCTATATGCTGACGCCAACGATGTTCCTGCACTCTTTGTCCAGACATCAACTCCGTTCCAGAACTCTGTGTCCAGGAACCAACTCTGTTCCAGCACTCTTAATCCAGAGAACAACTCAGTTCAGACATACTATATCTAGACACCAACTCTGTTCCTGCACCCTATATTCCAGACACAAACTCTGTTCCAGCATTCTATATCCAGACAAGAACACTATTCCTGTACTCTATATGCAGATGCCAACTCTGTTCCAACACTTTATATCCACACGCAAACCATGATCCAGTACTCTATATCCAGACACCAACTCAGTTCCACTGCACTATACCCAGTATCAACTCTGTTCCAGCACTCTATATTCAAGAGACCAACTCTGTTCCAGACCTCTCTATCCAGACACCAAATCTGTTCAAGCACTCAATATCCAGACATCAACTCTGATCCATCACTCATTATCCGGATATGAACTCTGTTCCAGAACTCTGAATCCAGAAATCAACTCTATTCCAGGACTCTACATCCAGACTCCATCGATGATCCATCACTCTATATCCGAACTTTAACTATGTTCCAAAATTCCATATATACATATGCCAAAATGTTCTAGCACTCTATATCCAGACACCAACTCTGTTACAGAACTCTTAATCCAGGCACCAACTCTGTTCCAGCACCCGATATTCCAGGCACAAATTCTGTTCTAATATCTATACCCAGATGCCAATGATGTTCCAGCGCTCTATGTCTAGTCACCAAAAGTGTTCCAGCAATCTATATCCAGACATTAACTCTGTTCCTGCCCTCCATAAACAGAAACCAACTCAGTTCCAACCCTCCATTTAAAGATACCAACTCAGTTCCAGCACTCTATATCCACACACAAACTATGACCCAGCACTCTATATGCGGATGCCAACTATTTTCCTGCACTTTATGTCCAGACTCCAACTCTGTTCCAGAACTCTGTATCCAGAAATCAACTCTAATCAAGAACTCGATATCCAGTCACCAACACTGTTCCAGAATTCTATATCCAGTTGCCAACACAGTTCCAGAACTCTATATCCAGACACCAACTCTGTTCAAGAACTACCTATCCAGACACCAACTGTGTTCTAGACCTCTATATCCAGATGCCATCTATGGTCCAGCACACTACATCCAGACGTCAACTCTTTTCGAGCACTTTATTTCCAGTCACCAACTCTGTTCCAGAACTCTGTATCAGGAAATCAACTCTATTCTAGCACTCGATATCCAGACAACATCACTGTTCCACCACTTTATATCCAGACAACACCTGTTCCACCGCTCTATATCCCGACATCAACTCTGTTCCAGAACTCTGCATCGAGAAATCAACTCTATTCTAGCACTCTGCATACAGACTCCAACTATGACCCAGCACTCTATATCCGGACTCCAACTATGTTCCAAAATTCCACATATACTGTGCCACAATATTCAGTACTCTACATGCAGACACCAACTCAGTTCCAGTGCACTATACCCAGTATCAACTCTGTTCCAGCACTCCATATTTAAGAGACCAACTCTGATCCAGACCTCTCTATCCAGACACCAAATCTGTTCCATCCTTCTATATCCAGATACCAACTCTGTTCCTGCACACTATATCCACACACAAACCATGATCTAGCACTCTATATCTGGATGCGAACTCTATTCCACAACTCTATATCCAGACTCCAACTATGTTCCAAAATTCCATTTATACTGTGCCAAAATGTTCAGAACTCTATATCCAGACACCAACTCAGTTCCAATACACTATACTCTGTATCATATCTGTTCCAGCACTCCATATTCAAGAGACCAACTCTGTTCCAGCACTTTATATCGACAAAAATTCTGCTCCACCACTCAATATCCAGACGCAAACTCTGTTCCATCATTCTATATCCAGACAAGAACGCTATTCCTGTATCTAATCCAGATGCCAAGTCTGTTCCAGCACTTTATATCCACACGCAAACAATGATCCAGCACTTTATATCCAGATGCCCACTCTGTTCCAGAACTCTATATCCACACACAAACCATGATCTAGCACTCTATTCCACAAACTCTATTCCACAACTCTATATACTGACTCCAACTATGACCCAGCACTCTATATTTGGACTCCAACTATGTTCCAAAATTCCATATATACAGATGCCAAAATGTTCTAGCACTCCATATCCAGACACCAACTCAGTTCCAGTACACTATACCCAGTATCAATTCTGTTCCAAGAACCCCAAGATGGAGATTTAACATTATGTTATTACAAAATCCAGAATTTATTAGTTATTTAAAAAAACAAATTGAGGATTTTATTAGAAATAATGCTAATTCTGTTTCTAGTCATTTTGTTTTATGGGACGCAATGAAAGCTTTTTTACGAGGTCGAATTATTAGCTATGCATCTAAAGTAAAGAAAGAGAGAATTAGAGATATTGAAGATTTAGAGAAAAAGATAACTGTTAGTGAAAAAGATTTTGAAAAATCTGCTACTGAAATGCAAAAGAACCAGTTAACTAATTTATAATTAAAGTATAATGAATTACAAACATATCGATTTGAATGTTTAATGAATCAAACTAAACATAAGTTTTATGAATGGGGTGAGAAAGCTCATAAAGTTTTATCATGGCAGTTAAACAAGAACAATTATCTAGGATTATACCAGCAATTAGAAAAAAATCAGGTATTACTTTTAGACAAAAATAAATTAATGAGGAATTTTGATAAAAATTATGAAATGAGTGTAAAGATGTAAATGAAGATGCAATAGATTCTTTTTTGAAAAATATTAACTTGCCACAGTTGAATCAAGAAGACAGACAAGAGTTGGATAAATCTTTTACAGAGAATGAAATTGAAATGGCTATAAGAGATATGCCAAATGGAAAGGCACCTGGTGAAGACAGGTTCTCTATAGAATTTTATAAAACTTTTTATGTTGATATATCTTCTATTTATAAATATGTAATACAGCAAATGTATAAAACTTTTCAATTACCTGAATCTTGTTCTAATGCAATAATTATGGTTATTCCAAAAAAAGATAAAGATCCTTTACAGGTTTCTTCTTATCGACTAATATCATTGTTAAATGTGGATTATAAAATTGTGGCTAAAGTTATGGCTAATAGATTGGCTCAATATTTACCTAAAATAATACATAAAGATCAAACAGGATTGGAGGAGTCACGTGATGGAGTAGTGGCCGGACGGTGAACTCCAGCCCTCTCCAGAAAAGTCGGGAAAAACAAGAGAAAATACAAAGGCACAGAAATAAAAGTTAAAGAAAAGTGAGTATAAAGGTGGAAAGAAGATGGCGGCAAAAAAAGAAAAATCAAAATCAACGGTAAGAAGAGAGGAAGAGAAGACAATGGAGGAAGAGAGAGAAGGCCTTACCTGTCCGAAGAGGCCCGATGTGGAGAGAGAAGCCCGCTTCCTCAGGTCGGTAGAAATAGGACTACAAAAATGGCTCGCAGAGCCGAGTAAAAGTGCGCAACCGCGCATGCGCGACTCCTCGCGCATGAAAAAAAATACACCGACGGGAGGGGGGACCAGCTGGGATTCGATCTCCACAGCCGGCAACAACAGCTGCAGAACACCTGCAGCAAGAAGAGACCACAGAAAACAATGAAAACAAGAAAGAAGAGAAGAAAAGGGCAACAAAGAAACAACAGATGGCCAACCCAGAGGAAGAAGAAGAGGAAGAATACAGTGAAATAGATGAAGGGAAAGGCAAGGTAAATGATATACTTTCTCTTGTTAGAGGATACATGGAGTCATTTAAAGAATGGCAAACACAGGAATTCAATGATTTAAGAAGAAGAATAAACAACACAGAAGAGAAAGTGAATAAAATAGATATGACCTTAACAGAAATGGGAAAGAAAATGGACAAGATGGAAGAGCGGGCAGTAGCAGCAGAAATGGAGGTAGAAGACTTAAAAAAGAAATTGGAGGAATCTAATAAAAAAACTAAAGAGACACAAGAACTACTAGCTCAAAAAATAGATATAATGGAAAATTATAACAGAAGAAATAACATAAAGATAGTGGGCCTTAAGGAAGATGAAGAAGGCAAGAATATGAGGGAGTTTATAAAAGAGTGGATCCCTAAGACCCTAGGATGTCCAGAACTACAGCAAGAAATGGAAATAGAAAGGGCACATAGAGCATTGGCCTCTAAACCACAACCACAACAAAAACCAAGATCTATTGTAGTAAAATTCCTAAGATATACTACAAGAGAAAAGGTACTGGAGAAGACAATGGAAAAAGTAAGAGAAGGCAACAAACCACTGGAGTATAAAGGGCAAAAAATCTTCATTTATCCAGATATAAGTTTTGAACTCCTAAAGAAGAGAAAAGAGTTCAATACAGCAAAGGCGATTTTATGGAAGGGTATAAATTTATACTAAAGCATCCAGCAGTATTGAAAATAATTATTCCAGGACAACAAAACAGACTATTCTCGGATCCAGAAGAAGCATGAAAATTTGCAGAACAATTACAAAAATAGACTGAGGGATGAAGACGGGTAATGAGAGTAAAAATGATCACTATTGATATGTATGTGGGTAAAGACAAAAATAGACTGAGGGATGAAGACGGGTAATGAGAGTAAAAATGATCACGATTGATATGTATGCGGGTAAAGAGGTATAAGAGTGAATAGAGACAAAGTGCATACGTGATTGTATCTGTAATTGGAGGAAAATATAGATAGTAGAGACAAGAATTAATAAGGGAAGGTAATGAAATAGAGAGAATAAGGAGGGAATTAAAAGAGTGACCTTTGTGACATATGAAAAGTGAAATCTTTTCTGGGGGGGGCTGGGTGGGGGGAAATAGCGGTCACTGCAAAATCAGTTGACGCTTGCGAGTGGATTCGCAAATCCAAATGGAGAGGGGAGATGTGGTTGTCCGACAAGGGATAAAGGACAACTCAGGAGGGGAAGGGGAGATTGGGGATAAAGAAGATAGAAATAGGAGAATAAGGAAAATGTTGGATGTTGTAGGAATGTTGTCTTATAAAGAGTTGAAAATAAGAAAACAGAAATGGAAAAGGAGGAAAGGTAATGATGGAAAAACGGAAGGAGAAGATAAACAAAGTATAAAATGGCTACGCTGAACTATATGACTTTAAATATTAATGGAATACATAACCAAATTAAAAGGAAGAAACTACTAAATTTACTGAAAAAGGAAAAAATTGATATAGCATTTGTCCAAGAAACACACTTAACTGAATTGGAGCACAAGAAATTAAAGAGAGATTGGGTAGGACATGTAACAGCAGCATCGTATAATTCAAAAGCAAGAGGAGTGGCTATATTAATTAGCAAAAATGTGCCATTTAAAATAGAAGAGGAAATAATAGATCCAGCAGAGAGATATGTCATGATAAAATGTCAGATATATTCGGAGTTTTGGAATCTACTTAATATATATTCACCTAACGAAGAAGATCAAAAGTTTATGCAAGATATCTTTTTGAAGGTAGCTAATATGCAAGGGAACATACTAATAGGAGGGGATTTCAATCTGAATTTGGATCCAAATATGGATAAAACGGGGAAAAAAATTAACAGGAAGAACAAAGTAACCAAATTTATAATTAAAT
Source organism: Narcine bancroftii (assembly GCF_036971445.1). Lineage (NCBI taxonomy): Eukaryota > Metazoa > Chordata > Chondrichthyes > Torpediniformes > Narcinidae > Narcine > Narcine bancroftii. The sequence continues at coordinate 282,401,400 of NC_091471.1, forward strand.
CAATGCAAGAAATGAAACTTTTGGATATATGGAGGAAACAAAACCCAAAAGAAAAGGAATACTCATACTACTCGACTAGACATAAAACATACTCAAGAATAGACCTATTTTTGTTATCAGCTAGTATGCAGGATAGAGTAAGAAAAACAGAATATAAAGCGAGAATGCTATCGGACCATTCACCCTTAATACTGACAGTAAAGCTAGATGACATCCCTCCAAGAATGTATAGATGGAGATTAAACCCCATGCTACTTAAAAGACAGGATTTTAGAGAATTTATTGAAAAACAATTAAAAATGTATTTTGAAGTAAATACGGAATCAGTGGAAGATAAGTTTATACTATGGGACGCAATGAAAGCATTCATTAGAGGGCAAATAATAAGTTATGTAACCAAGATGAAGAAGGACTATAATCAGGAAACAGAGCAGTTGGAAAGGGAAATAGTAAACATAGAAAAAAAATTAGCAATGAAGGAAGATACAACTAAAAGAAGAGAATTGGCGGATAAAAAAATAAAATATGAAACATTACAAACATATAAGGTAGAGAAGAATATAATGAAGACAAAACAGAAATATTATGAACTAGGTAAAAAAACACAAAAAATCCTAGCATGGCAGCTTAAGACAGAGCAAACTAAGAAAATGGTATTGGCAACAAGGAAAAAAGACAAACAAATTACATATAATCCAAAAGAAATTAAGGAAAACTTTAGAGAATTCTATGAACAATTATACCGAACTGAAAACGAAGGGAAAGAAGGGAAAATAGATGAATTTTTGACTAAAATTGAACTACCAAAACTACAAATAGAGGAACAAAATAAATTAACAGAACCATTTGGAACAGTAGAAATACAAGAGATAATAAAAAAATTACCAAATAATAAGACACCAGGAGAGGATGGATTTCCAATAGAATTCTACAAAACATTTAAAGACTTATTAATACCGCCCCTCCTGGATGTAATCAACCAGATTGATGAGACACAAAGCTTACCAGATTCATGTAAAACAGCAATAATTACAGTAATACTAAAACAAGGGAAAGATCCACTATAACCAGCGTCATATCGACCAATATCTTTGCTAAACACAGATTATAAGATAATAGCTAAACTATTAGCAAACAGATTAGCAGAACAGGTACCGAAAATGGTAAATTTAGACCAAACTGGATTTATCAAAAAAAGACGCACAACAGACAATATTTTTAAATTTATTAACTTAATTCATGCAGTAGAAGGAAATAAAGCACCTACAGTAGCAGTTGCTTTAGACGCAGAGAAGGCCTTCGACAGAGTAGAATGGAATTATTTGTTCAAAGTATTGCAAAAATTCAGTTTACCGGAGGAGTATATTAATTGGATTAAAGCATTATATAAGGGACCGTTAGCGAAAGTGACAGTAAATGGACATGTATCAAAGCAATTTAACTTAAGCAGGTCAACGCGGCAGGGATGCCCACTATCACCGTTATTGTTTGAGCTAGCTATAGAACCACTAGCAGAATTGATAAGAATAGATAATAATATAAAAGGAATAAAAATAAAAGACAGGGAATATAAAATCAGTCTATTTGCGGATGATGTTATAGTGTACTTAACAGAACCAGAACTATCAATAAAAGAATTATATAAGAAATTGAAGGAATATGGAGAAGTGTCGGGTTACAAGATAAACGTAAATAAAAGTGAAGCAATGCCTATGAATAATGCAGATTTCTCAAAATTTAAGAAGGAATCTCCATTCAGATGGCAAATGCAGGCAATAAGATACCTAGGTGTACAAATAAACAAAAATCTAGGCCAATTATATAAACTCAATTACAATCCACTAATGAAAAAATTACAGGACGATTTAGAGCATTGGAAAGATCTACCACTAATACTGATAGGAAGGATAAACTGTATTAAAATGAACATTTTTCCAAGGATACTATACTTATTTCAGGCATTGCCAATACAACTGACAGAAAAATTCTTCAAAGAGCTAAAGAAAATAATAAGGAAATTTTTATGGAGAGGGGGGAAACCGAGGTTAGCACTAGATAAATTAACAGAATGGTATAAACAAGGAGGCTTACAATTGCCAAACTTCAAAAATTATTATAGAGCCGCACAATTAAGATACCTATCAGATTTTTATCAAACAAGGGAAAAACCAGACTGGACGAGATTAGAATTAGATAAAATAGGGGAAAAGATACCTGAACACATATTATATAAATGGGACGAAAAATTGGTACAACATAGAACTTCTCCAGTATTACATCATCTCCTCAATATTTGGAAGAAGATTCATGTAGAAAGAAATAAAACAAATTATCAATTACCAAAACTAATATTGATGCAAAATAAGCTACTCCCTTTTACAATAGACAACCTTTCCTTTAGAAAATGGGGAAAAAAAAGGGATTAAAAGAATAGAAAATTGTTTTTCAGGAAGTAGATTCTTATCCTTTGAACAAATGAGAGATAAGTACAATATAACTGGAGATACAGCGCTGGCATATTACCAACTGAGATCCTACTTGAAAGATAAATTAGGAAGCAATTTGAGTTTACCAGAGGGAAGTAACCTTGAATATGTGATTACAGATACAATGTTAATCAAAAGATTTATAACAAATATGTATATTAAACTGCAAGAAAAGGAGAATGAGGAAACAAATGGTAAAACTAAACAAAAATGGGAACAAGATTTAAATATAAAGATAAAAAAGGAAACATGGGAGAAATTATGTTCTGGAACGATGAGAAATACAATAAATACGAGGCTACGTATGATACAATATAATTGGTTACACAGACTATACATTACACCGCAAAAGTTAAATAAATGGGACCCAACTGTATCTGATAGATGTTTTCGATGTAAAAAAGAAATGGGAACAACAATTCATGCAATCTGGACATGTGAGAGAGTAGAAAAATTTTGGGATGATCTCAATCAGATATTAAATAAAATAACAGAAAACAATATACCAAAGAATCCAGAGATCTTTCTCCTAAGTAACATAAAAAACAAAGAGTTTGGAATTGATTTGGAGGATGCACAAAAAAGATTTGTTAAGATAGCCCTAGCCGTAGCAAAAAAATGTATTATGTCAACCTGGAAATTGGAAGATAATTTGAAAATACAACAATGGTATATAGAAATGAATAAATGTATTCCATTAGAAAAAATAACATATAGTTTAAGAAATAATATTGAAATATTCGAACAAGTATGGGAGCCTTACATTAAATATAATAGCGAAAACCTACCGGGAACAAACATTACCTAAGTTGATGGAAGGAGAAGGAAAGAAAAGAATGGACTCAGTAGAATTTCTGGTGTATTTTTGTTGAATGACAACATTGTCTGACTGGCTTAATGCAACCTAGATTGTATACTTAAAATGGATGAGAGGGGGGGTGGGGGGTGGCTTGGGAGGAGGGAGGGGGGGGAGAAAAAGTCACTGTATATGTGTGAAAAAGTGTATGTCATGGCTAATGTGATTTATGGTGTGAAAAATAAAAAATTTAAAAAAAAAGATCAAACAGGATTTATAAAAAACAGATATGCGTCTGATAATATTTTGTGATTAATTACTTTGATAAATAAATTTAAATCTCAAATGAATTATCCAATAGTGGTCTCATTAGAAGCAGAAAAGGCTTTTGATAGAGTGGAATGGAAGTTTTTATTTAAAGTACTTGAGAAATTTTGTTTTGGTTCTTCGTTTATTGGATTGATAAAGGCTTTATATAATAGTCCGAAGGCTAGAGTTGCTACTAATGGACAGATTTCAGATTTTTTTGATTTAACAAGGTCTACTAGACAAGGATGTCCATTGTCACCTGCTTTATTTGCTATAGTTATTGAACCTTTGGCACAGTTAATACGTCAAAATGAAAATGTTAAGGATATGAGAGTTTTGAATGATGAATATAAGGTTAATTTATTTGCAGATGATGTTTTATTATACCTGGTAGATCCTGATATTTCCTTACCAGCAATCCAAGAATCTTTAGAAAATTATGGTCAATTATCTGGCTATAAGGTAAATTGGGCTAAAAGTGAAATTTTGTCAATTTGTAAAGATTTATAAAAATATTATGAAATTGAGGTGGACAAAACAAATTAAATATTTGGGAATTAACGTCAATACAGAATATCAAGATTTATATTCAATTAATTATCTTCCTTTAATAAAAAAGATTAAACTAGATTTGATTAGGTGGAAGGACTTACCTTTAGGTTTATTGGGGAGGATTAATACTATAAAAATGAATATTTTTCCTCGGATGCAATATTTGTTTCAATCAATTCCTTATTTAAAAAAAAAGTTTTTTAAGGATTTATATAAAGTAGTTAGAGAATTTTTATGGAAGGGAAAATTTCCGAGGGTAGCAATGAAAAATTTGATGTGGGACTTTCAATTTGGAGGTTTGAGATTACCTAATTTTCAATATTATTATGAGGCAGCTCAATTTAAATTTCTTAGTGCATTAATGAATATGGAGGATCCGCCCAGTTGGGCAAAGATAGAACTGGCAGTTATTTTAGAAAAATCTCCACATGAATTTTTGTTTCAATGGAATAAAAATTTGTTACGAACTTATGATGTACCAATATTGAAACATTTATTGAATCTATGAACGAGTAAATTTGATAAAATGGGGCTTAAAAATATATGGTCTGGGCGATTGCCATTATATAATAATCAACTTGTTCCTTTTACGGTCTCCAATATCACATTGAAACAATGGGAAAGGAAAGGAATAAAAAACTTATCCGATTGTTTTTTTGAAGGACATTTTTGTTCATTTGAGGAATTATAAAAGAAATTTGGTATTAGTGGAAATTCTGTATTTGTGTATTATCAGTTAAGATCATTTGTAAAACAAATATGTGGTGGTCAAATGACTTTATTGCCCGAAACTAGTTTTGAGAAATATGTACTTTCAATACCAGAAAAGGGGTTTATATCTGATTTGTATTGTATTTTACAAGAAAATGAAAGTAAGAAAGATTGGGATAAAGATAAGTTGAAATGGGAAAAAGATTTAGGTTCTACAATAGCTGAAGAAGCCTGGATGGAAATTTGTCAAAACAGTATTCGGAAATTGATTAATACTAGATTAGCGATGATTAATTATAATTTTATACATCAATTATATCTAACACCAGAAAAATTAAAAAAAATTGGTCTTAGTAAGTCAGACTGTTGTTTTTGTTGTGACCAGGCAGCTAGTACTTTTTTACATACTGTTTGGTCTTGTGACCGATTGCAACAGTTTTGGAAAGGTATTCAATCTATATTTAATAGATTATATAATATTTGTGTTGTATTATCTCCTGATATATTTTTATTAGGGAATATGTAATCATTAATTGATTTAGGATTAAATGATTATCAGATTTCTTTTATCTATTTAGCTTTAGCAGTGGCCAAGAAATGTATAGCATCTACTTGGAAAGACAGAAATATTCTAACTTTGGATAGGTGGTATTTAGAGATGAAGCCTTGTTTAATTATGAAAAGGATATCTTTTTCAATTCAAGATAAGATGTCTTTTTATAAGTTCAAATGGACTCCATTTATTAAGTATATGCAATTAAGTTTGATTTAAGTATGTTCCTAGATGTGATATTTTAGATCAGATAAATCCTTTTTTTAATTATATTTATCTGTCATATTTTTCTTTTTCTTTGTGTGTGCTTTTTTAATATATAATATTACTAATTTTATTAATTCATCACTCTTTATTTTGGGGGAGGGGAAGGGTGGATTTTTTTGATATAGATTTTTTTTAGTTCTTGTATATGTAGGGGGTGAGGTTGAATTAAGTTAGGTTATTAATGTTGTATTGTAATTATATTATTTTATTTTATATCTTTTCTTTAAAAGTAATTTTTCTTTTTATTCCTGTGATAAAATCTTTAAATAAAGTTTTAAAAATAAAAAAAGCTCTGTTCCACCACTCTATAGTCAAGAGAACAACTCTGTTCCAGACCTCTCTATCCAGTCACCAAATCTGTTCCAGCTCTCTATATCCAGACACCAACTCTGTTCCAGCATTCTATATCCAGACACCAACTCTGTTCGTGTCCTTCATATACAGACACCAACTCTGTTCCAGCCCTCTATGTCCAGCACTCTGTATCCAGACACCAACTCTGTTCTAAAATCTATACCCAGACACAAACTATGTTTCAGCACACTATTTCCAGTCACCGACACTGTTCCAGAACTCTGTCCAGTCGCCAACGCTGTTCCAGAAGTCTATACCCAGCAACCAACACTGTTCCAGCATTCTATTTCCAGACTCCAACTCTGTTCCTGTCCTTCATATACAGACAACAACTCTGTTCCAGCCCTCTGTATCCAGACACCAACTCTGTTCCTGTCCTTCATATCCAGACACCAACTCTGTTCCTGTCCTTCATATCCAGACACCAACTGTGTTCCAGCACCCTATATTCCAGACACAATCTCTGTTCCACCGCTCCATATCCAGACACCATCTCTATTACAGCACCCTATATTCCAGACACCAACTCTGTTCAAAAATCTATACCCAGATGCCAAGTATGTTCCAGCACTCTATATGCAGACTCCAACTATGACCCAGCACTCTATTTTCGGACCCCAACTATGTTCCAAAATTCCATATATACAGATGCCAAAATTTTCTAGCACTCTATATCCAGACACCATCTCAGTTCCAGCAATTTATATCCAGACACCAACTCTGTTCCAGCGCTCATTATACAGACTCCAAATACGACGCAGCACTTTATATCCAGAAATCAACTGTGTTCCAGCAGTCTATATCCACACGCAAACTATGATCCAGCACACTATATCCAGACGCAAACTCTGCTCCAGAACTCTATGTACAGACTCCAATTATGATCCAGCACTCTATATGCAGATGCCAACAATGTTCCAGCAATCAATGTCCAGACACCAACTCTGTTCCAGCACTCTTAATCCAGAGAACAACTCAGTTCAAGCATACTATATCTAGACACCAACTCTGTTCCAGCACCCTATATTGCAGACGCAAACTCTGTTCCAGAACTCTCTATCCAGACACCAAATCTGTTCCAGCTATCTATATCAAGACACTAACTCTGTTCCAGCACTCAAAATCCAGACACAAACTCTGTTCCAGCACACTACATCCAGACACAAACACTGTCCTAAAATCTATACCTTGACCCCATTTATGTGCCAGCACTCTATATCCAGACACCAACTCGGTTCCAGCATTTTATTTCCAGTCACCAACACTGTTCGAGAACTCTATATCCAGTCACCAACACTGTTCCAGCATTCTATATCCAGACTCCAACTCTGTTCCTGTCCTTCATATACAGACACCAACTCTGTTCCAGCACCCTATATTCCAGACACCAACTATGTTCTAAAACCAATACCCAGATTCCAATTATATTCCAGCACCCTATATTCCAGACACCAACTCTGTTCAAAAATCTATGCCCAGATGCCAAGTATGTTCCAGCACTCTATATACAGACTCCAACTATGACCCAGCACTCTATTTTCGGACTCCAACTATGTTCCAAAATTCCATATATACAGATGCCAAAACGTTCTAGCACTCCATATCCAGACACCAACTCAGTTCCAGCAATCTATATCCACACACAAACTATGATCCAGCACGCTATATCCAGATGCAAACTCTGTTCCAGAACTCTATATACAGACCCCTATTATGATCCAGCACTCTATATGCAGATGCCAACTATGTTCCAGCACTCTTAATCCAGAGAACAACTCAGTTCAAGCATACTATATCCAGACACCAACTCTGTTCAAGCACCCTATATTGCAGACGCAAACTCTGTTCCTGAACTCTCTATCCAGACACCAAATCTGTTCCAGCTATCTATATCAAGACACCAACTCTGATCTAGCATTCTATATCCAGATACCAACTATGTTCCAACATCCATTCTCCAGTTGGCAACTCTGTTCCAGAACTCTGCATCCAGAAACCAACTCTATTCAAGCACTCGATATCCAGACACCAACTCTGTTCCAGCACGCTATATTCCAGATGCCAACTCTGTTCAAGAAGTCCCTATCCAGACACCAAATTTGTTCTAGGCTTCTATATCTAGATGCCATCTATAGTTCAGCACACTATATCCAGACGTCAACTCTTTTCTAGCACTTTTAGGTCACCAACTCTGTTCTAGAACTCTGTGTCCAGAAACCAATTCTATTCTAGAACTCGATATCCAGATACCATCTCTGTTCCAGCACTCAATACCCAGACACCAACTCTGTTCAAGAACTCTATATCCAGTCACCAACTCTGTTCCAGCATTCTATATCCAGACTCCAACTCTGTTCCTGTCCTTCATATACAGACAACAACTCTGTTCCAGTCCTCTCGATCCAGTCACCAAATCTGTTCCAGCTCTCTATATCCAGACACCAACTCTGTTCCTGTCCTTCATATCCAGACACCAACTCTGTTCCAGCATTCTATATCCAGACACCAACTGTGTTCCAGTGCTCTATATTCCAGACACAATCTCTGTTCCACCGCTCCATATCCAGACACCATCTCTATTCCAGCACCCTATATTCCAGATGCCAACTCTGTTCCAGCACTCTATATCCACACGCAAACCATGATCCAGCACTCATTATCCGGATATGAACTCTGTTCCTGCACTCTGTCGCCAGACACCAACTCTCTTCCAGAACTCTGGATCCAGAAATCAACTCTATTCTAGCACTCGACATCCAGAGCCCAATGATAATCCAGCACTATATATTCGGACTCCAACTATGTTCCAAAATTCCATATATAAAGATGCCAAAATGTTCTAGCACTCCATATCCAGACACCAAATCATTTCAAGTACACTATACCCCGTATCAACTCTGTTCCACAGCTCTATATTCACCAGACCTCTTTATCCAGACACCAAATCTGTTCCAGCTCTCTATATCCAGACACCCACTCTGTCTCAGCATTCTACAACCAGACACCAACTCTGTTCCTGTCTTTCATATACAGACACCAACTCTGTTCCAGCCCTCGGTATCCAGACACCAACTCTGGTCCAGAACTCTATATCCAGACACCAACTCTTGTCCAGCACACTGTATCCAGACAGCAACTCTGATCCAGCTCTCTATATCCAGATACAAACTATGTTCCAGCATTCTATTTCCAGTCACCAACACTGCTCCAGAACTCTATATCCTGTCAAAAAAAACTGTTCCAGAACTCTATATCCACTCAGTAACTCTGTTCCAGCACTCTATATCCAGATTCCAACTCAATTCAAAAAATCTATGTCATGATGCCATCTATGTTCCAGCTCACTATAAACACTCGCCAACTCTTTTATAGCACTTTATTTCCACACACGATCTCTGTTCCAGCATTCAATATATGGACACCAACTATATTCCAGAACTCTATATCCAGATGCCAAATATGTTCTAGCAGTTTATATCCAGGCGCCAACTCAGTTCCAGCACACTGTATCCAGACACCAACTCTGTTCCAGCATTCATTTCCAGTCACCAACACCGTTCCAGACCTCTATATCCTGTCGCCAAAACTGTTCCTGAACTCTATATCCAGACACCAACTGTGTTCTAAAATCTATACCCAGATGCCAATTATGTTCCAGCGCTCTATATCCAGTCACCAAAAGTGATCCAGCAATCTATATCCAGACACCAACTCTCTTCCTGCACCTATGTACAGACACCAACTCTGTTCCAGAAGTCTATGTCCAGATAAAAACTCTATTCCTGTACTCTGTATCCAGACACCAACACTGTTCCACCACTCTATATACAGACTCCAACTATGATCCACCACTCTATGTACAGATGCCAACTCTGTTCCAGCACTCTATATCCACATGCAAACTATGATCCAGCACTCATTAACCGGATATGAACTCTGTTCCTGCACTCTGTCGCCAGACACCAACTCTCTTCCAGAACTCTGGATCCAGAAATCAACTCTATTCTAGCACTCGACATCCAGAATCCAACTATGATCCAGCATTCTGTATTCGGACTCCAACTATGTTCCAAAATTCCATATATACAGATGCCAAAATGTTCTAGCACTCCATATCCAGACACCAAATCCGTTCCAGTACACTATACCCCGTATCAACTCTGTTCCAGCACTCTATATTCAAGAAACCAACTCTGTTCCAGACGTCTCTATCCAGACACCAAATCTATTCCAGCTCTCTATATCCAGACACCAACTCTGTCCCAGCATTCTACAACCAGACACCAATTCTGTTCCTGTCTTTCATATACAGACACCAGCTCTGTTCCACACCTCGGTATCCAGACAGCAACTCTGGTCCAGCTCTCTATATCCAGATACAAACTCTGTTCCAGCATTCCATTTCCAGTCACCAACACTGTTCCAGAACTCTATCTCCTGTTGCCAAAACTGTTCCAGAAATCTATATCAAGTCACCAACACTGTTCCAGCACTCTGTATCCAGACACCAACTCTGTTCAAAAACTCTATGTCATGATGCCATCTATGTTCCAGTTCACTATATCCAGTCGTCAGCTCTTTTCTAGCACTTTATTTCCAGACACGATCACTGTTCCAGCACTCAATATACAGACTCCAACTATGATCCAGCAATTTATATCCAGATACCAACACTGTTCCAGCGCTCTATATCCACATGCAAACTATGATCCAGTACTCTATATCCAGATGCAAACTCTGTTCCAGAACTCTATATACAGACTCCAACTCTGTTCCAGAACTCTGTGTCCAGAAACCATCTCTGTTGCAGGACTCTATATACAGACACCAACTCGGTACCAGCACCCTATATTGCAGATGCAAACTCTGCTCCAGCACTCTATAACCAGGCACCAAATCTGTTCCAGCTTTCTATATCCAGACACAAACTCTGTTCCAGAACTCTATTGTCCAGACACTAACTCTGCTCCAGAACTCTGTATCCAGAAACCAACTCTATTCTTGCACCCAATAACCAGACACCAACTCTGGTCCACCACTCTATATACAGACTCAAACTATGTTCCAGACCTGTATATATCCGGATGCCAAATATGTTCTAGCACTCTATATCTAGGTGCCAAATTTGTTCCAGCACTCAATATCCAGACACCAACTCTGTTCCAACAATCAATATCCCATCACCAACCAGAACTCTATATCCAGATGCCAAATATGTTCTGGCACTCTATATCCAGACACCAACTCTGTTACCGCATTCTATATCCAGAACCTAACTCTGTTCCAGACCTTTTTCCAGACACCAACTCTGTCCCAGCACTCTATATTCCAGACACCAGCTCTCTTCCAACACTCTATATCCAGACCCAAACCTTTATCCAGCTCTCTATATCAAAACACAAACTCTGTTCCAGAACTCTATTGTCCAGACACCAACTCTGCTCCAGAACTCTGTATCCAGAAACCAAGTCTATTCTAGCACTCAAAAACCAGACACCTATTTCTGGTCCACCACTCTATATCCAGACACAAACCATGTTCTAGAACCAATTCTATTCTAGCACTCCATAACCCGACACCTATTTCTGGACCACCACTCTATATCCAGACTCAAACCATATACCAGAACTCTATATCCAGATGCCAAATCTGTTCAAGGACTCTATGTACAGACGCCTACTCTGTTCTCGCTCTCTGTATCCAGACACCAAATCTGTACCAAAACTCTATCTCCAGATGGCAAATTGTTCTAGAATTCTATATGCAGACACCAACTCTGTTCCAGACCTATTTCCAGACACCAGCTCTGTTCCAGCACTCTATATCCAGACACCAACTCTGTTCCAGCTTTCTATATCCAGTCACCAACTCTGTCCCAGCACTCTATATTCCAGACACCTGCTCCCTTCCAGCACTATATCCAGACACAAACCTTTTTCCAGCTCTCTATATCAAAACACTAAATCTGCTCCAGAACTCTGTATCCAGAAACCAACTTTATTCTAGCACTCAATAACCAGACACCTATTTCTGGTCCATCGCTCTATATCCAGACTCAAACCATGTTCCAGATCTCTATAAATGGATGCCAAATATGTTCTAGCATTCTATATCCAGATGCCAAATCTGTCCAAGCACTCTATGTACAGACGCCTACTCTGTTATGGCTCTCTGTATCCAGACAACAAATCTGTTCTAAAACTCTATATCCAGATGCCAAAATGTTCTAGAATTCTATATCCAGACACCAACACTGTTCCAGACATGTTTCCAGAAACCAACTTTGTTCCAGCACTCTATATCCAGACACCAACTCTGTTCCAGCTCTCTATATCCAGTCATCAACTCTGTCCCAGCACTCTATATTCCAGACACCAGCTCTCTTCCAGCACTCTATATCAAGACCCAATCCTTTTTCCAGCTCTCTATATCAAAACACCAACGGTGTTCCAGCATTCTATATAACTCTGTTGCAGCTCTCTATATCCAGACACAAACTCTGTTCCAGGATCCTATTGTCCAGACAACAACTCTGCTCCAGAACTCTGTATCCAGAAACCAACTCTATTCTAGCACTTAATAACCAGACATCTATTTCTGGTCCACCAATCTATATCCAGACTCAAACTATGTTCCAGAACTCTATATCCGGATACCAAATATGTTCTACCACTTTATATACAAGTGCCAAATCTGTTCAAGCACTCTATGTACAGACGCCTACTCTGTTCTAGTTCTCTATATCCAGACACAAACTCTGTTCCAGAACTCTATTGTCCAGACACCAAATCTGCTCCAGAACTCTGTATCCAGAAACCAACTCTATTCTAGCACTCAATAACCAGACACCTATTTCTGGTCCATCGCTCTATATCCAGACTCAAACCATGTTCCAGATCTCTATAAACAGATGCCAAATATGTTCTAGCACTCTATATCCAGATGCCAAATCTGTCCAAGCACTCTATGTACAGACGCCTACTCTGTTATGGCTCTCTGTATCCAGACACCAAATCTGTTCTAAAAACTCTATATCCAGATGCAAAAATGTTCTAGAATTCTATATCCAGACACCAACACTGTTCCAGACATGTTTCCAGAAACCAACTTTGTTCCAGCACTCTATATCCAGGCACCAACTCTGTTCCAGAACTCTATTGTCCAGGCACCAAATCTGCTCCAGAACTCTGTGTCCAGAAACCAACTCTATTCTAGCACTTAATAACCAGACATCTATTTCTGGTCCACCAATCTATATCCAGACTCAAACTATGTTCCAGAACTCTATATACGGATACCAAATATGTTCTACCATTCTATATACAAGTGCCAAATCTGTTCAAGCACTCTATGTACAGAGGCCTACTCTGTTCTAGTTCTCTGTATCCAGACACCAAATCTGTTCCAAAACACTATATCCAGATGCCAAAATGTTCTAGAACTCTATATCCAGACACCAACTCTGTTCCAATCCTCTATATCCAGACACCAACTCTGTTTTAGCTCTCTATATCCAGACACAAACTCTGTTCCAGAACTCTATTGTCCATACACCAACTCTGCTCCAGAACTCTGTATCCAGAACCAACTCTATTCTTGCACTCAAGAATAGACAGCATCTCTGGTCCAGAACTCTATATCCAGGCTCCAACTCTGTTCAAGCATACTATATCCAGACACTAACTCTGTTCCAGAACTCAGTATCCAGAAACCAACTCTATTCTAACACAATATATCCAGACACCAACTCTGGCCCAGCACTCTATGTCCAAACACCAACTCTGTTCCAGCAATCTATCTCCAGACACCAACTCTGTTCCAGCACACGATATCCAGATGTCAACTCTGTTCCAGCATTCTATGTTTAGACACCATCTTTGTTCCAGCTCTCTATATCCAGACACCAAATCTGGTCCAGCACTCTGCATTCAGACTCAAACTATATTCCAGAACTCTATATCCAGATGCCAAATATGTTCTGGCACTCTATATCCAGACACGAAATCTGTTCCAGCACTCTATATCCAGATACCAACACCATTCCACTGCTTTATATTCCAGTCACAAACTCTACTACAGCATTCTATATCCAGTCAGAAACTCTGTTCCAGCACACGATATTCCAGACGCCAAATCAGATCCAGCATTCTATATCCAGACTCAAACATTTTTCCAGCTCTGTATATCCAGACACCAACTCTGTTCCAACTTTCTATATCCAGACACAAACTCTGTTCCAGAACTCTATTGTCCAGACACCAACTCGGCTCCAGAACTCTGTTTCCAGAAACCAACTCTATTCTTGCACCCAATAACCAGACACCAACTCTGGTCCTCCACTCTATATCCAGACTCAAACTATGTTCCATAACTGTATATATCCGGATGCCAAATATGTTCTAGCACTCTATATCCAGGGCCCAAATTTATTCCAGCACTCAATATCCAGATACCAACTCTGTTCTAGCATTCTATATCCAGACATCAATTCTGTTCCAACAATCAATATCCCATCACCAACCAGAACTATATATCCAGATGCCAAATATGATCTGGCACTCTATATCAAGACACCAACTCTGTTACCGCATCTGTTCCAGAACTCTATATCCGGATGCCAAATATATTCTAGCACTCTATATCCAGACACCAGCTCTCTTCCAGCACTCTATATCCAGACCCAAACCTTTATCCAGCTCTCTATATCAAAACACAAACTCTGTTCCAGAACTCTATTGTCCAGACACCAACTCTGCTCCAGAACTCTGTATCCAGAAACCAACTCTATTCTAGCACTCAAAAACCAGAGACCTATTTCTGGTCCACCACTCTATATCCAGACACAAACCATGTTCTAGAACCAACTCTATTCTAGCACTCCATAACCTGACACCTATTTCTGGTCCACCACTCTCTATCCAGACTCAAACCATGTTCCAGAACCCTATGAACGGATGCCAAATATGTTCTAGCACTCTATATCCAGATGCCAAATCTGTTCAAGCACTCTATGTACAGACGCCTACTCTGTTCTGGCTCTCTGTATCCAGACACCAAATCTGTTCCAAAACTCTATCTCCAGATGGCAATTTGTTCTAGAATTCTATATGCAGACACCAACTCTGTTCCAGACCTATTTCCAGACACCAGCTCTGTTCCAGCACTCTATATCCAGTCACCAACTCTGTCCCACCACTCTATATTCCAGACACCAGCTCTCTTCCAGCACTCTATATCAAGACCCAATCCTTTTTCTAGCTCTCCATATCAAGACACCAACGGTGTTCCAGCATTCTATATTACTCTGTGGCAGCTCTCTATATCCAGACACAAACTCTATTCCAGAACTCCATTGTCCATACACCAACTCTGCTCCAGAACTCTGTGTCCAGAAACCAACTCATTCTAGCACTTCATAACCAGACATCTATTTCTGATCCACCACTCTATATCCAGACTCAAACTATATTCCACAACTCTATATCCAGATGCCAAATATGTTCTGGCACTCTATATCCAGACACCAAATCTGTTCCAGCACTCTATATCCAGACACCAACAACATTCCACTACACTATATTCCAGTCACAAACTCTACTACTGCGTTCTATATCCAGTCAGAAACTCTGTTCCAGCACACAATATTCCAGATGCCCAATCAGATCCAGCATTCTATATCCAGACTCAAACACTTTTCCAGCTCTGTATATCCAGACACCAACTCTGTTCCAACTTTCTATATCCAGACACAAACTCTGTTCCAGAACTCTATTGTGCAGACACCAACTCTGCTCCAGAACCCTGTATCCAGAAACCAACTCTATTTTGCACCCAATAACCAGGCACCAACACTGGTATGTTCCAGAACTGTATATATCCGGATGCCAAATATGTTCTAGCACTCTATATCCAGGTGCCAAATTTGTTCCAGCACTCAATATCCAGACACCAAACCTGTTACCGCATTCTATATCCAGTGCCCAACTCGGTTCCAGACCTGTTTCCAGAAACCAACTCTGTCCCAGCACTCTATATTCCAGACACCAGCTCTCTTCCTGCACTCTATATCAAGAACCAATCCTTTATCCAGCTCTCTATAACAAGACACCAACGGTGTTCCAACATTCTATATTACTCTGTTACAGATCACTATATCCAGACACAAACTCTGTTCCAGTACTCTATATCTGGATGCCAAATATGTTCTAGCACTCTATATCCAGACACCAGCTCTCTTCCAGCACTCTATATCCAGACCCAAACCTTTTTCCAGCTCTCTATATCAAAACGTAAACTCTGTTCCAGAACTCTATTGTCCAGACACTAAGTCTGCTCCAGAACTCTGTATTCAGAAACCAACTCTATTCTAGCACTCAATAGCCAGACACCTATTTCTGGTCCACCGCTCTATATCCAGACTCAAACCATGTTCCAGAACTCTATAAATGGATGCCAAATATGTTCTAGCACTCTATATCCAGACACCAACTCTGGTCCAGCACTCTATATTCAGACACAATCTATATTCCAGAACTCTATATCCAGATGCCAAATTTGTTCTGGCACTCTATATCCAGACACGAAATCTGTTCCAGCATTCTATATCCAGACTCAAACATTTTTCCAGCTCTGTATATCAAGACACCAACGGTGTTCCAGCATTCTATATAACTCTGCTACAGCTCTCTATATCCAGACACCAACTCTGTTCCAACTTTCTATATCCAGACACAAACTCTGTTCCAGAACTCTATTGTCCAGACACCAACTCTGCTCCAGAACTCTGTATCCAGAAACCAACTCTATTCTTGCACCCAATAACCAGACACCAACTCTGGTCCACCACTCTATATACAGGCTCAAACTATGTTCCAGAACTGTATATATCCAGATGCCAAATATATTCTAGTACTCTATATCCAGGTGCCAACTTTGTTCCAGCACTCAATATCCAGACACCAACACTGTTCTAGCATTCTATATCCAGTCACCAATTCTGTTCCAACAATCAATATCCCATCACCAACCAGAACTCTATATCCAGATGCCAAATATGTTCTGGCACTCTATATCCAGACACCAAATCTGTTCGAGCACCCTATATCCAGACACCAACACCATTCCACTACTCTATATTCCAGTCACAAACTCTACTACAGCGTTCTATATCCAGTCAGAAACTCTGTTCCAGCACACGATATTCCAGACACCAAATCAGATCCAGCATTCTATATCCAGACTCAAATATTTTTACAGCTCTGTATATCAAGACACCAATGGTGTTCCAGCATTCTATATTACTCTGCTACAGCTCTCTATATCCAGAAACCAACTCTATTCCAACTTTCTATATCCAGACACAAACTCTGTTCCAGAACTCTATTGTCCAGACACCAACTCTGCTCCAGAACCCTGTATCCAGAAACCAACTCTATTTTGCACCCAATAACCAGGCACCAACACTGGTCCACCACTCTATATCCAGACTCTAACTATGTTCCAGAACTGTATATATCCAGGTGCCAAATTTGTTCCAGCACTCAATATCCAGACACCATCTCGGTTCCAGTACTCAATACCCATACATCAAACCTGTTCCAGCACGCTATATCCAGACACCAACTCTGTTCTAGCATTCTATATCCAGACACCAATTCTGTTCCAACAATCAATATCCCATCACCAACCAGAACTCTATATCCAGATGCCAAATATGTTCTGGCACTCTATATCCAGACACGAAATCTGTTCCAGCACTCTATATCCAGATACCAACACCATTCCACCGCTTTATATTCCAGTCACAAACTCTACTACAGCGTTCTATATCCAGACACAAACTCTGTTCCAGAACTCTATTGTCCAGACACCAACTCGGCTCCAGAAATCTGTTTCCAGAAACCAACTCTATTCTTCCACCCAATAACCAGACACCAACTCTGGTCCTCCACTCTATATCCAGACTCAAACTATGTTCCATAACTGTATATATCCGGATGCCAAATATGTTCTATCACTCTATATCCAGGTGCCAAATTTGTTCCAGCACGCTATAACCAGACACCAACTCTGTTCTAGCATTCTATATCCAGACACCAACTCTGTTACCAAACTCTATATCCAGATGCCAAAATGTTCTAGAATTCTATATCCAGACACCAACTCTGTTCCAGAACTCAGTATCCAGAAACCAACTCTATTCTAACACTATATATCCAGACACAAACTCTAGTCCAGCACTCTATGTCCAAACACCAACTCTGTTCTAGCATTCTATATCCAGACACCAACTCTGTTCCAGCACACGATATCCAGACACCAATTCTGTTCCAACAATCAATATCCCATCACCAACCAGAACTCTATATCCAGATGCCAAATATGTTCTGACACTCTATATCCAGACACCAACTCTGTTACTGCATTCTATATTCAGAACCCAACTCTGTTCCAGACCTGTTTCCAGACACCAACTCTGTCCCAGCACTCTATATTCCAGACACCAGCTCTCTTCCAGCACTCTATATCCAGACCCAAATCTTTTTCCAGCTCTCAATATCAAAACACAAACTCTGTTCCAGAACTCTATTGTCCAGACACTAACTCTGCTCCAGAACTCTGTATCCAGAAACTAAATTTATTCTAACACTCAATAACCAGACACCTATTTTTGGTCCACCACTCTATATCCAGACTCAAACCATGTTCCAGATCTCTATAAACAGATGCCAAATATGTTCTAGCACTCTATATCCAGATGCCAAATCTGTCCAAGCACTCTATGTACAGACACCTACTCTGTTATGGCTCTCTGTATCCAGACACCAAATCTGTTCCCAAACTCTATATCCAGATGCCAAAATGTTCTAGAATTCTATATCCAGACACCAACTCTGTTCCAGAACTCAGTATCCAGAAACCAACTCTATTCTAACACTATATATCCAGACACAAACTCTGGTCCAGCACTCTATGTCCAAACACCAACTCTGTTCCAGCACACGATATCCAGATGTCAACTCTGTTCCAGCATTCTATGTTTAGACACCATCTTTGTTCCAGCTCTCTATATCCAGACACCAACTCTGGTCCAGCACTCTATATTCAGACTCAAACTATATTCCAGAACTCTATATCCAGATGCCAAATATGTTCTGGCACTCTATATCCAGACACGAAATCTGTTCCAGCACTCTATATCCAGATACCAACACCATTCCACTGCTTTAAATTCCAGTCAAAAACTCTACTACAGCGTTCTATATCCAGTCAGAAACTCTGTTCCAGCACACAATATTCCAGACGCCCAATCAGATCCAGCATTCTATATCCAGACTAAAACATTTTTCCAGCTCTGTATATCCAGACATCAACTCTGTTCCAACTTTCTATATCCAGACACAAACTCTGTTCCAGAACTCTATTGTCCAGACACCAACTCTGCTCCAGAACTCTGCTTCCAGAAACCAACTCTATTCTTGCACCCAATAACCAGACACCAACTCTGGTTCACCACTCTATATCCAGACTCAAACTATGTTCCATAACTGTATATATCCGGATGCCACATATTTTCCATCACTCTATATCCAGGTGCCAAATTTGTTCCAGCACGCTATATCCAGACACCAACTCTGTTCTAGCATTCTATATCCAGACACCAACTCTGTTCTTGCATTCTATATCCAGACACCAATTCTGTTCCAACAATCAATATCCCATCACCAACCAGAACTCTATATCCAGATGCCAAATATGTTCTGACACTCTATATCCAGACACCAACTCTCTTCCAGCACTCTATATCCAGACCCAAATCTTTTTCCAGCTCTCTATATCAAAACACAAACTCTGTTCCAGAACTCTATTGTCCAGACACTAACTCTGCTCCAGAACTCTGTATCCAGAAACTAACTTTATTCTAAAACTCAATAACCAGACACCTATTTCTGGTCCACCACTCTATATCCAGACTCAAACCATGTTCCAGATTTTTATAAACAGATGCCAAATATGTTCTAGCACTCTATATACAGATGCCAAATCTGTCCAAGCACTCTATGTACAGACACCTACTCTGTTCTGGCTCTCTGTATCCAGACACCAAATCTGTTCCAAAACTCTATATCCAGATGCCAAATTGTTCTAGAATTCTATATCCAGACACCAACTCTGTTCCAGACTTATTTCCAGACACCAACTCTGTTCCAGCACTCTATATTCCAGACACCAGCCCTCTTCCAGCACTCTATATCAAGACCCAATCCTTTTTCTAGCTCTCCATATCAAGACACCAACGGTGTTCCAGCATTCTATATTACTCTGTGGCAGCTCTCTATATCCAGACACAAACTCTATTCCAGAACTCTATTGTCCATACACCAACTCTGCTCCAGAACTCTGCTTCCAGAAACCAACTCATTCTAGCACCCAATAACCAGACACCAACTCTGGTCCACCACTCTATATCCAGACTCAAACTATGTTCCATAACTGTATATATCCGGATGCCAAATATGTTCCATCACTCTATATCCAGGTGCCAAATTTGTTCCAGCACGCTATATCCAGACACCAACTCTGTTCCAGACCTGTTTCCAGACACCAACTCTGTTCTAGCATTCTATATCCAGACACCAATTCTGTTCCAACAATCAATATCCCATCACCAACCAGAACTCTATATCCAGATGCCAAATATGTTCTGACACTCTATATCCAGACACCAACTCTCTTCCAGCACTCTATATTCCAGACACCAGCTCTCTTCCAGCACTCTATATCCAGACCCAAATCTTTTTCCAGCTCTCTATATCAAAACACAAACTCTGTTCCAGAACTCTATTGTCCAGACACTAACTCTGCTCCAGAACTCTGTATCCAGAAACTAACTTTATTCTAAAACTCAATAACCAGACACCTATTTCTGGTCCACCATTCTATAATCAGACTCAAACTATGTTCCAGAACTCTATATCCGGATGCCAAATATGTTCTACCACTCTATATCCAGGTGTCAAATCTGTTCAAGCACTCTATGTACAGACACCTACTCTGTTCTAGGTTTCTGTATCCAGACACCAAATCTGTTCCAAAACTCTATATAAAGATGACAAAATGTTCTAGAACTCTATATCCAGACACCAACTCTGCTACAGCTCTCTATATCCAGAAAGCAACTCTGTTCCAGCTTTCTATATCCAGACACAAACTCTGTTCCAGAACTCTATTGTCCAGACACCAACTCTGCTCCAGAACCCTGTATCCAGAAACCAACTCTATTTTGCACCTAATAACCAGGCACCAACACTGGTCCACCACTCTATATCCAGACTCAAACTATGTTCCAGAACTGTATATATCCAGGTACCAAATTTGTTCCAGCACTCAATATCCAGACACCATCTCGGTTCCAGTACTCAATACCCATACATCAAACCTGTTCCAGCACGCTATATCCAGACACCAACTCTGTTCTAGCATTCTATACCCAGACACCAATTCTGTTCCAACAATCAATATCCCATCACCAATCAGAACTCTATATCCTAATGCCAATTATGTTCTGGCACTCTATATCCAGACACCAACTCTGTTACCGCATTCTATATCCAGAACCCAACTCTGTTCCAGATCTGTTTCCAGTCACCACCTCTGTCCCAACACTCTATATTCCAGACACCAGCTCTCTTCCAGCACTCTATATCCAGACCCAAACCTTTTTCCAGCTCTCTATATCAAAACACAAACTCTATTCCAGAACTCTATTGTCCAGACACCAACTCTTCTCCAGGACTCTGTATCCAGAAGCAAACTCTATTCTTGCACTCCAGAATAGACAGCATCTCTGGTCCTGAACTCTATATCCACACTCTGTCTGTGTTCCAGAACTCTATATCCAGATGCCAAATATGTTCTAGCACTTTATGTTCAGACACCAACTCCATTCCAGAAGTCTGTGTCCAGACACCAACTCTGCTCCAGGACTCTGTATCCAGAAACAAACTCTATTCTTGCACTCCAGAATAGACAGCATCTCTGGTCCAGAACTCTATATCCAGACTCCAACTCTGTTCAAGCATACTATATCCAGACACCAACTCTGTTCCAGCTCTCTATATCCAGACCTAAACCTTTTTCCAGCTCTCTATATCAAAACACAAACTCTGTTCCAGAACTCTATTGTCCATACACCAACTCTGCTCCTGAACTCTGTATCCTGAAACCAACTCTATTCTAGCACTTAATAACCAGACATTTATTTCTGGTCCACCAATCTATATCCAAACTCAAACTATGTTCCAGAACTCTATATCCGGATACCAAATATGTTCTACCACTCTATATACAAGTGCCAAATCTGTTGAAGCACTCTATGTACAGACGCCTACTCTGTTCTAGGTCTCTGTATCCAGACACCAAATCTGTTCCAAAATTCTATATCCAGATTCCAAAATGTTCTAGAACTCTATATCCAGACACCAACTCTGTTCCAGACCTCTATATCCAGACACAAACTCCATTCCAGTACTCCATTGTCCAGACACCAACTCTGCTCCAGAACTTTGTATCCAGAACCAACTCTATTCTTGCACTCAAGAATAGACAGCATCTCTGGTCCAGAACTCTATATCCACACTGTAACTGTGTTCCAGAACTCTATATCCAGGTGCCAAATATGTTCTAGCACTTTATGTTCAGACACCAACTCCGTTCCAGAAGTCAGTGTCCAGAAACCAACTCTGTTCCAGCACTCTATATACAGACACCAACTCTGGTCCAGCACTATATGTCCAAACACCAACTCTGTTCCAGCAATCTATCTCCAGACACCAACTCTGTTCCAGCACATGATACCCAGATATCAACTCTGTTCCAGCACTCTATGTTTAGACACCATCTTCATTCCAGCTCTCTATATCCAGACACCAAATCTGTTCCAGCACCCTATATCCAGACACCAACACCATTCCACTTCTCTATATTCCAGTCACAAACTCTACTACAGCGTTCTATATCCAGTCAGAAACTCTGTTCCAGCACACAATATTCCAGACACCAAATCAGATCCAGCATTCTATATCCAGACTCAAATATTTTTACAGCTCTGTATATCAAGACACCAATGGTGTTCCAGCATTCTATATAACTCTGCTACAGCTCTCTATATCCAGAAAGCAACTCTGTTCCAGCTTTCTATATCCAGACACAAACTCTGTTCCAGAACTCTATTGTCCAGACACCAACTCTGCTCCAGAACCCTGTATCCAGAAACCAACTCTATTTTGCACTTAATAACCAGGCACCAATACTGGTCCACCACTCTATATCCAGGCTCAAACTATGTTCCAGAACTGTATATATCCAGGTGCCAAATTTGTTCCAGCACTCAATACCCAGACACCATCTCGGTTCCAGTACTCAATACCTATACATCAAACCTGTTCCAGCACGCTATATCCAGACACCAACTCTGTTCTAGCATTCTATACCAAGACACCAATTCTGTTCCAACAATCAATATCCCATCACCAATCAGAACTCTATATCCTAATGCCAATTATGTTCTGGCACTCTATATCCAGACACCAACTCTGTTACCGCATTCTATATCCAGAACCCAACTCTGTTCCAGGTCTGTTTCCAGACACCAACTCTGTCCCAACACTCTATATTCCAGACACCAGCTCTCTTCCAGCACTCTATATCCAGACCCAAACCTTTTTCCAGCTCTCTATATCAAAACACAAACTCTATTCCAGAACTCTATTGTCCAGACACCAACTCTGCTCCAGAACTCTGTATCCAGAAACCAACACTATTCTAGCACTTAATAACCAGACATCTGTTTCTGGTTCACCAATCTATATCCAGACTCAAACTATGTTCCAGAACTCTATATCCGGATACCAAATATGTTCTACCACTCGATATCCAGATGCCAAATCTGTCCAAGCACTATGTACAGACACCTACTCTGATATGGCTCTCTGTATCCAGACACCAAATCTGTTCCAAAACTCTATATCCAGATGCCAAAATGTTCTAGAATTCTATATCCAGACACCAACTCTGTTCCAGACATGTTTCCAGAAATCAACTCTGTTCCAGCCCTCTATATCCAGACACAAACTCTGTTCCAGCTCTCTATATCCAGTCGTCAACTCTGTCCCAGCACTCTATATTCCAGACACCTGCTCTCTTCCAGCACTCTATATCAAGACCCAATCCTTTTTCCAGCTCTCTATATCAAAACACCAACGGTGTTCCAGCATTCTATATAAATCTGTTGCAGCTCTCTATATCCAGACACAAACTCTGTTCCAGAACTCTATTGTCCATACACCAACTCTGCTCCAGAACTCTGTATCCAGAAACCAACTCTATTCTAGCACTTAATAACCAGACATCTATTTCTGGTCCACCATTCTATATCCAGACTCAAACTATGTTCCAGAACCCTATATCTGGATGCCAAATATGTTCTACCTCTCTATATCCAGGTGTCAAATCTGTTCAAGCACTCTATGTACAGACACCTACTCTGTTCTAGGTCTCTGTATCCAGACACCAAATCTGTTCCATAACTGTATGTCCAGGTGCCAAAATGTTCTAGAACTCTATATCCAGACACCAACTCTGTTCCAGGCCTCTATATCCAGACACCAACTCTGTTCCAGAACTATATTGTCCAGACACCAACTCTGCTCCAGAACTCTGTATCCAGAACCAACTCTATTCTTGCACTCAAGAATAGCCAGCATCTCTGATCCAGAACTGTATATCCACACTGTAACTGTGTTCCAGAACTCTATATCCAGGTGCCAAATATGTTCTAGCACTTTATGTTCAGACACCAGCTCTCTTCCAGCACTCTATATCCAGACCCAAATCTTTTTCCAGCTCTCTATATCAAAACACAAACTCTGTTCCAGAACTCTATTGTCCAGACACTAACTCTGCTCCAGAACTCTGTATCCAGAAACTAACTTTATTCTAAAACTCAATAACCAGACACCTATTTCTGGTCCACCATTCTATAATCAGACTCAAACTATGTTCCAGAACTCTATATCCGGATGCCAAATATGTTCTACCACTCTATATCCAGGTGTCAAATCTGTTCAAGCACTCTATGTACAGACACCTACTCTGTTCTAGGTTTCTGTATCCAGACACCAAATCTGTTCCAAAACTCTATATAAAGATGACAAAATGTTCTAGAACTCTATATCCAGACACCAACTCTGCTACAGCTCTCTATATCCAGAAAGCAACTCTGTTCCAGCTTTCTATATCCAGACACAAACTCTGTTCCAGAACTCTATTGTCCAGACACCAACTCTGCTCCAGAACCCTGTATCCAGAAACCAACTCTATTTTGCACCTAATAACCAGGCACCAACACTGGTCCACCACTCTATATCCAGACTCAAACTATGTTCCAGAACTGTATATATCCAGGTACCAAATTTGTTCCAGCACTCAATATCCAGACACCATCTCGGTTCCAGTACTCAATACCCATACATCAAACCTGTTCCAGCACGCTATATCCAGACACCAACTCTGTTCTAGCATTCTATACCCAGACACCAATTCTGTTCCAACAATCAATATCCCATCACCAATCAGAACTCTATATCCTAATGCCAATTATGTTCTGGCACTCTATATCCAGACACCAACTCTGTTACCGCATTCTATATCCAGAACCCAACTCTGTTCCAGATCTGTTTCCAGTCACCACCTCTGTCCCAACACTCTATATTCCAGACACCAGCTCTCTTCCAGCACTCTATATCCAGACCCAAACCTTTTTCCAGCTCTCTATATCAAAACACAAACTCTATTCCAGAACTCTATTGTCCAGACACCAACTCTGCTCCAGGACTCTGTATCCAGAAGCAAACTCTATTCTTGCACTCCAGAATAGACAGCATCTCTGGTCCTGAACTCTATATCCACACTCTGTCTGTGTTCCAGAACTCTATATCCAGATGCCAAATATGTTCTAGCACTTTATGTTCAGACACCAACTCCATTCCAGAAGTCTGTGTCCAGACACCAACTCTGCTCCAGGACTCTGTATCCAGAAACAAACTCTATTCTTGCACTCCAGAATAGACAGCATCTCTGGTCCAGAACTCTATATCCAGACTCCAACTCTGTTCAAGCATACTATATCCAGACACCAACTCTGTTCCAGCTCTCTATATCCAGACCTAAACCTTTTTCCAGCTCTCTATATCAAAACACAAACTCTGTTCCAGAACTCTATTGTCCATACACCAACTCTGCTCCTGAACTCTGTATCCTGAAACCAACTCTATTCTAGCACTTAATAACCAGACATTTATTTCTGGTCCACCAATCTATATCCAAACTCAAACTATGTTCCAGAACTCTATATCCGGATACCAAATATGTTCTACCACTCTATATACAAGTGCCAAATCTGTTGAAGCACTCTATGTACAGACGCCTACTCTGTTCTAGGTCTCTGTATCCAGACACCAAATCTGTTCCAAAATTCTATATCCAGATTCCAAAATGTTCTAGAACTCTATATCCAGACACCAACTCTGTTCCAGACCTCTATATCCAGACACAAACTCCATTCCAGTACTCCATTGTCCAGACACCAACTCTGCTCCAGAACTTTGTATCCAGAACCAACTCTATTCTTGCACTCAAGAATAGACAGCATCTCTGGTCCAGAACTCTATATCCACACTGTAACTGTGTTCCAGAACTCTATATCCAGGTGCCAAATATGTTCTAGCACTTTATGTTCAGACACCAACTCCGTTCCAGAAGTCAGTGTCCAGAAACCAACTCTGTTCCAGCACTCTATATACAGACACCAACTCTGGTCCAGCACTATATGTCCAAACACCAACTCTGTTCCAGCAATCTATCTCCAGACACCAACTCTGTTCCAGCACATGATACCCAGATATCAACTCTGTTCCAGCACTCTATGTTTAGACACCATCTTCATTCCAGCTCTCTATATCCAGACACCAAATCTGTTCCAGCACCCTATATCCAGACACCAACACCATTCCACTTCTCTATATTCCAGTCACAAACTCTACTACAGCGTTCTATATCCAGTCAGAAACTCTGTTCCAGCACACAATATTCCAGACACCAAATCAGATCCAGCATTCTATATCCAGACTCAAATATTTTTACAGCTCTGTATATCAAGACACCAATGGTGTTCCAGCATTCTATATAACTCTGCTACAGCTCTCTATATCCAGAAAGCAACTCTGTTCCAGCTTTCTATATCCAGACACAAACTCTGTTCCAGAACTCTATTGTCCAGACACCAACTCTGCTCCAGAACCCTGTATCCAGAAACCAACTCTATTTTGCACTTAATAACCAGGCACCAATACTGGTCCACCACTCTATATCCAGGCTCAAACTATGTTCCAGAACTGTATATATCCAGGTGCCAAATTTGTTCCAGCACTCAATACCCAGACACCATCTCGGTTCCAGTACTCAATACCTATACATCAAACCTGTTCCAGCACGCTATATCCAGACACCAACTCTGTTCTAGCATTCTATACCAAGACACCAATTCTGTTCCAACAATCAATATCCCATCACCAATCAGAACTCTATATCCTAATGCCAATTATGTTCTGGCACTCTATATCCAGACACCAACTCTGTTACCGCATTCTATATCCAGAACCCAACTCTGTTCCAGGTCTGTTTCCAGACACCAACTCTGTCCCAACACTCTATATTCCAGACACCAGCTCTCTTCCAGCACTCTATATCCAGACCCAAACCTTTTTCCAGCTCTCTATATCAAAACACAAACTCTATTCCAGAACTCTATTGTCCAGACACCAACTCTGCTCCAGAACTCTGTATCCAGAAACCAACACTATTCTAGCACTTAATAACCAGACATCTGTTTCTGGTTCACCAATCTATATCCAGACTCAAACTATGTTCCAGAACTCTATATCCGGATACCAAATATGTTCTACCACTCGATATCCAGATGCCAAATCTGTCCAAGCACTATGTACAGACACCTACTCTGATATGGCTCTCTGTATCCAGACACCAAATCTGTTCCAAAACTCTATATCCAGATGCCAAAATGTTCTAGAATTCTATATCCAGACACCAACTCTGTTCCAGACATGTTTCCAGAAATCAACTCTGTTCCAGCCCTCTATATCCAGACACAAACTCTGTTCCAGCTCTCTATATCCAGTCGTCAACTCTGTCCCAGCACTCTATATTCCAGACACCTGCTCTCTTCCAGCACTCTATATCAAGACCCAATCCTTTTTCCAGCTCTCTATATGAAAACACCAACGGTGTTCCAGCATTCTATATAAATCTGTTGCAGCTCTCTATATCCAGACACAAACTCTGTTCCAGAACTCTATTGTCCATACACCAACTCTGCTCCAGAACTCTGTATCCAGAAACCAACTCTATTCTAGCACTTAATAACCAGACATCTATTTCTGGTCCACCATTCTATATCCAGACTCAAACTATGTTCCAGAACCCTATATCTGGATGCCAAATATGTTCTACCTCTCTATATCCAGGTGTCAAATCTGTTCAAGCACTCTATGTACAGACACCTACTCTGTTCTAGGTCTCTGTATCCAGACACCAAATCTGTTCCATAACTGTATGTCCAGGTGCCAAAATGTTCTAGAACTCTATATCCAGACACCAACTCTGTTCCAGGCCTCTATATCCAGACACCAACTCTGTTCCAGAACTATATTGTCCAGACACCAACTCTGCTCCAGAACTCTGTATCCAGAACCAACTCTATTCTTGCACTCAAGAATAGCCAGCATCTCTGATCCAGAACTGTATATCCACACTGTAACTGTGTTCCAGAACTCTATATCCAGGTGCCAAATATGTTCTAGCACTTTATGTTCAGACACCAACTCTGTTCCAGCACACGATATCCAGATGTCAACTCTGTTCCAGCATTCTATGTTTAGACACCATCTTTGTTCCAGCTCTCTATATCCAGACACCAACTCTGGTCCAGCACTCTATATTCAGACTCAAACTATATTCCAGAACTCTATATCCAGATGCAAAATATGTTCTGGCACTCTATATCCAGACACCAAATCTGTTCCAGCACCCTATATCCAGACACCAACACCATTCCACTACTCTATATTCCAGTCACAAACTCTACTACAGCGTTCTATATCCAGTCAGAAACTCTGTTCCAGCACACAATATTCCAGACACCAAATCAGATCCAGCATTCTATATCCAGACTCAAATATTTTTACAGCTCTGTATATCAAGACACCAATGGTGTTCCAGCATTCTATATAACTCTGCTACAGCTCTCTATATCCAGAAACCAACTCTGTTCCAGCTTTCTATATCCAGACACAAACTCTGTTCCAGAACTCTGTTGTCCAGACACCAACTCTGCTCCAGTACCCTGTATCCAGAAACCAACTCTATTTTGCACCTAATAACCAGGAACCAACACTGGTCCACCACTCTATATCCAGACTCAAACTATGTTCCAGACCTGTATATATCCAGGTGCCAAATTTGTTCCAGCACTCAATATCCAGACATCATCTCAGTTCCAGTACTCAATACCCATACATCAAACCTGTTCCAGCACACTATATCCAGACACCAACTCTGTTCTAGCATTCTATATCCAGACACCAACTCTGTTAGCGCATTCTATATTCAGACACAAACTCTGTTCCAGCACACGATACCCAGATGTCTACTCTGTTCCAGCACTCTATGTTTAGACACCATCTTCATTCCAGCCCTCTATATCCAGACACCAACTCTGGTCCAGCAATCTATATTCAGACTCAAACTATATTCCAGAACTCTATATCCAGATGCACAATATGTTCTGGCACTCTATATCCAGACACCAAATCTGTTCCAGCACCCTATATCCAGACACCAACACCATTCCACTACTCTATATTCCAGTCACAAACTCTACTACAGCGTTCTATATCCAGTCAGAAACTCTGTTCCAGCACACAATATTCCAGACACCAAATCAGATCCAGCATTCTATATCCAGACTCAAATATTTTTACAGCTCTGTATATCAAGACACCAATGGTGTTCCAGCATTCTATATAACTCTGCTACAGCTCTCTATATCCAGAAACCAACTCTGTTCCAGCTTTCTATATCCAGACACAAACTCTGTTCCAGAACTCTGTTGTCCAGACACCAACTCTGCTCCAGAACCCTGTATCCAGAAACCAACTCTATTTTGCACCTAATAACCAGGAACCAACACTGGTCCACCACTCTATATCCAGACTCAAACTATGTTCCAGACCTGTATATATCCAGGTGCCAAATTTGTTCCAGCACTCAATATCCAGACACCATCTCAGTTCCAGTACTCAATACCCATACATCAAACCTGTTCCAGCACACTATATCCAGACACCAACTCTGTTCTAGCATTCTATATCCAGACACCAACTCTGTTAACGCATTCTATATTCAGACACCAACTCTGTTCCAGACCTGTTTCCAGACACCAACTCTGTTCTAGCATTCTATATCCAGACACCAATTCTGTTCCAACAATCAATATCCCATCACCAACCAGAACTCTATATCCTTATGCCAATTATGTTCTGGCACTCTATATCCAGACACCAACTCCGTTGCCGCATTCTATATCCAGAATCCAACTCTGTTCCAGATCTGTTTCCAGACACCAACTCTGTCCCAGCACTCTATATTCCAGACACCAGCTCTCTTCCAGCACTCTATATCCAGACCCAAACCTTTTTCCAGCTCTCTATATCAAAACACAAACTCTCTTCCAGAACTCTATTGTCCAAACACCAACTCTGCTCCAGAACTCTGTATCCAGAAACCAACTCTATTCTAGCACTCAATAACCAGACACCTATTTCTGGTCCACCACTCTATATCCAGACTCAACCCATGTTCCAGAACACTATAAATGGATGCCAAATATGTTCTAGCACTCAATATCCAGATGCCAAATCTGTTCAAGCACTCTATGTACAGACGCCTACTCTGTTATGGCTCGCTGTATCCAGACACCAAATCTGTTCCAAAACTCTATATCCAGATGCCAAAATGTTCTAGAATTCTATATCCAGACACCAACTCTGTTCCAGACATGTTTCCAGAAACCAACTCTGTTCCAGCCCTCTATATCCAGACACAAACTCTGTTCCAGCTCTCTATATCCAGTCGTCAACTCTGTCCCAGCACTCTATATTCCAGACACCTGCTCTCTTCCAGCACTCTATATCAAGACCCAATCCTTTTTCCAGCTCTCTATATCAAAACACCAACGGTGTTCCAGCATTCTATATAAATCTGTTGCAGCTCTCTATATCCAGACACAAACTCTGTTCCAGAACTCTATTGTCCATACACCAACTCTGCTCCAGAACTCTGTATCCAGAAACCAACTCTATTCTAGCACTTAATAACCAGACATCTATTTCTGGTCCACCATTCTATATCCAGACTCAAACTATGTTCCAGAACCCTATATCTGGATGCCAAATATGTTCTACCTCTCTATATCCAGGTGTCAAATCTGTTCAAGCACTTTATGTACAGACACCTACTCTGTTCTAGGTTTCTGTATCCAGACACCAAATCTGTTCCAAAACTCTATATAAAGATGACAAAATGTTCTAGAACTCTATATCCAGACACCAACTCTGTTCCAATCCTCTATATCCAAACACCAACTCTGTTCCAGCACACGATATCCGGACGTCAACTCTGTCCAGCACTCTATGTTTAGACACCATCTTCATTCCAGCTCTCTATATCCAGGCACAAACTCTGGTCCAGCACTCTATATTCAGACTCAAACTATATTCCAGTACTCTATATCCAGATGCCAAATATGTTCTGGCACTCTATATCCAGACACCAACATCATTCCACGACTCTATATTCCAGTCACAAACTCTACTACAGCATTCTATATCCAGCCAGAAACTCTGTTCCAGCACACAATGTTCCAGACACCAAATCAGATCCAGCATTCTATATCCAGACTCAAACATTTTTCCAGCTCTGTATATCAAGACACCAATGGTGTTCCAGCATTCTATATAACTCTACTACAGCTCTCTATATCCAGAAACCAACTCTGTTCCAGCTTTCTATATCCTGCACAAACTCTGTTCCAGAACTCTATTGTCCAGACACCAACTCTGCTCCAGAACTCTGTATCCAGAAACCAACTCTATTCTTGCACCCAATAACCAGACACCAACACTGGTCCACCACTCTATATCCAGACTCAAACTAGGTTCCAGAAATGTATATATCCGGATGCCAAATATTTTCTAGCACTCAATATCCAGACACCAACTCTGTTCCAACGATCAATATCCCATCACCAACCAGAACTCTATATCCACATGCCAAATATGTTCTGGCACTCTATATCCAGACACCAACTCTGTTACCGCATTCTATATCCAGACACCAATTCTGTTCCAACAATCAATATCCCATCACCAACCAGAACTCTATATCCAGATGCCAAATATGTTCTGGCACTCTATATCCAGACACGAACTCTGTTACCGCATTCTATATTCAGAACCCAACTCTGTTCCAGACCTGTTTCCAGACACCAACTCTGTCCCAGCACTCTATATTCCAGACACCAGCTCTCTTCCAGCACTCTATATGCAGACCCAACTCTTTTTCCAGCTCTCTATTTCAAAACACAAACTCTGTTCCAGAACTCTATTGTCCAGATACTAACTCTGCTCCAGAACTCTGTATCCAGAAACCAACTCTATTCTAGCACTCAATAACCAGACACCTATTTCTGGTCCACCACTCTATATCCAGACTCAACCCATGTTCCAGAACACTATAAATGGATGCCAAATATGTTCTAGCACTCAATATCCAGATGCCATTTCTGTCCAAGTACTCTATGTACAGACACCTACTCTGTTATGGCTCTCTGTATCCAGACACCAAATCTGTTCCCAAACTCTATATCCAGATGCCAAAATGTTCTAGAATTCTATATCCAGACACCAACTCTGTTCCAGAACTCAGTATCCAGAAACCAACTTTGGTCTAGCCCTCTATATCCAGACACAAACTCTGTTCCAGCTCTCTATATCCAGTCATCAACTCTGTCCCAGCATTCTATATTCCAGACATCTGCTCTCTTCCAGCACTCTATATCAAGACCCAATCCTTTTTCCAGCTCTCTATATCAAAACACCAACGGTGTTCCAGCATTCTATATAACTCTGTTGCAGCTCTCTATATCCAGACACAAACTCTGTTCCAGAACTCTATTGTCCATACACCAACTGTGCTCCAGAACTCTGTATCCAGAAACCAACTCTATTCTAGCACTTAATAACCAGACATCTATTTCTGGTCCACCATTCTATATCCAGACTCAAACTATGTTCCAGAACTCTATATCCGGATGCCAAATATGTTCTACCACTCTATATCCAGGTGTCAAATCTGTTCAAGCACTCTATGTACAGACACCTACTCTGTTCTAGGTTTCTGTATCCAGACACCAAATCTGTTCCAAAACTCTATATAAAGATGACAAAATGTTCTAGAACTCTATATCCAGGCACCAACTCTGTTCCAGACCTCTATATCCAGACACCAACACTGTTCTAGCTCTCTATATCCAGACACAAGCTCTGTTCCAGAACTCTGTTGTCCAGACACCAACTCTGCTCCAGAACTCTGTATCCAGAACCAACTCTATTCTTGAACTCAAGAATAGACAGCATCTCTGGTCCTGAACTCTATATCCACACTCTGTCTGTGTTCCAGAACTCTATATCCAGATGCCAAATATGTTCTAGCACTTTATGCTCAGACACCAACTCCGTTCCAGAAGTCTGTGTCCAGACACCAACTCTGCTCCAGGTCTCTGTATCCAGAAACAAACTCTATTCTTGCACTCCAGAATAGACAGCATCTCTGGTCCAGAACTCTATATCCAGACTCCAAATCTGTTCAAGCATAGTATATCCAGACACCAACTCTGTTCCAGAACTCAGTATCCAGAAACCAACTCTATTCTAACACTATATATCCAGACACCAACTCTGGTCCAGCACTCTATGTCCAAACACCAACTCTGTTCCAGCAATCTATCTCCAGATACCAACTCTGTTCCAGCACACGATATCCAGACACCAATTCTGTTCCAACAATCAATATCCCATCACCAACCAGAACTCTATATCCAGATGCCAAATATGTTCTACCACTCTATATCCAGGTGCCAAATCTGTTCAAGCACTCTATGTACAGACACCTACTCTGTTCTAGGTTTCTGTATCCAGACACCAAATCTGTTCCAAAACTCTATATAAAGATGACAAAATGTTCTAGAACTCTATATCCAGACACCAACTCTGTTCCAGACCTCTATATCCAGACACCAACACTGTTCTAGCTCTCTATATCCAGACACAAGCTCTGTTCCAGAACTCTGTTGTCCAGACACCAACTCTGCTCCAGAACTCTGTATCCAGAACCAACTCTATTCTTGAACTCAAGAATAGACAGCATCTCTGGTCCTGAACTCTATATCCACACTCTGTCTGTGTTCCAGAACTCTATATCCAGATGCCAAATATGTTCTAGCACTTTATGTTCAGACACCAACTCCGTTCCAGAAGTCTGTGTCCAGACACCAACTCTGCTCCAGGTCTCTGTATCCAGAAACAAACTCTATTCTTGCACTCCAGAATAGACAGCATCTCTGGTCCAGAACTCTATATCCAGACTCCAAATCTGTTCAAGCATACTATATCCAGACACCAACTCTGTTTCAGAACTCAGTATCCATAAACCAACTCTATTCTAACACTATATATCCAGACACCAACTCTGGTCCAGCACTCTATGTCCAAACACCTACTCTGTTCCAGCAATCTATCTCCAGATACCAACTCTGTTCCAGCACACGATATCCAGACACCAATACTGTTCCAACAATCAATATCCCATCACCAACCAGAACTCTATATCCAGATGCCAAATATGTTCTGGCATTCTATATCCAGACACCAACTCTGTTACCGCATTCTACATCCAGAACCCAACTCTGTTCCAGACCTGTTTCCAGATACCAACTCTGTCCCAGCACTCTATATTCCAGACACCAGCTCTCTTCCAGCACTCTATATCCAGACCCAAACCTTTTTCCAGCTCTCTATATCAAAACACAAACTCTGTTCCAGATCTCTATTGTCCAGACACTAACTCTGCTCCAGAACTCTGTATCCAGAAACCAACTTTATTCTAGCACTCAATAACCAGACACCTATTTCTGGTCCACCACTCTATATCCAGACTCAAACCATGTTCCAGATCTCTATAAACAGATGCCAAATATGTTCTAGCACTCTATATCCAGATGCCAAATCTGTCCAAGCACTCTATGTACAGACGCCTACTCTGTTATGGCTCTATGTATCCAAACACCAAATCTGTTCTAAAAACTCTATATCCAGATGCAAAAATGTTCTAGAATTCTATATCCAGACACCAACACTGTTCCAGACATGTTTCCAGAAACCAACTTTGTTCCAGCACTCTATATCCAGACACCAACTCTGTTCCAGACCTCTATATCCAGACACCAACTCTGTTCCAGACCTCTATGTCCAGACACAAACTCCGTTCCAGAACTATATTGTCCAGACACCAACTCTGCTCCAGAACTTTGTATCCAGAAACCAACTCTATTCTTGCACTCAAGAATAGACAGCATCTCTGGTCCTGAACTCTATATCCACATTCTGTCTGTGTTCCAGAACTCTATATCCAGATGCCAAATATGTTCTAGCACTTTATGTTCAGACACCAACTCCGTTCCAGAAGTGTGTGTCCAGACACCAACTCTGCTCCTGGACTCTGTATCCAGAAACAAACTCTATTCTTGCACTCCAGAATAGACAGCATCTCTGGTCCAGAACTCTATATCCAGATTCCAACTCTGTTCCAGCAATCTATCTCCAGACACCAACTCTGTTCCAGCACACGATATCCAGATGTCAACTCTGTTCCAGCATTGTATGTTTAGACACCATCTTTGTTCCAGCTCTCTATATCCAGACACCAACTCTGGTCCAGCACTCTATATTCAGACTCAAACTATATTCCAGAACTCTATATCCAGATGCCAAATATGTTCTGGCACTCTATATCCAGACACGAAATCTGTTCCAGCACTCTATATCCAGATACCAACACCATTCCACTGCTTTATATTCCAGTCACAAACTCTACTACAGCGTTCTATATCCAGTCAGAAACTCTGTTCCAGCACACAATATTCCAGACGCCCAATCAGATCCAGCATTCTATATCCAGACTCAAACATTTTTCCAGCTCTGTATATCCAGACACCAACTCTGTTCCAACTTTCTATATCCAGACACAAACTCTGTTCCAGAACTCTATTGTCCAGACACCAACTCGGCTCCAGAACTCTGTTTCCAGAAACCAACTCTATTCTTGCACCCAATAACCAGACACCAACTCTGGTCCTCCACTCTATATCCAGACTCAAACTATGTTCCATAACTGTATATATCCGGATGCCAAATATGTTCTATCACTCTATATCCAGGTGCCAAATTTGTTCCAGCACGCTATATCCAGACACCAACTCTGTTCTAGCATTCTATATCCAGACACCAACTCTGTTACCGCATTCTATATTCAGACACCAACTCTGTTCCAGACCTGTTTCCAGACACCAACTCTGTTCTAGCATTCTATATCCAGACACCAATTCTGGTCCAGCACTCTATATTCAGACTCAAACTATATTCCAGAACTCTATATCCAGATGCCAAATATGTTCTGGCACTCTATATCCAGACACGAAATCTGTTCCAGCACTCTATATCTAGATACCAACACCATTCCACTGCTTTATATTCCAGTCACAAACTCTACTACAGCGTTCTATATCCAGTCAGAAACTCTGTTCCAGCACACAATATTCCAGACGCCCAATCAGATCCAGCATTCTATATCCAGACTCAAACATTTTTCCAGCTCTGTATATCCAGACACCAACTCTGTTCCAACTTTCTATATCCAGACACAAACTCTGTTCCAGAACTCTATTGTCCAGACACCAACTCGGCTCCAGAACTCTGTTTCCAGAAACCAACTCTATTCTTGCACCCAATAACCAGACACCAACTCTGGTCCTCCACTCTATATCCAGACTCAAACTATGTTCCATAACTGTATATATCCGGATGCCAAATATGTTCTATCACTCTATATCCAGGTGCCAAATTTGTTCCAGCACGCTATATCCAGACACAAACTCTGTTCTAGCATTCTATATCCAGACACCAACTCTGTTACCGCATTCTATATTCAGACACCAACTCTGTTCCAGACCTGTTTCCAGACACCAACTCTGTTCTAGCATTCTATATCCAGACACCAATTCTGGTCCAGCACTCTATATTCAGACTCAAACTATATTCCAGAACTCTATATCCGGATGCCAAATATGTTCTATCACTCTATATCCAGGTGCCAAATTTGTTCCAGCATGCTATATCCAGACACCAACTCTGTTCTAGCATTCTATATCCAGACACCAACTCTGTTCTAGCATTCTATATCCAGACACCAATTCTGTTCCAACAATCAATATCCCATCACCAACCAGAACTCTATATCCAGATACCAAATATGTTCTGACACTCTATATCCAGACACCAACTCTGTTACCGCATTCTATATTCAGAACCCAACTCTGTTCCAGACCTGTTTCCAGACACCAACTCTGTCCCAGCACTCTATATTCCAGACACCAGCTCTCTTCCAGCACTCTATATCCAGACCCAAATCTTTTTCCTGCTCTCTATATCAAAACACAAACTCTGTTCCAGAACTCTATTGTCCAGACACTAACTCTGCTCCAGAACTCTGTATCCAGAAACTAACTTTATTCTAACACTCAATAACCAGACACCTATTTCTGGTCCACCACTCTATATCCAGACTCAAACCATGTTCCTGATCTCTATAAACAGATGCCAAATATGTTCTAGCACTCTATATTCAGATGCCAAATCTGTCCAAGCACTCTATGAACAGACACCTACTCTGTTATGGCTATCTATATCCAGACACCAAATCTGTTCCAGCACCCTATATCCAGACACCAACACCATTCCACTACTCTATATTCCAGTCACAAACTCTACTACAGCGTTCTCTATCCAGTCAGAAACTCTGTTCCAGCACACAATATTCCAGACACCAAATCAGATCCAGCATTCTATATCCAGACTCAAATATTTTTACAGCTCTGTATATCAAGACACCAATGGTGTTCCAGCATTCTATATAACTCTGCTACAGCTCTCTATATCCAGAAACAAACTCTGTTCCAGCTTTCTATATCCAGACACAAACTCTGTTCCAGAACTCTGTTGTCCAGACACCAACTCTGCTCCAGAACCCTGTATCCAGAAACCAACTCTATTTTGCACCTAATAACCAGGAACCAACACTGGTCCACCACTCTATATCCAGACTCAAACTATGTTCCAGACCTGTATATATCCAGGTGCCAAATTTGTTCCAGCACTCAATATCCAGACACCATCTCAGTTCCAGTACTCAATACCCATACATCAAACCTGTTCCAGCACACTATATCCAGACACCAACTCTGTTCTAGCATTCTATATCCAGACACCAACTCTGTTAGCGCATTCTATATTCAGACACCAACTCTGTTCCAGACCTGTTTCCAGACACCAACTCTGTTCTAGCATTCTATATCCAGACACCAATTCTGTTCCAACAATCAATATCCCATCACCAACCAGAACTCTATATCCTTATGCCAATTATGTTCTGGCACTCTATATCCAGACACCAACTCCGTTGCCGCATTCTATATCCAGAATCCAACTCTGTTCCAGATCTGTTTCCAGACACCAACTCTGTCCCAGCACTCTATATTCCAGACACCAGCTCTCTTCCAGCACTCTATATCCAGACCCAAACCTTTTTCCAGCTCTCTATATCAAAACACAAACTCTCTTCCAGAACTCTATTGTCCAAACACCAACTCTGCTCCAGAACTCTGTATCCAGAAACCAACTCTATTCTAGCACTCAATAACCAGACACCTATTTCTGGTCCACCACTCTATATCCAGACTCAACCCATGTTCCAGAACACTATAAATGGATGCCAAATATGTTCTAGCACTCAATATCCAGATGCCAAATCTGTTCAAGCACTCTATGTACAGACGCCTACTCTGTTATGGCTCGCTGTATCCAGACACCAAATCTGTTCCAAAACTCTATATCCAGATGCCAAAATGTTCTAGAATTCTATATCCAGACACCAACTCTGTTCCAGACATGTTTCCAGAAACCAACTCTGTTCCAGCCCTCTATATCCAGACACAAACTCTGTTCCAGCTCTCTATATCCAGTCGTCAACTCTGTCCCAGCACTCTATATTCCAGACATCTGCTCTCTTCCAGCACTCTATATCAAGACCCAATCCTTTTTCCAGCTCTCTATATCAAAACACCAACGGTGTTCCAGCATTCTATATAAATCTGTTGCAGCTCTCTATATCCAGACACAAACTCTGTTCCAGAACTCTATTGTCCATACACCAACTCTGCTCCAGAACTCTGTATCCAGAAACCAACTCTATTCTAGCACTTAATAACCAGACATCTATTTCTGGTCCACCATTCTATATCCAGACTCAAACTATGTTCCAGAACCCTATATCTGGATGCCAAATATGTTCTACCTCTCTATATCCAGGTGTCAAATCTGTTCAAGCACTCTATGTACAGACACCTACTCTGTTCTAGGTTTCTGTATCCAGACACCAAATCTGTTCCAAAACTCTATATAAAGATGACAAAATGTTCTAGAACTCTATATCCAGACACCAACTCTGTTCCAGAACTCTTCATACAGACACCAACTCTTTTCCAGCAATCTATCTCCAGACACCAACTCTGTTCCAGCACACGATATCCGGACGTCAACTCTGTCCAGCACTCTATGTTTAGACACCATCTTCATTCCAGCTCTCTATATCCAGGCACAAACTCTGGTCCAGCACTCTATATTCAGACTCAAACTATATTCCAGTACTCTATATCCAGATGCCAAATATGTTCCAGCACTCTATATCCAGACACCAACATCATTCCACTACTCTATATTCCAGTCACAAACTCTACTACAGCATTCTATATCCAGCCAGAAACTCTGTTCCAGCACACAATGTTCCAGACACCAAATCAGATCCAGCATTCTATATCCAGACTCAAACATTTTTCCAGCTCTGTATATCAAGACACCAATGGTGTTCCAGCATTCTATATAACTCTGCTACAGCTCTCTATATCCAGAAACCAACTCTGTTCCAGCTTTCTATATCCTGCACAAACTCTGTTCCAGAACTCTATTGTCCAGACACCAACTCTGCTCCAGAACTCTGTATCCAGAAACCAACTCTATTCTTGCACCCAATAACCAGACACCAACACTGGTCCACCACTCTATATCCAGACTCAAACTAGGTTCCAGAACTGTATATATCCGGATGCCAAATATTTTCTAGCACTCAATATCCAGACACCAACTCTGTTCCAACGATCAATATCCCATCACCAACCAGAACTCTATATCCACATGCCAAATATGTTCTGGCACTCTATATCCAGACACCAACTCTGTTACCGCATTCTATATCCAGACACCAATTCTGTTCCAACAATCAATATCCCATCACCAACCAGAACTCTATATCCAGATGCCAAATATGTTCTGGCACTCTATATCCAGACACGAACTCTGTTACCGCATTCTATATTCAGAACCCAACTCTGTTCCAGACCTGTTTCCAGACACCAACTCTGTCCCAGCACTCTATATTCCAGACACCAGCTCTCTTCCAGCACTCTATATGCAGACCCAACTCTTTTTCCAGCTCTCTATTTCAAAACACAAACTCTGTTCCAGAACTCTATTGTCCAGACACTAACTCTGCTCCAGAACTCTGTATCCAGAAACCAACTCTATTCTAGCACTCAATAACCAGACACCTATTTCTGGTCCACCACTCTATATCCAGACTCAACCCATGTTCCAGAACACTATAAATGGATGCCAAATATGTTCTAGCACTCAATATCCAGATGCCATTTCTGTCCAAGTACTCTATGTACAGACACCTACTCTGTTATGGCTCTCTGTATCCAGACACCAAATCTGTTCCCAAACTCTATATCCAGATGCCAAAATGTTCTAGAATTCTATATCCAGACACCAACTCTGTTCCAGAACTCAGTATCCAGAAACCAACTTTGGTCTAGCCCTCTATATCCAGACACAAACTCTGTTCCAGCTCTCTATATCCAGTCATCAACTCTGTCCCAGCATTCTATATTCCAGACATCTGCTCTCTTCCAGCACTCTATATCAAGACCCAATCCTTTTTCCAGCTCTCTATATCAAAACACCAACGGTGTTCCAGCATTCTATATAACTCTGTTGCAGCTCTCTATATCCAGACACAAACTCTGTTCCAGAACCCTATTGTCCATACACCAACTGTGCTCCAGAACTCTGTATCCAGAACCAACTCTATTCTTGAACTCAAGAATAGACAGCATCTCTGGTCCTGAACTCTATATCCACACTCTGTCTGTGTTCCAGAACTCTATATCCAGATGCCAAATATGTTCTAGCACTTTATGCTCAGACACCAACTCCGTTCCAGAAGTCTGTGTCCAGACACCAACTCTGCTCCAGGTCTCTGTATCCAGAAACAAACTCTATTCTTGCACTCCAGAATAGACAGCATCTCTGGTCCAGAACTCTATATCCAGACTCCAAATCTGTTCAAGCATACTATATCCAGACACCAACTCTGTTCCAGAACTCAGTATCCAGAAACCAACTCTATTCTAACACTATATATCCAGACACCAACTCTGGTCCAGCACTCTATGTCCAAACACCAACTCTGTTCCAGCAATCTATCTCCAGATACCAACTCTGTTCCAGCACACGATATCCAGACACCAATTCTGTTCCAACAATCAATATCCCATCACCAACCAGAACTCTATATCCAGATGCCAAATATGTTCTACCACTCTATATCCAGGTGCCAAATCTGTTCAAGCACTCTATGTACAGACACCTACTCTGTTCTAGGTT
The DNA here is from genome assembly GCF_036971445.1 of Narcine bancroftii. Lineage (NCBI taxonomy): Eukaryota > Metazoa > Chordata > Chondrichthyes > Torpediniformes > Narcinidae > Narcine > Narcine bancroftii. The sequence goes on from NC_091471.1 coordinate 282,443,736, forward strand.
TCTGTATCCAGACACCAAATCTGTTCCAAAACTCTATATAAAGATGACAAAATGTTCTAGAACTCTATATCCAGACACCAACTCTGTTCCAGACCTCTATATCCAGACACCAACACTGTTCTAGCTCTCTATATCCAGACACAAGCTCTGTTCCAGAACTCTGTTGTCCAGACACCAACTCTGCTCCAGAACTCTGTATCCAGAACCAACTCTATTCTTGAACTCAAGAATAGACAGCATCTCTGGTCCTGAACTCTATATCCACACTCTGTCTGTGTTCCAGAACTCTATATCCAGATGCCAAATATGTTCTAGCACTTTATGTTCAGACACCAACTCCGTTCCAGAAGTCTGTGTCCAGACACCAACTCTGCTCCAGGTCTCTGTATCCAGAAACAAACTCTATTCTTGCACTCCAGAATAGACAGCATCTCTGGTCCAGAACTCTATATCCAGACTCCAAATCTGTTCAAGCATACTATATCCAGACACCAACTCTGTTTCAGAACTCAGTATCCATAAACCAACTCTATTCTAACACTATATATCCAGACACCAACTCTGGTCCAGCACTCTATGTCCAAACACCTACTCTGTTCCAGCAATCTATCTCCAGATACCAACTCTGTTCCAGCACACGATATCCAGACACCAATACTGTTCCAACAATCAATATCCCATCACCAACCAGAACTCTATATCCAGATGCCAAATATGTTCTGGCATTCTATATCCAGACACCAACTCTGTTACCGCATTCTACATCCAGAACCCAACTCTGTTCCAGACCTGTTTCCAGATACCAACTCTGTCCCAGCACTCTATATTCCAGACACCAGCTCTCTTCCAGCACTCTATATCCAGACCCAAACCTTTTTCCAGCTCTCTATATCAAAACACAAACTCTGTTCCAGATCTCTATTGTCCAGACACTAACTCTGCTCCAGAACTCTGTATCCAGAAACCAACTTTATTCTAGCACTCAATAACCAGACACCTATTTCTGGTCCACCACTCTATATCCAGACTCAAACCATGTTCCAGATCTCTATAAACAGATGCCAAATATGTTCTAGCACTCTATATCCAGATGCCAAATCTGTCCAAGCACTATCTGTACAGACGCCTACTCTGTTATGGCTCTATGTATCCAAACACCAAATCTGTTCTAAAAACTCTATATCCAGATGCAAAAATGTTCTAGAATTCTATATCCAGACACCAACACTGTTCCAGACATGTTTCCAGAAACCAACTTTGTTCCAGCACTCTATATCCAGACACCAACTCTGTTCCAGACCTCTATATCCAGACACCAACTCTGTTCCAGACCTCTATGTCCAGACACAAACCCCGTTCCAGAACTATATTGTCCAGACACCAACTCTGCTCCAGAACTTTGTATCCAGAAACCAACTCTATTCTTGCACTCAAGAATAGACAGCATCTCTGGTCCTGAACTCTATATCCACACTCTGTCTGTGTTCCAGAACTCCATATCCAGATGCCAAATATGTTCTAGCACTTTATGTTCAGACACCAACTCCGTTCCAGAAGTGTGTGTCCAGACACCAACTCTGCTCCTGGACTCTGTATCCAGAAACAAACTCTATTCTTGCACTCCAGAATAGACAGCATCTCTGGTCCAGAACTCTATATCCAGATTCCAACTCTGTTCCAGCAATCTATCTCCAGACACCAACTCTGTTCCAGCACACGATATCCAGATGTCAACTCTGTTCCAGCATTCTATGTTTAGACACCATCTTTGTTCCAGCTCTCTATATACAGACACCAACTCTGGTCCAGCACTCTATATTCAGACTCAAACTATATTCCAGAACTCTATATCCAGATGCCAAATATGTTCTGGCACTCTATATCCAGACACGAAATCTGTTCCAGCACTCTATATACAGATACCAACACCATTCCACTGCTTTATATTCCAGTCACAAACTCTACTACAGCGTTCTATATCCAGTCAGAAACTCTGTTCCAGCACACAATATTCCAGACGCCCAATCAGATCCAGCATTCTATATCCAGACTCAAACATTTTTCCAGCTCTGTATATCCAGACACCAACTCTGTTCCAACTTTCTATATCCAGACACAAACTCTGTTCCAGAACTCTATTGTCCAGACACCAACTCGGCTCCAGAACTCTGTTTCCAGAAACCAACTCTATTCTTGCACCCAATAACCAGACACCAACTCTGGTCCTCCACTCTATATCCAGACTCAAACTATGTTCCATAACTGTATATATCCGGATGCCAAATATGTTCTATCACTCTATATCCAGGTGCCAAATTTGTTCCAGCACGCTATATCCAGACACCAACTCTGTTCTAGCATTCTATATCCAGAAACCAACTCTGTTACCGCATTCTATATTCAGACACCAACTCTGTTCCAGACCTGTTTCCAGACACCAACTCTGTTCTAGCATTCTATATCCAGACACCAATTCTGTTCCAACAATCAATATCCCATCACCAACCAGAACTCTATATCCAGATGCCAAATATGTTCTGACACTCTATATCCAGACACGAAATCTGTTCCAGCACTCTATATCCAGATACCAACACCATTCCACTGCTTTATATTCCAGTCACAAACTCTACTACAGCGTTCTATATCCAGTCAGAAACTCTGTTCCAGCACACAATATTCCAGACGCCCAATCAGATCCAGCATTCTATATCCAGACTCAAACATTTTTCCAGCTCTGTATATCCAGACACCAACTCTGTTCCAACTTTCTATATCCAGACACAAACTCTGTTCCAGAACTCTATTGTCCAGACACCAACTCGGCTCCAGAACTCTGTTTCCAGAAACCAACTCTATTCTTGCACCCAATAACCAGACACCAACTCTGGTCCTCCACTCTATATCCAGACTCAAACTATGTTCCATAACTGTATATATCCGGATGCCAAATATGTTCTATCACTCTATATCCAGGTGCCAAATTTGTTCCAGCACGCTATATCCAGACACCAACTCTGTTCTAGCATTCTATATCCAGACACCAACTCTGTTACCGCATTCTATATTCAGACACCAACTCTGTTCCAGACCTGTTTCCAGACACCAACTCTGTTCTAGCATTCTATATCCAGACACCAATTCTGTTCCAACAATCAATATCCCATCACCAACCAGAACTCTATATCCAGATGCCAAATATGTTCTGACACTCTATATCCAGACACCAACTCTGTTCCAACTTTCTATATCCAGACACAAACTCTGTTCCAGAACTCTATTGTCCAGACACCAACTCGGCTCCAGAACTCTGTTTCCAGAAACCAACTCTATTCTTGCACCCAATAACCAGACACCAACTCTGGTCCTCCACTCTATATCCAGACTCAAACTATGTTCCATAACTGTATATATCCGGATGCCAAATATGTTCTATCACTCTATATCCAGGTGCCAAATTTGTTCCAGCACGCTATATCCAGACACCAACTCTGTTCTAGCATTCTATATCCAGACACCAACTCTGTTACCGCATTCTATATTCAGAACCCAACTCTGTTCCAGACCTGTTTCCAGACACCAACTCTGTCCCAGCACTCTATATTCCAGACACCAGCTCTCTTCCAGCACTCTATATCCAGACCCAAATCTTTTTACAGCTCTCTATATCAAAACACAAACTCTGTTCCAGAACTCTATTGTCCAGACACTAACTCTGCTCCAGAACTCTGTATCCAAAAACTAACTTTATTCTAACACTCAATAACCAGACACCTATTTCTGGTCCACCACTCTATATCCAGACTCAAACCATGTTCCAGATCTCTATATACGGATGCCAAATATGTTCTAGCACTCTATATCCAGATGCCAAATCTGTCCAAGCACTCTATGTACAGACACCTACTCTGTTATGGCTCTCTGTATCCAGACACCAAATCTGTTCCGAAACTCTATATCCAGATTCCAAAATGTTCTAGAATTCTATATCCAGACACCAACTCTGTTCCAGACATGTTTCCAGAAACCAACTTTGTTCCATCCCTCTATATCCAGACACAAACTCTGTTCCAGCTCTCTATATCCAGTCATCAACTCTGTCCCAGCACTCTATATTCCAGACATCTGCTCTCTTCCAGCACTCTATATCAAGACCCAATCCTTTTTCCAGCTCTCTATATCAAAACACCAACGGTGTTCCGGCATTCTATATAACTCTGTAGCAGCTCTCTATATCCAGACACAAACTCTGTTCCAGGATCCTATTGTCCAGACAACAACTCTGCTCCAGAACTCTGTATCCAGAAACCAACTCTATTCTAGCACTTAATAACGAGACATCTATTTCTGGTCCACCAATCTATATCAAGACTCAAACTATGTTCCAGAACTCTATATCCGGATACCAAATGTGTTCTACCACTTTATATACAAGTGCCAAATCTGTTCAAGCACTCTATGTACAGACGCCTACTCTGTTCTAGTTCTCTATATCCAGACACCAAATCTGTTCCAAAACACTATATCCAGATGCCAAAATGTTCTAGTACTCTATATCCAGACACCAACTCTGTTATAGACCTCTATATCCAGACACCAACTCTGTTCCAGACCTCTATATCCAGACACAAACTCCGTTCCAGATCTATATTGTCCAGACACCAACTCTGCTCCAGAACTTTGTATCCAGAAACCAACTCTATTCTTGCACTCAAGAATAGACAGCATCTCTGGTCCTGAACTCTATATCCACACTCTGTCTGTGTTCCAGAACTCTATATCCAGATGCCAAATATGTTCTAGCACTTTATGTTCAGACACCAACTCCGTTCCAGAAGTGTGTGTCCAGACACAAACTCTGCTCCTGGACTCTGTATCCAGAAACAAACTCTATTCTTGCACTCCAGAATAGACAGCATCTCTGGTCCAGAACTCTATATCCAGATTCCAACTCTGTTCAAGCATACTATATCCAGACACCAACTCTGTTCCAGAACTCAGTATCCAGAAACCAACTCTATTCTAACACTATATATCCAGACACAAACTCTGGTCCAGCACTCTATGTCCAAACACCAACTCTGTTCCAGCAATCTATCTCCAGACACCAACTCTGTTCCAGCACACGATATCCAGATGTCAACTCTGTTCCAGCATTCTATGTTTAGACACCATCTTTGTTCCAGCTCTCTATATCCAGACACCAACTCTGGTCCAGCACTCTATATTCAGACTAAAACTATATTCCAGAACTCTATATCCAGATGCCAAATATGTTCTAGCACTTTATGTTCAGACACCAACTCCGTTCCAGAAGTGTGTGTCCAGACACCAACTCTGCTCCTGGACTCTGTATCCAGAAACAAACTCTATTCTTGCACTCCAGAATAGACAGCATCTCTGGTCCAGAACTCTATATCCAGATTCCAACTCTGTTCCAGCAATCTATCTCCAGACACCAACTCTGTTCCAGCACACGACATCCAGATGTCAACTCTGTTCCAGCATTCTATGTTTAGACACCATCTTTGTTCCAGCTCTCTATATCCAGACACCAACTCTGGTCCAGCACTCTATATTCAGACTCAAACTATATTCCAGAACTCTATATCCAGATGCCAAATATGTTCTGGCACTCTATATCCAGACACGAAATCTGTTCCAGCACTCTATATCCAGATACCAACACCATTCCACTGCTTTATATTCCAGTCACAAACTCTACTACAGCGTTCTATATCCAGTCAGAAACTCTGTTCCAGCACACAATATTCCAGACGCCCAATCAGATCCAGCATTCTATATCCAGACTCAAACATTTTTCCAGCTCTGTATATCCAGACACCAACTCTGTTCCAACTTTCTATATCCAGACACAAACTCTGTTCCAGAACTCTATTGTCCAGACACCAACTCGGCTCCAGAACTCTGTTTCCAGAAACCAACTCTATTCTTGCACCCAATAACCAGACACCAACTCTGGTCCTCCACTCTATATCCAGACTCAAACTATGTTCCATAACTGTATATATCCGGATGCCAAATATGTTCTATCACTCTATATCCAGGTGCCAAATTTTTTCCAGCACGCTATATCCAGACACCAACTCTGTTCTAGCATTCTATATCCAGACACCAACTCTGTTACCGCATTCTATATTCAGACACCAACTCTGTTCCAGACCTGTTTCCAGACACCAACTCTGTTCTAGCATTCTATATCCAGACACCAATTCTGTTCCAACAATCAATATCCCATCACCAACCAGAACTCTATATCCAGATGCCAAATATGTTCTGACACTCTATATCCAGACACCAACTCTGTTACCGCATTCTATATTCAGAACCCAACTCTGTTCCAGACCTGTTTCCAGACACCAACTCTGTCCCAGCACTCTATATTCCAGACACCAGCTCTCTTCCAGCACTCTATATCCAGACCCAAATCTTTTTACAGCTCTCTATATCAAAACACAAACTCTGTTCCAGAACTCTATTGTCCAGACACTAACTCTGCTCCAGAACTCTGTATCCAAAAACTAAATTTATTCTAACACTCAATAACCAGACACCTATTTCTGGTCCACCACTCTATATCCAGACTCAAACCATGTTCCAGATCTCTATATACGGATGCCAAATATGTTCTAGCACTCTATATCCAGATGCCAAATCTGTCCAAGCACTCTATGTACAGACACCTACTCTGTTATGGCTCTCTGTATCCAGACACCAAATCTGTTCCGAAACTCTATATCCAGATTCCAAAATGTTCTAGAATTCTATATCCAGACACCAACTCTGTTCCAGACATGTTTCCAGAAACCAACTTTGTTCCATCCCTCTATATCCAGACACAAACTCTGTTCCAGCTCTCTATATCCAGTCATCAACTCTGTCCCAGCACTCTATATTCCAGACATCTGCTCTCTTCCAGCACTCTATATCAAGACCCAATCCTTTTTCCAGCTCTCTATATCAAAACACCAACGGTGTTCCGGCATTCTATATAACTCTGTAGCAGCTCTCTATATCCAGACACAAACTCTGTTCCAGGATCCTATTGTCCAGACAACAACTCTGCTCCAGAACTCTGTATCCAGAAACCAACTCTATTCTAGCACTTAATAACGAGACATCTATTTCTGGTCCACCAATCTATATCCAGACTCAAACTATGTTCCAGAACTCTATATCCGGATACCAAATGTGTTCTACCACTTTATATACAAGTGCCAAATCTGTTCAAGCACTCTATGTACAGACGCCTACTCTGTTCTAGTTCTCTATATCCAGACACCAAATCTGTTCCAAAACACTATATCCAGATGCCAAAATGTTCTAGTACTCTATATCCAGACACCAACTCTGTTCCAGACCTCTATATCCAGACACCAACTCTGTTCCAGACCTCTATATCCAGACACAAACTCCGTTCCAGATCTATATTGTCCAGACACCAACTCTGCTCCAGAAATTTGTATCCAGAAACCAACTCTATTCTTGCACTCAAGAATAGACAGCATCTCTGGTCCTGAACTCTATATCCACACTCTGTCTGTGTTCCAGAACTCTATATCCAGATGCCAAATATGTTCTAGCACTTTATGTTCAGACACCAACTCCGTTCCAGAAGTGTGTGTCCAGACACAAACTCTGCTCCTGGACTCTGTATCCAGAAACAAACTCTATTCTTGCACTCCAGAATAGACAGCATCTCTGGTCCAGAACTCTATATCCAGATTCCAACTCTGTTCAAGCATACTATATCCAGACACCAACTCTGTTCCAGAACTCAGTATCCAGAAACCAACTCTATTCTAACACTATATATCCAGACACGAACTCTGGTCCAGCACTCTATGTCCAAACACCAACTCTGTTCCAGCAATCTATCTCCAGACACCAACTCTGTTCCAGCACACGATATCCAGATGTCAACTCTGTTCCAGCATTCTATGTTTAGACACCATCTTTGTTCCAGCTCTCTATATCCAGACACCAACTCTGTTCCAGAACTCAGTATCCAGAAACCAACTCTATTCTAACACTATATATCCAGACACAAACTCTGGTCCAGCACTCTATGTCCAAACACCAACTCTGTTCCAGCAATCTATCTCCAGACACAAACTCTGTTCCAGCTCTCTATATCCAGTCATCAACTCTGTCCCAGCACTCTATATTCCAGACATCTGCTCTCTTCCAGCACTCTATATCAAGACCCAATCCTTTTTCCAGCTCTCTATATCAAAACACCAACGGTGTTCCAGCATTCTATATAACTCTGTTGCAGCTCTCTATATCCAGACACAAACTCTGTTCCAGAACTCTATTGTCCATACACCAACTCTGCTCCAGAACTCTGTATCCAGAAACCAACTCTATTCTAGCACTTAATAACCAGACATCTATTTCTGGTCCACCATTCTATATCCAGACTCAAACTATGTTCCAGAACTCTATATCCGGATGCCAAATATGTTCTACCACTCTATATCCAGGTGTCAAATCTGTTCAAGCACTCTATGTACAGACACCTACTCTGTTCTAGGTTTCTGTATCCAGACACCAAATCTGTTCCAAAACTCTATATAAAGATGACAAAATGTTCTAGTACTCTATATCCAGACACCAACTCTGTTCCAGACCTCTATATCCAGACACCAACACTGTTCTAGCTCTCTATATCCAGACACAAGCTCTGTTCCATAACTCTGTTGTCCAGACACCAACTCTGCTCCAGGTCTCTGTATCCAGAAACAAACTCTATTCTTGCACTCCAGAAGAGACAGCATCTCTGGTCCAGAACTCTATATCCAGACTCCAAATCTGTTCAAGCATCCTATATCCAGACACCAACTCTGTTTCAGAACTCAGTATCCATAAACCAACTCTATTCTAACACTATATATCCAGACACCAACTCTGGTCCAGCACTCTATGTCCAAACACCTACTCTGTTCCAGCAATCTATCTCCAGATACCAACTCTGTTCCAGCACACGATATCCAGACACCAATACTGTTCCAACAATCAATATCCCATCACCAACCAGAACTCTATATCCAGATGCCAAATATGTTCTGGCATTCTATATCCAGACACCAACTCTGTTACCGCATTCTACATCCAGAACCCAACTCTGTTCCAGACCTGTTTCCAGATACCAACTCTGTCCCAGCACTCTATATTCCAGACACCAGCTCTCTTCCAGCACTCTATATCCAGACCCAAACCTTTTTCCAGCTCTCTATATCAAAACACAAACTCTGTTCCAGAACTCTATTGTCCAGACACTAACTCTGCTCCAGAACTCTGTATCCAGAAACCAACTTTATTCTAGCACTCAATAACCAGACACCTATTTCTGGTCCACCACTCTATATCCAGACTCAAACCATGTTCCAGATCTCTATAAACAGATGCCAAATATGTTCTAGCACTCTATATCCAGATGCCAAATCTGTCCAAGCACTCTATGTACAGACGCCTACTCTGTTATGGCTCTATGTATCCAAACACCAAATCTGTTCTAAAAACTCTATATCCAGATGCAAAAATGTTCTAGAATTCTATATCCAGACACCAACACTGTTCCAGACATGTTTCCAGAAACCAACTTTGTTCCAGCACTCTATATCCAGACACCAACTCTGTTCCAGACCTCTATGTCCAGACACAAACTCCGTTCCAGAAGTGTGTGTCCAGACACCAACTCTGCTCCTGGACTCTGTATCCAGAAACAAACTCTATTCTTGCACTCCAGAATAGACAGCATCTCTGGTTCAGAACTCTATATCCAGATTCCAACTCTGTTCCAGCAATCTATCTCCAGACACCAACTCTGTTCCAGCACACGATATCCAGATGTCAACTCTGTTCCAGCATTGTATGTTTAGACACCATCTTTGTTCCAGCTCTCTATATCCAGACACCAACTCTGGTCCAGCACTCTATATTCAGACTCAAACTATATTCCAGAACTCTATATCCAGATGCCAAATATGTTCTGGCACTCTATATCCAGACACGAAATCTGTTCCAGCACTCTATATCCAGATACCAACACCATTCCACTGCTTTATATTCCAGTCACAAACTCTACTACAGCGTTCTATATCCAGTCAGAAACTCTGTTCCAGCACACAATATTCCAGACGCCCAATCAGATCCAGCATTCTATATCCAGACTCAAACATTTTTCCAGCTCTGTATATCCAGACACCAACTCTGTTCCAACTTTCTATATCCAGACACAAACTCTGTTCCAGAACTCTATTGTCCAGACACCAACTCGGCTCCAGAACTCTGTTTCCAGAAACCAACTCTATTCTTGCACCCAATAACCAGACACCAACTCTGGTCCTCCACTCTATATCCAGACTCAAACTATGTTCCATAACTGTATATATCCGGATGCCAAATATGTTCTATCACTCTATATCCAGGTGCCAAATTTGTTCCAGCACGCTATATCCAGACACCAACTCTGTTCTAGCATTCTATATCCAGACACCAACTCTGTTACCGCATTCTATATTCAGACACCAACTCTGTACCAGACCTGTTTCCAGACACCAACTCTGTTCTAGCATTCTATATCCAGACACCAATTCTGTTCCAACAATCAATATCCCATCACCAACCAGAACTCTATATCCAGATGCCAAATATGTTCTGACACTCTATATCCAGGCACCAACTCTGTTCCAGACCTCTATATCCAGACACCAACTCTGTTCCAGACCTCTATATCCAGACACAAACTCCGTTCCAGATCTATATTGTCCAGACACCAACTCTGCTCCAGAACTTTGTATCCAGAAACCAACTCTATTCTTGCACTCAAGAATAGACAGCATCTCTGGTCCTGAACTCTATATCCACACTCTGTCTGTGTTCCAGAACTCTATATCCAGATGCCAAATATGTTCTAGCACTTTATGTTCAGACACCAACTCCGTTCCAGAAGTATGTGTCCAGACACAAACTCTGCTCCTGGACTCTGTATCCAGAAACAAACTCTATTCTTGCACTCCAGAATAGACAGCATCTCTGGTCCTGAACTCTATATCCAGATTCCAACTCTGTTCAAGCATACTATATCCAGACACCAACTCTGTTCCAGAACTCAGTATCCAGAAACCAACTCTATTCCAACACTATATATCCAGACACAAACTCTGGTCCAGCACTCTATGTCCAAACACCAACTCTGTTCCAGCAATCTATCTCCAGACACCAACTCTGTTCCAGCACACGATATCCAGATGTCAACTCTGTTCCAGCATTCTATGTTTAGACACCATCTTTGTTCCAGCTCTCTATATCCAGACACCAACTCTGGTCCAGCACTCTATATTCAGACTAAAACTATATTCCAGAACTCTATATCCAGATGCCAAATATGTTCTGGCACTCTATATCCAGACACGAAATCTGTTCCAGCATTCTATATCCAGGTACCAACACCATTCCACTGCTTTATATTCCAGTCACAAACTCTACTACAGCGTTCTATATCCAGTCAGAAACTCTGTTCCAGCACACAATATTCCAGATGCCCAATCAGATCCAGCATTCTATATCCAGACTCAAACATTTTTCCAGCTCTGTATATCCAGACACCAACTCTGTTCCAACTTTCTATATCCAGACACAAACTCTGTTCCAGAACTCTATTGTGCAGACGCCAACTCTGCTCCAGAACTCTGTTTCCAGAAACCAACTCTATTCTTGCACCCAATAACCAGACACCAACTCTGGTCCACCACTCTATATCCAGACTCAAACTATGTTCCATAACTGTATATATCCGGATGCCAAATATGTTCTATCACTCTATATCCAGGTGCCAAATTTGTTCCAGCATGCTATATCCAGACACCAACTCTGTTCTAGCATTCTATATCCAGACACCAACTCTGTTCTAGCATTCTATATCCAGACACCAATTCTGTTCCAACAATCAATATCCCATCACCAACCAGAACTCTATATCCAGATGCCAAATATGTTCTGACACTCTATATCCAGACACCAACTCTGTTACCGCATTCTATATTCAGAACCCAACTCTGTTCCAGACCTGTTTCCAGACACCAACTCTGTCCCAGCACTCTATATTCCAGACACCAGCTCTCTTCCAGCACTCTATATCCAGACCCAAATCTTTTTCCTGCTCTCTATATCAAAACACAAACTCTGTTCCAGAACTCTATTGTCCAGACACTAACTCTGCTCCAGAACTCTGTATCCAGAAACTAACTTTATTCTAACACTCAATAACCAGACACCTATTTCTGGTCCACCACTCTATATCCAGACTCAAACCATGTTCCAGATCTCTATAAACAGATGCCAAATATGTTCTAGCACTCTATATCCAGATGCCAAATCTGTCCAAGCACTCTATGAACAGACACCTACTCTGTTATGGCTCTCTGTATCCAGACACCAAATCTGTTCCAAAACTCTATATCCAGATGCCAAAATGTTCTAGAATTCTATATCCAGACACCAACTCTGTTCCAGACATGTTTCCAGAAACCAACTTTGTTCCAGCCCTCTATATCAAGACACAAACTCTGTTCCAGCTCTCTATATCCAGTCATCAACTCTGTCCCAGCACTCTATATTCCAGACATCTGCTCTCTTCCAGCACTCTATATCAAGACCCAATCCTTTTTCCAGCTCTCTATATCAAAACACCAACGGTGTTCCAGCATTCTATATAACTCTGTTGCAGCTCTCTATATCCAGACACAAACTCTGTTCCAGAACTCTATTGTCCATACACCAACTCTGCTCCAGAACTCTGTATCCAGAAACCAACTCTATTCTAGCACTTAATAACCAGACATCTATTTCTGGTCCACCATTCTATATCCAGACTCAAACTATGTTCCAGAACTCTATATACGGATGCCAAATATGTTCTACCACTCTATATCCAGGTGTCAAATCTGTTCAAGCACTCTATGTACAGACACCTACTCTGTTCTAGGTTTCTGTATCCAGACACCAAATCTGTTCCAAAACTCTATATAAAGATGACAAAATGTTCTAGAACTCTATATCCAGACACCAACTCAGTTCCAGACCTCTATATCCAGACACCAACACTGTTCTAGCTCTCTATATCCAGACACAAGCTCTGTTCCATAACTCTGTTGTCCAGACACCAACTCTGCTCCAGGTCTCTGTATCCAGAAACAAACTCTATTCTTGCACTCCAGAATAGACAGCATCTCTGGTCCAGAACTCTATATCCAGACTCCAAATCTGTTCAAGCATACTATATCCTGACACCAACTCTGTTCCAGAACTCAGTATCCAGAAACCAACTCTATTCTAACACTATATATCCAGACACCAACTCTGGTCCAGCACTCTATGTCCAAACACCAACTCTGTTCCAGCAATCTATCTCCAGATACCAACTCTGTTCCAGCACACGATATCCAGACACCAATTCTGTTCCAACAATCAATATCCCATCACCAACCAGAACTCTATATCCAGATGCCAAATATGTTCTACCACTTTATATCCAGGTGCCAAATCTGTTCAAGCACTCTATGTACAGACACCTACTCTGTTCTAGGTTTCTGTATCCAGACACCAAATCTGTTCCAAAACTCTATATAAAGATGACAAAATGTTCTAGAACTCTATATCCAGACACCAACTCTGTTCCAGGCCTCTATATCCAGACACCAACACTGTTCTAGCTCTCTATATCCAGACACAAGCTCTGTTCCAGAACTCTGTTGTCCAGACACCAACTCTGCTCCAGAACTCTGTATCCAGAACCAACTCTATTCTTGAACTCAAGTATAGACAGCATCTCTGGTCCTGAACTCTATATCCACACTCTGTCTGTGTTCCAGAACTCTATATCCAGATGCCAAATATGTTCTAGCACTTTATGTTCAGACACCAACTCCGTTCCAGAAGTCTGTGTCCAGACACCAACTCTGCTCCAGGTCTCTGTATCCAGAAACAAACTCTATTCTTGCACTCCAGAATAGACAGCATCTCTGGTCCAGAACTCTATATCCAGACTCCAAATCTGTTCAAGCATACTATATCCAGACACCAACTCTGTTTCAGAACTCAGTATCCATAAACCAACTCTATTCTAACACTATATATCCAGACACCAACTCTGGTCCAGCACTCTATGTCCAAACACCTACTCTGTTCCAGCAATCTATCTCCAGATACCAACTCTGTTCCAGCACACGATATCCAGACACCAATACTGTTCCAACAATCAATATCCCATCACCAACCAGAACTCTATATCCAGATGCCAAATATGTTCTGGCATTCTATATCCAGACACCAACTCTGTTACCGCATTCTACATCCAGAACCCAACTCTGTTCCAGACCTGTTTCCAGATACCAACTCTGTCCCAGCACTCTATATTCCAGACACCAGCTCTCTTCCAGCACTCTATATCCAGACCCAAACCTTTTTCCAGCTCTCTATATCAAAACACAAACTCTGTTCCAGAACTCTATTGTCCAGACACTAACTCTGCTCCAGAACTCTGTATCCAGAAACCAACTTTATTCTAGCACTCAATAACCAGACACCTATTTCTGGTCCACCACTCTATATCCAGACTCAAACCATGTTCCAGATCTCTATAAACAGATGCCAAATATGTTCTAGCACTCTATATCCAGATGCCAAATCTGTCCAAGCACTCTATGTACAGACGCCTACTCTGTTATGGCTCTATGTATCCAAACACCAAATCTGTTCTAAAAACTCTATATCCAGATGCAAAAATGTTCTAGAATTCTATATCCAGACACCAACACTGTTCCAGACATGTTTCCAGAAACCAACTTTGTTCCAGCACTCTATATCCAGACACCAACTCTGTTCCAGACCTCTATGTCCAGACACAAACTCCGTTCCAGAACTATATTGTCCAGACACCAACTCTGCTCCAGAACTTTGTATCCAGAAACCAACTCTATTCTTGCACTCAAGAATAGACAGCATCTCTGGTCCTGAACTCTATATCCACAATCTGTCTGTGTTCCAGAACTCTATATCCAGATGCCAAATATGTTCTAGCACTTTATGTTCAGACACCAACTCCGTTCCAGAAGTGTGTGTCCAGACACCAACTCTGCTCCTGGACTCTGTATCCAGAAACAAACTCTATTCTTGCACTCCAGAATAGACAGCATCTCTGGTCCAGAACTCTATATCCAGATTCCAACTCTGTTCCAGCAATCTATCTCCAGACACCAACTCTGTTCCTGCACACGATATCCAGATGTCAACTCTGTTCCAGCATTCTATGTTTAGACACCATCTTTGTTCCAGCTCTCTATATCCAGACACCAACTCTGGTCCAGCACTCTATATTCAGACTCAAACTATATTCTAGAACTCTATATCCAGATGCCAAATATGTTCTGGCACTCTATATCCAGACACGAAATCTGTTCCAGCACTCTATATCCAGATACCAACACCATTCCACTGCTTTATATTCCAGTCACAAACTCTACTACAGCGTTCTATATCCAGTCAGAAACTCTGTTCCAGCACACAATATTCCAGACGCCCAATCAGATCCAGCATTCTATATCCAGACTCAAACATTTTTCCAGCTCTGTATATCCAGACACCAACTCTGTTCCAACTTTCTATATCCAGACACAAACTCTGTTCCAGAACTCTATTGTCCAGACACCAACTCGGCTCCAGAACTCTGTTTCCAGAAACCAACTCTATTCTTGCACCCAATAACCAGACACCAACTCTGGTCCTCCACTCTATATCCAGACTCAAACTATGTTCCATAACTGTATATATCCGGATGCCAAATATGTTCTATCACTCTATATCCAGGTGCCAAATTTTTTCCAGCACGCTATATCCAGACACCAACTCTGTTCTAGCATTCTATATCCAGACACCAACTCTGTTACCGCATTCTATATTCAGACACCAACTCTGTTCCAGACCTGTTTCCAGACACCAACTCTGTTCTAGCATTCTATATCCAGACACCAATTCTGTTCCAACAATCAATATCCCATCACCAACCAGAACTCTATATCCAGATGCCAAATATGTTCTGACACTCTATATCCAGACACCAACTCTGTTACCGCATTCTATATTCAGAACCCAACTCTGTTCCAGACCTGTTTCCAGACACCAACTCTGTCCCAGCACTCTATATTCCAGACACCAGCTCTCTTCCAGCACTCTATATCCAGACCCAAATCTTTTTACAGCTCTCTATATCAAAACACAAACTCTGTTCCAGAACTCTATTGTCCAGACACTAACTCTGCTCCAGAACTCTGTATCCAAAAACTAACTTTATTCTAACACTCAATAACCAGACACCTATTTCTGGTCCACCACTCTATATCCAGACTCAAACCATGTTCCAGATCTCTATATACGGATGCCAAATATGTTCTAGCACTCTATATCCAGATGCCAAATCTGTCCAAGCACTCTATGTACAGACACCTACTCTGTTATGGCTCTCTGTATCCAGACACCAAATCTGTTCCAAAACTCTATATCCAGATGCCAAAATTCTAGAATTCTATATCCAGACACCAACTCTGTTCCAGACATGTTTCCAGAAACCAACTTTGTTCCATCCCTCTATATCCAGACACAAACTCTGTTCCAGCTCTCTATATCCAGTCATCAACTCTGTCCCAGCACTCTATATTCCAGACATCTGCTCTCTTCCAGCACTCTATATCAAGACCCAATCCTTTTTCCAGCTCTCTATATCAAAACACCAACGGTGTTCCAGCATTCTATATAACTCTGTTGCAGCTCTCTATATCCAGACACAAACTCTGTTCCAGAACTCTATTGTCCATACACCAACTCTGCTCCAGAACTCTGTATCCAGAAACCAACTCTATTCTAGCACTTAATAACCAGACATCTATTTCTGGTCCACCATTCTATATCCAGACTCAAACTATGTTCCAGAACTCTATATCCGGATGCCAAATATGTTCTACCACTCTATATGCATGTGTCAAATCTGTTCAAGCAGTCTATGTACAGACACCTACTCTGTTCTAGGTTTCTGTATCCAGACACCAAATCTGTTCCAAAACTCTATATAAAGATGACAAAATGTTCTAGTACTCTATATCCAGACACCAACTCTGTTCCAGACCTCTATATCCAGACACCAACACTGTTCTAGCTCTCTATATCCAGACACAAGCTCTGTTCCAGAACTCTGTTGTCCAGACACCAACTCTGCTCCAGAACTCTGTATCCAGAACCAACTCTATTCATGAACTCAAGAATAGACAGCATCTCTGGTCTTGAACACTATATCCATACTCTGTCTGTGTTCCAGAACTCTATATCCAGATGCCAAATATGTTCTAGCACTTTATGTTCAGACACCAACTCCGTTCCAGAAGTCTGTGTCCAGACACCAACTCTGCTCCAGGTCTCTGTATCCAGAAACAAACTCTATTCTTGCACTCCAGAATAGACAGCATCTCTGGTCCAGAACTCTATATCCAGACTCCAAATCTGTTCAAGCATACTATATCCAGACACCAACTCTGTTTCAGAACTCAATATCCATAAACCAACTCTATTCTAACACTATATATCCAGACACCAACTCTGGTCCAGCACTCTATGTCCAAACACCTACTCTGTTCCAGCAATCTATCTCCAGATACCAACTCTGTTCCAGCACACGATATCCAGACACCAATACTGTTCCAACAATCAATATCCCATCACCAACCAGAACTCTATATCCAGATGCCAAATATGTTCTGGCATTCTATATCCAGACACCAACTCTGTTACCGCATTCTACATCCAGAACCCAACTCTGTTCCAGACCTGTTTCCAGATACCAACTCTGTCCCAGCACTCTATATTCCAGACACCAGCTCTCTTCCAGCACTCTATATCCAGACCCAAACCTTTTTCCAGCTCTCTATATCAAAACACAAACTCTGTTCCAGATCTCTATTGTCCAGACACTAACTCTGCTCCAGAACTCTGTATCCAGAAACCAACTTTATTCTAGCACTCAATAACCAGACACCTATTTCTGGTCCACCACTCTATATCCAGACTCAAACCATGTTCCAGATCTCTATAAACAGATGCCAAATATGTTCTAGCACTCTATATCCAGATGCCAAATCTGTCCAAGCACTATCTGTACAGACGCCTACTCTGTTATGGCTCTATGTATCCAAACACCAAATCTGTTCTAAAAACTCTATATCCAGATGCAAAAATGTTCTAGAATTCTATATCCAGACACCAACACTGTTCCAGACATGTTTCCAGAAACCAACTTTGTTCCAGCACTCTATATCCAGACACCAACTCTGTTCCAGACCTCTATATCCAGACACCAACTCTGTTCCAGACCTCTATGTCCAGACACAAACACCGTTCCAGAACTATATTGTCCAGACACCAACTCTGCTCCAGAACTTTGTATCCAGAAACCAACTCTATTCTTGCACTCAAGAATAGACAGCATCTCTGGTCCTGAACTCTATATCCACAATCTGTCTGTGTTCCAGAACTCTATATCCAGATGCCAAATATGTTCTAGCACTTTATGTTCAGACACCAACTCCGTTCCAGAAGTGTGTGACCAGACACCAACTCTGCTCCTGGACTCTGTATCCAGAAACAAACTCTATTCTTGCACTCCAGAATAGACAGCATCTCTGGTCCAGAACTCTATATCCAGATTCCAACTCTGTTCCAGCCATCTATCTCCAGACACCAACTCTGTTCCAGCACACGATATCCAGATGTCAACTCTGTTCCAGCATTCTATGTTTAGACACCATCTTTGTTCCAGCTCTCTATATCCAGACACCAACTCTGGTCCAGCACTCTATATTCAGACTCAAACTATATTCCAGAACTCTATATCCAGATGCAAAATATGTTCTGGCACTCTATATCCAGACACGAAATCTGTTCCAGCACTCTATATACAGATACCAACACCATTCCACTGCTTTATATTCCAGTCACAAACTCTACTACAGCGTTCTATATCCAGTCAGAAACTCTGTTCCAGCACACAATATTCCAGACGCCCAATCAGATCCAGCATTCTATATCCAGACTCAAACATTTTTCCAGCTCTGTATATCCAGACACCAACTCTGTTCCAACTTTCTATATCCAGACACAAACTCTGTTCCAGAACTCTATTGTCCAGACACCAACTCGGCTCCAGAACTCTGTTTCCAGAAACCAACTCTATTCTTGCACCCAATAACCAGACACCAACTCTGGTCCTCCACTCTATATCCAGACTCAAACTATGTTCCATAACTGTATATATCCGGATGCCAAATATGTTCTATCACTCTATATCCAGGTGCCAAATTTTTTCCAGCACGCTATATCCAGACACCAACTCTGTTCTAGCATTCTATATCCAGACACCAACTCTGTTACCGCATTCTATATTCAGACACCAACTCTGTTCCAGACCTGTTTCCAGACACCAACTCTGTTCTAGCATTCTATATCCAGACACCAATTCTGTTCCAACAATCAATATCCCATCACCAACCAGAACTCTATATCCAGATGCCAAATATGTTCTGACACTCTATATCCAGACACCAACTCTGTTACCGCATTCTATATTCAGAACCCAACTCTGTTCCAGACCTGTTTCCAGACACCAACTCTGTCCCAGCACTCTATATTCCAGACACCAGCTCTCTTCCAGCACTCTATATCCAGACCCAAATCTTTTTCCTGCTCTCTATATCAAAACACAAACTCTGTTCCAGAACTCTATTGTCCAGACACTAACTCTGCTCCAGAACTCTGTATCCAGAAACTAACTTTATTCTAACACTCAATAACCAGACACCTATTTCTGGTCCACCACTCTATATCCAGACTCAAACCATGTTCCAGATCTCTATAAACAAATGCCAAATATGTTCTAGCACTCTATATCCAGATGCCAAATCTGTCCAAGCACTCTATGAACAGACACCTACTCTGTTATGGCTCTCTGTATCCAGACACCAAATCTGTTCCAAAACTCTATATCCAGATGCCAAAATGTTCTAGAATTCTATATCCAGACACCAACTCTGTTCCAGACATGTTTCCAGAAACCAACTTTGTTCCAGCCCTCTATATCAAGACACAAACTCTGTTCCAGCTCTCTATATCCAGTCATCAACTCTGTCCCAGCACTCTATATTCCAGACATCTGCTCTCTTCCAGCACTCTATATCAAGACCCAATCCTTTTTCCAGCTCTCTATATCAAAACACCAACGGTGTTCCAGCATTCTATATAACTCTGTTGCAGCTCTCTATATCCAGACACAAACTCTGTTCCAGAACTCTATTGTCCATACACCAACTCTGCTCCAGAACTCTGTATCCAGAAACCAACTCTATTCTAGCACTTAATAACCAGACATCTATTTCTGGCCCACCATTCTATATCCAGACTCAAACTATGTTTCAGAACTCTATATCCGGATGCCAAATATGTTCTACCACTCTATATCCAGGTGTCAAATCTGTTCAAGCACTCTATGTACAGACACCTACTCTGTTCTAGGTTTCTGTATCCAGACACCAAATCTGTTCCAAAACTCTATATAAAGATGACAAAATGTTCTAGAACTCTATATCCAGACACCAACTCTGTTCCAGGCCTCTATATCCAGACACCAACACTGTTCTAGCTCTCTATATCCAGACACAAGCTCTGTTCCAGAACTCTGTTGTCCAGACACCAACTCTGCTCCAGAACTCTGTATCCAGAACCAACTCTATTCTTGAACTCAAGAATAGACAGCATCTCCGGTCCTGAACTCTATATCCACACTCTGTCTGTGTTCCAGAACTCTATATCCAGATGCCAAATATGCTCTAGCACTTTATGTTCAGACACCAACTCCGTTCCAGAAGTCTGTGTCCAGACACCAACTCTGCTCCAGGTCTCTGTATCCAGAAACAAACTCTATTCTTGCACTCAAGAATAGACAGCATCTCTGGTCCTGAACTCTATATCCACACTCTGTCTGTGTTCCAGAACTCTATATCCAGATGCCAAATATGTTCTAGCACTTTATGTTCAGACACCAACTCCGTTCCAGAAGTGTGTGTCCACACACCAACTCTGCTCCTGGACTCTGTATCCAGAAACAAACTCTATTCTTGCACTCCAGAATAGACAGCATCTCTGGTCCAGAACTCTATATCCAGATTCCAACTCTGTTCCAGCAATCTATCTCCAGACACCAACTCTGTTCCAGCACACGATATCCAGATGTCAACTCTGTTCCAGCATTCTATGTTTAGACACCATCTTTGTTCCAGCTCTCTATATCCAGACACCAACTCTGGTCCAGCACTCTATATCCAGACTCAAACTATGTTCCATAACTGTATATATCCGGATGCCAAATATGTTCTATCACTCTATATCCAGGTGCCAAATTTGTTCCAGCACGCTATATCCAGACACCAACTCTGTTCTAGCATTCTATATCCAGACACCAACTCTGTTACCGCATTCTATATTCAGACACCAATTCTGTTCCAACAATCAATATCCCATCACCAACCAGAACTCTATATCCAGATGCCAAATATGTTCTGACACTCTATATCCAGACACCAACTCTGTTACCGCATTCTATATTCAGAACCCAACTCTGTTCCAGACCTGTTTCCAGACACCAACTCTGTCCCAGCACTCTATATTCCAGACACCTGCTCTCTTCCAGCACTCTTTATCCAGACCCAAATATTTTTACAGCTCTCTATATCAAAACACAAACTCTGTTCCAGAACTCTATTGTCCAGACACTAACTCTGCTCCAGAACTCTGTATCCAAAAACTAACTTTATTCTAACACTCAATAACCAGACACCTATTTCTGGTCCACCACTCTATATCCAGACTCAAACCATGTTCCAGATCTCTATATACGGATGCCAAATATGTTCTAGCACTCTATATCCAGATGCCAAATCTGTCCAAGCACTCTATGTACAGACACCTACTCTGTTATGGCTCTCTGTATCCAGACACCAAATCTGTTCCAAAACTCTATATCCAGATGCCAAAATGTTCTAGAATTCTATATCCAGACACCAACTCTGTTCCAGACATGTTTCCAGAAACCAACTTTGTTCCATCCCTCTATATCCAGACACAAACTCTGTTCCAGCTCTCTATATCCAGTCATCAACTCTGTCCCAGCACTCTATATTCCAGACATCTGCTCTCTTCCAGCACTCTATATCAAGACCCAATCCTTTTTCCAGCTCTCTATATCAAAACACCAACGGTGTTCCAGCATTCTATATAACTCTGTTGCAGCTCTCTATATCCAGACACAAACTCTGTTCCAGAACTCTATTGTCCATACACCAACTCTGCTCCAGAACTCTGTATCCAGAAACCAACTCTATTCTAGCACTTAATAACCAGACATCTATTTCTGGTCCACCATTCTATATCCAGACTCAAACTATGTTCCAGAACTCTATATCCGGATGCCAAATATGTTCTACCACTCTATATCCATGTGTCAAATCTGTTCAAGCAGTCTATGTACAGACACCTACTCTGTTCCAAAACTCTATATAAAGATGACAAAATGTTCTAGTACTCTATATCCAGACACCAACTCTGTTCCAGACCTCTATATCCAGACACCAACACTGTTCTAGCTCTCTATATCCAGACACAAGCTCTGTTCCAGAACTCTGTTGTCCAGACACCAACTCTGCTCCAGAACTCTGTATCCAGAACCAACTCTATTCTTGAACTCAAGAATAGACAGCATCTCTGGTCCTGAACTCTATATCCACACTCTGTCTGTGTTCCAGAACTCTATATCCAGATGCCAAATATGTTCTAGCACTTTATGTTCAGACACCAACTCCGTTCCAGAAGTCTGTGTCCAGACACCAACTCTGCTCCAGGTCTCTGTATCCAGAAACAAACTCTATTCTTGCACTCCAGAATAGACAGCATCTCTGGTCCAGAACTCTATATCCAGACTCCAAATCTGTTCAAGCATACTATATCCAGACACCAACTCTGTTCCAGAACTCAGTATCCAGAAACCAACTCTATTCTAACACTATATATCCAGACATCAAATCTGGTCCAGCACTTTATGTCCAAACACCAACTCTGTTCCAGCAATCTATCTCCAGATACCAACTCTGTTCCAGCACACGATATCCAGACACCAATTCTGTTCCAACAATCAATATCCCATCACCAACCAGAACTCTATATCCAGATGCCAAATATGTTCTGGCACTCTATATCCAGACACCAACTCTGTTACCGCATTCTATATCCAGAACCCAACTCTGTTTTAGACCTGTTTCCAGTCATCAACTCTGTCCCAGCACTCTATATTCCAGACACCAGCTCTCTTCAAGCACTCTATATCCAGACCCAAATCTTTTTCCAGCTCTCTATATCAAAACACAAACTATGTTCCAGAACTCTATTGTCCAGACACTAACTCTGCTCCAGAACTCTGTATCCAGAAACCAACTTTGTTCTAACACTCAATAACCAGACACCTATTTCTGGTCCACCACTCTATATCCAGACTCAAACCATGTTCCAGATCTCTATAAATGGATGCCAAATATGTTCTAGCACTCTATATCCAGATGCCAAATCTGTCCAAGCACTATGTACAGACACCTACTCTGTTATGGCTCTCTGTATCCAGACACCAAATCTGTTCCAAAACTCTATATCCAGATGCCAAAATGTTCTAGAATTCTATATCCAGACACCAACTCTGTTCCAGACATGTTTCCAGAAACCAACTCTGTTCCAGCCCTCTATATCCAGACACAAACTCTGTTCCAGCTCTCTATATCCAGTCGTCAGCTCTGTCCAAGCACTCTATATTCCAGACACCTGCTCTCTTCCAGCACTCTATATCAAGACCCAATCCTTTTTCCAGCTCTCTATATGAAAACACCAACGGTGTTCCAGCATTCTATATAACTCTGTTGCAGCTCTCTATATCGAGACACAACTCTGTTCCAGAACTCTATTGTCCATACACCAACTCTGCTCCAGAACTCTGTATCCAGAAACCAAATCTATTCTAGCACTTAATAACCAGACATCTATTTCTGGTCCACCAATCTATATCCAGACTCAAACCATGTTCCAGATCTCTATAAACAAATGCCAAATATGTTCTAGCACTCTATATCCAGATGCCAAATCTGTCCAAGCACTCTATGAACAGACACCTACTCTGTTATGGCTCTCTGTATCCAGACACCAAATCTGTTCCAAAACTCTATATCCAGATGCCAAAATGTTCTAGAATTCTATATCCAGACACCAACTCTGTTCCAGGCCTCTATATCCAGACACCAACACTGTTCTAGCTCTCTATATCCAGACACAAGCTCTGTTCCAGAACTCTGTTGTCCAGACACCAACTCTGCTCCAGAACTCTGTATCCAGAACCAACTCTATTCTTGAACTCAAGAATAGACAGCATCTCTGGTCCTGAACTCTATATCCACACTCTGTCTGTGTTCCAGAACTCTATATCCAGATGCCAAATATGTTCTAGCACTTTATGTTCAGACACCAACTCCGTTCCAGGTCTCTGTATCCAGAAACAAACTCTATTCTTGCACTCCAGAATAGACAGCATCTCTGGTCCAGAACTCTATATCCAGGTGCCAAATATGTTCTAGCACTTTATGTTCAGACACCAACTCCGTTCCAGAAGTCTGTGTCCAGAAACCAACTCTGTTCCAGCACTATATGTCCAAACACAAACTCTGTTCCAGCAATCTATGTTTAGACACCATCTTCATTCCAGCTCTCTATATCCAGACACCAACTCTGGTCCAGCAATCTATATTCAGACTCAAACTATATTCCAGAACTCTATATCCAGATGCAAAATATGTTCTGGCACTCTATATCCAGACACCAAATCTGTTCGAGCACCCTATATGCAGACACCAACACCATTCCACTACTCTATATTCCAGTCACAAACTCTACTACAGCGTTCTATATCCAGTCAGAAACTCTGTTCCAGCACACAATATTCCAGACACCAAATCAGATCCAGCATTCTATATCCAGACTCAAATATTTTTACAGCTCTGTATATCAAGACACCAATGGTGTTCCAGCATTCTATGTTACTCTGCTACAGCTCTCTATATCCAGAAACCAACTCTGTTCCAGCTTTCTATATCCAGACACAAACTCTGTTCCAGAACTCTGTAGTCCATACACCAAATGTGCTCCAGAACTCTGTATCCAGAAACCAACTCTATTCTAGCACTTAATAACCAGACATCTATTTCTGGTCCACCATTCTATATCCAGACTCAAACTATGTTCCAGAACTCTATATCCAGATGCCAAATATGTTCTACCACTCTATATCCAGGAGCCAAAGCTGTTCAAGCACTCTATGTACAGACACCTACTCTGTTCTAGGTCTCTGTATCCAGACACCAAATCTGTTCCATAACTCTATGTCCAGATGCCAAAATGTTCTAGAACTCTATATCCAGACACCAACTCTGTTCCAGACCTCTATATCCAGACACCAATTCTGTTCCAACAATCAATATCCCATCACCAACCAGAACTCTATATCCTAATGCCAATTATGTTCTGGCACTCTATATCCAGACACCAACTCTGTTACCGCATTCTATATCCAGAATCCAACTCTGTTCCAGATCTGTTTCCAGACACCAACTCTGTCCCAGCACTCTATATTCCAGACACCAGCTCTCTTCCAGCACTCTATATCCAGACCCAAACCTTTTTCCAGCTCTCTATATCAAAACACAAACTCTGTTCCAGAACTCTATTGTCCAAACACCAACTCTGCTCCAGAGCTCTGTATCCAGAAACCAACTCTATTCTAGCACTCAATAACCAGACACCTATTTCTGGTCCACCACTCTATATCCAGACTCAACCCATGTTCCAGAACTCTATAAATGGATGCCAAATATGTTCTAGCACTCAATATCCAGATGCCAAATCTGTTCAAGCACTCTATGTACAGACGCCTACTCTGTTATGGCTCGCTGTATCCAGACACCAAATCTGTTCCAAAACTCTATATCCAGATGCCAAAATGTTCTAGAATTCTATATCCAGACACCAACTCTGTTCCAGACCTCTATATCCAGACACCAACTCTGTTCCAGATCTTTATATCCAGACACAAACTCTGTTCCAGAACTCTATTGTCCAGACACCAACTCTGCTCCAGAACTCTGTATCCAGAAACCAACTCTATTCTTGCACTCAAGAATAAACAGCATCTCTGGTCCAGAATTCTATATCCACACTGTAACTGTGTTCCAGAACTCTATATCCAGATGCCAAATATGTTCTAGCACTCTATATCCAGACGCCAAATCTGTCTAGCACTCGATATCCAGACACCAACTCAGTTCCATGCTGTTTATGCAGACACCAAACCTCATCCAGTACTCTATATCAAGATCTCAAATCTGTCTAGCACTCTATATCCAGTCACCAACTCTGTTCCACCACTTTACATTCCAGACAACAACTCTGGTTCAGAACTCTATATCCAGATTCAAACGATGTTCCAGAACTCTATATCCAGATGCCAAATGTGTTCTACCACTCTATATGCAGACGGAAAATCTGTTCCAGCACTCTATGTCTAGACGCCTACTCTGTCCGGCTCTCAGTATCCAGACACTAACTCTGTTCCAGCACTCTATATCAAGAGAACAACTCTGATGCACAACTCTGTATCCAGATAAGAACGCTATTCCTGTACTCTATATACAGACACCAACTGTGTTGCAGCACTCTGTATACAGACTCCAACTATGATCCAGCACTCTATATCCGGTCGCCAACTATGTTCCTGCACTCTATATCCAGACACCAACTCTGTTCCAGCGCTCTATGTCCAGACACAAACTCTGTTCCAGAACTCTGGGTCCAGAAACCAACTCTAATCTAGAATTCCATATCCAGACACCAACTCTGGTCCAACACTCTGTCCAGACACCAACTCTGTTCCAGAACTCTGTATCCAGAAACCAAAACTATTCTAGCACTCTATATCCAGACTCAAACTATGTTCCAGACCTCTATATCCAAATGCCAAATATGTTCCAGCACTCTATATCCAGACACCAACACCGCTCCACTACTATATATTCCAGTCACAAACTCTACTACACCATTCTATATCCTGTCAGCAACTCTGTTCCAGCACACTATATTCCAGACACCAAATCAGATCCAGCATTCTATATCCATACACCAACTCTTTTCAAGCTCTCTATATCTAACGCAAACTCTGTTCCATCACTCTATGTCCAGACGCTTACTCTGTTCTGTTTCTCTGTCATCACACACCACATCTGATCCAGAACACTATGTTCAGACACCAACTCTGTTCCAGAACTCTATATACAGATGCCAAATACGTTCTAGCACTTTATATACAGACACCAAATCTGTTCCAGCACTACATATCAAGTCAACAACTCTGTTCCACAACTCTATATACAGACTCCAACTTTGATACAGCATTCTATATCCAGACGCAAACTATGTTCCAAAATTCTATATCCAGACATCATTTTGTATCTAGCATTCTATACCCAACCACCAACTCTGTTCCAGCACTCTATATCCAGACCCAAGCCTTTTTCCATCTCTCTATATCAAGACACCAACGGTGTTCCAGCATTCAATATAACAGACACCAACTCTGTTACAGCTCTCTATGTCCAGACAGCTACTCTGTTCCATCACTCTATATTCCAGACACAATCTCTGTTCCACCGCTCTATATCTTGACATCAACTATGGCCCAGCTCTCTATATCCAGACACCAAATCTGTTCCACTCTCTATATCAAGACACCAACTCTGTTCCAGCATTCTATATCGAGACACCAACTCTGTTCCAACAAACAATATCCAGTCACTAACTCTGTTCCAGCACTCTATAACCAGACACCATTTTGTTTCCAGCTCTCTATATTCAAACATCAACTCTGTTCCAGCACCCTGTATCCAGACAGCATCTCGGTTCCAGTACTCAATACACAGACATCAGCTGTGTTCCAGCACTCTATATTCCAGACCAACTCTGTTGAAGCATTCTATATCCAGACACCAACTCTGTTCCAGAATTCTTTATCCAGACACCAAATCTGTTCAAGTTCTCTACAACCAGACACCAACTCTGTTCCAGCACTCTATATCCAGACCCAAGCCTATTTCCAGCTCTCTATATCAAGATATCAACGGTGTTCCAGCATTCTATATAACTCTGTTACAGCTCTCTATATTCAGTCATCAACTCTGTTCCAGCTCTCTATATCCAGACACAAACTCTGTTCCAGAACTCTGTATCCAGAAATCAACTCTATTCTTACACTCAATAACCAGACACCAACTCTGGTCCACCACTCTATATCCAGACTCAAACTATGTTCTAGCTTTCTTTATCCAGACACCAATTCTGTTCCAACAATCAATATCTCATCACCAACCCTGATCCAGCAATCTATTTCCAGACACCAACTCTGTTCCAACAATCAATATCCAGTCACCAACTCTGTTCCAGACCTCTACATCCAGATTCAAATGATGTTCCAGCACTCTATATCCAGACACCATCTGGGTTCCTGTTCTCTATATTCCAAACACCAACTCTGCTACAGACCTCTGTATCCAGGCACCAAATATGTTCCAACAATCAATATCCAGTCACCAACTCTTTTCCAGAATTCTATATCCAGACTCAAACTATGTTCCAGCACTTTATATTCCAGACACCAACTCTGTATTAGACCACAGTTTCCAGACTCCAAATCTGTTCCAGCTCCCTATATCGATACACCAACTCTGTTCCAGCAATCTATATCCAGACAGCAACTCTGGTTCAGTACTCTATATCCAGATTCAAACGATGTTCGAGAACTCTATATCCAGATGCCAAATATGTTCTAGAGTCTATGTCCAGATACCTACTCTGTTCCTGCTCTCTGTATCCAGACACCAAATCAGTTCCAGCACTCTATATCCAGACACAAACTATGTTCCAGTATTCTATATACAGATTCCAACTATGATCCAAGACTCTATATCCAGACGCCATTTATGTTCCAAAACTCTATATCCAGATGCCAAAATGTTCTAGCATTCTATCCAGACACCATCTGGGTTCCAGTACTATATACCCAAGCATCAACTCTGTTCCAACACTCTATATTCCAGTCAACAATTCTGTACCAGACCACTGTATCCAGACATCAAATCTGTTCCAGCTCTCTATATCCAGACACCAACTCTGTTCCAGCATTCAATATCCAGACACCAAATCTGTTCCAGACCTCTGTTTCCAGACACCAAATCAGTTCCGTCAGTATCCAGACACCAACTCTGGTCCAGTACTCTATATCCAGCTTGAAACTATGTTCCAGAACTCTATATCCAGATGCCAAAATGTTCTAGCACTCTATATCCAGACACCAACTCTGTTATCGCATTCTACATCCAGACACCAACTCTGTTCCAGACCTCCATTTCCAGACACCAACTCTGTTCCAACAGTCAATATCCAGACACTAACTCTATTCCAGCATTCTATATCCAGACACCAACTGTGTTCCAGCTCTCTATGTCCAGACACCAACTATGTTCCAGCTCTCTATATTCCAGACACCAACTCTGTTCCAGCTCTCTATATCTAAACACAAATTCAATTCCAGCATTCTATATCCAGACACCAACTGTGTTCCAGCACTCTATATCCAGTCAACAACTCTGTTCCAGCTCTCTATATTCAGACATCAACTGTGTTCCAGCTCTCTATATCCAGACACCAACTGTGTTCCAGCTCTCTATGTCTAGACACCAACTATCTATGTTCCTGCTTTCTATATTCCAGACACCAACTGTGTTCCAGCTCTCTATATCTAAACACGAACTCTATTCCAACACTCTATATTCCAGACACCATTCCTGTTCCACTCTAGACAGCACCTTGATTGTTCAAAGGGCACTATCACCTTAATTCTTGTACATGTCAGGGACACGTTTTTAAGCCAACATCACACACTGTGACCTGTTCGCCTTCCAGTGTGGCATGAATTCAACTCTGGACCATGTGATCAACTATGTGGATATCAGACTGCCAAGTGTTGATGTGGAGGGATAGGGTGTTGATATCAACATCCAGTGTTGCAATGTTCCTCTTAGTTTGTGGTGAATTTATATCAGATTTTTGCCTGCAGTCTGCAGAGTACTGATCGAAGGGTGTAGATTTGTGACGTCAAGTTAAAGTGGTGTTTGAGTGACAAGGGAAGGTTGAGAATCACTGCTCTCGACCCAGTTGTTCCTGAAATATCTGTCATTGGCCCATTTGCTTTTGATTCATGAAACCGTGCACATAATGAGTCAATTAGGTACGATTAAAACAAACTTTCCCTTCCCACCCACATCCCACCTTAAGCAATCCCTCACTAATCACAGAGCACCGATGGCATAGGGATTACTTAAAGTGGAATGTGAGTGGATAGAAAAAGGTTGAGAACCTTTGTGGGGCAAATGATGCCGGACAGGAGCAGCGCGAGTTTCTTTACATCAGTGCAACTCTTCGCCCTTGATGTCAAAACCTTGCAGACTGCAGCAGCAGACCACACATTGATACCACCTTATAGCTATGTGATATAGAAAATTTAGGTTAAAAAGACTTAAGTTAAAATGTGATGATTAATCATAAACAGGGAAGCCAGAACGGACAGAGAGTTTACTAGCAGTCAAGGACAGAAGGAGCTGCTGAATATGTTTTTTTAAACCTATCTTTTCATGGTCATAGTGAGAGACATGCAGTAGACAAAGGATTGATAAGAAGTGTGAGAAACAGAATTCAGTGAATGTAGAGTTCACAGCGTACGTAACGAACGTGATAATTAATAATGCAGTTATACTTAGAATGTTTTTGTAATACTAACCAATTAAAACAGTATTAATAAGAAGGGGAAGGGCAAATAATAAAGGTATAAAAATCAATGCACTGTATGTATCGGGGCTTAACTGGTGAGAAACCAGTTGAGTCCAACTCTGCAGACTTGTAAATAAAGCTTGTCGTGTCATCAGTTTTAAAGAGACTCATGTGTGAGAAGTTTTATTTCTGACAAATGGGGGCTCGTCCGGGATCTACACTCCGGCCGTGAGGGGAGGCGAGAAGAGGGACATCGGAGGCGGTGCACCCCGCTGAGTTCAGCGGCTCCTAGTCCCTTGCTCGTCGCTTCGGGCGGCTTGAGCGAGTGGTATCCGGACAGGGTGACACGACAAGACGGTGAGGAGAAGGGTGACGGTTCAATCCCCGGGAAGACACCGGTAAGTGACGACTTACGATTGTGGTGTGGGGATTGGGTAACAGGTGTAACGGGATACACCTGTTTGGATAAAAACCTAACGGAATAGATTAAGTATAGATCTTTTGTCGTTGTGTGAGGACCCTGTCGCGGGACTCTAGGATAGACCCCAGGGAAACCTCGGCGGTAACCGAAGGAGGGACAGCACCTCCGACGAAGTGCCGAGAAGAGAGGGGTCAACCCCAGGAAAACCTCAGCGGTAACCGAAGGAGGGACAGCACCTCCGACGAGGCGTCTGAGAGGAAGGGAGTAGGGTCCAGAACGAGAGGGTCCTCAGCAACGATAAACAGATCTAGGTGGGAAAATGGGAGGATCAAAATCTAAGGGCTCGTCTGAAAATTCAGGACAATTCCTGGGAGTACCCCTTGACAGCCCTTTGGGGAGAATGTTTGAAAATTGGGATAGTAAAAGATATCGGGACAAAAACAAGAAAAAGATGGTCCAATATTGTCTCCTTTGGTCAAAACAACCTATTAAAGGTTCCTCGGTCTGGTGGCCGAAATTTGGATCTGATGAGGATTGGGTTAGACAAGCATTAAACATATATGTAAATTCGAGACCAAAGGTGAATCAAGAAGAGTCAGCATATGCATTTTGTTGGGTTCCCTGGCCAGGATCCTTAACAGAATGTTTTAAATTGAGAGTGGCAGGAGAAAAGAAATGGGAACCTCTGGACAACCTTCCCCCTCCTTATATTCCCCCGGTGCCTACTGCGCCCGAGGAAAGCTTATTACCGGAGGGGAAAGGTGATGAATCTGATTGCCCCGAAGGGGGCCGGGATAAAAAGGATGAATTAAGGGAGTCGGACCCTAAACTTCCACCGGTAAACCGACCCTGGACAAGATCCCAGACTGGTCCAGGACCATCAAAGTTTTCAATAAACCTAAATCCCCTGAGAGAAGTTCCTATGGGAGGACCGGGAGGGGGAACGGGATATGTGAATGTTCCCCTAACTAGTACAGAGGTGCGGGGATTTAAGAAAGAAATGAAAAAGTTATTGGAAGATCCTATAGGACTGGCTGAACAGCTTGACCAATTCTTGGGACCAAACACATATACGTGGGAAGAGATGCAGGCAATAATGGGAACATTATTTTCACCCCAGGAGAGGCAGATGATTCGACGGGCTGCCCTCCTCATGTGGGAATATGAACAACCTGGGGACCCTAGACCCCATGAACAAAAATATCCCTTAAATGAACCCAGGTGGGACAAACGAACACCCGAGGGATTGGCAAGTATGAGACAATATAGAGAGTGGACAATTAAAGGGATACGGGAGGCTGTGCCAAAGGGTCACAATTTTACCAAGGCATTTGGGAACCACCAGGGGAAAGACGAGTCCCCTACTGATTTTTTGGAGAGGGTGAGAAAGAATGTCCAACAGTATGCTGGTGTGGACCCTAGTACACCAATGGGTGAACAGCTTATTCGAATTGAATTTGTTTCCAAATCATGGCAAGACATTAGAAAGAAACTAGAAAAGGAGGAGGACTGGAGTGAAAAACCCCTAAGTGAACTGTTAAAAAAGGCACAAAAAGTATATGTGCAGAGAGAAGAAGAAGATCAAAAGAAGGCGACAAAGGTTATGGTACAGACTATCCGACAGATGAATGCTGAATCCAGAGGGGAAAGAAAACAAAACCTTCCTCTAAACAATCCAAAATATCCAAGAGAGGGAAGACCCCGGAGGTTCGTTAAATGCTATTACTGCAATGAGGAAGGACACTTTAAGAGGGAATGCCCCCGATACAAGAGGGAATTGCGTGCCCTCGAACTTATGGAAGAAGATTAGGGGTGTCAGGGGTTCCAAATGTTAGGGACCAAATATAAGAGGGAACCCCTGGTAAAACTAAAAATTGGTCCCAAGGGAGAAGAGGTGGTGTTTATGGTGGACACAGGAGCGGAACGAAGTAGTGTAATAACTGTGCCAATCGGAACTGAGCCTATAAAAAGTAATTTGACAATTTCTGGGATAGAAGGAGCTCCCAGAATGGTATCAATAATTCCCCAAGTAACAGTAAAACTGGAAGAAAGAGAAGGGGTACAAGACCTCTTGTTATTACCTTCGGCTGGATTTAACCTCCTAGGAAGGGACTTACAGGCTCTCCTAGGTTTGGGTGCCCTCCCTGTGGACGGAGAAGTGCGAGTCCACCTCTGCGCTTTAAAGGAAGAGGATGAACGGCAGATTGACGAGAGAGTCTGGTATAAGGAGGGAAATCGAGGAGGTCTGGACATCCCACCTTTACATGTCACATTAATACCAGGTCATCAGCCGGTAAGGAAACGTCAGTATCCTATTTCTTTGGAAGGGAGAAAAGGGCTACAGCCGGTAATTGAGACTTTAATACGAGACGGACTATTAGAAGAATGCATGTCACCTTATAACACCCCTATACTCCCAGTAAAAAAGTCAGATGGATCCTATCGCCTAGTTCAGGATCTAAGAAGTTTGAATGCTATTGTTCAGACCCGCCACCCAGTGGTGCCTAATCCCTATACTATTATGAGTCGGATTCCCCCAGACCATGAGTGGTTTAGTGTTATCGACTTAAAGGATGCCTCCTGGACTTGTCCGTTAGAAGAGGAAAGTAGAGATATGTTTGCGTTTGAATGGGAAAATCCATGGACAGGTAGACGGAGACAGTTTCGGTGGACTGTATTGCCCCAAGGGTTCACTGAATCTCCAAACCTGTTTGGACAAATGCTAGAACAAATCCTGATGGACTATCCACAATCTGATGATTCCCAACTAATGCAGTATGTGGATGATTTACTATTATCAGGACCCAAGGAACAAGAAATGAGGAGAGAGACCATTAGACTCTTGAATTATCTGGGGAAAAAGGGTCTACGAGTGTCCAGAAACAAGTTAGTTTGTTGAGAAAACTGTGATATATCTGGGACACCAGATAAGTAAAGGACAGAAACGGATTACCCCTGAACGAATTGCGGGAATCACTAGAATGCCTTTACCCCGTAATAAGAAGGAAATAAGACAATTCCTGGGACTCTTAGGATACTGTAGGTTATGGATAGAGGACTACTAGGCTTTGGTGAAGTTTATGTATGATAAACTGACAAATGAAAATGACTATCCATTGAAATGGACCCAGGAGGAGGAGGGATGGTTCGAGGACTTGAAACATCGCCTAACACGAGCCCCAGTGCTCACTCTGCCCTCTTTAAAACAGCCCTTCCAGCTATTTGTCACTCATAACCAAGGAACAGCTGTGGGAGTTTTAACACAGGAAAAAGGCAGTCAGCGACACCCAGTAGCTTTCCTTTCCAAAATGATGGACCCAGTGTCTCGCGGATGGCCGACGTGTATCCAAGGAGTAGCGGCTGCTGCTCTGTTGGTAGAGGAAGCACGTAAACTTACTTTTGGAGGAAAGATGACTGTGTACACCTCCCATTCTGTGAGTGTTTTATTAACACAAACTGCCCATCGATGGCTGACTGATTCTCGCATATTAAAGTATGAAACCATTTTAATGGTTGGAGAAGATTTACAGTTTGCAAAAATTAATAGCTGCAACCCAGCTCAATTTTTATACGGCAGTGAAACAGAGAAAGAGGTGGAGCATGACTGTGTCGAGTTGACAGATCTTCAGACCAAGACCCGAGAAGACCTTTGCGATACTCCGCTGGGAGAAGGATATGAATTCTACATTGATGGCTCCGCCAGATGTGTTGACGGAATGAGAAGAAATGGGTATGCTATAATAGAAGGAAATACTTGGAAAGTAGTAGAATCCACGAGACTACCCGGAAGCTGGTCAGCACAATCCTGTGAACTATATGCCTTGCAGAGAGCCCTCAAAATACTGGCAAAGAAAATTGGAACGATTTACACAGATTCCAAATACGCATACGGAGTAGTGCATACCTTTGGTAAGATCTGGAAGGAGCGTGGTCTAATTACATCAAGAGGAAAGGAATTGGCACACGAACAGATGATTACTCTGACTCTAGAAGCCTTAACATTACCCCAAGAAATAGCAGTGGTCTACATACCAAGCCATCAAAGGGGAGATAACCCGACAGCAATTGGAAACAGACTGGCTGATGAAGAAGCCAAAAGAGCAGCCATGCAACAAGAAGTCCGTTTGCTGACTTTAATCCCAATAAGGCAAGGCATAAAGACAGCTCCCATTTTCACTGCTAAGGAAGAAAAGAACATGGATCAGCTGGGCGCAAGCCAGTTACCTGATGGAACATGGAAAACACCAGATGGAAGAATTGTTCTAAATAAAGAAATAACTCGCAATATTTTAAAACACCTGCATCAACAGAGCCACTGGGGCACCCAAGCCTTATGTGACACAGTGCTTCGAGAATATGTGTGTAAAGGAATCTACACCTTGGCCCAACAAGAGGTGCAAAATTGTTACCTATGCACAAAAATTAATAAGAAGATAATGAGGACAGGGACCATGGGAGGTCAACCATTAGCCATACGCCCTTTTCAACGTATCCAGATCGACTTCACAGAGTTACCTCAAGTTCAAAGATGGAAATATCTGTTGGTGATAATAGATCACTTTACCCGATGGGTAGAAGCCTTCCCAACAATAAATACTACAGCCTCTACAGTAGCTCGCCTCCTCCTAGAGCAGATAATCCCCAGATATGGTATAATGGATTCTATAGACTCAGACAGGGGTCCACATTTTTCTTCAAAAATCCAGCAATTGATTTGTGATGCATTACAGGTCTCTTGGAAATTACATACCCCTTGGCATCCACAAAGCTCAGGGAAGGTCGAACGTATGAATGGAACACTAAAAATCCCATTGACAAAGTTAATGGTGGAAACTAAAATGCCTTGGATAAAGTGTCTGCCCCTAGCCTTATTGAGAATTCGTACTGCCCCACGAAAAGATGTAGGGTTGTCCCCTTATGAAATGATGTTTGGGCTTCCCTTCTGGAGTACAGTTGAGGGGTGTCCCACCTTGGGGGAAGGGGATATATTTGTTAGGAACTATTTACAGGCACTGTCACGCTCTCTTACAGATTTACGAAAGAGAGGACTATTGGCACAAACACCGCCTCTAGACTTTTCTTTACACAAAGTGGAACCAGGAGACTGGATTCTTATCAAGACCTGGAAGACTGAAAAACTCCAGCCCCAGTGGGAAGGTCCATACCAAGTTCTCTTAACTACAGAAGCTGCAGCACGAACAAGAGAGAAGGGGTGGACACACGCATCCAGATTTAAGGGACCTGTAGAGGCGCCACAGGACCCTGATACGAACTCAGATTGGACTTGTATTCCTGGAGAAAAACCTCTTACCTTACGATTTCGCAAAAAGACTTAATTCACAATGTTATTGTTATGTTCTTTGATTTTTCTTAGTTTGCCTATGTCTTTATCAGGTGTGAAATGTAAGAAATGCAGAGATACAGTGGTCCTGTTTCAGGACCACATTTGGGGAAGAAAGGAAGGTAATTTCATTTCCCATACCTCAGTTCCTGAGAAATGCTGGGCAGAAAATACCACCCAACATCCATATACCCCTTGTGTGGAAAAAGAAGGAAATAATATGGGTCATTATATACAGATTCCTAGTACCACTCCTTTCCCTCTTAACGGTTGGAAAGGTGACTCAAGCCCACCATGCCCTGATGGACTCTGGTTTTGCATACACCAACGTACTGTTCCAATGAGAAGTTACACTCCACACTCGAGATTGCCTGTCCCTTTAAGACAGCCGGACTTAGTTCGAGTCCATCCAAATAACCATGTAAGTTTCGGTAATGCAATTGGGGGAGATAACCTTTTTGTAGATCTGGCAACTAAAATTGCAGGAACTTTTAATGTAACCAATTGTTGGGTCTGCGGGGGTCCACGGATGTCAGAACAATGGCCTTGGTGGGGAGAACCTCTCAATTCATTGACCATGATTTCCCGCATTTGGACAACTAACCGAACGAGATCAAGAGAAACCTGGTCTCTCTCTAACGTCCCCTCTGGTTTTTATTGTCTCTCACGAGCCGGCAAATACCCAGTAGGAGAAAGTCCCTGCAAGGCTGTATGGATTCGCATTTCGCCTGGTGTTTTCACTTGGTTTCCTAAACCTCAGACTTGGTTCTTATCCACTGTTTTTAAAACTAATTGCCTACCCCTGTCTAATAGCAGTATTCAGTTTTGGAATTGTACCACTTCCACCATCACAGGACCATACCAATCAAATCCTGTTCTTAAAAGAGTTTGGGAAAGGGGGTATGGAGTATCCCCAAATGGATTATTCTGGGTATGTGGTAATAAAGCTTATACTCGTCTTCCCTCACAGTGGAGTGGAACTTGTTTCCTAGGAATAATCCGCCCAGAATTTTTCCTTCTACCCC
The DNA here is from genome assembly GCF_036971445.1 of Narcine bancroftii. Classification (NCBI taxonomy): domain Eukaryota; kingdom Metazoa; phylum Chordata; class Chondrichthyes; order Torpediniformes; family Narcinidae; genus Narcine; species Narcine bancroftii. The sequence goes on from NC_091471.1 coordinate 282,481,600, forward strand.
ACGATCACGGTCATAAATTAGGCGTGAAGGTCTTTGATACATTACATCGTGAACATTTCTCTTCCCTAGCTTAGAATCCCCATTCATATCTATACATATATTGAACACATTTTAAAGAGAGAAAGGGGTGGATTGTGATATAGAAAATTTAGGTTAAAAAGACTTAAGTTAAAATGTGATGATTAATCATAAACAGGGAAGCCAGAACGGACAGAGAGTTTACTAGCAGTCAAGGACAGAAGGAGCTGCTGAATATGTTTTTTTAAACCTATCTTTTCATGGTCATAGTGAGAGACATGCAGGAGACAAAGGATTGATAAGAAGTGTGAGAAACAGAATTCAGTGAATGTAGAGTTCACAGCGTACGTAACGAACGTGATAATTAATAATGCAGTTATTCTTAGAATGTTTTTGTAATACTAACCAATTAAAACAGTATTAATAAGAAGGGGAAGGGCAAATAATAAAGGTATAAAAATCAATGCACTGTATGTATCGGGGCTTAACTGGTGAGAAACCAGTTGAGTCCAACTCTGCAGACTTGTAAATAAAGCTTGTCGTGTCATCAGTTTTAAAGAGACTCATGTGTGAGAAGTTTTATTTCTGACAGCTACACTATCAGCCGTCTGCAAACCCCATGAACCCTGGGATCTACTTTCAGCACCAGGTACAAGTTGATTCCATGGTCTGCACCCTGATTTCAGCAAATAGCTTTCTCTCAACACACTACTTCTACATTTCACCAGCATGTCACTGCACTCTGTTACCATGGAGTGTTTAGTATCACGAAGCATCGTGTTAACATCATTTGTGTAGAACGCAGAGCTCAGAAATCGTGCCACTTTTGAGGCTGTTGCTATTGGACTCAGTCTTAAACCACGGGTTTCAGAGCGCAGGGCCATCTCGGTGTTCAAATCAGAATATAATGCAGAGCATGGGTGTGGGGGCGCATAGCCTTACTGGGGCGTCTTTGTATTGGAACCCAGAGAGGATTGTCGAGGTCGATAGAACCGAATGTGGCTACCAGCCCACAGGGCGCAAAGCGTGGCGGAACGCCGCTTGCATCCATTAGACAGGTTGCTCTCGGAGTGCAGAGTCTAGATGCAGGTGCGCCGAGGACTTGATATTGGAGGGCATGGAGTGTTAGAGCGCCGATATCAGACCTGCTGCGACTTCTATTGGGATGGGAGACGTGGAAAATCTGGCTTCAGAGGACAGGGTGCTTGATCACGGAGACTGGTGGGTCTTGGAGCACAGAGAATGGGGGTTGCAGGGTGCTGACATCGCGCACCGTCATCAGAGGGGAGAGCGTGGCTCTCGGGGCACGGGGCTGACTGTCAGAGACGGGGGTGCATGGACACCCGTGCAGAGTGCGCTGGATTTTGGCATGCCCCAGAGCAGCTGTCCGTGCGCAGCGCATTTCTCGAGCGACAGAGTGTCTGCCGGTAACGTACAGAGCTGTATGAGGGCAGCGAGCTGGTGATGGACTTATGCTATGGGAGTTGACAGCCTTGGCACCAGGGCGCTGGAGTAGGAGCGCGGAGAGTTACGCTCAGACTATTGCTATCGGCAACCAGATCGGGCGAAGAGAGGGCTCTGTGGTTCTATAGCATCGAGGCACATATCACTGCTGCTGGGACGCCCAGGGAGAAAGGAGAACCGTGGCTGGGATTTCTGCTGGCGCGCAGAGCAGGGTTTGGAACGGAGAGCGGTGTCCTCGGAACATCGCTCCTTGGCCGTTCAGTACTTGACAACAGTGCACAGGTTGATGGGATCGAGTGCTGACATCGCCACCGCGGAGACAAGAGCACTGGCCGTTCCTGTTGAGTATTCAAGTGCAGTTTACATCCCCTTGAGCTCAGGCCAGTTCGTATTAGGACCGGAGTGGTACCTTGAGTTGGCATCAGAGCGCAGAGTTCTTGGTTTTGACATCACCTGATGGTGACTCTGTCAAGAGTAACGCAGGTAAGATCTTTGAAAGTAACCGGTTGACTGTTAGGACAGGAGAGGGAATTGGGCAGAGCATCCCTGTAGCCGTTCCCCTCAACAATGTGTATGTTTTGGATACTGTCTGGGGGAGGGGAATTGTCTAATAAGGGCGTCAGAGTGTGGTCCTTCTGCTCAGAAAGGAGGGGGGAAACAAGGAGAGCTCATAGGGAATGGAGATTCGATAGGAGGTTTTGTGTACAAGATCGAGACTCCCGAATGGTATGTTGCCTCCCAGGTGTCAGGGTCAGGGACGTCTCAGATCGAGTCCACAGCATTCTCAAGTTGGGAGATGGGCAGTTAGATGTCATGCCCCACGTTAGTATCTATGACATGGACAGGAAAAGGGATGAAGTCCTGAAGAGGGAGTATTGGGAATGAGGAAGGCAAGACCTCAAGGGAAGTAATATCTGGATTTCTGCCTCTGCCACGCACCAGTGAGGGAAGTTAAGGCAGATGAATGCGGGGCAGGGGTTCAGATTCATGAATAATTGTGATCTCTTCTCGGGAAGGTATGGTGGGTCAAAAAAGGATTGTTGCACCTGAATGGGGGGGGGGGGGGGTCTAATATCATGGCAGGCAAGTTTGCTAGAGCTGTTGGGGAGGGTTTAAATTAGTTTGGCAGCAAGGTGGGAGCCCAGTGAATAGATCAGAAGAAATACAAGTAGATCCTCTATGTTGTGAGTTTGTAAGGAAGGATAGGCAGTCAATGGGGCAAAATTACAAGTATCAGATTAAGGTTTTAACAGTGAACTTTGGAAACAAAACTGAAAAGGGTAATGAATCCAGCAATTAAGGTCTTGATTTAAATGCCCACTGTATAAAAAATAAGGTTGATGATCTTGCAATGCACCTGGAAGTTGGCAGGTATGACATTGTGGCCAACATTGAGTCATGGCTGAAATAATATGACAGCTAGGAACTAAATATCCACGGATACACAGTGTCATCAGAAGGACGGGAAGGTAGGTAGAGGGGGTGGGGTGGTTCTGTTGGTTAAAAATGGAGTTACATCTTTGGAGTGAGGAGACATTGGATCAGAATAAATAGAGTTGAGAAACTGTAAGGATTTTAAAAAAATACCCTGATGGGAGTTGTATACAAGTCTCCAAACACTACAAAAGATGTGGCATACAAATTAGAGGGAGATAGAGAAGGTATGCAAAAAGGACAAGACCACATTGGTCATGGGGGATTTTCAATATGCAGATGAATGCTGGAGCCCAAGAGAAGGAATTTATTGAATGAGGATGTCTTCTTCAAAAAGATTGTAGCTGTGTTGAACAGGGAAATGGCAAATTTGGATTGGGTATTATGTAAGGGAGCTGAAGGTAAGAGAACCCCTAGGAGGCAATGATTATAACATGATAGACTTTTCCCTGCAGTTTGTGAGAGAGAAAAACTAAAATCAGATGTGTTCGCACACCCTTGGAATAAAGGCAACCTCAGAGATATGAGAGAGGAACTGGCCAAAGTTGATTGGAAAGGCACACTTGTAGGGAGGATGGCAAAGTAGCAATGGCTGGAGTTTCTTTGAGAAATAAGGAAGATTCAGGATGGGTTCTGTACAGTATATTCCAAAAAAAGAAACAAAAACATTTGATTGGAAAAATAATACAATTGTGGCTAAAGGAATCAAAATTTAGAGGGAAGAAACAGGACTGGGAAGTTTTTTAAGGCACACATAAGGTGATTAGGAAGGGTATATTAAGAGTTAAAAAGAGGTAAGTGTAGATATAAGACTGTTAGAAAATGATGCTGGAGAAATTGTAGTGGGAGACTAGGAGATGGAGGAGGAACTGAATTAATATTTTGCATCAATCTTCTCTGTGGAACATATTAGCAGTACACCAGACTTTCAAGGCTGTCAGGGAAGAGAGATGAAGGCAGTGTCATTCACCAGAGAGAAGGTGTTTGGGAAGCTGAATGGTCTAAGGGGAGATAAGTCTCCCAGACCAGATGGAATGCACCGTCGGGTTCTTTTCTTTTTAAAAGATTTTTATTGTTTAATATATAAGCTGTCATCCAGAGTTTAAGAAAAGGAAGCACATAGCAAATCATTTGTATACATGTAAACACACAAAAAGAAAACCAGATGAAACAGTCGAGAATTCACTAATAAACATGAACAATATTGATCTGTAAAACCCATTTGCTGAGTTAAGCCAAATAAAGAAAAGTGAAAAAAAGAAAAAAAAAACTAAAAACTACATCTAATCTACCTCTAATCAAGGTTAGCTTATATAATAAATAAAAATGAAAATGTGGATCCAATGGTGACCCCCCCCCCCCCCAGACATCAGACAGTGAATCACTGGAGAACACAATAATTCTTAATTCTTCCAATTAAAATAAAATACGAAGAATGGGCCCCACAATTTTATAAATTGAAACTTTCTATCTTAAATATTATATCTAATTTTCTCCAAACTTAAATACAACATTACATCATATATATCCACTGTGTATGAGTAGGGGGACGAATCATCTTCCCATTTCAGTAAGATTGCTCGTCTGGCTATCAATATGGTAAAAGCTAAACATTTTTCCTGAGATGCAGGCATGGGATAATCTGGGTCTCAAGAAAAACCAAACAGAGCAATTAACAGACAAGTTTCTAAATTAATTTGAAGAACTGTTGATAAAGTTTGGAAAATGTCTTCTAAATTTTGGCATTCCCAAAACACATGGATCAGTGAAGCTTCAAAACTTTTACATTTCTCACATAGTGGATCAATGTCTGCATAAAAATGTGATAATTTAAGTTTGGACATATGAGTTTTGTTTACCACCTTAAATTGTAATGAGCAGTGTCTTGCACAAAAGGAGGAATCATTAATTAAGCTGAGAGCAGAGTACCAATCTTTTTTAATGTTTGATATTCATAGACTCACAAAATTCAAACAAACAGTATAATCTTCCAATGTTCATACAGTGTCTGTGTTTATCTCCCCCTCCCACGTCCCTACCTTTACCCTACTGAAAGAAAAGTCTATTAAATTGTACAATAGAGTAACAATCTTCATCTGAAAATGTTATGTTCAAATCTCATTCCCAATCACTCTTGATCCCAGCCATGGAGATCGATTTTAAATCCAATAAATTATTATAAGTACATGATATAAATTCACCATGAAAATAAAACAGTAAGTTAAACAAATAGATCAAAAATATTAGTATTTGAAATTTGTGGGAAATCAGAAAGTTTAGACTTAACAAAATGTCTATTTTGTAAATATCTCAAAAATGTCTGTTAGAAAGATTAAGTTTGGCTGATAATTGTTCAGAAGAGGCAAAATTATCTCAAATAAAAAGATTGTTAAAACTTTGGATGCCTAATCTATGCCATTTCTTGAAACCTGCTTCCAGCAAGGACGGCTGAAAAAGATGTTTATCTATAATAGGACTAGCTAATGAAAAAAATGTTAAGTCCAAAGAATTTCCTAAATTGAGCCCATATTCTCAACATCAATAGATTATGTGTCAATGTAGAGAAGGAAAGGGGATGTGGCAATGAGAAGGACTTAGACTTGTTTTGGTTGAGCTCTCTGTGAAGAGTACTAAATGGATGGTTAAAATTTAAAATTTAAATTTTCTTCATCAGAAATGGATAAAAATTAGCATGAAGAAGCCAAGGCAGCCGAGAACAAAGATTGAACAAGCTCCTATTCAACAGGGAACTTCAGGAGAAAGTCTGAAAGAGAGTGGTGCAAAAATGGCGATTGTACCGGCAGAACCAGGTGAAACTGGGGAGTCAGGTCAAGAATTGAGCATCATCCTGGAAAACATGGAGAATGTGAGTAACCAATTCTTAAGTGTTGAAATAGTGATGATGGAGAAAATGACTAAAGATTATGAGTGTTGAAGACATGATGGAGAGAATGGGTTGAGCAGAGATTAAATTGATGAAAATGGATGAAAATCCTAAGGCTTTGGTAAAAAAAAAACAAAGAATGGGAGTCAGATGAACAAGGACTGCTAGACAAAACTGATCATATGGAAAACTTCAGTAAACAGAATAATGTCCAAATTATTGGACTAAAGGATGGAATCAAGGGAAGAGACCCGGTGAACATTTTTCAAAAATGGATCACACAAGTGCTGTGAGAGACTCATTTGGATAAAAACTGCATAAGAGCTCACCGAACACTCGGTTCCAGTAGATCAAGCAATCAGAAACCAAGACCAGTTCTGGTGAGGCTTTTTAGCTACTAAGAATGGGAGATAATTCTGGGAGCAGCATATGATTACACTAAGCAGAATAATGGCCTGCCCAAGGTTGATCATGAAAAGGTACTATTTTTTCAAGACTTTATTTAAACAAAGAAAAGAATTTGAAGATGTGAAAAGACAAATACATGCTAAAAACTTGAAATACTCAATGATATACCCCATGCTTTGGGGGTTGAAGTAGCAGGAGGAAACCAGTGATTTTTCAAGACCAAGGACGTGGAAGATTCTCTGCGAAGTTTGTAAAAAAATATTGAGGTTTCTGAGGGAAATATTTATTATGGAAATAAGTAAAAGTTGTAGTTTTGTAATTTTTGTTAACCATCTTGTATTTATTCTTTAAAAGTAAAATGCATAGAAATGTTCACTGAGAACTCAGTAAAGAAAAAAATCTGGGAAAAGTAGTAGCAGGGTGGAGACTCTGGTCAAAGGGGAGAATGATGCCTAGAAAGGAGTAACAAAAAGAGATGGCACTAAAGGGGTTCTTCTTCCTCGAGAGATTCCGTAATTTTTTTCGCGGGCTTTCGGGGCTCTACATATATGTCACCATCGGGGCAGGGACATTGTCTGTTTTTACTAAAGGGGAAGGATTATATTATTATTTAAAAAGTCAGAGATTTTACTGTCAAAAAATATTGTTTTAAAGAAGAATATAAATAGAACATTAAAATTTATTAGTTTTAATGTTAATGGAATTAATGGATCAGTGAAGAGAAAATGAGTCTTGGCATACCTTAAAAAAGGCAGAAAATTTATTTTTACAAGAAACACACCTTACCAAATTAGAACATGCAAAATTAAAAAGATGATGGGTGTGGCAAGTAATATCATCTTCATTTGGATCAAAAGCAAGAGGTGTAGCGATTTTAATTAATAAAAATGTACCAATAATAATAGAAGGGACATTAACTGATCAAGTTGGAAGATTTGTAATGGTCAATTGCAAAATTTATGCAGAATCATGGACGTTTATGAATATTTACACCCCAAACTTTGACAATAAAGTCTTATGAAGGATATCTTTTTTTTTAAACAGCAGGGGGAAGATAAAATATATTGATTGGAGGAGATTTCAATTTATATTTAAATTCAATATTGGACAAGTCACCAAGAACAATAACAGGAAGGAAAACTTCAAAACAACATTATCATTTATGAATGATTTACATTTAATTGAAATATGGAAGTGGTTCATCCCCTCATTCTATTCAATGGTACATTATTCACATATAAGGATTGACATGTTTTTAATGTCTGCTCAGTTACAAAGTAGAGTGGTAAAAATGGATAATTTGGCAAGACCTTTATCAGACCACTCGCCATTAATGTTAACTATCACAATAATGGAAAAGCAACAAAATATGTACAGATGGCATCTTAAAGCTACATTATGAAAGAGGAAGGATTTTTGTGAATTTGTTAAGAGACAGATAGAAATATTTCATGAAAACAATCTTCCTTCTACTGACAACAGTTTTCTAATATGGGGTACACTTAAAACTTACTTGAGGGGACAAATTATTTTTTACATTAAAAATCTTAAGAGAGGTATAGAAGAGATTTAGAAGGTCTAGAGAAGGATGTAACAAAATTGGGAAAACAATATCAGGTATCAGGAACACATAAAATAAAGAATATTAGGGAATAAAAAGTTGCAATATAATACATGACAAGCACATAGAATGATATTAAAAACTAAACAAAAATATTATGAACTAGGAGAACAGGCACATAAAGTGTTATCTTGGCAGGTCAAAGCAGAGGAGTAATCCAGAATGATAAATGCCACAGAAACAAAAGCTGATACCATCACAGATAATCAGAAATAAATAAATAATGTGTTTAGACAACACAATATGAAACTACGTGAGTCAGAATTAGTAGGAGATGAAAATGAGATGGAAGATTTTTTTTAATGTTGAATGTCCTAAATGAGAAGAGAGAAAAAAAAGATGATTTAGACACACCTTTTACAAGGGAAGAAATAGAGAAAACTCCAGGTACTTTATAAACTAATAAGTTCCCGGAGGAAGATGTGTTCCCTCCTGAATTCTATAGACAACTTAAAGATTTGTTGATGCCCCTTTTGATGGATGTGTTGGACCAGGTGGTGGAGACCCAAACCCTCCCAGAAACCTTTTCAACAGCTATAATTATAGTGCTACCAAAAAAAGGTAGAAATCCAGTAAAAACCTTATCATACAGACCAATATTACTTCTGATTGCAAACTTTAAAATTCTAGCACTAGCCAATAGATTGGGTGAGTATTTCCCAAAATGAGTACATCCAGATCAGGTGGGATTTGTTAAAGGAAGACAATCTTCAAATAGTCCAGGTAAATTATTCACTATCATGCATATGGCAAAATAAAAGTTGAATCCAAATATAACTATTTCTTTAGATGCAGAAAAGGCATTTGACTGACTAGAATGATCTTTTATATATTGGAAAAATTTGGTGTAGGGAGGAAATTAATAAATTGAATAAAAACTCTCCATTATAAGTCACAAACTAAAATTATAACTAATAACCAAATATCATCTATCATTTGAGTAGATCGAGTAGATAGGGGTGTCCCCTATCACCATCATTATTCATTCTAGCTATTGGACCTCTAGCAAAGATTATAAGATGAGATCCAAATAGTGAGGGCTTCAACGTTGGACAGGAAGAACATAAAATTAGTTTATTTGCTGATTTCGTGCTGTTACATATGTTTGACCCAGCTGAATCACTGATAAGGTTACAAACAATATTAGAAAAATATGGAAGAATATCAGGATATAAAATAAATATGGATAAAAGTGAGATAATGCCATTACAAAATTTTGATTATGAAAGATACCATAAAGGTAGTAGATTTAAATGGAAGAAAGATCAAATTAAATACTGAGGAATAATGACAGATAATAATTTACAGAATGTATTTAAGCTTAATTATACCCCTCTAGAAAAAAAAATAGAAAAAGATTAGCAGAAATGGAAAGATCTGCTGATTACATTAATAGGAAGGGTAAATTGTATTAAAATGAAGGTAATGCCGAAACTCAGTATCCTTTTAATAATTGCCTGTTGTACTAACTAAAAATTTGTCTAAATTATTACATTATTGTGTACAACAATTCCTATGGAATAACAAAGTACCAAGAATGGCACTGAAAAAGTTAACATGGGATGATAAACTGAGAAGACTTCTGGATTTTAAGAAGTATTATCTATCAGAAAATAGTCCCCCTTCTTGGATTTGAATGGGACTGAATTCAATAAAAGAGGAGACAATGAAGGACTTTATTTAAAAGTGGGATGTTAAGTCAATAACAAAAAATGGACAATCCTATATTAATACACATGATTAGAATATGGCAAGAAATAAATGAATGTATCACAAATAAAACAGGTATATCACTGAAGCCACCATTGTGTAAAAATGTACTACTGCCTATGAAGGTGGGTAACAAAATTTTGAATTCATGATGAAGAAATAAGATATATTGATAATTGGTATATAGAAGGATCACTTATGTCTTTTGAACAATTAAGAAATAAGTATGGAGTAACTAATGGGACATTCTTTTGCTTTCTCCAGTAGAGATCATTACTAAGAAAAAGATGGGGACAAAACTTGGCCCACCTGAAATTAGTGAAATAGAATGAATGATCTGGCTGGGAAGGCACCTAAATTTATGACTAAGATGTACTTTGCTTTCCAAAATGGAAGTGCAAATGCCAGGTTTATAGAGATCGAGAGAGAGATGGAAGTTGGATTTGGGAGTTCCAATAATGGAAAGATGCTGATCTGATTGGTGTTTGGATAACATGACGTCAATTATAAAGGCAAGATATTGATTGGTACAATATAATTTTCTACGCCAATTATACCTCACACCATAGAAATTACACAGATCAAAATTGGAAATATCAGAGATCTGTTTTTGATATGGAACAGACAGAAATTGGAACATTTGTACATGCTACATGATCATGTGTGAAGGTGAGTCCATTCTTGCAGGAAGTACTAACCAGGATAACAGAGGTGGCCTTCATGGATGACCCAGAGCTTTATCTTTTGGGCAGCTTCATCAAAATAAGTAATTAACTAAATTCCAAATTTCATTTGTTAAAACAGCCTTATCTGTGGCTAAAAAATGTATTGCTATTACTTGGAAATCTGACCCTCCTCGACAGATAACATGATGGAAGACAGAGATGAATAGTTGTTTACCTATGGAAAAAATCACATACAATCTAAAGAACAAATATGATGTATTTATAAAAATATGGAAACCATATCTGGACTATTAGGGGACCATATATAAAAAGGTGCTATATCATAAAAATATATAGGAAGATTGTCTTTTTTTAACCCCAACTGTTAGTCCTGATGGTGTATGGGTTTATACTGTGAAGGGGGTGGGAGAGAAAGGGTTGTTGTGTTCTGTTTTGTTTTGTAAGGAAAAAAGAAAGTTATATACATATATATTTATATATTTTGAAAATTGAATATTTTGAAAATTGAATATTTTGATATATATATATATATTTATGGGAAAAAACAAAGATAAATTATTCCCAAAAAATGTAGAGAAGGAACATAGTAAAAAAATACAACCTAAAATTGTCAACATAGAAGATTTTTTGGAGGACTGCAGTTCTATTTCAACCCAGAAGGGATGATTCACTGACTTATCCAAATGTAATAGTAAAAGTCAATTATGTATGTTAATAATAAAATCTGGAAGTGATACATTCCTTGTAGTCTTTTGAAGATGGACCTTTTTTAATACATGGTTTCTTCCACTGCCATATGTAGTAGAAATAACCAAATCTAGAAAACTGATAAAAGATTTGGGAATAAAAATGGGTAATGCTTGAAAGAGATACAAAAATGTAGGTAAAATTTTCATTTTAATTGTAATAGATAGGGTGACCAATCCAATAAAAGTTGTTTAATCTTATTGAGAAATAACAAAAAAAAATTATTTTGTTAAATTTTTCTAACTTTTTCTAATTGTAATTCCTAAATATTGGAAATGATCTTTCACTATTTTAAACAGAAAATTGTAATAATCTGCAAAAGCACCTATTAAGGGTAAAAGTTCACTCTTGTGTCAATTTAATTTATAACCTGAAAATTGGCTAAAATGATCAAACAAAATTAATATTTTTGGTATAGAAAGCAGGATTTGAAATAAAATCAATGTCATCTGCATAAAGTAATTCAATTCCTCCTTTAAATTCTCCACACTGTTGGAAAGCAATCGCTAATGGTTCCAGTATTATATCTAAAAGCAAAGGACAACAGGCAACCCTGCTGTGTTCCTCTATTAAGATTAACCCTTTTAAACTGCTGTAATATGTAGCAAATCAATGCCATAGGGCATGAATGCAATAATTTAATCCATTTATTAAAAACTGGACCAAAATTAAATTTTCCTAATATAGTGAATAAATACTCCCATTCCAACTGATCAAATGCTTTTTCAGCATCTAATGAGAGAACCTATTCTTAGAATCAGAATCAGGATTTATTGTTATAAGGGAGCTGACTGAAGGTTTGGGAGGGTGGGGAGGTTTTTTTTCTTAATGTATCTAAAAATTTCTTGCTGTTATTTGATTGTATTTTGTTTTTAAATATTATAACCATCTTACAACATTACTATATATAAATAAAAATAATAGTGCACAAAAAATAAGGCAGTGTCTTTGGTTCATTGATTTTTTAGGAATCTGATCGCAGCAGGGAAGAAGCTATCCTTGTGTCACTGAGTGATTGTCTTTATGCTCCTGTAACTTTTCTCTGATGGTAACAGAGTGGAGTGGACATGGCCTGGGTGTTGGGAATCATTGAGGATAGAGACTGTTTTTTTAAGACACTGCCTCATGTAGATGTCCTCGATGGAGTGGAGTCTGGTGACTGTGATGATGCTGGCCAAGTTAACAACCCTCCGGAGTTTTTTCTTGGAGATTCCACACCAGGCAGTGATGCAACCAGCCAGAGTGCTTGCCAGAGTATACCTGTAGAGGTTTATGAGAGTGTTCAGTGACATAACAAACTGCCTCAGACATCTCACAAGTATAGTCACTGGCAAGTCTTCTTTGTGATCACATCATTGTGAAGGCTCCAGGATAGATCCTTGGAGATGTTGACACCCAGCAATTTGAAGTTCTTGACTCTCTCTACTACTGAGCCCTCAATAATGACTGGATCATGTTCTCTTGACTTCCTCCTGAAGTCCACAATAATCTCCTTGGTTTTGCTGACGATGATTTCAAGATTGTTGTCATGTCACCATTCAATGAGCTGATCTATTTCCCTCCTATACGCTTCCTCATTGCCGCTTGTGAGTCTGCTGTCAGTCAGTCGTGAGTGTATAATGAGTAGAGCACTCCATTCTATTGATGGAGGGAGGGTAAATATAAAATATTCAATAATCAATGTATGTTATAGTAAGAATAATGATTGTTAATTAAATAAGTTTGGTCTGTATCTATAATAATTCGTAAAATATTTTCTAATCTATGTGCTAAAACCTGAGATAGGATCTTCATATCATCATTAGGTAACTATATACATCAATAAGATATACATTCTCTTGGCTCTATCCCTTTTTTTTAGAATAAGAGAGATGCATGTCTCATTAAATGATAAAGGAAGCTTCTCTTCTCTAAATGAGTTTTCCAATACCAAGCTTAAGTGGGGCACAAGCTGTTTGGAGAAGGGTTTATGAAATTCTCCTGGAAAGCCATCAGGTCCTCGAGATTTACCAGATTGTAATTGAGGAAATAGCCACAGCTATATCCTTCTGTGAAATAGGTTTGCCCAAATTTGCACATCTGTCTTGGGGAAGTACTGGTAAATTCAACCAATCTTGGAATTCTGACATTGAACCATAATCATTATTAAATTCAGAGGTATAAAGTCAGAGTAAAATTCTCTAAAGGTCTCGTTTATTTTGAAATAATCTGTTGTCATATTACCATCACTCATATTAATCTTACATATTTGGTTTTTTTTTCCAGCAGAAATTCCTTTTAATTGTCCAGTTAGTAAATTACCAGATTTACCCTCAGGTTCTGAAAGAAGAAACTATAGAAATTGTCGAACCTTTGGTAATGATCTTCCAAGAATCAATATATTCTGGCACATTTCCTGAGGTCTGCAAAATTGCAAAGGCAGCTCACTATTTAAAAAAGGAAGGAGGCAGCAGAAAGTTAACTATAGACTTGTTAGGCTCGCATTTTGGTGGTTTGGAAATCCATGCCAAGGGTGAGGTGATGGAGTAGCTGGAGGTGCATGACTGGATGGGCGAAAGTCAGCATATTTTCATTAACGAAAACCCTAGTGCACTTTTTATTTGGAGGAAACCACAAACAGGCCAAAGGAGACGCAGTGGATTTTGTGTATTTGGATTTTCAAAAGGCCTTTGGCAAGGTGCTGCACAAGGAGTTGCTGCAAAAGATGAGAGTGCATGGAATTACAGGAAAGATACTAACACTGGCTAATGAGCAGGAAACAAAGAGTGGGAATAGAAGAATCTTATTTTGATTGGCTGCTATGTTAGTGAGGACACAAAGATTTTGGGTTTGCCCATGTCCAAAGCTCTTTCCTGAAGTTTTTATATTCATCAGGACCTCCATCTGATTTTAACTTTCTGAACCTTACAAATGTTTCCTTCTTTTGTCCAAATTCATAAAGTCATCCATGGTTTTATTTCCTGGCAATCCCTGTCCCTCCTCCATATTGGAGACAGCCCTGGCCTCTGGTCCTTAGATAAACTCCCTCATGTCTGTGGTGGAGCTTGTGATAGTGGATCACAAGTGATGTGGGGCTGGCAAAACTCTGCAGGTCATGGAGCATCTATAAGAAGTTTCAGCCCTGAGCCATTTGTCAAGTCCTGAGCAAAAGGCTAGCAGGCACCTGAATAAAAACATGAGGAGGGTGAAGAAGGGGTGGAGGGAGGAGCATAAGGTAAAGGTAAGAGGTCATAAGTAGGAGGGAAGAAAAGAAAAAAAAACTGAGAACTGATAAACAAAGGGGTAAGCTCAACGAAGCAATCTCAGTCTGTATCCTGTCTCTTCAATGCAGAGGAGGCCATAACAGGAGTACTGGATGCAGTAGGTGATAGATTATTACATAGTAGGGGAAATTAAGAGATTTGAGGTAAAGGCAGGTAGGTGGAAATGAGCCGATCATTAGATCAGCCGTGATCTCATTGAATGATGGGGCAGGCTCGATGGGCCAGATGGCCGACTCTGCTCCTATTTCTTATGTCCTGCAGATTCTCAAGTGATGTGTTGCTTCATGTGAAAGGGCTGTTTGGGACCCTGAATGGTGGTGAGGAAGGATGTGTGGATGGGTATGAGTATTTCCTGCATTCACAGGGGTAGGTGCAGAGGGGGTGATTAGTGGATAAGAAAATCCCGCAGGGAGCAGTCTCTGAGGAAAATGGAGAAGGGAGGAGATAGAGGATCATGTTGGAAGTGGCAGAAATTGAGAAGGATAATACGTTGTCATGTGGAGGCTCGTGGGTGGTAGGAAGGACAAGGGGAATCTTGTCCTTGTTGCTTCTCTGAACCTTGGTACAAATGACAATAAACTTCAATCTGGGGCCTGAACAGAGGCCATTGCTCATGGAGCAGTGTTTTTCTCTGATCAGAGGGAGAGTGATACCAGTGTGAGAGTGTTGATATATATAAATGTAGAGTTGGGATGGAAGTGCAGTTGTTATGGTGCTGGACTGTTTCCCATAGCAACCTGAACTTTGGGTGTTGGAGCACAATCTTCATGAATGTTAATACATCACCTGGTGTTTGGTATTGTCGTGCAATATCTTTGTTCAGAGAGTTTGAGGCCAACACACAGAGCACTGGTATAGAACATGGAACTCTACAGCACAGTACAGGCCCTTCGGCCTTCAATGTTGGGCCGATCCACATATTCCTTAAAAAAAGTACTAAGCCCTCCCTACCCCTCTACTTTTCTATTTGCCTGTCTAAGGGTCGCTTAAATGCCCCGAATGTTTCAACCTCCATCACTATCTCTGGCAAGGCATTCCAGCCTCCCACAACTCTCAGCATAAAAAACATGCCCCGATGTCTCTCCTAAACCTCCCTCCCTTCACTTTGTTCTCTGGTGTTTGCTGTGGGAAACAGGTGCTGGCTCTCCACCCTATCTATGCCTCTCATAATCTTGTAGACCTCTATCAAGTCTTCTCTCATCCTTCTACGCTCCAAAGAGAAAAGTCACAGCTCTGCTAACCTTGCCTTACAAGACTTGTTATCAAATCCAGGCAACATCCTGGTAAATCTCCTCTCCATAGCTTCCCACATCCTTCCTGTAAATGAGGTGACCAAAATTGAACACAATACTCTAAGTGTGGTCTTACCAGAGATTTGTAGAGTTGCAACATGTCCTCTCTACTCCTGAACTCAATCCCCCTTTTAATGTAGCCCAGAATCCCATAGGCCTTCTTGACTATACTAGCAACCTATGTGGCTGCCTTGAGAGATACATGGATTTTAACCCCAAGTTTCCTCTGTTCATCCACACTCTTAAGTAACCGACCATTAACCCTGTACTCAGCATTCTGCATTGTCATTCCAAAATACATCTCCTCATGCTTATCTGGATTGAACACCATCTGCCACTTCTCTGCCCAACTCTGTATCCTGTCTATATCCTTTTCTAATCTCTGACAACCTTCAGCTCCACCCACAACTTGTCATCTGCAAACTTACTGACCCATCCGCCTCTTCATCCAGGTGGGGAAGGGACTGTCCCTGTTTAACACAATAGCAATACTTAGATCAGGTATTGGTATGTAGAGCATTGAGATGAGAGTGAAGCGGGTCGTGATCACACTAATGAATGGGGTGACAATGCCAGAAACGATCTGATACATGAATATGAAGGAAATCATATCACAAGATCCCAATATATAGGAGCAGAAGTTGGCCCATGGAGTCTGCTCCGCCACTCTAATCATGAGCTGAATCATCCTCCCCCTCGGCCCCACTCCCCACTGCCTGCAGCAGAATTTTAGTCTGCCTTGACATCATGGTCAGTGCATGTGGGCCGAAGGGCCTGCTCTGTACTGCAGTGTGGAAAGCTGGTATGGTGCTGGGGCGCCTGTGATATCGGAGTGGGTCTCAGAAGGGGGGGATGGGGGCAGTGTTTGTGCCCTCACTGTTGGTGCTGGGGAGCAGTGTGCTTGCTCTTGGATCAGCGTGCAGCTATCTCACCAGCATCACAGGGGCGCCGATCATGAGTTGGCACTCCACCGGGCACGATAGGGATGCCCTGCTGCACCTGCCATTTGGAGCAGAAACTTGGCACCAGTGTTTGACCAGAGCATGGGTGATGTCGCCGAACCCCAGCAATAGAGGAGGCTGATACCATGCTGGGTTGCGCTTGTTTCAGTCGGAAGGTTCGCTGGTGGGGCGCAGAGGACGTCTGACAGTGAGTGGGGCACCGGCGCTGCTTTTGGGACACAGAGCTGAGCAACAGGGGCAGCAACAGCCCTGAGCTGCCCAGCAGAGCAGAAGCGTTGGCTATTGCCGCGTTACCCGATGTCTCTGGAGTAGCGCGTTGGGCATTGGTGAACAGAATATAGATCCCTGGCAGCTCCTTGCGGAGCCCGGTGATTGGAGGATCTGGCCCGGGTTAAGCCCACAGCTGTCAGGGCGATATGGGTGCTCTGGTTTCTCCTAGCCGGGAGCGAAGATCCGCTGGGTGGAACCCAGAGTGCTGGTAACAACAGCCAATAGTAGCCCATATCAAAATGTGGGTAAGGGGCACAGTATCTAGTATCAGAGGGCAGTTAACGGGTATGGAAGCACATCGTATATAGATTCAGAGTGCAGTTACCTTGTATCTCGTATCAAGTACAGAAAACCTAGGTGTGGGAAACACCTAGTATCCAGTAACAGAGTGCTAATAACATGGGTGCAGGAGAATATAGTATCCAATATCAGACTGTTGATATCATTGGTATGTGGATCCCATAGTGTCCAATATCAGAATGCAGATAATCTGGTTATGGGAAACTTCGTATCCTGTTTTGCAGTATGTATAACCTGGTATGAAGCCACACAGTATCCAGTATCAGATCAGATTTCAGATTTATTGTCATAGTACATACATAACATTATCATACAAGCCTGAGATTCTTTGTCTTGTGGGTGAGGCAGAATTACCACCTACTGGCAGTGCAAAAAAATACTCACTCAACGTACACATATAAACAAATAAAGAAATGTAAACAAACTGACTGTGGAATAGAGAAAAGAAGAAAAAATGCAAAAGAAAGACGCAATGCCTTTACAACACTAGCAATCGGGACCTGGGTACAAATCCCGCACTGTCTGGAAAGAGTTTGTACGTTCTCCCCATGACTGCATGGGCTTTCCACGGGGGCTATGGTTTCCTCTCACTATTCAAAACGTACCTGGGGAGTAGGTTAATTGGGTGTAAATTGGGTGCCACGGACTCTTGGGCCAAACTGGCCTGTTACCCTGCTGTTTGTCCAAATCTTTTAAAATTAAAAAATTTTACTCTTTAAATGAGTCCCTGATTGAGTTTGTAATTAAGGTGTCTGATGGTGGGGGTGGGGGGGGGGGGGGTGGATAGTAGCTGTTCCTGAACTGGGTGGTGTGGCACCTATACCTCTTTCCTGATGGTAACAGCAAGAATATGGGATATGGGAACACATAGTTTCCATTGTTAGAGTTCAGATAACATGGGTATAGGAGCACACAGTATCCAGTGTCAGAGTGCAGATAACATTGGCATGGGGCACATAGTAGCCAATATCAGACTGCCGATAGCCTGGGTACGGGAGCACAGGCTGCAGATAACTTGGGAACAGGGAACATGATATCCACTATCCGAGTGTAGACAACTTGGATATTGGTGGGGGTGGGGAGGGGTCACATAGTACTGTGTATGTAGGTACAGAATCTTGGGTATTAAAGCACATAGTATCCTTGTATCAAAGTGAAGGTAATGGGTATGGGAGAACATAGTGTCCAGTGTCAAAATGCAGATAACCTGGGGGTACATAGTAGGCAATATCAGAGGGCAGATAACTTGGATATGGGAGCATATAGTTTCCAATGTCACTGTCAGAGTACAGATAAATTCTCTGTATTTTTTAATTTAAACATACAGCATGGTAACAGACCCTTTCAGCCCACGAGACCACGCTGCCCTATCACACCAAAGTGATCTGCCACCCCCATTACATTTTGGAGGGTGGGATGAAACCGAGCCCCTGGGGAAAACCCATACCAACACAGGGAGAATGTACAAACTCCTTACAGTGTAGGATTCAAATCCCGGTCCTGATTGCTGGTGCTATAACAGCGTTGCGCTCACCGCTACACTGATGTTGTTTCCAGTAGAAGAGTACAGATAATTTGGATAGGGGACAATACAGTTTCCAATGTCAGAGCGTGGGTAACTTGTGTATGGGGCACAAAGGATCCAGTATCAGAGTGCAGAAGGCTTATATCAGTGCCGAGATTTGGATCACACGTATCAACATGACGCCATTGTTACACAAACTCCTGGCCTACATACTGACACAGAGTACAGAGCCTTAATGTCAGAATGCAACCTTTCGACAGGCAAGGGGTCTAATCCCAGTATGCAGAGTGCCGTAATGCTTTTGAGAGCAGACCCTCTCATATGGGAGTATTGAGCACCGTGGTCAGTGAACAGAACAATGTTGCTGTGAACAAAAAGAACAGATTTTTTTTTTCAATCTTTTTTTATTGGTTTTTAAGATAAACACAGTACAATGAACAAAAGGGAACAAAACTGAAAATACTAAGAACACAACCTCAAGATAAAACTTCAAGCAGTCTAAACTCGGTCCCTCTCCACTGCACTGGATGAAGACAGAACAGACATCAAAAATATTATATATTTTTTTTAAACCCCCACTCTATATTAAAAAAAACTAACCATAAAATAATCCTGAGCATCTTATGCTGAGGGTTACATCTATTTTGTAGCTTTTGATTCATACTGTGGATCACAAAACAAAGGTAAGACTATATCTCAACTGGAAGAGTGAGAACATCTAATCACATTAAAAACATCACATCAAATGTAAATAAGACATAAAAGGTTGCCACGTATCTTCAAATTTCACCAATGCAGATTTCTGTTATCAATACACAGAACATGGATCTTTTCATATCAGCATGGTAATTGTTGGTATCGGAGTTTGGAGAAATTGCTGCCAGAAAATAGCTACTATTATAATGCAAGGCATTGCAAGTGTGTTCAACATCAGGTGACTTAACATTACATGCCGCAGTGCAGGTATTCCTTTGCATGGAACTACCACTCTGTGAACCGTGTCAGTGATTGGTGTACACACATTTGTGACCCTACAGAACGATTCATCTCAGAGCGCAAGTCCTTGGTAATGGAGCACCGAGGGACTGATATCAAGGAGCAGTTGCCTTGCGATTGGAATTCCAGTGATTTGATGTCTGAGTGAAGAGGACGGATTTTGGAAAGCAGTGGGATTGATACCAGAGCACAGAGGGTTGGATACTGCAGTCCAGAGGGTTTAGTATTGAAGACTGGAGCATCAGGGCTTTAATATCACAGGGCAGTGATTTGGTATCGGAAGGCAGAGCCTTGCTATTGATGTCAGATTGCAAGGGATTAGATAACAGAATTTTTTTAAAAAAGAGTGTACATTGCAGTGCAAAGGGTTTGAGATCAGACAGCAGTTTGTTTCACATCAGAGCTCAAAGAATTTAACATCAGAATGTGGAGAGGTTGATCTGGGAAGCAGAGTGGGATTGTTATCAGTGCTTGATACTGAAGTACAGAGAATTTTGATGAAGGAGCAAATAGCACTGAGATTTTGCAATTGCTGAAGAACGTTTAATATGCAACCCAGGACAATGGATATCAGAGAACGGAGCATTTGATATCAAATTGCATCGGTGTGGATATTGGAATGATAAGGAGTTGGTATCGGAGATCAGAGTGCCTAGTATTAAGAGTACAGATGCTTTCATGTCTGAACGCAAGAGGTTTGACATCAGATTGCAGAGGGTTTGATATCGGAGGGATGATTATTTTCCGGTGGAGCACAGAGTACTTGACTTCTAAGGGTGGAGAATTTGATAGTAAATGGGAGACTGCTTCACACATCCATTCTTAATATCAAACCATACTGGCACACAGGGCTATTGACATCGAAGCTCAGCCCTTTGATATTGGAGCTCGGATTGTTGATAACAGAGCAGAAAGTGTCAGGACTGGAGCAAAGAGCCAGAGAGTCATTCAGCATTGAACTAGGCCCATCACATACATATCTTTATTAATCCAACATTTGGTCCCTACCCTTCCGTGCCACACTGATTCATGCACGATCAAAGACTGAAAAACGGGCAAGAGATGGACAGCATCCCTGCGTTGGTCGCTCACACTGACCCGGACCCTAACTGGGGGCAGGCTTGTGGCATGACAGCCTTTATGGGGAAGAAAGGGGGAGGAGTCATGAGTCGGCCGGTGAGAGCAGGGCCGACCAGGAAAGGTCATGATATTTACATGTGGCAAATATATACAATAGCGGTTTTACCACAGCGATTTAACTGCTCACTTTCATACCACCCGAATATTATGATCGCGTCAGCCTCCACCACTGATTCAGGCCGTGCATTCCTGATCCCAATCACCTTCTGTGCGGACCATCCTTCCTTGGAAATTTTTCTAAGCCTCCTACTCCTTACCCTTACCCCATTCTCTCTCGTTTCAAACACCACTGACATGGGGAAACTGTCTCGTTATCTCAGCCCCTCATAATTTTATATATCGATCAGGCATTTCCCTCAGCTTCCCCACTACAAGGAAAACAAGATGAGCCTATCCAATGTCTCCTCATAATTGAAGCACCCAGTCCCAGGTAATGTCCTGGTGAATCTCCTCTTTACCCGCTCTAGTGCAAACATGGCGCTGAGACAAGAACTGCTGCTTCCTAAGCAATGTTTTATAAAGTTATATCATAACCTCCCAACTCTTAAGGCAGGATAGTTGATATAGTGTACGTGGGCTTCAGTTAAACCTTTGACAGGGGAAGATTGGATCAAGAATTTCAAGTCACTGGGATCCAGGGCAAGATGGTGAATTACATCCAAAATTGCTTTGTTAATTGTAGACAGAGGGCGATGGTGATGGTTGTATTTGTGTATGAAGCCCGTGACACTTGCTTTTGGTTGATATATTATTAACAATTTGTCTGTAAGTGCCTCAGCTGACGAAGGCAATCATGGTCCTCAACACTTCATCTACTTCAGGGATCCTTGAATTGTCTGCCAAGTCCTTGAGTTCCTCAATACTCCTTGTTTGTCCTAATGTTGTGTGTCCTTCCAAAATACATCACCTCACCCTCAGGCTTAAATTTCACCTGCCATTGCTCAGCACAACATACTAACAACAAGCTATAATAACAAATAACAATCATTTTTATGTCTTTTTCAAAGTTCGAAGACAGGACTCCTTAATTTACAGCCCAATTGTGGTGGCACGGTGAGTACAATAGGTTTGAATCCAGTGCTGCCTATAGTTCATGGGTCACATCAAGCTCCTGCTGCCCCCGTCACTAGATCCCCTGCAGTTTGCATACAGACCCAACTGCTCCACGGATGATGCCATCGCCACCGCCCTCCACCTAGCCCTCACCCACCTGGAAAACACGGACTTGTATGTTCGAATACTGTTTATTTATGTCAGCTCGGCATTCAACATGATCATACCTCAGTACCTGATGGGGAAGTTGAACCTGCTGGGTCTAAACACCTCCCTCCGCAATTGGATTCTCGACTTCCTGTCGGAGAGACCTCAGGCAGTCCAGATCAGAAACTGCACCACAAAACCACCCCCCCCCCCCCCAGGGCTGCGTGCTGAGTGAACTGTTATTCACTCTGCTGACCCATGACTATGTAGCTAAACACAGCTCGAACCACATCATCAAGTCTGCTGACGACATGACCGTGGTGGGCGTGATTAGTAAGGATGAGGAGCCAGCGTACAGAGATGAGGTGCAGTCACTGACGGACTGGAGCAGAGCCAACAACCTGTATCTGAACGTTAATAAAACAAAAGAGATGGTTGTCGACTTCAAGAGGGCCCGGGGAACCACACTCCACTGATCATTGACGGTTCCATCGTTGAGGTTGTCAAGCATATCAAGTCCCTTGGAGTGCACCTGTCAGAGAATCCCACCTGGTCCCTTAACACCAGCTTCAGAGCCAAGAGAGCCCAGTAGCGCCTCTACTTCCTGTGAAGGCTGAGGAAAGTTAATCTCCCACCCTCCATCCTCACTACATTCTATAGAGGATGTATCGAGAGCAACATGTGCAACTGCATCCCCGCCTGGTTTGGAAGCTGTAGCTCCTCTGACTGCGAGACCCTGCAGAGGATGGTGAAGTCAGCGGAAAAGATCATTGGGGGCTCTCTTCCTACCATGAAGGACATCGACAACACTCGACTCAGACAAAAGACAATAACCATTGTGAAGGACTCGACACACCCCTCTCGTAAACTGTTCTCCCTTCTGCCATCTGGTAGGAGGTATTGCAGCACCCGGGCCTTTATGTCTAGATTGGGCAACAGTTATTTTCCCCCAGGCCATCAGACTCTTGAATACTCTTAGAGTATTTTGGTACCGGGGACTCTTATAGTATATGTCTTAATATTTAATATTTTATGTGTTTAACTTCTATCTTAACTTGTATTTATGTAAATATGCTCCGTGGCCCTGTAGAAATGCTATCTCATCTTTACCTGGCGAGCATGGTATAAGCGATAAATAAAGGGGACTTGACTGGAGTTCTGCTTGTTTTTCAATTCTCAATTCATTTCCATGGAGTTCCTCTCCATACTTTGGGAAAATATATGCTTCAGCCAAGTTCTGATATCATCGACTGAGTGGGGATTTAATGTGAGCACTTGGGGTGGAGTGTGGTGCGTTAGTAATGTTGAGAGGGAAAGAGTTTAAAGAGGAGGTCACAGCGGGAAGACGGCGAAGGCAGAGTGTACAGACAGCAAGGGGACACATAGGAGATGAGGAGTATAGGGTCAAGGATTAAAGTTGAGATACATTCTGAGCATGGATATTAAACTGTGGTGATCAGAGTAATCTGTGTTCACACCCATGGCCATCAGTGTGAGTTGTTGATCCATCAAAGTGTTATCTTATTGCGGTGCACCAGAGGGAATATGATAACATTTTTTATTACCGTTATGCTATGCTGGCACAATTCCTTTTTAAGAACACTCCGTGGATTTCCCTTCAGAGATTATGTATATCTCCGAATGTGCAAGTGTCTCATGTGTGTGAGCAGCCATTGTGTTACATTTTGGTCAGCAGTAAGGCACTAATAATTCATCCCAGATGGAAGGGCTAAACAACCACCATTTACAGACCTCATTGTGCACAAATATGGATAATTTGGGAAAGGAGAGGCTGAGGGACCTTGCACCTGTCTGATTGATGGAATGGAGGTGGAGAGGGTCAGAACCTTCAAGTTCCTGGGAGCCCATATCTCAGAAGATCTCTCCAGAAGCCAGCACGTCAAGGCAGCTTGGAAGAAATTACACCAATGCCTCTACTTTCTAAGGGTCTGAGGAGATTTGGCATGTCACTGGGTACTTGATCAAACTTCTACAGGTGCATTGCAGCCTGTTTTGGGAATTCCAGTGGCTAGGAATGCTGAAGGCTGCAGAAGGTAGCAAACACAGCCAAGTCCATTACGGGCTCCAATCTCCCATCCATTGCTGACGTCCATGCAAGACGCTGCCTTAAGAAGGCAACCAAGATCATAAAGGGCCCCCTTTCCCCTGGACACAACCTCTTCTCAGTGCTTTCTTCATATAGATCTGAAGACCAGCACCTCTTTGGTTCAAGAACAGTTTCTCTTCCACGGCTATCAGACTCTTGAACCTCTCCTTGTTAACACTCTGACACCACAAAAGGACTGTTGGCACTACTGCAAATCACTTTTTTTGTATGAGGATAACTCTGAATATTAATGATTTAACTTCTGTATTTATTGCCTCTTTTAATTTAATTCAATTAGTTTACTGTTTGCAAGTACCTGTTCAGCTGCAGCAAGTGAGAATCTTGGTGCATATGAACATGTACAATGTATATGTCAAGAAACTCATTGTTATTATAATTAATTGCAGCGTGATTACAACAGGATCCAGGGAGGAACACGACAAGCTACAGATGCTGTGATTGTAGTAAATACACCAAAATCCTGGAGGAATTCAGCCAGTCTTTTCAGCATCTATAGGAGACAAAGAAATATTGCCGACATTTCGGGCCTGAGCCCTTCTTCGAGGAAAAACCAAAAAAGGCAGAAGCAGGATTCATCAGCAAATCTTAGAATTCAAACCACGGGAGAGGAATCCAGACCAACAAAAGGTGCTAAATGGATCCACACCACCCAGCACATGCTCCGTCCTCGCTGCTGTCATCAGGAAAGAGGTGTAGGTGCTGCAAGACTCGCACCACCAGGTTCAGGAACAGCTGCTCCCCCTCCACCCTCAGACTCCTCAACAACCAACTCAAGGGCTTTTACTTGTGCAATTTATTTTTTTAAATTTTCTCTGTATTGCACAGTCAGTTGGTTTATATTCATTATCTGTTTACAGTTCTTGGTTTGTTTACATGTATACACTGTGTACAGTTTTTTTTTTGCACCACCAATAACTGGTAATTATGCCGTGCCCACAGAGGAAAGAATCTCAAGGTTGAATGTGATATACACTGACAATAAATCTGAAATCTGAATTAATTTATGTGTGCTTTCCTTATTAATATTTTGGAATGTGTACCAATAAACCAATATTTATTTACTCACCCTAAATGCTATTGAGAAAGAGAAGGCGAGCCGTCATGCTGCCAGAGTTCCAGGCGATGCAGGAACAGTAATATATTTCCACCAAGATAGTGTGCAACTTGGAAGGGAACCTGCGGGTGGTGGCGTTTCCATGGGACTGCTGTCCTTCAATGTGGCTTAAGTGACCCTTGTGTGCATTTTCTAGACAATAGACTCTGCAGCCATTTGGCACCAGGTGCTAAAGCAATGAACATTTCAGGTGGTGGAGAAGGCACCCATCAAGTGGATTGCTTTGACCTGGATGACGCTGAACCCATCCACCGCACGGTTCGCGTAGCAGTTAGTGCCACGCTGTTACAGCTCCAGTGACCCATGCTCCAATCGGCACTGTCTGTAAGGAGTTTGAAGGTCCTTATACCATGCTTCATGTCTACATTTAAAAATCATCCAGGTCAACGTGGAGTGTTCCACCACACTGTGGGCAATGGCAGGTAGGGCATTAGGAAATGAGTAACTTGCCGTAACTGAGTCAGCTACTGAATATGCTTGCATTTATCTAGATGATCCAGTTGAGCTTCCAGTCAATGGTGACACTGACGTTATTGGTGATAATAGTATTACCATTGAATATTGAGGGCAGGTGGAAGAACTGAGCATGTCAGGCAGCATCTGTGGATAGCAATAGACAGTCGACGTCTCCGGACAAATATCCTTCATGAGGAATAGCAAGGACCAGGCAGGTGCCTGAATAAAAGGGTGGAGGGGGATGGGTGGAATCACAGGTGGCGGATGGAAAGGGAAGAAAGCAAAAGGAGCTAAGAAGAGATGGGGAAGGCTGACAAAGCTGATAGTAGGATGGAAGAGAAGAGGATGAGGGCTGGAGGAAGGAAGGTAGGGTAACAGGCAGGTAGGGAGGGGAGGGGTGAACAGCATTTCTATTGGCTGCCTGCACCCGCTGCAGCCACTGTACTTGCTACGATGCTAATGCGCATGTGCGAGTCCCCATGAAGTGCGCTGGATGAAAAAGGAGACGGAGCTTGGTGGCTGGCGGGCACCATTTCCAAGGGCTCCTGTTATACATTGCACTGTTGAATTTATCAGCAAAGTGTTCGTCAGAGGTTGCCACTTTGTATTGTCTGGTTATTCGAAGCATCAACAAATAGTAGGAGAGGGGAAAGAGAAAGAGAAATAGGACCAGAAAGATTAGGAAAAGTAGAAGGTGGCAGTGAAATATGAAAAGGGAAAGGCAAGGGGGGGGTTGCCAGAGACTGAGGAAGGCAATGTTGATGCAATTTGGTTGACTTTCTTGTTGGAGATGGTTATTACCTGTCACTTCTCTCGCATGAATGTAATATCCTGTTCACCAACCCAGATTGTTATCTAGATCTTGCTGCGTGTCAACACAGGCTGCTTCATTGCTGAGGGCTTGTGAATGGAACTGAACATCAAGCAATCATCAGGACATTGCCTGAACTGGAGAACATGCAGCGGGAGGAGAGGGACAGAGTATGCAGGAGGAACGGAGCCAGTGAGGAGTCGAGGCAGGAATCTCAGCAAGTAGCGGTGGGGGACTCCAAGCCTGATGAGGTCCGGTTGAAGCAAGCAGTGTGGAGGGAGAATCGACAAGGCCCAGTTGAAGCAACGGAGAAGGGGGTGTCAATTATTATAAAGGGAGTGTCAATAATTAAGATAATTAAATATATTAAGATAAATCATTAATAAAAGGACATTAGTGCATGTAGAGTTCGTCGAAAGAATCAAAGACTTGTTGATCCAAACCAAGGCTTTTATTAGCAAAAGAAAGGAGCTCTTCACAGGTGGCCGACCAGTCCGGAATGATCAGACCTGGCTAGGGACACAACCCTTTAAGGCCCAGACAGTAGGCGTGGCTTAGCTCTCAGCCAATCGCTGTAAGCACAGTCTAGATACTGTAACTATATACACTATATACATTGGTGATAGATCTGTACTATCACAGGCGCGTATATGTCACAGCAACTTGATCTTGAATAATAAGTTACAGTGATCTCCTGAGATTTTTAATTACCATTAGGAAGTCAGGGAGAAATTTTCCTAAATTGACTAAAGGTTTTTCTTGGTTTTTTGCCTCCCCCAGGAGATATACTTCCAATATAAGTTGGGAGGAAGTGTTATAAATAAATAATAGGAAAAGTTAGGGAGTTTTTTTTGTTAGTGTGAAGTTTTAAGGTGCAAAAGAAGGTTAGTGAGAGTTAGAGGGTAAAAGAGAAGGTGACAGGTGATAAGAGCTAGATTAAAAAAAATAGAGGGGGGAGAGTTCAAAAAAGATTTATGGGTAGGAGGTTGTTTGAGTTTGGAAGAAAAGTTTGGTTACAGATTGGAGTTGTGAGAGAGATGAGTTAGAGTATGAGAGTTAGAGATAGCAGAAGAAGTTAGTGTTAAAAAAGATACGAAATAGGGATGGAGGGAGCTGTTTGTGTTTGGGGAGCTACCGAAGTAGTTAGAGTTGAGGGAGAGTTAGAAAAACAGCTAAAGTTAAGAGGGGCTTTCGAGAAAGACAAGATGGAAGATAGGGCAAGGAAATGCTCCTCTTGTATGATGTGGGAGATTGGGGACCTGGCAGTGACCCCAGGGTGCGAGAGGTGCATTCAGTTTCAGCTCCTAAATGAATGGGGTGCAGAATTGGAGCTGGAACTGGATGGGCTCAGGAGCATTCGGGAGGGGGGGTAATAGATAGTAGCTATAGGGATAATGTTATACTTAGGAGTAGGGAGGAAGGTAGTTGGATTACGGTCAGGAGGAAAGGTAATAGACAGGCAGTGCAGGGTTCTCCGGGGGGGGGAGACCCCTGAAGAACAAGTCTGCCGTTTTGGCTACTGTTGAGGGGGTCGATGTGCTGGGCACGGGTTGTAGTGATCAGATCTCTGGCACGGAATCTGTCCTATGACTAAGAAGGGAAGGGATAAGAGGGATTGTGATTGGGGGTTCTATAGTTATGGGTACAGAGAGAAGGTTCTGTGGAGGAGATCAGATATCTCATATGGTATGTTGCCTCCCTGGTGCAAGGGTACAGGATATTACAGATCAAGTCCATAGTATACTGAGGGGGAAGGGAGAACAGCCAGATATAGTGGTCCATGTGGACCACTATGTGGACTATGTCCAATGACATGGGGAGGAAGGGTGTGGTGGTCATGCAGGGTGAGTTTATGGAGCGAGGTTAAAAGGATAAGACCTCCAGGATAGCAATTTCAGGACTGCTACCAGTCCCATGTGCAGGTGAGGTAAGAAATAGAAAGAGATAAATAGGGTGGATATTCCTTTATTCCTGGGGAAACAATAGCCAACACCAGAGGTGAGTGGAGGAAAGTTTAGGGGAGACGTTAGAGGTAAGTATTTTTCACCGAGAATAGTGGATACCTGGAATGCATTGCAGGGAGTGATGGTGAATAATGGTGAACAATAGGGACATTCAAAAACTCTTCAATAGGTACAAGGATGTAATAAAAACAGAGAGTTATAGGTGTGATGAAGGGAAAAATCACGTGGCAATGAGGAAGCATACACGAGGGAGATAGATCAGCTTGTTGAATGGTGTAATAACAACAACCTTGCACTCAACATCAGCAAAACCAAAGAGATGATTGTGGTCTTCAAGAAGCCAGAGGAACATGACCCAGTCCTCATTGAGTGCTCTGTACTGGAGAGGGTCAAGAACTTCAAATTCCTGGGTGTCAACATCTCCAAGGATCTGTCCTGGAGCCTCCATGTTGATGCAATCACAAAGAAGGCTCACCAGCAGCTATACTTTGTGAGGTATCTGAGGAGATTTGGTAGGTCACTGAAGACATTTGTAATCTTCTGCAGGTGTAGAACATGGAGAGCATTCTGGCCAGTTGCATCACTGCCTGGTGTGGAGGCACCAACTCTTAGGACAAGAATGAACTCCAAAGGGTTGTTAACTCGGCCTGCGACATCACAGGCATTAGGCTTCACTCCAACGAGGACATCTACATGAGATGGTGTCCTAAGAAATCAGCCTCTATCCTCAAAGAACCCCACCACCAAGGCCATGCCCTCTTCACTCTGCTACCATTGGGGAAAAGGAACAGGAGCCTGAAGACGAGCACTCAGTGGCACAAGGATAGCTTCTTCCCCGCTGCCATCAGATTCCTGAATAATCAATGAACCAAATAATTTTTCATGCACTTTTATTATTATTTTATTTTTTATAGTAATGTTGTAAGATGGTTATAATATGAATATTTACACTATGACGCTGCCACAAAACACCAAATTTCATGACTTGTTCACGACAATAAATCCTGATTCTGATTGTTGTGGAGTAGGTTTAAATAGGTCAATATCATGGGCTGAAGGGCCTTTAGTGTGCGGTAGCATTCTACGTTCCATGTTACATCTCCACTTATGACTTCATGATGATTTGTAGTCAAAGTTTTACAGTGAAGAAGAAAACCCAACATGTCCATGCTGACCAAGTTGTTCACCTTCTACCTGAGCTCGTCCTATATGACTGACTTTGGCCCATATACCACTGAACCTTTCCTATCCATGTACCTGTCTAATTGTCTTTTAGTTGTAATTGTACCTGTTGCTACTTGCAATGTTCTTAATTATATATGTCCAGCCAGTATTAGAACAACCCAAAAAGCATTACCTTACACTTTTTAAATTTAAGTTTACAGCACAGAAACAGGTCCTTTTGACCCATGAGCACTCTTGCTTTTGACACTTCCACATTGGGAAAAAGATTGGGTGACACCCCCCCCCCACCCCGCCCCCAATCTCCTTTGATCAATATGGATTCTAAATTTAAATTTAGACATACAGCACGGTAACAGGCCTTGTGGTCCATGAACCTGTTCCGCCTAGTTAACCTGAACCCTCTGAACCTTTTGAAGGTGGGAAGAAACCGAAGCCCCCCAGAGGAAACCCACGCAGACACAGGGAGAACTTACAAACTTCTTACAGACAGTGTGGGATTTGAACCCAAGTTGCTGGTGTTGTAAAAGTGTGGCGCTAACTGTGTCAGGATTAAATTCCATCAGCCACCATTCTGACCAGTTATCCAGCTGATCGATGTCCTTTGGTATCCTCGCTATCTACAACTCTGCCAACCTTTGTGCCTTATTTATCAGACCACAGATATTGCCATCCATGTATCTGATAAACAATGATCTCAGGACAGATTACAGATTTCCAGTCACAGAAGCAACCCTCTACCCTCTTCCCACCAAACCAATTTTGGATTCAGTTTGCTATGCACCTTCAATTCCAGTGCCCTAACTTCCTGGGCCAGCCTCCCATGAGGGCTTTCATTTATTTTTTTGGTAACATTTGTAGCGCAATCAATGTCCACACACAGAGACGAAGCATGTGGCCAAAGGCTTTAATGTCCTGAAACATTCAGCATACAATACATGCTTCTGGCCCAAATCCAAGGCTGGAAATGAGGGAGGGTTCTCAGCTTTTATTGAGAAACTACAGGGAGGAGTTACCTGGTTGGAGGCGGGCCAGCCTGAGCAGTCCAGTGAGGTTTCCCTCCTGCATTACTGTGTTCCACCACATTCATCCCTTCCTTTTGGATAGAGTCCTGCGGGGTGAAGTGGAACAGTGTCTAATATCTCCAGTCATGCAGGTTATACCAGTTCATAGATTCAGCCAATCTGGTGGTTTTTATCTGCTCCTGTAATGCTGAAGCACTGGCGCTGTTGTCATTGGCTCCTGCAGCGCAGCCACCCATCTGGCAGGCTGAGTGTCCGGGAGCAGAACCGCAGCGGTGTGAACCAGTTCCGGGGGGGGGGGGTGGGAACGTCAGATGTTCTGCTGGAGGTTGCAAGGATGTTAGGGGCGGGGGCCTGAAGGGTTGTGATGGTGATGGTGGTGGTTGTAAGTGATCATTTACCTGGACAGTACCTGGGACCGGCTGGTTGCTGACGAGGGCTTCTGGGTGCACCTCCCATGCTCGAGCCAGGCACTGTGACTTCGTGCCCATCTGGGTACTGTACATGGGCATACTGGGGGTTAGTATGTAAGAGGTGAACTTCCTTGATCAGTGGGTCTGCCTTGTGGGTCTTAACGTGCCTGCGGAGAAGCACAGGTCCAGAGGCCGTCAGCCAGACCAGCAGTGTGGTTCCCAATGCCGACCTCTTAGGGAAGGAGAACAGTTTCTCATGTGAGGAGGTGTTTGTGGCCATGCAGAGTAGGGACCTGGTGGCATGCAGCGCTTCCGGGAGAACTTCTTGCCACTGGAAGATGAACATTCCTTTTGACTTGAGGGCCAAGAGGAGTTCCCTTCAGATAGTGCCGTTCTCCCTTTCCACCTGCCTGTTCCCACGGGGGTTGTAGCTGGTCATTCTGCTTGTGGCTATACTCTTGTAGAGGAAGTACTAACATAACTCCTCACTAATGAAGGAGGCCCCCCGCTCACTGTGAATGTTACTGGGGTATCCGAACAAGGTGAAGAGGTTGCGGAGGGCTTTAATGACCGTGGGCGTGGTCATATCTGGACAGGGGATTGCAAATGGGAAGCGGGAGTACCTGTCCACGATATTAAGGAAGTACACGTTCCTGTTTGTGGATGGGAGGGGGTCCTTGAAGTCCATACTGAGCCGTTCGAAGGGGGCGTAGCCTTGATCAGATGAGCTCTCTCTGGTCAGTAGAAGTGCGGCTTGCACTCCACGCAGACTGAGCAGTGAAGGGTCAGCTCTCTGATCTCCTCCTCCGAATACGGGAGGTTGTGGGCCCTCAGGGTTGAAGGAACTCAGCCAGTCTCGCAGCGTCCATATTACCATAATTTCAGGCCTGAGCCTTCTCCAAGGTACAAGCAAAAAACAGAAAGGCATCTTTTTAATTTTGTGTTTTGCTGAAGCTTCTTGTACATCACCATGAGAATATCTTTGCACGTTAAAGTATCATGAACAGTGACAAATGCACACTGAAACTTTATAGCTGAACTTGCCACAAAAGAGGGGATCATTTCAAAATACAGCAGAGTAATGAGCCCTTCCTGCCCTCGCTGCCCAAATATAACCATGTGCCCAATTAATCTACTCACCCCCTTATGTCTTAGGAACATGAAAGGAAACCGGAGCACCCAGAGAAAGCCCATGTGGTCAAAGGGAAGCGTCCAAACTCCTTGCAGACGGCAATAGATCGGAACCCAGGTCACCGGTACTATAATAGCACTGTGTAACTGTGCCACCCCTAGCGTATAGTAGTTCAAGGCAAGGGTATGTTAAACATTACCAAAAAAGTGCAGGGAATTTTTAAAAATAGATAAATTCCCAGGCGAGACTAAAATGAAACCCAGACGACTGAAAGAAACAAAAGAGGATTTTGATGAGATTCTGACATTATTTTCCAATCTCTTTGTAACACCTTCCACAGACACTTCTCAAAGTTTCGGTTTTGCATTTAAACATTTTTATCCAGGACGATAATTTGGCAGTCTTCCTCAAATCTCATGTGTTTTACACTCAAAACGTTTTACACATGCTGTCCAAGTTAACCCCCAAACAGGGTCCCTATCAGCCAACAGAGGATCTGTGCAGTTCTAATTAATTTTACATTTTTGTTATAATAGGAATCAATTTACATTTATGTATATGGCAGAAAATCCCTAATATTAATTACACTGCGCGGGATTCGAACCCCGGTCCCGATTGCTAGCGCAGTAACAAGGTTGCGCTAATCACTATGATTCTTCACCACCCTGTGTTGCCCCTTTCGGGTAATTATGGGTTTGGACCCCAAGGTCTGTCTGCCAACATACTTGAGCAACTATATTTACTGTACAGTATTTATCATGCCGAAATGTATCACACTATGCCTGTTGGGATTAAACTCGATCTGCCAATGTTCCATCCGACTTTCCAACAGATCCTTATCCTACTGTAGCCTTCCTCACTGTCCACAACACCACCAATTTTCGTGTCGTCCACTAACTTACTAATCGTGCCTCCGACATTCACCTCAAAGTGGGCAGTACGGTTAGTTCATTTCTATTACAGCACCAGCAATGCCTGAAAGGAGTTTTCAGATTCTCCCCATGTTTGCATGAGTTTCCTCCATGTGCTCCAGTTTCCTCCCGCCCTCCAAAAGCACACGGAGTTAGTAGGTTAATTGGTCATATGGGGTGTATTTGGGCACCCCAGACTTGTGGGGTGGAAGGGCCTGCTGCCGTGCTGTATCTCTAAATTTAAATTTAAGTTGTTGATATACAGGCAGCCCATGGGTTAAATGCAAGTTCCATTACCTAGGTCTGTCTTTAACCCGGATTTTCATTTAAGTCAGCACCAGTACATACGGTCCTTATTTAACATCAGTTAGTTAAATGCTTATCTTTGTATATAGAATTTATAGTACATATTTTACTTTTTAAGTGCATATAAAACATTTCCCAATGCACTAAAACATCTTAAACCAATAGCACAGCACTGTATATCACAATCAACAGGAGTCCCAATATAGATCTGTGTAGCACACCATCAATCTAGCGTACAAACTTAAAAAGCAAAATGTAGGTGGAATGGTATTAAGGTGGATAGAGAATTGGATGATGGACAGGAAGCAAAGAGTAGGTATAAATGGGTTCTTTTTGGAATGGCAGCCAGTGACTAGTGGGCTACCGCAGGGCCACAGTTGTTTGCAATATATATCAACAACCTAGATGTGGGAATAGATCGCAATATCTCAAAATTTGCAGACGACACGAAATTGGGGTGCAGGGTTGGCTGTGTTGAAGATGCTAGGAGGGTGCAGAGTGATTTGGACAAGTTCGGTGAGTGGGCCAGGACGTGACCGATGCAGTATAATGTGGATAAATGTGAGGTCATCCACTTTGGAGGTAAGAACAGGAAAGAGGATTATTATTTAAATGGTATCTGTTTAGAAAAAGAGAGATGCAGCAAGACTTGTGTGTTGCTGTGCATCATTCGTTGAAAGTGGGCCTGCTGGTGCAGAAGGTGGGGAGGAGGGCGAGTAGTATGTTGGCGTTCATAGTGAGAGGATTTGAGTCCAGGAGTAGGGAGATCGTGCGGCAGCTGTACAGGGCCTTGGTGAGACCACATCTGGAATACCGCGTACAGTTTTGGTTGCCTTATCTGAGGAAGGATATCCTTGCCTTGGAGGGGGTGCAGAGAAGGTTCACTAGGCTGATACCGGGGATGGAAAGACTTGCATATGAAGAAAGGTTGGATAGACTAGGCTTGTATTCTCTGGAATTTAGAAGATTGAGGGGATCTTACAGATATAAAATTCTTAAGGGTTCAGACAAACTAGATGCAGGTGGATTGTTTCTAATGCTGGGAAAAACCAGAACCAGGGGTCACAATTTAAGGATAAGGGGAAAGTTTTTTAGGACTGAGATGAGGAAAATTTCTTCTCTCAGAGATTGGTGGAATTCTTTACCACAGAAAGTTGTTGAGGCCGGTTCTTGTCAATATTTAAGAGTAGGTTAGATTTGGCCCTTGTGGGTATGGGGAGAAGGCAGGAACCGGGTACTGATCAGCCTTGATCATACTGAATGGGTGTAGGCTTGAAGGGCCAAATGGCCCACTCCTGCACCTATTTTTCTATGTTTCTAATCACAGACATCCAAGCAGAGAAGCACCTTATCACCAGCACTCACTGCCTCCTATCACCAAGCTGTTTCCAGCTCACCTTGGATCCCAAGTGCCTTATCCTTCTGGAGCAGCCTGCACACATTTGGTTTTGTCAAATTGGGGTTGCCTGTCATCTCAACTGATCCACAGATGATGCTGCAGCCTCGAGCGTCCTGACTTACCTAGAGAATGACGCTTCATACACCAGGCTGCTGTTTATTGGTTTTAGCTCGGCATTCAATATGATCATACCTCACTCAGGGGCCAGTGGATAAACTGTTCTCACTGGGACTTATCACCCCTCTCTCCAACTGGATTCTGTACGTAAAGACCAAAGTCAGCAAAACCTCGTGCCCCATTATGCTGAGCGCTGGCACACCTCAGGGCTGTAGGCTCACCTTACCGCTGTTCACAACTGCACTGCAGATTCAGTTCTAACAGAACCATCATGACTGCAGATGATACAATTGTTGGCCTCATCAGCAACAATGACAAGTCACAGTAGAGGGAGAAGGTCGGGCGGCTCATAAAATGGTGCGAGCACAACATCCCGAGTCTCAACGCGGGCAAGACAAAGAAGATGATCGTGGACTTCAGGAGGACAAAGGTCAACTGTTCTCCATTACACATCAATGGTTCCATCGTGGAGAGAGGGGGGAGCACCAGGTTCCTTGGTGTGCACTCAAGGACGACCTATCCTGTAAAACTACTGAGAATATCATTGGGTCTCCCTTTCCTCTATTGACAACGTTCACTGGAGGCATTGCTTAAATTGGACTCGACAAGATTATAGAAGTCCCTTTCCATCCAGCACATAGGATCTTTGACGCACGACCATCAAAGAAACAGGAGCATCAGAATTAGGACTAGCAAACTGGGAAATAGCTTCTTCCCTCAGAATGCAAGGGTATCCTGTAACTGAGTAAATCATCCCAAAATATTTTATAGATTTTAATAAAGAACTTACACAAACAAAAAGGGTACAATTCAACAAAATGGTATGGACAGTCATATAAGATATCCTGTATATCAATAACATACATGGTAAATGATATCCATAATTCATATTCTAAATAGTATATACTTTTTTGGGGGGGGGGGACTAATAATATAAAAAAAAGGAAAGAAGAAAATAGTAGAGGAGAAAAACTCAAACTCCTTACCTAAATGCATTACCAGAGGCTCAGTGGTTAGAGCATTGGCCTTGTAAACCAGGGGTCACGAGTTAATTCCTTGCTGGGGTCACATTATTGTGAGGGGCGCTGGACAAAGAGGTGACTCACTGTCACCCTCTTACAGTAAAGAAAGTTAAAGATTTCATGTATGTTCAATCCAAATGTAGTATAAAGTGACAATAATGGAACCTTATATGTCACAAGTATTAAAAGATAAATGAAGGTAAAAAAATTAATATAAGGAACATGGAAAAGATACAAGCCAAAATATATATATATTTATTTTAAATTACTGTATATCTTTATGCCAGTGTCGGTCCTACGCAATTACTTAGTAAAAGGTGGTGTAAGGTGCACCTTCCATCCGATAGCCTACAGGTCACCCTTGGGCGAGGTGTAGCACCTGTTTAGCCTCCCAATCAGGGTCACGTGACCCCATGGATTGCAGATGGTGGATGGTTTTTACGAGCAGATTCTACAAATTGGAATTTATGGCTGTAAAGCTAAAAACGCTGGGCAGATGAATCTGCAGATCAATGGCCCGTCCAGGGTGGACACTGCAACTGAAGAAGGCAACGAGAAATCACGCCAGTATTTTTCCCTTGTACAATCATGAACATCGACTACAGTCTCAAATCAAAGATGGAGCCTTCACCAAAGCAACAACTACAATTCGGAGGGTTAGAGATCGTAATGGATGGAGAGACATGATCACCCTCGCCCAACGAAAAGGCACCAGAATGATGATGATTTTTATGTACGTATGTGTTAATTATATGCTGTGTATTGTGTGTATATTTCTGCATGTGCATTATGGTTTAGAGAAAGACTGTTTTGACAAGTTGTATATGTACAGTGAGATGATAATAAAGTTGAACTTGACCTTACCAAGGTCTAAACAGGCAACATCGATGTCCTGTCTTCATCAATCTTCTTTGTTCCTTCAAAAAACTCAATTAAATTAGTGACACAGGATTTCCCTTGCACAAAGGTATGCTAACTATCCCAGAGCAGACCCTGCTTTCATAGGAGGATGATCAGGGGTTAAATCATAGAGGTGTACAAAATTCATGGGAGACGTAGATCAGATAGAATGCACATAGTTTTTTTGCCGAAAGTGGAGGAATTGATGATCAGGCCACATAACTGTATGTTTAAGATGAGGACGGAGAGATTTTACAGGAAGTTGAGGAATAACTCTTTTACACAGAGGGTGGTGGGTGTGTGGAATGGGCTGCTGGAGGAGATAGTTGAGGTAGGTCCTGTTGGAATGTTTCAATTGGTTGGATACATGGAAAGGATGAGTTTAGAGAGAGATGGACCAACGTAGGCAAGTGGGACTCATGTGAGGTGGGGCATTGTGGTCAGTGTGAGCAAGCTGGGCCTACTACTTCTCCTTGTAATGAGTTCCCTTTTACTAGATGTGACAACTTCACTCTCCGTCCCTTACCTACCAACCATCTCCCGGTCATACTGTCAGTCACAAAAGGTGGGATTTGCTTGGTTTCAATTCCATTCAAGTCATAGAATCGTACAGCAGGGCAACTTGCCACTCAGCCCAGCTTGTCCGTGCTGACCTGTGAGTACCCTCTATATCCAGGTGATTTGAGTGCTCATCCACACATTCATAAATGCCAGCAGTGACCCAGGTTGCACCATTTTTGCAGGCCGGACTTTCCAGTACTTCCCAGTGGGTGAAGAAGCCTGCTCCTGATATCGACACTAAATCTCGCACCCATCACATTTAATCTACGTGCTCTAGTTTTTTCCTACTTCTCATGCAGCAGATCATTGAGAAAGAAAATCTAAACAAAGTTGGAAGGCCGCAGTCAGTGCGAATCGGTAATAAGGTCTCCTCCTCATTGACAGTCAATGCAGGCGCACCTCAAGGATGCACCTCACCCATGACTGTGTGGCCAGACACAATTCCAATGCCATCTACAAATCTGCAGATTACACTATGGTTGTCGGCAGAATCACAACAATCTCCATGAAGGAGTACAGGAGGGAGATAGATCAGGTAGTTGAATGGTATCACAACAACAGCCTTGCAATCAACCAGGGTTGGCATCAAGGGGGGGTGGGGGCATCTGCAGGCATTGCCCCCCGCACCAAATGAGATGCCGTGCCCCCCATATGGTCAATACCATTTCTGGCTGTCAGACCCATCCCCACCTCCTCCCGCATCAGTAGCGTCTAGCTTGACACAAGCTAGTGACTCTCCACCCACCCCTGGCCGTGTCAAAAGTACATGTCAAGCAATAAAAGGAGAGCCCTCGTCTCCTACGTTGGAGGGCTGGATGGTGTTGATGACAGGTA
The DNA here is from genome assembly GCF_036971445.1 of Narcine bancroftii. NCBI lineage: Eukaryota > Metazoa > Chordata > Chondrichthyes > Torpediniformes > Narcinidae > Narcine > Narcine bancroftii. The sequence continues at coordinate 282,519,792 of NC_091471.1, forward strand.
GGTTCCAGCATCCAATAGCACCCCACCCCCCTCCCACCATCGAAAGGTTTGTCCCGGTTAGCACCCCACCCCAAACGAGCCCCCCTCTAACACGTTAATGGCCCCTCTAACATTGGTTCTGGTGCTGACCCTGCACTCAACGTGAGCATGACTAAGCAGCTGATTGTTGACTTGAGGAGGGGAAAATTGGGAGGACACAAGCCAGTGCTCATTAGGGGGTGGGTTTAGCAGTGGAAAAAGTAAAGAACTTCAAATTCCTGGATATCATAATCTCTGATCTATCCTGGACCTTCATGTTGATAATGAATCATGAAGAAGACTTGCCAGTGGCTATACTTCATTAGGAGTGCGAAAAGCACCAAGCGCTTGTAAATTTCTACCATGGGGAGCTTCCTCAGTGGCTGAATCACTGTATGGTATAGAGATGACAATTCACAGGACAGGGAAAGTCTACAGAAAGTTGTAAACTTGCCATCGTGGGCATCAGTCTTCACTCCATTAAGGACATTGACAAGTGTTAAAGTCAGCCCGCGCTGTAAGAAAACAAACAGCAGAAACACTGCAGAACCAAGTAAACAGACAACAGCTTCTTTATTTAACTCTTTAAGCGCTGGCAGGAGAGTGGATTCAAGAAAGAGTTCAGAGACCCATTCACTGCACTGAGCCCCACACTCAAAGCATTGGAGTGTTCATCATGCATTTATACACAATTTTGGCAGGGGTCTGCATGAGTCCCTTACAATTTTTACACAAGTTTCACACACCTGCATTTTGCATTTACCATTACATATTACCTTGTAATATCTGCAAATGTTCTGGGAAAGTCAGAGGGTCCTGAATCCAAAGCTTACTGATACTTGTGAAATCAGCTACTATCTTACCACAGCACAGATGTTAAGAAGGTAATTATATTTCCACCATTGCACAAGCAGCTACTGTATCCTTGCCTTATCCATTAACCCTTTGAGAGGCATATTTATAAAAATTTCTCTTTCACACAAAAGGTGGTGTCTCAAGAAAGCAGCCTCCATCCTCAAGGACCCTCACCACCCGGGCCATGCCCTTTCTCACTGCTACCATCCAGAAAGAGGTACAGGAGCCTGAAGATGAATACCTCATGGTAGAAAAGCAGCTTCTTCCCCTCTGCCATCAGATTTCTGAACGGACAATGAACCACCGACACGACCTTGTTTTTTTTTTAAACCTTCTTTTGCACTCATTTATTTAGGCCTAATGGCCTGTTTCCGTGCTGTAATTGTTATGTTATGTTATGTTATAAATAAAGTATTGACAGAAATGTAATTTATAGTAATTCACAACGCCACCTGAAAACAACAAATTTTGTGGCACACGCTCATGACAATAAATTCTGATTCTGATATGGGATGTTGGCCTTCTTGGCTGGAGGGGTTGTCATTTCTACTGCTGCCCTACAGACCTGGCTGCTGATGGTGGGCTTTGTCGTCTGTGGACCTCCGAGGATTGTCAACGCAAAATCCACCCACCTTTCCCATTTCTACAGGTGATTAGACTTTCACCGGTGATGACTGGGTAAGGCAGCAGTGCAGTAGGATGCTGCGGAGGAGAGCGGTGAGGCTATGGCCTGCTCTTCCTCATGGGTCTGAAGCAACAGCACCATCTTCAATCTAATGGTGACATCATTATCTTTAACTTTAATGATAGAGAACCCGTAAAAGGCCCTTCTGGCCTATGAAATCCACACCGTCCATTTACACCCCAATGAACCTTCCAATCCAGTTCGTTTTGGGATGTGGGAGCATCCAGAGAAAACCTACGTGGACACAGGGAGAGCACACAAACTCCCGAAAGAGACTGGTGGATTCAAGCCCAGGTCGCTGGCACGATGATAGCATTGTGCTGACCATTCAGCCTCGTGATGCTCACATAGTTTGGCCTGAACATGGCTGTTTCAAAATCAGCTTCCCTTATTGGTCAACGTCTCGCTAATCTGACCACTTCGCTCCCTTGTGCCCTCTCCCCCGTCTCTCCTGAGCTACTAGCCACTTCACTGTGTAATATGTCAGCCAAGCATGCTTGCTGCCTGAAATCCGTGCATCAGGTCGAAGTCACCAAAACTCCTCCGCTGGCTCTTTGCTTCACTCACAGCCAATATCCCAGCCATCCTATTTCATTCCTTGACTTTCTGTCCACCCTGAGTACAGCGGGAGTGGCTTGACTCTTGATGCCCTGTATGGAGGTCAGGTCAGCAAAAGTAGTTCTCTTAAAACGTAAGGTCTTCTCCAAGATTGATTAACCATTCTTAACCACACATTTCCCAAATTAAGCTTAATATCAAGGCTGATATCTGGATGGTGAATTATGCTCAGGTAATTTAATCCAATTCAAAAGCAATTTTCATTTGGCAGTGTAATTTCGCTATGATTGAGGATCTACAATTGAAATTACCACTTCATCTTACTCAGGAGCTCTCGGAAAATGTTACTGCCAACACAACATCCCCTCAACATGAGTGAAATACTAAAGAGCCAAGCAGGTACTTCACACACAAAAAAAAACAACTACAGTTATACATATTACATTCAATTAAAAAGAGATGATAGCCATAAAAGATAAACTATAGTGGGGGGAGAAAAGTGGCATTGAAGGAGAGCAAACAACCTTTTTGTGGTATCGGAGTAGTTTACGACTTTCGTGACAAGGGGAGGTTCAAGACTGACAGTGGTTGGAAAGAAACTTTTCTTGAACCTAGAGGTGGCGGCCTTTTGGTTTCTGTACCTTCTTGTCGAAGGCAGTGGTGAGAAGAGTTTGGGACCGAGGTGATGGGGGTCCTTGGCTGCCTTCCTGAGGAAGTGCATCACACAGATGTCTTGGACAATTGCCCAAACTCGCTCACAATCCACTCTGCACATTCTTGTACACTTGTACCTACTCGTGCTTGCCCAGAAATGACCCCACACACTTATATGGACGCACAGACTCACTGGAAAATGTGCTCACCTGAATAGGCAATGCCAACTCCGCACACATACAATCAAACATTCTCACTTTCACACTCACTCAGTTCCTCTACTTCACCTGAACCCCTGGCAAATTTCTACAGAACTGTGGTGGAAAGTGTGCTGACCAGCTGCATCACAGTCTGGTATGGAGACGCCAATGCCCCTGAGCATAGTGCCCTGCAAATGGTAGTGGACACAGCCCCAGGACATCACACCTCCCCAATATTGAGTACATTTGCTGCCGTCGGAGGGCAGCAGCAATCATCAAGGATCCACACCACCCAGCACACGCTCTGTTCTCGCTGCTGCCATCAGGAAAGAGGTGTAGGTGCCACAAGACTCGCACCACCAAGTTCAGGAACAGCTGCTCCCCCTCCACCATCAGACTCCTCAACGACAAACTCAATCGGAGACTCATTTAAGGACTCGCACTTTTGCACTTTATTGATTTTCTTTTTGTTCTCTCTGTATTGCACAGTTTGTTTACATTCTTTTTCTGTTTACAGTCCTTTGTTTACATGTTTTACACTGCGTACAGGTTATTTTTTTACTCCACCAATTAGTGGTAATTCTGCTCCGCCCGCAGGAAAAAAAGAATCTGGGGGTTGTATGTGATGTCATGTATGTACTCTGACAATAAAACACTATTCACACCGACACTCAATCCAGCATATGTACTCAATCCAGCATATGTACATGTACACACACACACACACACACACACACACACACACACACACACACACACACACACACACACACACACACACACTCTCTCTCTCTCTCTCTCTCTCTCTCTCTCTCTCTCAGTCCTGCACCCACTGGTAATGGTACACAGACTCTCAGACTGAGTGGGTGAGTGCTAGTGAATTCATAATCACATGCACGCTCTTTCTCTCGCATGAGCTGGGCCATTCTGAAGTGACACACTCTCTCCTTCGTCAGCCTGGTCTTGCTCTCCCTCTCCCTGCAGTCTCGATGGTGTTAATTCCTTATGTTGTGAAGTTAATCCGCTGGTGGATTGACTGTGCACGTCCTATGAATGCGTTAACCATTATCTATGACTACCCCTGACCATCTGCTGTTGTAGGAAATTCAAAACCCTTGAGATCTACTTATATCCACATCGTAAACGAGAAAAGATGTTTTAATTAAGGGAAATCAGGTTAACTTAGCTCTAATTTACAAGCCGTCTGCTTAATGAATTGTCTGCTGCTCCTCTCTTTGTAGATAGTAAATCTTAGCATCTCATCTGCCACAGTACAGCCAATAATTAGCTAAGCAGGACTTTCAATACCAACCCCAATTTCCTCTAATAGTTTTTGCTGAAGCTATACTGGTCACTTGCTTATACAAATTGCCAATTAAATTTGATTGATTTAATGAAAAGGAAATTTATTTTCACTTAACGTTCCAATTTCTTCGTCTGCATCTCACCTCCACCTGAGTTGCTTAATTCCCTTTCCAACCCTTCCCCATGCACCCTGTGTAAACTGCTACAGCTGACCCCCTTTGTTTGCATGTATTGGCTGAGCTTATTAAAATTAAAATTGAAATCTGTTCCCCCACAACAGTGCAGATCTCTTGATTGGGTCAGTCAGCACCTGATTATATGACTGCTTTCAAATGCAAAATCTGTTTGCCAAATGCTCGACAAGCCATCTCCTCCCAAATCATTTAATGTTGTTCATTATCCAACTGGCCATAACATCCAGATGATTTTATATTGTGAAATAGAAATGGACTCTTCTGTCCCTTCAAAACGAAAAGTTACCCAAAGTTTATGGGCAGTTAGAAGAATTGTTAAATGCTTCAGACTGAGGACACTGGAGCACAGGGAAAAGACGTTGTTTAATCCTGTGAGCTGGCTTGCTGCTAAATGAAACCATGACTAATCAGTGATCAAAGTCTGCAAAGTAGCCTTTCCCTTGATCTGAGAATATTGTCAGAGCATAGAACTTAGAGCATGGAACACAGAAAATAGACATAGACAGAGAACCTCAAACATAGAATGTAGACATGGAACATAGAATATAAAACATAGAGAAATGGAACATAGAACATAGACAGAGAACATAGAATATTTAACATTGACAGAACATATAACATGGACATGGAACAGAGATAGAAAACAGAACATAGACAAAGAACATAGACATTGAACATCAAACATAAAACATAGACACAGAACTTAAAATTTAAAACATACAATATTGAACCTTCAACATAGAACATACAGTAGGTACCATAGAGGAAAAAGCCCATCACCCAACAATGTCTGCACTGAACATAATGCCCATTTGGCTTATTTATTTAATAACAAAAGCTCACCTTCATGTTTCCAAGACCCAGTCAAAAAAACTGTATTCCTAAACTGTATTTGTTGCATTTTCTTTTAAAGTTTATAAAACATTGATCTGTTTTCAGACTCATGAGGTCAATCAGGTTGGATAAGTGATAGCTCGTCCTCATCTGACTTGCCATAAGAAGACAGTGGGCCTGGATGATGGATTAGTGGTGGAGAGCAGGTGCCTTGAGAGAAAAAGTCTCCTGATGGGATGCAAAGAAAATATAAAATCACCGCTGGCAAAAGAATAGGAAAGACCTTGTATTCTTCCAAACTGAGGCCAGTGCACATTAGAGAACCTTGTGTACTGGCAGTCTCCAACCAGACGGCATCAAAATTGACTTCCAATTTCTATTCAACCTCCTTCCCTGGTATCTCTCTCTCCCTCACTACCCTTCTGCCTTTTTTGTCCCAGCTCCCCACCTCTTCTAACAGAGAGTTACTTTCTGCCCTCTCCCCATCACTTCTCAACTTTTTTCTCTTCTACCTGTAAAGGCGTAGAAGACAACTCATGGAATTGTTTTCCAGCATTAATTCACTCCACTTGGCAACCAAAACAGCAGTGTGTATCCTGTTCATCCTTTTCCTCAACTACACACATGTACTTTAACATTTCAATATATACTCAACTCAGTGTACACAGTGTTAGCTGAGAGATTTTAAGGTTTGCCCAAAAACATTTTGCATTTTAAAATATTTTCAAACTATTTAAAAAGAACTATATTTACAAGGTGAAAACAGTGGCACCTGGTGGGCAAGTTAAAAAATGCATAGAAAAATTAACTTGTTAGAAGCATACATTTCACAAGGAAATTCTGTATCTTTAGAAGACAAAACAATACCACCATCATTGTCTTATGGGCTTTCCTTTTATTCATCCTTTTGCTCCTAAACATCCAAAATTACAGAATTTACGATGTGAAATCTCACCAAAGCTATGTTGATCACATGACAAGCACATGGTAATGAAGTCAAAACACCAGTGAGATAAAAACACCCATAAAACTTACATTAATGGTTAAAGCATTATAAAACCAACTGTAGACCATAATAATATTAGGAATGAACAATATACATGAAGATTGATGGCATAACCAATTCATTTTCCAAGGAAAACATTTGAAATAGTCCAGTAGAAATCTTTTCCCCTACTTCCCCTGAGCAAGGTAAGAGTAGTGTGAGTGACAGGAAGGGAGGGCTTAGGAGGTGCACAAGAGATGGGCACCACAAACTCATTCCCATCAGAAACATTATTAAAATGACAGTAAATACAAGTAACTCATTGAGATAAAATTCACAAATATAGAAATGAGAATAGAATTTATTAAAACTTGTAGTGTAGTAGCCACTACAAACCCATTTTTAACTCTGTTACCTACCATCCTACCTGTATCCACCTAACACTGATATCTGTTAGCCTGTGTCCCTCCCTACCTCCTCTGCCCCACCTTTTATTCAGACATCTCCGTGTTTTTCCAGATACCTGACAAAGTGCCCAGGCCCGAAACATTGGCTACCTTTTACTTCCTGTGAGACCTATTGGATTTTTCCAACATGTTTGTGCACTGCACTGGACCCCAGCATCTGCAGACTTTCTCGTTTACTTCCCATTGCCTGAGGCTGATATCAGGGGCCCATGCTGCCATGTGGATCTCCCACTGCCCATCCATTTCAAATCCCCGTCCCATTCCCTCGCTGACATGCGCTGCCAGGCTGAGACCACCCGCAAATTGGAGGAACAACACCTCATCTTCCATCTGGCCACTCTCTAACCAGATGGCATTAATATTGACCTCCAACCACTTCCATTAACCCTTCCTCTCCTCTTCTCCTGTCGTCGTTCCCCCATCTCTCTCTCTCTCTCTCTCTTCCCTTTTCCCTCTGACTCCTTTCACAGAACTAAAATCAATCCTCTTATCATATCCAATTAACACCTTTTGTTGGCTTGGACTTCTCCGCCAGCCAGTTTTTGTTGTGATTCTGACACCTTCCTGTTCTTTGCTTATTCCTTGGAGGGCCCAGGCCCGAAATGTTGGTAATATATCCTTACCTTCTATGGATGCTGCGAGACTTGCTGAGTTCCTCCTGTATTTCTGTGTGTTTTTACTACAGTCTCAACACCTGGAGACTTTCGTGTTTCACCCCATTATCCTTTAAGCGAGGTTCAGTTTTGTGCCACCTTCTCCAAACTTGTTTGCCGAGCTAGTTGTTGGGGGGTGGCCCAAAAAGTTGTAGGGACAGTCAGTGTGATGAGCCTGGCCCTCATCTGTGTGACAGGCCTGCAGTGAACTAGACTATGCCAGGGTGACACCGTGTGGAATGGACAAGAATTTCAAGCAATCCCAGGAAAATGTGCTGCTCCTTCTCCTATTGCACCCTGCTATAGGGCTGGGGTGGGCAACTTTATTTTTAAAACTCACATTCCATCTTAAGTATTCCCTGTGCTATAAATGTTCTGTGATTAGTAAGGGATTACTTAAGGTGGTATGTGGGTGGAAAGAAAAAGGTTTGAAAGCCACTGTTTTAATCATACCTAATTGACTCGTTATGTGCACAGTTTTATAACTCCAAAGGAAATGGGCCAATGACAAATTTTCTCAAGCAAAATATTTCAGGAACAATTGGGTCTCAAGCAGGTCTCAACCTTCCCTTCTCACTCACAGACCACCAGTCACAAAGCACGTGGCTTGGGATTACTGAAGGTGGAATATGAGTTTTTTTTAAAAAAGGTTGACCACCCCTGCTATTGGTCCTTGGGGAGGGGTAGAGGATGTGCAGGATGAGGGTGGGCCCTTCCGTACCCATGCATCAAACCAACTTTATTAAATAGCACCCCTCCATCCGACAGGTGCACATAAATGCTTGCAAAGGCTTTCTCTCCGGACTTTTCACCCAACCGTGTAACAAACACCCTGCTGGAGGAACTCAGCGGAACAAGGACAATCAATGGGAGAGAAAGAACAGTTGGAATCCCTCACCAGGACACCAACTAGCACTTGTTCGATGTGTGCTCCGTCCAGCATTCCCTGCCTGCCACATTGCTCAGGGAGGGAGACCATTGGGAGGTCTGCTTTTGTGCTGGAGATGTTAAATCATGATCCAGGGATGTAAAAGATTCTGTCGGGGAATATCCCTTTGTCACTCCCCCTTTCAACTAAGAGTAATTCAACGGCTTTCCCCCTTTCAGCTAGGAAAACCGCAAATTCCCCTTTAAATTTAAATTTGGTTCTTTAGGAATCCCGTCAATGGGATCCCATCCTCGTCGCCAGATTCTGTAGGGGAAAATCTCTTTTCCAGAATAACTCAGGCGAAGACTTCAGAGTTTGCTTCAAGAGCTTTATTTTGTGATATCATGGAGAGACTGTCCTGATCTACACCAGGATAGAACTCTGCCTTCTGTAAGCAGAGAGCACATTTTTATACAGGAGAACAAACCACTCTTATCATTCTTCTGCACTCACAGCACATTCCTATGTATATTAGGCACTAGGTCATGGGTATGGTTCTGCAACCAGCAGAAACTGGCTGGCTGGTTTCTTAGTTTACAAAGGAAACAGAAGTCCACACTTGTAATATTTCAACTGCATATACAATAAGATCAATTTTTTCTTCTACAGATTCCATGCTAAATCATGACACAGCCCACCCTAGCCTCCTCCCTTCTCCCTTTGGGAAGAAAAACCACAAGGGTGAGCTCATGAACCACTGATTTAAAGTAGTGTTTCTTTCCCACCATTATTGGACTCCTGAATGAACCTTACACTGGTAAAATAAATGTCCAAACTGATTTCTCCCTGGAACTCTGCCCTCTGTATTGTGTGGTCATTGTTGCACAGTGTACAGATTGCACGCAAAATATACTTCCTCACTGCATGTATTTCAATTAACTTGCTGCTCCTTTGAAGAGCATCTTCCACTCAACTAAAACAACTAGATAAACCAGCAGCACTGCCAATTATGCGGACTCTGGAGAACGGGGAGTGGCGATACAGTGGTGCTCCAAAGGGTTCAATCACCAAGTCCTAATGCTGATGTCTCCCTGCAGGCTTTACTTGGCCTGGTAAAGAAGTCATAGCAAAAAACACAATGCTGGAGAAACTCAGCAGGTCAAACAGTGTAGCTAAGATAAAGATATATAAGCGACGTTTCAGGATTGAGCCCTTCAACAAGATATGTAGGGCTTCATAATGATGGGCTCAAGCCCCAAACGTTGGTCATGTATTATGCACCATCAATAACTTCAAAGACTTGGTTGTAGAGGAACTGATTGACTTTTATTCATAACAGAATGGATATCCGTCCACGCTGGTCAATTGTCCTGGACTGAGGAGGGGCCGGGGCACAGTCAGGGGTCAGTGGGAAGAGCCTCAGGCACAGTCAGCAAGGGACATATCCTAGCCCATCCAAACATACATACAGTGGTTTACTAAATGTATCTTTATCTTGATAAAGGACACTGTCTGACCTGCTGAGTTTCTACAGCATTGTGTTTTTACTTATGCAGACTTTCATATTTTACTCCTGTTAATGGTGCCAACGGTGTTCGTAGGTAAAATCCTGAAACCACGGGGTCTGTGCCCAAGGTTGGCAGCAGTTCATGAAGGGTTGCAGATTCCAAGGTGCAGCAGTCTGGTGCAGGGCACGAGAGATAAGGAGAACACTCCCCCCCCACCCCAAAATTGAGGAGATGACCCTACAAGACAGTGACCACAGGCTGCGGGCAACGCGATCAGGTGTGGGGGGGGAGACACTCACCCGGGCTGCGGCCTGCTGGCGCGTGGCAAACTGGTATTGGGGCCAGGATTGGAGAGGGCGCTGAGGGCAAGAAGGGCTCCCATAGGTCTGCGGCCGCTGAAGCCTTCCTGGTTGTGTCGGTGGTTTGGATCTGGAGCTCGGGCTGTCAGTGATTTGAACAGGGGTCTGTGCGGCTGCAGAGGCTGCTGGGGGGTGGGAGGCGAAACCACAGATTCTCAGTGACTCTCAAGGCACTCGCTTTTGCTTCTCTTTCTCTCGTACTGTAAGAGGCAATGAGAAAGTTCATTTTGCATGCAATCCCTACATAGGGCAGCAATAAGGGAAACTCTGCCTGCATTAGGGCAGGCAAAAGGCAATTTCATGTCATGGTCTGCCCTATTACACAACATTTTCTTCTTGAAATGTAAGAGGCTGAGAAGTGACCTTGAACAGGTTTGTAAAATTATATTGGTGAAGTCAATAGTCACACTCTTACCCAGGGTAGGAGTCCAAAATTAGAGGCCAGAGATTTAAGGTGAGAGAAAAGAATTAAAGAGGAGCTGGGAAATAGACGAGGTGGGTACAATTATACCCTTAGAGATATTTAAATGGGTACATGGATAGAAAAGAGTGAAACATGAACGTTTGCAGACACTGTGATTGTAGTAAATAAAAACACACAGAAATGCTGGAGGACCTTGGCCGGGCTTGCAGTGTCCATAGGATGCAGATCTAAGACCAACTTTTCAGGCCTGAACCCTTCTTCAAGGTACAAGCAAGAAACACGAAGGAATCAGAATAAAGACTGAAGGCTGGCTGAGGGAGGTGTCCAGATCAATAAACAACAAAAAGTGTTAATTGGATGTGTGTGTGTGTGTGTGTGTGTGTGTGTGTGTGTGTGTGTGTGTGTGTGTGTGTGTGTGTGTGTGTGTGTGTGTGTGTGTGTGTGTGTGTGTGTGTGTGTGTGTGTGTGTGTGTGTGTGTGTGTGTATGTGTGAGAGAGAGAGAGAGTGCCCTTGTTGGGGAAAGGTGACAGGGGGGAGAAGAAGGGGGGAGTGGTTAATGGAAACCAGAGAACCGTCCAGTTGGGCACCGTCCAATGGAAGATAAAGTGTTGTTCCTCCAATTAGTGGGCGGTTTCAGTCTGGCAGTACATGAGACCATGGATAGATGTGTCAGCAAGGGAATGGGATGGGGAATTGAAATGGGTGGCCACTGGGAGATCCATGCCATTGGGCAGACAGAGCCGAGGTGCTCAACAAAGTGAGTCTGTGCCCGGTCTCTCTGATCTAGAGGAGACCACAACAGGGGCACCACATACAGTTGATGACCCCTGTAGATTCACAAGTGAAATGTTGCTTCACTTGGAAGGACTGTTTGGGGACCCAAATGGGGGTGAGGGATGAGGTGTTGGTACAAGTAGAGCATCTCCTGTGGTCACAGGGGTAGGACCCAAAGGGACGATTGGTGGGGAAGGAGAAGTGGACAAGGGAATCACAGATGGAGGGTCCCTGTGGAAGGTGGAGTGGGGAGAAGAGGGAAATATGTCTAGTGGTGGAATCACGTAGTAGGTGGTGGAAATAGTGGAGGAGAATGTGTTGGATGAGGAGGCTGGAGGGATTGTAGGCGAGAAAAAGGGGGGCAGAGGGGACCAGAGCAGAAGTGTAGGTGATGGAGGATATGCAGGTGAGCACTGAGTTGATGATGGTAGAGGGAAAGTCATGTTGTTTGGAGAAGGAGGACATCTCTGATGATCTGGCATGGAAGATGTTATCCTAGGAGCAGATGTGTCAGAGACAGAAGATTTGAGAGAAGGGAATGGAATCCTTGCAGGGGACAGGGTGGGAAGAGGTGTAGTTGAGGTAGCCATGGGACTGGTGGGTTTGTAAAAGATGTCTGTCAACAGTTTGTCTCCCAAGATTGAGACAGAGATTAAGGAAAATGAGAGTGGTCCCAGAGATGGACCAAGAATTTGCAATCCAGGTGGAAGTTGACAGCAAAGTGGATGAAGTTAATGAGCTCATCATAGGTACATGAGACAGCACCAAAGTAGTTGTCGATGTAGCGGAGGAAGAGTTTAGGGTCCTTGCCTGTGCAGGCTTGTATCACGGATTGCTCCACACAGCCAACAAAAAGGGGCCCATGCAAGGACCCATTGCTACCCCTTTGACCTGGAGAAAATGGGATGAAAAAACAGAGAAGTTATTGAGAATGAGGATGAGTTCTGTCAACTGGAATAGGGTGGTGATGGAGGTGAGCTGGTTGGGTCTATTGTCTAGAAAGAAATGAAGGGCTTTGAGGCTTCCATCAGGGCATCCTCCATCTGGATGGCATTAACATTTGACTTCTCTGTATTCTGTTAACCACTCTCACCTTTCCCCTGTTGCCTTTCCCCCAGCTCTCTCTCTCTCTCTCTCTCTCTCTCTCTCTCTCTCTCCCTCTTTCTCTCTCTCTCTTTCTCTCTCTCTCTTCCCCTTTCTCTCTGTCTTCTTTCATAGAGCCAAAATCAGTTCGCACCTCTCCTTTTATCATATCCAAATAACATTTCTTGTTGGTCTGGGCTCCACCCCCTGTCAGTCCAGTCTTTATTCTGATGCCTGCCTGTTTTTTTTCACTTTTGCCATGAAGAAGATCTCAGGTCCGAAACTTCGATAATATTTCTTTTTACCCTATGGACTCCGCGAGACCAGTTGGATTCCTCCAGCATTTCTGTGTGTTTTCACATGAATAGGAAAGTTGTGAGGGGCACGGGGCTGAGTGCAAGCAATCTGAAGATAGACAACCTGGTTGACATCAATAAGTCGGGCCAAGGGGCCTGTTTCCAACTATATGACTAAAACCTCCATTAAATTTCCCTTCTTATGCATGTACGTATCACACGCCCTCTTGTTGTTAACACTAACTCACCCATTACACTAAGCTTCTGCACTCCCCATTCAATACAACAGTATCAACCTTATTACATTTACTAGCTCTACCAACTTGTTGCCTCCTATCTTCTTCTGTTAAGAATGTATTGATTCTTTTCTTTCACATGGTATATCCATCATACAAACATCCGTATGCTATCCACATTTGTTTTTGAAGTTCCTCATCTGTTACCCCTTTAACCAACTTGTCTTAGACCCCTTAGATCCATCAACCCTTTGCCTTAACTGTTGGTAGAGCCTATCATTATAATTTCTGAACTTCCTGCAAGATCCTCATGTCTCATAATGAGGTGGATGTGGAGAGGGTGTTTCTACTTGCAGGAAAGTATAGAGCCAGGGGCTCATTGTTTGAAAGGCAGGGATTGCAATTTAAGATAGATGAGACTTTTTTTCTCATCCCAACAGATCACGGCCCTTTGGAGTTCTCTTCCTGAAAAGGCAGTTCAACATAGAGGGGTTTTTTTTAGCATTTTTAAAGCAGATGTAAATATTGCAAGGAGGTGGAAGGTAACCAGAGGTGAGGTTCTGGAGGCTGTGCCGTTTTGGAGAACGGGGCCCTGTGGTGGATAGTGGGCTTGGTGAGGAAGTTGTTGGGACTCTCTATATCGCTACTGTGCCGAAGCCCGTATGCACGTGTGAACTGTGTGGCGGGTTCTTCAAGCTACTAGACGTTTTTAAAATTCTAAGTCTACGAAAATGTAACTTGTCTCCACTAAGATGACTGTCAAGTTTTCTTGTATTGTTCGCACTGGTTTTTATTCACTTTGTGGCTCTGTGTAGGATTGTTTCAGTCTCGTGTAGCTGTGTTTTGTCCAGTGTAGGAATGGCGTAGTCTTGTATTGTCTGCGTTGTTTTCATGTGAACTCGTAACGTGTAGGTCGCATTATAGTTTGGAGGAGCATTATCTCATTTATTACTGTGTACTGTTTCACAGACTGGTCTTAAATGACAATAATGGTATCATTTTGTTACAATCAGATCGGCAATGGTAGGGGCAGGTTCAAGGGAGTGAGTGGCCTGTGCCCAATCGTACAATTATATGTAATACATTGCTCATTGTAACAAAGCAATACAGTTTCCTTCCAACAGCTCTCACCCTTACTACACTAATAATAAACTACTCCAACTCCACAACAATGACTGTTGTAACATCATTTGGTCTTGGACTATAGTAACTGTGAACATTTATTATCTATCCATATTTTGTATTTATTATCTCTCTTTAACTTAATTCAGGCATACAATTGTAATTTTTTTTTAACAGAGTCCACGCCCAGCTTTAGCAAGTAAGAATTTCAGTGCATATCTGCCTTGTACAATGTGTAAAGTAGTCCCCAACTTACAACCTCTGTGCTTTACAATCATCCTCACATATGACCAAATTTTTCAAAATATATATAAAAAATATATAAAAGTTACACGATTTATGTTGCATTTCACAAACCATAACAGGGATACAGGGCATGTAAGAGCCAAAATGTGCGCACTTACCTTGTTATTTGTCTATCATTTAAAACTCAATAAACAATCATACCCTTTACATTGTTCATCTGGCCAAATTTGGAATAATGTGTGCAGTTCTGGTCCCCAAATTATAGGAAGGATATCAATAAGGTAGAGAGGTTGCAGAGAAGATTTACTAAAATGTGGCCTGGATTGTGGTATCTAAAATACAGAGAAAGATTGGAGCGTAGAAGGTTGAGAGGGGATTTGATCGAGGTATTTAAAATTATGAGGAGGATAGATAGAGTAGATGTGAATAGGCTCTTCCCCTTGAGGGTAGGTGAGATTGGAACGAGGGGTCATAAGTTAAGGGTTAGGGGGCAAAAGTTTAGAAGTAACATGAGAGGGAGCTTTTTCACTCAGAGAGTGGAGGCTGAGTGGAATGACCTTCCAGAAGAGGTGGTTGCTGCAGGGTCAGTTTTGTCATTTAAGAGAAGGTTGGATGAGTGCTTGGATGCGAGGGGATTGGAGGTTTACAGACTGGGAGCAGGTAGGTGGGACTAGTGGAGTTTCACTTAAATCGGTGTGGACTAAAGGGGCCGAGATGGCCTGTTTCCGAACTGTAATTGTTATATGGTTATATTTATGGTTTCTCTTCTCACAGAGGTTGCCTGACCTGCTGAGTATTTGCAGCATTTTCAGATTTTATTTTACATCTGTCGCAGTGTCTGGTTATTGATACTTGTTAGGGCACTTTCCACTCCAGTCTGTGTTTGGCCTCAAATTGAACAGAAGCTGTATTATTAAGTATGTGAAGCATGATGAATATATATTTGTTTTTGTAACATAATTAAGTGAAAAATCTTTCATCAAACAGTAATGATGTGAGTGAGTGATTGGGAATATTGTAATGGTGCTCACTGTCTTCCAGGATTGGGCTCAGTGCTGCCCCCTGAAGGTTTGCAACATGACTGCATTGTGACAGTTGCCTTTACAGGTTGTATAATCCCTCCACTCCACCCCAAGCTTCAAGTTTATATTTATTGCCTTATACGTAGAAAGCACAGAAATCTTTCTTCCGCTGTTGGTCCTTTAGTGTCCCACACAGAGGCACCGGTCCAGCAGTACCACCAAGACAAGAAAGAGAAGGAGAAGAGAGTCCTCTCAGGGACACCGAGAGTTCATGGATCCCGCCACCTCTTGCACCCCTGTAGTTTCCCTAGCCTTACAGCCTCCTGTCTGTACCAGCGGTGAATCCGAGCTCCAGGTGTCTGTCTCCCTTAGGGTGGCAAGGTTGGCGTAGTAGTTTGTGCAACACCTTTACGGCGACAGCGATGGGGACCAGGGTTCGAATCCCGCGCTGTCAGTAAGGTGTTTGTACGTCCTCCCCATGTCTGCGTGGGTTTCCCCGAGGGGGTCCCCAATTTCCTCCAACTGTGCGAAACGTACCGGGGGTTGTAGGTTAACTGGGTGTGATTGGGCTTGAGGGCCTAACCCTAACCCTGAACCTTGATGTATGTATATCTAAATATCTCCTCAGCACCTTGTTCCCAACCCTGTGATATGATCAGGAAGTTGTCAGGACCCATGCTCGCCACAGCATCCTCATAGATCCTGATCTCGATACCAGGTTTCCAGCAACCTGTTGTGAGGACTTCAGCTGAGCCTGACTGGAACCTGGTCCAATGCAGTGGTACTCTACCCTGCGGGGTCCTCTCCCAGACTTCTCCGCTTCGGGGACTTGGGAGGGAGGAGTGCATCCTCCAACTTTAGTCCGCTGACCCTCTGAGCCCACAACCCTAGATCTCCACTCTGCCAACTGTGGGCTCCCCACTTCAAGAAGTTCGATCTGAAAGGTGCTGTCGGCCCCATTCTACAGCCAATCTGAACCTGCGCAGGTCTGTCGGGCAGAACAGCTGAGAGGTATTTCTCCGCTTCCTGTCCTCCCCGGATCAACGCCAGTGGCTTTGAGGCCATTCTTCCCATCAGCTCCATGCCGGCCACCATTCTCCTGTAGACCTGTAACTTATTCCCTCTCACAGGCCCGACAATTCCCCTTGCTCAACTTGATATGATTTGCAGCACATTGAGATCTATGGTCTTTGAAATGAGGGAGGAAGCCCACATGCCTGCAAGAAGAGCGTGTAAACTCTGCAGAAATAGCACTCAAGGCCCAAGTTAAAGCTGGGTCCCTGGACATCAGCACTAACTGCTGCATCACTGCGTCATCTATGCTTCATCACGGCACAACTCGTAACCAATGAGCTTATTTTGAGGAAGAGAAATTGCTAAATGACTGAAGGCAGTAACTAAAAGATCAAACAAAGCCAACTAGTCAGAGACACCTAACATGAAACAACCCCTTCAGCCCATCCTTCCCACATCAACCGAAATGTCCCACCCACACTCGTCCCACCTGCCAGCGTTTGGCCCATATCCCTCTAAATCCATCCTATCTATTATCAATCCAAATGTTTCTTAAACATTGCAATAGTACCTGCCTCTGGAAACCCATTCTATACACCCACCACCCTCTGTATAAAAAAAGTTAACCCTCAGGTTCCTGTTAAATCTCTCCCACTGCCGCCCCCCCCCCCCCCGCCTCCACCTTAAACCAGTGGTTCTCAACTTTTACTTCCCACTCACATCCCACCTTAAGTAATCCCTATGCCATCGGTGCTCTGTGATTAGTAAGGGATTGCTTAAGGTGGGATGTGAGTGGGAAGGGAAGGTTGAAAATCACTGCTCCAGACCCATTTGTTCCTGAAAAATTTTGCTTGAGAAAAATTGTAATTGGCCCATTTCCTTTGGAGATATGAAACCGTGCACATAACGAGTCAATTCGGGATGATTAAAACAGTGGTTTTCAACCTTTTTCTTTCCACCCACATCCCACCTTAAGCAATCCCTTACTAATCACAGAACCAATGGCATAGGGAATACTTAAAGTGGGATGTGAATGGAAAGAAAAAGGTTGAGAGACACTG
Source organism: Narcine bancroftii (assembly GCF_036971445.1). Lineage (NCBI taxonomy): Eukaryota > Metazoa > Chordata > Chondrichthyes > Torpediniformes > Narcinidae > Narcine > Narcine bancroftii. The sequence continues at coordinate 282,537,214 of NC_091471.1, forward strand.
CTAAATCTGTATTTCTGATTCTCCTACTCTGATATAGATACAAATATTATTTATTGTCATGTAATAAAACAGAAATGTAATATTACATGAAATTGCCTTTAGTCTGCTCTGAGGCAGACAAAGATTCATCATTAGTATTTCCTGTCACCCCTTGCAATCAGAGAAGAAAAAGCAGAGTTCCCCAGAGTCACCAAGTGTCCGTGGATTCTCCTCCAGCGCTCCCGTAGTCTCCGCAGCATCAGAAGACTCAAGTTCAGTTTAAATCATCGGCAACCCGAACCCAGATTCAATCCTCCAATGCGATGAGGAAGCCTTCAGCGTCCAGGGTCCTATGGGAGCCTTTCTTGACCCCCAGCGCCCTCTTGAATCCCGATTCCGATACCTGATTCTCAGGAGCCAATCTTCAGCTGCCTGAAGTCTGGGGTGTCTGTGTGTACCCTTTGACCTCAAGTTGCCTGCAGCCTGTGTGTGTTCCTTGCCCACGTTGCCAAAAGCTCACCACCCTGCGTGTGACCCTCAGCCGCAGAGCCCATTGCTGGTTCGCCACCCGTGGCCACCGTCCTTAGGGTCATCCCCTCTGCTTCTCCTTCACAGTGGGAAGTGTTCCTCCCCGACCGGTGCCCTGCGCCAGACCTCTGCTCCCGCAGAGTCTGCAGCCCCTCGAGGTCTCTGCCAAACACAGGTATTGCCATCTTGGGGGCTACACCCCGCAGTCACAGGATTTTAAATAAAGCACTGTCGGCTCTTTCAACAGGCCATTTAAAGTCTGTGCCAAGCCGATGGCTGTTGGTCTTGGTGATGGGACCACGCGGAGGAGCACCGTGACTCCACTCCCTGGGTCTGCACAAGCAGCAGTGCAGCCGTTACAGCCATTCCAGCACTGCCATTATTCTGGGGCAGAAGACTCTCTACAGTCATTAGATTATTCCTCTCACGATATGTACTCCTCTGTGAGATCACCCGTCTCCCTCCTGTACACTAAGGAATAAAGCCCCAGCCTACTCAACCTCTCCCTGTATTTCAGGCCCCCAACTCCTGCCACGCCCTCTCAAACTGAGTTCATCAGCGCTGTTAATCAAATAGACGGTCAATATCATTCTTCAATAGCACCAAGCAGATGGAGCCTGTTTTCGATTACATCAAAAGCAGGACCCGAGATGGTGTTCGTTACCGGCACTCCTGGAACTCCCTACCCAATGGAAGGCCTTCACCAGAGGCAGGATGGGCAGAGAGTTCAGCACCATCTCCCAAAGGCAATTAGAAGTGGGCCACAGGTGATTTTGAGGAAGAGATCCCAGATCCCAAACATGATGTGAAAGGGGGGGAACTCATTGCTGGCAGGTGTGTGTGGGGTGCAGGCAGGACGGGGAAGAGTGGAGATGACGGGGAAGTGTGGTGAATGTCTGCCAAGCTGCTTGTCTCCCCTCTGGTGAGCCTTGCTGTACTAACATTGACTGTGTACTATCTCTACTGTTAAGGACACTCCCCTTGGGTATAACTGTATGTGCACCTATTGTCTTTCATTATTGTACCATGAGTTTCTGCTAATAAAAGCCATGATTATTGTTTGACCACATCGTCTTTGTCTACTTCATCAACTGGCACTTCAGGAAGGGGCAAGAGGGCTGAGGAAGATGTTCTCCAACGGGAGGAAGGACTGGGGAGGTGGGGCTGGAGAAGGGAAGGTGTGGGTGACTGGCATGTAGGGAGGGTGGGAGAGGCAGAAGGAAAAGATGAGGCGGGTTAAGGCCTGAGGGTTAAGGGGCGAGGAGAGGGGGATAAAGACGCTACTGGGTTGAAGACTGCTGAGATGGAATATAAGGCACTGTTCCTCCAATTTGCCCACAGCCTCAAGCTGGCAGTACATCAGGCCATGATCAGACAGGTCAGTGTGGCAATGAGAAGTGGAACTGAAGTGGCAAGAGTACTTGAAATGAGCCTTGGCTAAAACATTATGCAAGCAGATGACAATGTGGTTTTAAATGCGACTCCAACATGTAGTTTTTTCCAAGGCCAGAAGCTGGTAAACCCTCATTTACAAGTTTGTGTGTTGGTTTGGCAAGAGCCCCTACAGGTTCAAGTACATCTCCACCCTGTCGATGTCCGAACACCTTGATCGATGCCGGATCACGGGTTACAATTTTGAATCCTTTCATGTACTTGACTGTCAAAGCAGCAAGTTGATAAGTATTAATATGTTATCTGGCAATATTTAATTAGCTCAGTGTTCCTTTTGCAGGCTTAATATAAATCCTAACCTGGACAATCTGATGAAAGATTGAGCGGCATTAAACCATCTCCTCAAATCACGCCTGAACAGTTCATCTCTTCCCCCCCCCCCCCACCCCATCAGTGTATTTTTTTAAATTCTGTACAATATTAGTATAAACTCAACAGGAATAATTGTAGGCAATGACACAAAGTGTGAATAAATGTGTTGGGTGGGTTGGGGGTGGGGGTTCAGTAGCATTTCTTCTGTGAAGCTCTGAGTTAATTATGCTGGATTGTGCATATTACCTTCTATGCTGATCATTTTTCACCTTGTTTTCAATGCACATTTGTTCTATAATTAATTTGGATTGTTAATAGCAGTTGCCATGGATACTACCATTAACCCCCTGCAGGTATGTGGCATGACTGTCTCAGAGTATTGCAGTTTGCTGAGGCCACCTACAGGCACTAGTTATTACCGAGCTTTGGACTTGGACACACTGGCCTTTGTGTCTAAAATTAAATCCAGATACCAGAACGTAGACTTGTAAATCTCAATTTCAAATATTATTGCTAACATCGTCAAAGCAACAGCCAAAACTAAAAGGTGGCATGGTTGGGGGAAACACTTAACAACAACAGAGAGCAAGGTTCAAATGTGCCCCTGTCTGTAAGGAGGTTTTAGATTCTCCATGAGGGTTTCCCTCCTGCTGCTCTGGTTTCCTCTGTCGTTCCAAAGACATACAGGGGTTGAGGTTTTATTGGTCACCTGGGTGTAACCGGGTGGCACAAACTCATGGGCCTGACCCATGCTGTGTCTCTAAAAAAAAAATTAATGATCATATAGGCTAGATTCTTGTAAATTTGAGGTTCTGTTCTCGAGGCTGAAGAAACGTGGGTTTAAATGTCGTCAAATTAAAGCATTGAGATCCAAGTTCAAAATTTTTTGACAGAATATATACATGACATCACCTACAACTCTGAGATTCTTTTTCCAGCAGGCCAGGCAAAATTTCTACTTTACACTAACTGCAAACGGTCCTCAAGAAAATGTATACAAAAGAAAGAAATGTAAACAAACTGACTTAGCGACTTGACACAGGCACAAGCAGCGAGTGATTGGAAAGGGTTTCAGCTGGTAGCTCTCTTTCTCATCTCTCAAGTGACAAGGTGGGGCCCACAGCCATGTTAGAAGCATGCAATTACTGGCACCAGCGTGTAGCCATTTTGGATGAGGTCCCAAGTGGAGAGATCGCTTTGCTCAATGTTCTCCTGTGCCAATGTTTGGAAGAACAATTGAGATTTCTCTGGTGTTTTAGGCAATCTCAGCATGTCCCACCAATAAGACAGATTACGTGATCTGTCTCAGGCTGCGGTTGCCTGCTAACAACCTGGCTGCAAAATGTGTTAGGAAGTCTGGCGGCGATCAACAAGTCCATGCAGAAACGTAGGCTTAAACGTCGTCAAATTAAAGCATTGAGATCCAAGTTCAAAATTCAAAATTTATTGTCACAATATATACATGACATCGCATGCAACTCTGAGATTCTTTTTCCAGCAGGCCAGCAAAATTTCGACTTCACACTAACTGCAAACTGTCCTCAAGAAAATGTATACAAAAGAAATAAATGTAAACAAACTGACTGTGAAAATACAGAAATAATATTCAGTAATAAATGATGTGCAAAATGATGTCCCTGATTGAGTTCGTCATTGAGGAGTCCGATGGTGGAGGGGGAGCAGCTGTTCCTGAACCTGATGGTGTGAGTCTTGTGGTACCGAGACCTCTTTCCTGCTGGCAGCAGCGAGGAGAGAGAATGTCCTGGTTGGTATGGATCCTTGATGATTGCTGCTGCTCTCCGACAGCACTATTCCACGTAAATTTTCTCAATAGTGGAGAGAGTTTTGCCTGTGTTGTGCTGGGCTGTGCCCACGATCTTTAGCAGGGGTTTCACAGAGAGGTATTGGTGACCCCACACCAGGCTGTGATGCAGCCGGTTAACACACTTTCCACGACGCATCTGTAGAAGTTTGCCAATGTTTCTGACATCATACTAAACGTCCACAAACTCCTAGAGGAAGTAGAGGTGCCGGCGTGCTATCTTCACAATGACATTAGTATGTTGGGTTCAGGAAAAGTCTTCCATGATAGTGACTCCCAGGAATTTAAATTCATTCACCCTCTCCACCTCTGATTCCCCCAACGATCACTGGATCGTACACCACTGGTTTACCTCTCCTAAAGTGCACAATCAGCTCCTTGGTTTTGGTGACATTGAGTGAGAGGATAAAATAAAAAGACAAAAGCTGGAGAAAAGCATTGTCCTTTATAGAGCAAAGATAAAGATACAGAACCAACATTTCGGACTTGAGCCCTTCATCAAGGTTGTTACTATTACACCATTCTATAGAACTATAGAACGCTACAGCACAGAAAACAGGCCATTTGGCCCTTCTAGTCTGTGCTAATCATCATTCCATTAGTCCCAGTTACCTGCTCACATTTCATAAGCCTCCAGGTCTCTCCCATCACGTATCTATCCAATTTATTATTAAAACTTAAGATTGACCTGCATTCGCCACATCAGACGGCAGCTCATTCCACACTCCCACCACTCTGAGTGAAGAACTTTCCCCTAATGTTCCCCTGAACCTTTCCCCTTTCATCTTAAAACTATGACCTCTCGTATTTATCTTCCCCATTCAAAGTGGAAATAGCCTACTCACATCCACTCTGTCTATACCTCTTCAAAATCTTGTAAACCGTTATCAAATCTCCCTTCATTCTTCTTCATTCCAAGAAATAAAGTCTTAACCTGTTTAATCTTTCCCTGTAACTCAACTCCTGGTAAATCTGCTCCACACTCTTTCAATCTTATTGATATCCTTCCTGTAGTTAGGTGACCAGAACTGCACACAATATTCCAAATTTAGCCTCACCCATGTCTTATACAACTTCAACAACTTCCCAACTCCTCTACTCAATACTTCGATTTATAAAGGCTAAGATGCCAAAAGCTTTCTTTACAACCCTGTCCACCTGTGCCGCCACCTTCAGGGAACGATGTACCTGTATTCCCAGATCTCTCTGCTCCTCCGCACTCCTCAGTGCCCGACCATTTACTGTGCACATCCGACCTTGATTTGCCCTTCCAGAATGCATCACCTCACACTTAAACCGCATTAAACTCCATCTGCCACTTTTTGGCCCATTCTGCCAATTGGTCCAGATCCCTCTGCAAGCTTTGAAAATCTTCCTCGCTGTCCACAGCGCCTCCTATCTTTGTGTCATCAGCAAACTTGCTGACCCAATTTCCCGCATTATCATCCAGACCATAGACAACAAACAACAATGGTCCCAACACAGATCCCTGAGGCACACCACTAACCACAGGCCTCCAGTCTGAGAAGCAATCATCCACTACCACTCTCTGTTTTCTCCCACACAGCCAATTTCGTATCCAGTTTACAACCTCTCCATGGATACTTAATGTCTTAATTTTCTGAACTAACCTCCCATGTGGGACCTTTTCAAAGGCTTTATGAAAGTCCATGTAGACAACTTCCACAGTCTTTCCTTCATCAACCTTCTTGGTAACCTCTTCGAAAATCTTGACACGATTCGTTAAACACTAATTCAGCTAAGTTTACAATCTGCTGACTCATTGTCCCTTCACAATACAGCCCACTACTGTGGCATCATCAACAAATTTGTAAATGGTGGTGTTGTTGTACCGAGCCACGCACTCATGGCTACGTATGCAGCCCTGTGGTTCTTTGGTGCTGATGGAGATGTTCTTGCCAATCCACACTCATTGGAGTCTGGAGGCGAAGAAATTCAGAATCTAATTACACTCTGGGTATTCAGGCCCAGGTGGTTGCTAATCAGTTTTGAGGGGATGATGGTGTTCAATGCCGAACTGTAGTCAATAAATAGCATCCTGATGTATGCATCTTTGCTGTCCAGGTGTTCCAGGGTATTGTGTAGAGCCAGTGAGATGGCATCCGCCACAGACCTGTGGCTGTGATAGGCAAACTGGAATAGATCCATGTTCCTGCTCAGACTTGAGCTGATATGCTTCAGCCTCTCAAAACACTTCATCACTGTGGATTCGAGTGCCATTGACCGGTGGTCATTTAAGCAGGTTACCATGCTCTTCTTGGGCGCTAATGCGATTGAGGCCTGTTTGAAACAGCTGGGTACCACTCCCCGCTGGTGAGATGTTGAAGATATCCGTGAAACTATTGGCCAGTTGGTCAGTGCAGATTTTCAGTACTCGGCCAAATACTCAGTCCAGACCAGTTGCATTCTGAGGATTCACTCTCTCGAAGGCACCCCCTACGATATCTTCAGATGCTGACAGTAGAGGATCGTCAGAGGACATGGGTGCACACAATGGTTCTTCCTTGGTCTATTGGTCAAATCGGGCATTGAAGGCCTTGAGTTCATTTTTAAATGAAGCTCCCTGCTACAGAATTTCAAGCTTCAAGATTCATTTATTGTCATGCACTAATACATACAATTTGTCAACCTTTGCCAGCTATAAAGGCATATAAAGATGTGTCAATAGCATTGCCCCCTCCCCCACAGCCTTCTCTCTGACTTGATAGGCATAAGGAGAGGTTACATTCCTGATTCCCTGCCGAGAGTTTGGCTGATGTCTAGGAAGTCTACCACAGGAGCTTTTAATTTGACATGCATCCATGCTGGACCAAAGGCTTGTGGGCTGTTCTCACTTCTTGGCTCATTGTTGCCTGATAGATTATGCACTAAGTGCTGATATTGAGTTGCAGGCTTTCTACTTCAATGCTCAAGCAACAAGATCCAGATATAGAACCGTAGAACACTACAGAAACAGGCCCCTTCGGCCCATCTAGTCTGTGCTGAACTTTTTTTTTTTAAACCTGGTCCCACTGACGTGCCCATCCAGACCATAGCCCTCCATACCTCTCCCATCCATGTACCTGTCCAAATACTTCTTAAATGTTAAAATTAAGCCCGCATTCACCACCTCAGCTGGCAGCTCGTACCACACCCCCCACCACTTTCTGTGTGAAGTTCCCCTTCATGTTCCTCCTAAACCTTTTCTCCTTTCACTCTTAACCCATGTCCTCACCTACCCTCAGTGGGAAAAGGCCCATCTACATTTACTCAGCCTATCCCCTCATGATCAGTGGTGAGGTGCAGAGGCTACATCTGCACACAGTGTCTGTGAAGACTCTCAGGCTGGACGAATCACAAATTTTGTACTTCAACCTCCTTATACTAAAGGGCAACATGATGTTGGTCTTCCCAAGAGATGCACTTCATCGTCAGCCGAACCAGCCAGCAAAGGAAGTGATCGATTCAGATTCACCATTTTCCCCTATCGATTTCTTATGAGCAATTAACCAATATTTGATTTGAAAGCACATTCTCCTCCCTGAATGCTTCCCAATGCCCACACCCACAAGCCACATCTCAACAGTAATCCCGAAGTAGAGCATTTCCATTTCTCTGTCCTTGCCCCTAGCCACATCAAATCTATCTGGTGTTAAACCGCTGCCATCCCTTCCAAATGCCCAATCCAGCCCCAAAGCTGCCTAGAAGAGGGGCCCTGACTTGTTGAATACACATGCTGAGAGCCTTCCTTAGCAACTCTTTCTATCTCACTTACTAGGATTTTGCAGGGTGTTTACCATTGGCCCCTCTATTTGCGGTCGATATTGATCCTGAACTGCGACTACCCCTTTCCTGCTCCTCATGTCCTTCTAATTTGTTGACTGTTCCAGTGCACCTTCCTTCATGTAGATGCACTCGTTACAACAACCCCAATTCAATCGCAAACTTTTTTAGCAGGCATCCCTGCTCCCCTTATAAGCCATGTTTCAAAAAGGCTTTGACACATGCTGAACAACAGTGCTGCTAATTCATCATCTTTATTTGCTGCACATGGATCAAAACACCAAACTTTTGTTCCTATTTCCCATGCACATCCAAACCCCCACACCAATCAATTTCATCCCCACCCCTTTAAATGTTTGCTTCCAGCTTTTGTGTCTTCACTTTTCTTTTGTATGTGATTCGTTTATTATGAAGCGCTTCAATAACGGTTAGAGGACAAAAGGAGAAATCAAATCTTTGTTCTTTTACCTGCTGGGAAAACTGAGTGAAAATTCAAATCGTATCAAATAAAATTTGGTCATTATCCATAGAACATAGAAAGCTACAGCACAGAACAGGCCCTTCAGCCCAGTGTTATATCAACCTGATAATCTGCTCTGCCTAGAATTTCCCTACTGCACAACCTTCCATTTTTCTTAGTTCCATGTACCTCTCTAATAGTTTCTTAAAAATAACAGTGAGGTATGTCAGCAACATTAGTTCAATAATTTTGTACAGTCCAAAAACATTGCAGGTCTTGATCCACACAAAACTATTGATCTAATGTTACTGGCACGTCTCACCGTTGTTGTTAATGGATTCACTTTCAATTGATGTGATTCGAATTTTCAACCACCCAACCAATTTAGTCAATAGTCCTGTGCTTTGTTCAGGTTAATTACACAATGCGTTGCTACCATACCTGGCAAGCAGAAAGAAATGGTAGTTAATCAGTTTGTAAATAGTCTTGAATGGGAAGGTTATTGCAGCCCGATTTTAATATCCAAAATATGAGTATAGATTTTCTTGTCACAAATCCAGAAATGTCTACTTAAATAAATGCAGTCTAAAAATCATTACCTTTGATAAAAAGAGTTAAACTATTTCAATTTAACATTCATAAAAATCCAAACAATTTCACGTCTGTCAAGAGATAACCCAATTTGAATAGGTTTCATATTCAATTTTACTGATAGTGTTAATTGGTTAAATCAATCTAGGGACTTTTTTTTAAAGGCCATTTCTTTTATGCAGTTAATCTGAAATATTCAATCGTGCTGTCAGAAAAAACTGAAAATGCAAATCACCCTGTATGCAGCACTATGTCAAGTTAAAGGTGCAGGGTGTGAAATCAGCCTTAGGCAGATGCACAAAACATTCTATTGACCACTTGATTTACTTAATGCACCAATTTTAAAATACTTTATTCTTTAGAAATCAATACAATACACGTGATTAAATATTATAACTGCAACTTGCGTGCTCTGCTGTTATACAATGTTCTCTTTATTAATGTATTACATATAAATTTATATAGGAATTCAATGGAAAATTCATAGGAAATAGGAGGCAAACAATCATAATTATAGGAGCATTCACTGAGCTGAGGACATTTATTTCACTAAACCAAAAGCCCTATTTTGCTCTAGAGATCCGGGTCACGACAGTTTACATGGTAAAGTCCTAGAACTTCGTTGGTGTGTCTGAAACAACAAAAGAAACAACAATCAGTATTGGTGAGCACAGGAACATGGGAAAATTAGGATCAACAAAATGTGCCCATTATCCCAAGGAAACGATCCTAGGCAACACAACTGGCGCGGCAGTTAGTGTAACGCTGTTACCGCGCCAGCGATCGGGACCAAGATTTGAATCCCGCGCTGTCTGTAAGGAGTTGGTTCGCTCCCCTTGTCTGCGTGGGTTTTCCCCGCGGGCACTGGTTTCCTCCCACTATTCCAAAATGAACCGGGGTGGGGGGTGTAGGTTAATTGGATGGCATGGACTTGTGGGCTGAAATGGCCTGTTAACGTTATAAATTTAAAATTTAAATTTAGGAAGTTACAACCAAATTCTGGAAAACTTGGGAGGGGAAATCAGCCATCACCAATTTGCTCATTTTTCGTTTTATTTAAATTTAAAAAATTTAAATGTATTTATTACACGGTAGAAGGCCCTTCCACCCCATTAAAATCCCTGCCACCCAATTAACTTACTAACCCCGTATGTTTTGGAGGGTAGGAGGAAACGAGAGAAACTCCTTACAGACAACACCGGATTTGAACCTGCGTCGCTGGTGCTAGAACAGTGTTGCACGAACCACTACACCGACAGTGCTACCCGTTTCGCCACATCCGATGACTATTTTCTGGGAACAGGAGGTTTAGCTGCAAATTGTTTCACAATAACTTTCTTTCAACAAGGCTTATAATAAATACGGGGGTTTTGTCCAGTCAAAGTTTCAACATGTAAAATACACAGTGGGACACAGAGAATCACAAACCAACACTGTTGTCAGTCCAGTCTGTAACACTTTACAGCCACGAGACAAGAGAATTAACCTGCTTAGTTGAGGAAGGTTATTTCAAATTGTTTTGCCTTTTAATGCTGGTTATCCATCCTTGCAGAGATTATTCTGTTCAGAATACAACTTGGTAATTGTAAACAACAGTACATCTTACATGCATTCATTTCCCAGAGTGTCTAAGGTAGAGAGGGGGGTCATCTACCCTGGTACGATAGTAGCTTTGGAAGAAATGGAAAATGTGAGGGGGATGTTGCTGTGCACAACTCAGCTCTCTGCTTAAGCTACAATAGGGACTTCACCTTAAACTAGTAAAGCCATGTGTAATAACCTGTGGTTGAGAAAGACGCTATATATCTTAACATAAAAATAGACTGTGGGATCCATGGACTCTGTTGTCTCTGAAGGGACTCTCTTTTGCTTCTCTTTCTCGACTCGACAGGGGCCCTGGACTAGTGGCACCTCTTTGTGTGCCTTCACCGGGCAAACAAAGGAAAGCAAAATTTGTGCACTTCATGTATGTGGCAATAAATGGAGTCTTGAATCTTGGACAAACACCTCACCCCAACGTCAGTGTCTCAGGCAATCTTCACTCCTTTTATTGGCATGCAGGCTTCAGGTGAGACAATGTGGTCAGGTGTGAGAAATGGAAGACAAATCAGATCCAACTTTTTAGCCATGTTCCAGCCAGGAGCTAGATTTACAACTAGTATTACTTGCTAGCTGTGAACAAATATCAAGATAATGTCAGCATGACTGGCAATATGGTTTGATTTATTTATATTTTAAATTCTCATCAAAATATAAGAAACAGAAGTGCGAATGGGCAGTCACCCCTGTGTCTGCCCGTTATTCAATAAAATCCTAAATGATCTTTCACCTCAGTAGTAATTTCCTGCACTAACCCTCATATCCCTGGAGTTCCTTAAGGTTTACCAGAGGGCAGATGGATTTTTGAATATTAGATTCATGTGAATATTGATACTCTTCAATACGCACATTTCAGATTCAAAGGAAAGCATCTCACAGCATATCAATGTTTGGTATCACACAGATAAAGCAAGAGGTAAAGTACAAAACAAAGTCAAATCATTAAAATGTACCACCAAAACTTCTCTCCCTAAGCTTTTGATTGCCCATAATACATGGAAAATGAGAGAAGAATTTAAGTTGAATTTTGCCTGCTCCTGAAGTCATCTGAAATTCAAACTAGACTCCTTGATTTTATTAATTTAACGCTTCAGTGAATTTCACTGATGTCGGAGAATTATCGGACGTAGTTGACAGGCAGCTGGGGCAGCTTAGCAGGGAATTGTTCATGATTTACACACAGAAAGAGAAAAAGCCTTCATCTTCTGGCCATCCTTCCTCCCTTTGCATTTTTAAATGTAGCCTGATTTTCAATCAGAGCCTTTTAAAAAGTAATTAACTTCAAGATTTGCTTTACTTTGGATTATTTTTGTTTAAACTGTGGTTACCAATTACATAATAGGCGAGTAGGGTAGAAATTAAATGGCCAATTGTGGCTGGGACTTGATCTGGTCATTAAGATGACCAATGGAGTGTTTTAGTAGCACTGCACACATAGCCAAACAAATTTAACAGCCATTAATGCTGGGTAACTCTAAATTAGTTCCTACAATTGCACTGTGCCTGTGAATTTAATTAAAAAATACAGAAGTGGAAAATTATTTTTATATACTAGACTAGTCCTAAAGGAAGTAATCTTTTCATCCTAAATGCAATAGAGGGAACATCCTGCATGTCTCACGGGCCTTTGGCAAAGTTACAGTGCAGTCCTTCACACCATAATTACCTGCTGCTGTTGTCGACAAAATTCTTCCTCGCTGGCTGCAATAGCCTGAGCCAAGGCCAAATCGTCCTGCTCTTGGTGGCTAAATACAGGATGCACAGCATTAGGAGAGGGAGAGAGGGGTGCAACATTAATTATGAGAAAGGAAACATTGCAATCACACATATTCATGCCGAACGTTGAGCACAATGTACCGATCTGCGTAATGCTTCTGAAAATGGAATACAAACTACTACAGTGGAGCAGGCCACTTGAAGTCGCTTAGAGTCCACGTACATACAAATTACATTGCAACATTAATCTTAGTCTGATTAAGCACATGAAGGGCATTTGAATTAGACAGTGTGGAGTCACATAATTACAACATGCAGCCCCAAGCAAAATGCTACGGAGGCTCCACAGGTAGCTTCACCACACAAGCCTTTCGCTTTCAAAATGTCTCGCACAAGCTAATAAAGAAATCTAAATGCGAAACTTGGACTAAAATAAATTGCGGTCACTCGTAGATAGGGAGGCTGCATTGCCAACTAACTTCAGTCACATTCTTCCAAACCAACCTACTCCAGCTGAGAGGACAATGCAGCACACACCACTGACTCCATTAAAAAGGGTTCAGCAGGAAGTACATAGCCTGGGTCTGAGGCAGATGGACTAGCTATCCTCAAGGCATTTCATCTAAGTGGTCAATCAAAACATTCAAATAGAAAGAGGCTCTCTCTTCTTCCCTCCCAATTAGAACAAGTGAAGATATGAAGACTTTGCTGTTCAGGCTTTCCACCTCACCCTGATTTGTGTGTTGGCTCACTTTTGCAATTGCTTAAATCAGCAATGGGAAATTAGAACATAGAACAGCCGTGTTTTCCTTCTACCTCACATCAAGCTTGCAACTCACCATCCAGGAATCCCATTGGAAGCTACACTAAGGCCTTATTTGTGCACCAATCAGATTATACCACACTGGAAATGGACAGCTGAAAAAAAAACTAAAAGTCTCAGAGCCTTCCCAACTCTGTGGATCCTCTCAATTGAGGTTGGCAGAGCACCCCACCTCTTCCCAATGTGATAATGAGAAAGTGGAAACAGTCCAAAGTGCATCAGTTCAGACACCCAGAAGAACATTGTTTACTTATCTGTAAAAGGTACTGGGCCACAATTAGCCCCAAGCAATAAATATTTTTACACCATCAATCTGAAATTATTACCACAGTTGTGTGCTAATTTTACTCCATTTGCAGCCACTTACTATGCAGTTGATGCAATATTTTATATTGAGCATTTAGGGATGTACATGATCCAGGGATTCTTACCTCCAAAGTGTCTCACAGTGAAGGCAAAATGCAGGAGCGCAGTGTGACTATGAAAATGAAATTGGGCACCCTTGATGGTTCAGTTATCAAGTAATAAGCTTCATTTGTAATAAAATCACAATGTCAGCAAAAATTGGCATTAGTCAGGTAATTACTATATATACTTGCGTTTTGGGGAGCAAATTTTTTCAGGTCAAATTTAGGGGGGTTGACTTATATACTACTTTTGATCACAGTAAGTACCTGTTCAAGGTATTAGGAGCTCGGATGGTAAATCCGCATTTGGGGTGTTGGGAGCTCAGATGGGCGGGCAGCCAGTGTCTAGAAGAAAGTCTGTGGCCAGGACGTTGGGAGCTCTGATGGGCAAATGGCCGGCAGAGCTCCCATTGGGAGCTCTGGTGGGTGGGTGGCCGGGGCCAGGATCTGAGGTTGGGGCGTTGGGAGCTCTGGTGAGTGGGCGGCCGGGGTGATGATCCGCGGTTGGTGCGTCGGGAGCTCAAGCGGGCGGGTGGCTGGAGTGAGGATCTGTGATCGGGAGCTCCAGTGGGCCGGGTGAGGATCTGCAGTTGGGCCATTGGAAGCTCATATGGGAGGGCATTCAACATGTCAGGAGCTTAGATGGGTGAGTTGGGGCCAAAAATTGGGGGGGGGGGGGGGGTTTAATTTTACATGGGATATCTGGAAAATAAGTCATTTTTAGGCCAAAAAAAGGTAGGTTGACTGTTACACGGGATTGACTATTACACAAGTATATGCAGTGTTTTAAACACATTATCAATACTTTTCACTCAAGGAACTTCTTGTACTACACATGCCCAGAGAGAGAATACTCCAAGGTCCAAACATCCTCAAGGCTGACCAGAATGTGACAAGTGGCTTTCAGAACTTTTTTTTTTTTACCTGGGAACCGCAGTTCTGGAAGATTCAGTTAGTGATCTTTCCAAAGCTCTCTGCAGGGCTTGCTCTTCCGTCTATAAAAATCAAAAACAGGCACATTCACTGGAAATCAATGGCAGGAAATAAACCCAACCAATCTGATTAATTCCCATTAATTTGCTTCCTTACAGCAATACAATTTCTGCAGCTGTAGATTAATAGAGCTGAATCAGAACAATAATTTGTAAAACATCGTTTCTTTTCAAAAGGTATTCTGAATTTGCCATTCCAAATTGTAATTTTAAATCCTATTATAAAATTACTTTAAAGTTAAAATCGTTCAGAATTTATGTAAAACTCTGTGGCCACTCAATATTGTGAATGTACATCTTTTAAATTTAAATTTAGACATACAGCACGGAAACAGGCCATTTCAGTCCACAAGTCCATGCCGCCCAATTTACACCCAATTAACCTACACCCCAGTAGGTTTTGAAAGGTGGGAGGAAACCGGAGCCCCCAGGTAAAACCCACAAAGTTCCAGGGAAAACGTACAAACTCCTTACAGACAGCGTGGGAGTCAAGCCCCGGTCCCGATCACTGATGCTGTCAAGGCGTTGCGCCAATTACTATGCCAACCATGGTATACTTGGTATTAATTGTACGACCTGGCCACAATAAAGTTAACGTCTGGGGAATATCAGAGATACTGTCGATAAAGAAGGTACAACATTACCTATACAACCTGCCTCAGTCAGACCAGAAACTGCTATTGCCAAAACCTCTAGCTAGCTGACAGAGTGAAACCATGCAAACTAAATGGAACTGGGCAGAACTGACCAATATCAAGAATCTATTTTGTTTGCAAGGGTATTTTTTCTTCACACAAAAATACTCCAGTGGCTGCAAGGATTCATCCATTCCTTCCCTCTCTACATTTTATTTCTTATCTTGCGCAACTGTCTCATCAGTCAATTCCTGTTTCCACTTCTGGAAAAAAAAGGTCAGTTTGAAATGTTAACTCCATCCCTCTCTCCGCAGATACAGTCTGATCCACTGAGAAGTTTCAGGGTTTTCTTTGTTTCTTTTATGCTTCCTTCCAAACCACCCATATCACAAATTCCCATGTCTTTTCAGTGACTGAATTTTAACGAGCAACTTTTCAGCCCTGACCCAAGGGACTATGTACTTATAAAAAGGGTGTACACTTCAGCAACCACAATTACTGCACAATTCAAGGTTATAGCAGGTCATTTTGGCTGCCTTTTCCCCAATATACTAGTTTTTAAGGTCCCATCAACTGACTGCAATACAAATCATGTCACCAAATTGCAAGGCAGAGAACAGGAGCAGGTCATTTCCTATCCAGATGGAAACAGCTTAGGCCATTTTTACAGCCCTATTTACAGGGAAATTCCATTACATCCGAGATATTGAAAATCCCACCAACAATCAGAGCCATGACCATTGTGATTTAAATTGCTGGCTTCATGTACCCAATAGATCAAATGTGCACTTCAGCATCTTGAGTAAGGAAATAAATTAATGATTTGTCAGCACAGTTATTTGGCAGTCCCGCAGAAAGTTAAATTTCCAGCCTCTTGACTTGGCATATTTATGAAAAAAATAAACTGCTGGAGGAACTCAGTGGGTCGGGCAGCATCCGTGGAAGGAAATAGATAGTTGATGTTCGGGTCGAAACCCTGCTTCAGGGATGAGAGGGGGAGGAAGGCAGTACCGAAGGGAGGGAAAGGGGTCAGTGGGTGATAGGTAGGCCAAGGAGGGAGTGAAGGATGTTGCCCTCCCTCCCATATCCATCTATTAACGCCTGCCTTTGGGACTGTGCTCCCACCCCTGCCCCTCCGCCCACCATTTTATTCAGGCATCTGCCCACCATTTTGTCATACCTAGATGAAAGGCTGAAGCCCAAAACAATGGTTATGTGACCATTGACCATCTTTATCTTTGCTCTATAAAGTACATTGTGGAGTTTCTCCAGTATGTGTTCAACTCCGAGGAATGAAGGATGACAGGCAAATGGATCCAGGTGGCAGATGACAGCAGATAAGGGGGAAAAAGAAAACAGGGAAGGCAAAAAAAAAATGGGGGACAGGGCTGATGGAGCAAAGAGGAGGACAGGGGTGAAGGCTAGAGGAAGATCAGTGAAACCCTATTTGTGCATCCTATCACCACGAATCAATTTAGTCCAATGCTGAGCCCTGAAATTTGGCAAATGTTCCTGGGAATCCACATATCGGAGGACCTCCCCTGGACCCAGCACGTGAAGGTAACTGGGAAAAAGGCATCATCTATATTTCCTGAGACGTCTGAGGAGATTTGACAAGTTGTCGAATACTCTGAACTTCTACAGGTGCACTATGGAAAGCATTTCAACCTGGTAATTCAAGTGCCCAGGAATGCAAAAGCCAGGCAAAAGTAGTAAAGGTAGCCAGGTCCATCACAGGGTCTGACTGTCCACATCTAATGCGAGGCTAATACACAACAGTGCGCGGGGAAACTAATCAGGTCCCGCTGCATCTAACGTGAGGCACTCTCTCAAGAAGTTAGCAAACATCATAAAGAACCCCAATCAACCTGGTCACAACCTCTTTTCCCTGCTACCTTCGGGCAGAAGCCTGAACACCAGCATCTCCAGCTTCAAGAACAGTATTGTTCCCCTTAACAGCTATCAGGCTTTTGAATCTCCCTTTACTACACCACCTCTAACCATAAACTACACCATGCACACTAAAAGACTTGTCTGCATTATTGTACCATTTCATCTCCTGTATTTTATTTTGCACCAACTGTAACTGTGAACATTTATTATCTTCTATATACATCATCTCTTTCACACCGGGGTAATTAATTTTTTTTAAATTTATTTAGATCTACAGTATAGTAACAGGCCACGAGCCCGTGCCACCCAATTACAAGCAATTGACCTACACTCCCAGTATGCTTTTTGAAGGGTGGGAGGAAACCGAAGTGGAGACACAGCACTCCCCCATGGGGTTCTACTGCCCAATCCAATTGCCAACGGCTCTGTACAGGGTTTAAACAGGCTGTTAAAGAAGAGGATGGTATTTTATTTAAAATCCTGCAACCGTGGGATCTGGGCCCCAAGATGGTGATGCCTGTGTTCGGCAGCAGCCTCTAGTAGTTGAAGACTCCAGGGGAGCAGCAGACTGGTGCAGGGAACTAGTTACAGGGAGAACACCCCTCGAAGAGAAGGAGAAGCAGAGGAGATAACCCTAAATGTGGTAAACATGGTGGCAGACCACTGAGGGGCTCTGTGGGTGAAAGATACACCCAGGCGTCGAGCTGTGGGTGATTTACGGGCGAGGAACCCACACAGGCTGCTGGTGACTTGAGGTCAAAGGATCATGCCAGGCTGCAGGATGCTAGAGACTGGCTTATCAGAACAGGGATTCGAGAGGATGCAGAGGGCAAGGAGGGTTCTCGAAGGGCCCTGGGGGCCGAAGAATTCCTCATCGTGTCAGAAATTTGGATCTGGGGTCTGGTTGCCGATGGTTTGAACTAAACTGGAGTCTGATGCGGCTGCAGAGGCTGTGGAAGCACTGGAGGCAAATCTACAGACTTGGTGACCCTGAGGGTCTTTTATTTTTCTTCTCTACCTGACAGTAAGGGGCACTGGGCAATGCTAATGACAAACATAGGGCAGACTAATGTAATTTTGTGTAATATCACATTTCTTTTTTAATATATGACAATGAATAGTATCTGTTCAAAGGTTATAACTATCCTATTTGCGGTCATAGTGGAGGGTGTGGGGGTAAGGATGGATGTGAAGAAAGGACAGTCAGGATCAAAATGAGACAAAAGATTTCAGGGAATTTCTGAACTTCACACATGATCAATTAGGGTTATCTATGACATCCCACCTGATGCTCCTTTTCCCTTTCATCACATGAGCATCCATTCTTTCCAAGGTGCACTAGCTCACTATCCCATTTTCACCAACTGTAAAACCTTCTCCAAAGCACCTCCCTGTGCAACTGCAGGGAATTCAACTTCATTCCCTTTCACCACTTCTGGAAGCCAGAGAATTGCTTCAAATATTCCAAATTTAATTTTCTACTCCACTTCAACTCCAACCTGTAAAGTTCACCAATAAATGGCAGAGGTTTGGAATGATACCAGAAACCCCAGCAAATTTTGACAAAGGTGAGGTAGAAAGTGTGCTGACCGGCTGCATCGTGGTCTGGTATGGGGACACCAAAACCCCTGAGGATAAAGCCCTCCAAAAGGTAGTGGACACTGCCCAGGACATCACAGGCTAAACCCTCCCTACTATCGAGAACAACTACAGAGAACGCTGCCGTCGGAGAGCAGCAGCAATCATCAAGGATCCACACCACCCAGCACATGCTCTGTTCTCGCTGCTGTCATCAGGAAAGAGGTGTAGGTGTTGCAAGACTTGCACCACCAGGTTCAGGAACAGCTGCTACCCCTCCACCATCTGGCTCCTCAACAACAAACTCAATCAGGGACTCATTTAAGGACTCTTTCTTGTGCATTTTACTGATTATTTTTATTCTCTCTGTATTGAACAGTCAGTTTTTTTACATTTGTTATCCATTTACAGTTCTATATTTGTTTAGGTGTATACGCTGTGTAGAGTTTATTTTTTGCACTACTGATTAACGGTAATTGTGCCGCGCCCACAGAACAAAGGATCTCAAGGTTGTATGTGATGCCATTTATGTATTGACAATAAATCTGAAATCTAAACTTCAAACAAGTTCAGAAATTCCTCTTTTACTTATTATATAGTTTTCTCAAATTAACAAAAAGCGCGGCATAGTTAGCGCAACGCTATTACAGTGCCAGCGACCCAGGTGCTGTCTGTAAGGAGTTTGAATGTTCTCTTCGTGTCTGCATGGGTTTCCTCTGGGTGCTCCAGTTTCCTCCCATCGTTCAAAACATACAGGGGTCGCAGGTTAATTGGGATATTTGTGTGGCACGGGCTCTTGAGGCAGAATGCCTTGTTACTGTGCTCCAAGTCTTAAAAAAAATCTCAAAAGTGCAAATAATTGTTGTTTTTGCATAATTAATTCTTCTTGTGATGTGGAGAGGCTTTTTCCTTTAAGAAAGGGGGAGATAAACATTTTCATCTATCTTTCTATTTAACTTGTGCAAGGACAGTATGATTAAGATTATAAATGTAAGATATAGATTAGTACAATATAATTTTTTTATATCAATTGTATGCAACTCCTCAGAAATTAAAGAAATTTGAATTAATTTCTTCAGATTTATGCTTTAGATGTGGACAAGAAATAGGTACTTTTTTTCCATTCGACTAAGAAGTTTTGGTTACAAGTTCAATTGTTTTTGGATCGAGTATTAAAAGTAAGTTTACCGTTTGATCCAATATTATTTTTATCACGGGATATTAAGTCGATTTCTTAGGATTGAGATTGACTATGTACCAAATTGAATTTTTGTTTGGCTTTGGCAGTTTCTAAAAAAATGTTTGGCTATTACTTGGAAATCTGATTTAGTTTTAGGAATGCAAAGATGGCATGTGGAAATGAAATCCTGTATTCTTCTCGAAAAGATAAGGTATATTTTGAAGGGCAAATATCATTTTTTGTACAAGTATGGAGCCCATATTTAAAAATTCTCGGTATTAAAATGTAAATCTCCTGGTCTGCTCGAGTGGATGACTCGGTCTCCGCACCCAAGAAGTTGATTATTTGTTGCTTTTTCTTTCTTTCTTTGTAGGTGGGAGGAGGGAGGGATTTTATTTTATTTTGTAATTATGTAATGTTTGTATCAATATGTTATAATTAATGTTGTGTGATTTAAAATTATAAATAAAATATGAAAAGAAAGAAAGGGGGAGATACAAACAAGAGGACATGAGTTGAGAGTCAGGGGGAAAAAGTTTAGAGGAAACCTGAAGGGGGAACTTCTTTACTTAGTCAGTGGTGGGTGTGTGGAACGAGCTTCCAGAAGAAGTGGCGGAGGCAGGCTCGATGTTGGCATTTAAGGAGAATTTGGATATGTATATGGACGGGAAAGGAATGGAGGGTTACAGGTTGAGTGTAGGTCAGTGGGGTTAGGTGGAGAAAATGTTCGGCATGGACTCGAAGGACCAGGTTGGCCTGTTTCTGTGCTGTAATTGTTATATGGTTCTATGATATTTTGCAGTAATGCTTCCTTCAAAACATCACTGTTCCCTAATACTATCTCCTTTCACCCTGAAGATTCAGCCAATCTGAAGTACTACCAGCTAACTCTCTCTATAGATGCTGTCTGACCAGTTGAGTATTTCCAGCATTATTTTTTATTTAAGATATCCTGTACCTCAAATATTTTGCTTTTGTTCCACTTCTATAGTGAGACCAATGAACATACATTGAATATGTGTTTATAGCACTGAAACACACAGTGTTTGCTCACCGAATTGAAACCACAGATTGATATGGCCCTGGAGACCATTCATTATCCCCATGCTCACACTTTATAAAGCAATCTGTATACTCCCACTCCCCCACTATATCGCCATAGCACTGGAAATTGACATGAAATTTCACTAGCTTTTATCAAACAATATCTAATGCACAACCTTTACCCTATTGCATTAGTCACATAACCCTGAAACAAAAGTGCTCATCATACATCACAAAATGATGAACTCACCAATCCTGCTTGCAGAGATGCAGATGTAGGGATGTTTCTCGGTGGGTTGTTACTGTCAATGAGAAAGCGCAAGATTAATTGCTAAACTTAAAGACATTCAGATTTTCAAGTGCGACAGCTGCCAAATCAGGCAAGACTCAATGTGTACAGTCAATTGCAATACAACGTCGGGCTGACAGGGAAAAGTCTCAAATCTTGATCGATGTTAGTTGATATTGGGCAGGCGTGCATTACTACTGACATTGAACATCTCCGTTTCTTGGACTGGAGAAGACTGGGCAGGAATGGGGAAACAATGCAAAACAAATTTGAAAAGTCAGTCGTCAGACAGCTCAATGAAAATATTCTGCATGGCCTTTGAATTAAATGTCTCTGAAATCTGTCATAAGTCAGCCCCGTAAAGGACAAGCAGAGTAGCAGTTTATAGCACAAAAGGTTATTGATCCCAAAACCCTAATGTTACAAGTACTGAGAGAGAGATTTCCATGTGGACTGGTAGGAATAAACAGGAAATCATTTAAGACATATTCCCCAGTAAAGAACAAAAGGTTGAAACCTATGATACACTTTTTTGGAGCATAACTAAGCAGTATAAATTGGACGCAACTGTTGTTGGGCAGCGTGGTGAGCATAGCGGTTAGCACAACGCTATTACAGAGCCAGCGACCTGGGTTCGAATCTGACGCTGTCTGTAAGGAGTTTGTTAAGTTCTCCCCCTGCCAACGTGGGTTTCCGCCAGGTGCTCTGGTTTCCTCCCACCCTCCAAAACACACAAGATTGTAGGTTAATTGGGTGCAATTGGGTGGCATGGGGTTTAAATGGACAAGCAACTTTACAAAACCAATCAAGAGTAAATGAACTTCAGGGAATTAAAAAACAAAATTGCACACCAGGCACTGAAGATTTGATTCATGTTTTAGGATAAAGGCATTGCTAACAAGACCAGCATTTATTGCCTTTCCTGAACTGCCCACATGATGATGGTGGTGGTGGTGGTAGGCCAATTTCTTGAACACATGAAATTATCTGGAGAAAGGATTAATACAACACTGTTTGGTTGGGAATTCCAGGATTTGAATCAAGGAACAGCAATAGAGTTAAAGTCTGCAGATCCTGGGGTTGTGTGAAATGCACAAATCTGCTGGAGAAACTCAATCGGTCAGGCAGCAACTATGAAAAGTAAAGGGTAACCAATGCCCAAAACATTACCCTTTACATGTCACCATGTGTGACATGCTGAGTTTCTCCCCTTGGAGCAGAACCTGCCAGAGGGGTCTAAGCATTCACTGCAGCCCCTGGGCATTGGCAGAGGAAATGAACAGTTAATATGTTGGACAAGGTATCAAAAGGGCTAGTGTTTCCTCTGGAGAGTGATGAACTTCCTGACTAGTACTGAGCTTCTGAGTTTTGTTGGAGCTGCACTCATTTAGATAAGTGAAGAGAACTGTTCCTAACTGGATGCCCTGTGGATGGAGGGATGGATTTGGGACGTCAGGTCGTGAGTTATTCGCTGCACGACCCACAGCTTCTGAACTGCTGTTGCAGCTGTGGCATTAAACAAGTCGAAAGGTAGTCGTTACAGGACATCTTAAAATAGATGAATGCCGAAGGTGGCTGGAAACCTGGTCACCGATGAAATATAGTGCACACAAGAGAAGGTAAATTCTCAACTCAGCCACCCAGCCTGCTTCCATTTCATGTTTTTCTTTTTAGTTATACCCTTTACTATGTTAGCGAAATTCATCAATGCCAATCTGACTCTACCTGGTGTTGCGTGCGGGCGCTGCTGCACTCAGTCTGTTTGGTCGGCTGCTGGCTGCACCTTTGCTCGTAGATGGTGCTGCACTAGGCTTTGGTGCACCCTTTGCTCTCACAACAGCAGTATTACTTTCAGAAAGAAACAAGAGGTTATTTCACATATCGTAATGTTAGCTGTCACAGGATATGTTTTCGTATGGACTCTCAGTAAACATCACCATTGTCCAGCATGCCTCAAGTAACAGTAGAATCTTCTTAGATTACTTGTACACAATTGGGAAAATTCAGTCAAATTTTTTCAATTGTGTGCAAGTTATCTAAGAAAAACTTTGGAAAGTCCACAAATTGAACTTGTTTTCCTCACAAATGCCAGGCCTCACAGCAAAATTCAAGCCATTAAACATTTGTTTAGTTGTACCCTTCCTGTCCATCAGCTTTCCTTGGACTGATTAGTTTTATTTTTCTCTGCATTCTATGCTTGGTGCTAATTATACACAGTCACTTGAGGAAAAAAACATTACAAAAGCAACCTCAAGACAAAACAAAAATGGAATAGCCTAGATAATGTTTTGGCCCCTCCCGCAGCTAATCTTCAAGACAACATACCAATCGGATAAACAGAACTGCCCACTCAAGCACAGGTATATTCAAGAGGAAAGTTCTTTCGAAAGAGCATCTACGATTCAATGCAAAGCTGCCTAAACAAATTCAACAAAATATACTCCCCCTACTGGCCAGCATCGAGCCGATGAGGAGACCCCTGGCTACTTGCACGGCATTTTCAAGAGAAAAGCATCTTTGGTGAAATCAACAAACTACACCAGTCCCATAAGCCAGGATATCAGAGCCCAGTATTTCTGAATAATGAGCTTCTTCAGCCTTTCAAGTGGTAAATCTAAAAGATAAAGAATCTCAGTTTGAAGAAAGAGCAAGTGCCTTCAGTGAAAAAAAATTCCCTCATCTCATCTCACGCATCAGCTCTGCCATGTCAATTTTAAGGCAAGGCAATGATTTAATTCAACAGTTGTTCTTATGCTGTCAAACCAGATCTATTAAATGAGCAAATACTGCTTGGGTAGAATCCTACAAGTGGTCGAATTGTAAACATCTTCAATAACTAAGAGCATTTGTTCACACAACACTCTGTACCTCACTAGATTACTCTTTTTTTTTTATTAGCAAGATTTGTTCATCCATAGCTCCTTACCCTGCTTTGGAGAGAGGTTTTCCATCAGCTTCACATGCATGATCCAAAGGGTGCCTGTGCTTTAAGCAGAAGTTTAAGTGGCACCGGTCACAGATCACTTTGATCATCTCTTTCTGTTTGCATCCGGACTTTGAGCACTTGTTTGTAAAAATCTGAAACACATTCATTTTCTTTGGTCACATCCCAAAATAATTAGCTCACATTTCCATTTAATGCAGTTGCAGACACATCGAAATGTTTAAGACAGTCAAAGTAGACATGCATTTCCCTTTCACAAAACGTGCTTAACCAATTTAGCATTTTTTTAAGTCACCTGTACCGTGGATAAAGGGGAAACAGCTGATGTACCGTATATGCCGTTGTATAGGACAATCTTCGAAACTTAAAAATTTCACTTTAAAATCAGTGGGATGCCCTAAACAAAGAGACTAAAATTCTTGCCTTGACGACAAAGTCGCAATACCACTGCCATCTTCTTGCCAGCTCCAACACAATCCCAGCATTTATTCCTGGGGTTCATTCGCCCGGTTCAACAACTGTTGGCTCTGTGCAGGCTTTAAACACCCTGTTACAGGGCCCGACAGTGGTTTATTATAAAATATCCAAATAAAATTTAAACTTTTAAATGATCATTTGTTATTAAGATACTGTGATTTGCTTTGAATAGCATCCAGTGGTCAGCAGTAAGTGCCAGATCTAGGGGTCATCTTGTTCAAAGGGTATCACTCAAAACCAACATTTTAGGTGGAAATTCCGAGGGTCGTCCTATTCAATGGCAAACACAGTACTTAGATTTCCAGACACAATTCGATAAGGTAAACACAATATGCTGGAGGAACTCAACAGCGAGAGGAAAAGAGTCGGCATTTCAAGCGGAAACCCTTTATCGAGAATGTGCTTAACTTCTGGGTTGCGCTGAGCTTCAGATTCCAGCTGCCTCCTGTGAGATTCCTACATTCTCCTGTGTATCTCCAGCATCAATAAGATGCTGTGTGAAAGGCTATGCAGAAAATAAATCTTCACCGTGTAGGAAGTAGTATTTTGGCATAGATACCATATTGGCTGACTACCAGGAATACTAGGAACAAACAAGTCATTTTCTGGTGAGATACAACAAGATCTGTGCTACGAGTTTCAGTGGTGTGGCTTCAATATTTTTGAACATATAAACAGTTGGAAGCAGTCTGGTGGTTTACTAGATTAATACTTCGAATAGGCATATTGCCTCAAGCTGGGCTGCTATCGGTGGAATTTAGAAGAGAAAGTGGTGAATTGAAACATGATCCTGAAGAGTCTTGTGATGAGGAGAGGAGTCACGTGATGGAGGAGTGGATGGTTGGGGGGAAACAGCCCTCTCCAGAGAAAAGAAAAAAAGTGTGAAAAAGCAGAGCTCAAAAAACATAAAACACAGGAAGAGAAAGATAAAGTTACAGAGAAGAGACAGAAGATGGCACCCAAAAGAGAGAAAGTAAGAATAACAGAGAAAAGGGAAGAAGGAAAATCACTGGAGAAGAAAAAAGAAGCCCTTACCTGCACGTCGGAGCAGAGAGCCACCGTGGAGGGGAGCGGCCGAGCTTCGATGTTTGTGAGTCCCCAGGGGGTCGGTGTCCTCCTGACCGGAGCACTCCGAAAATGGCTCTCGCCGTGCACAAGCAAAAGAAAAGGTTCATGCCAGCAGGAGGGGGACTCGGCTGGGGAGTGGCCAGCTGAGAGATGCCCAGTATAGGGGCGTTCGGCTGGGGGGAAACAAGCAAGAAAGAAGAAAAGAAGAGTGGTGAAAATGAAAGGCTAGAAGAGGGTGAGCCGGCAGGGGGACGACCTGCGGCGGGGGGCCCAGCAGCGGGTCGGCCTGCGGCGGGGGGCCCAGCAGCGGGTCGGCCTGCGGCGGGGGGCCCAGCAGCGGGTCGGCCTGCGGCGGGGGGCCCAGCAGCGGGTCGGCCTGCGGCGGGGGGCCCAGCAGCGGGTCGGCCTGCGGCGGGGGGCCCAGCAGCGGGTCGGCCTGCGGCGGGGGGCCCAGCAGCGGGTCGGCCTGCGGCGGGGGGCCCAGCAGCGGGTCGGCCTGCGGCGGGGGGCCCAGCAGCGGGTCGGCCTGCGGCGGGGGGCCCAGCAGCGGGTCGGCCTGCGGCGGGGGGCCCAGCAGCGGGTCGGCCTGCGGCGGGGGGCCCAGCAGCGGGTCGGCCTGCGGCGGGGGGCCCAGCAGCGGGTCGGCCTGCGGCGGGGGGCCCAGCAGCGGGTCGGCCTGCGGCGGGGGGCCCAGCAGCGGGTCGGCCTGCGGCGGGGGGCCCAGCAGCGGGTCGGCCTGCGGCGGGGGGCCCAGCAGCGGGTCGGCCTGCGGCGGGGGGCCCAGCAGCGGGTCGGCCTGCGGCGGGGGGCCCAGCAGCGGGTCGGCCTGCGGCGGGGGGCCCAGCAGCGGGTCGGCCTGCGGCGGGGGGCCCAGCAGCGGGTCGGCCTGCGGCGGGGGGCCCAGCAGCGGGTCGGCCTGCGGCGGGGGGCCCAGCAGCGGGTCGGCCTGCGGCGGGGGGCCCAGCAGCGGGTCGGCCTGCGGCGGGGGGCCCAGCAGCGGGTCGACCTGCGGCGGGGGGCCCAGCAGCGGGTCGACCTGCGGCGAGGGGGCCCAGCAGCGGGTCGACCTGCGGCGGGGGGCCCAGCAGCGGGTCGACCTGCGGCGGGGGGCCCAGCAGCGGGTCGACCTGCGGCGGGGGGCCCAGCAGCAGGAGACACAGCAGCTGGAAGCCCAGTAAGGATACAGAAGCAGCTCACCAGAGATGGATGAAGATACACAGATACAGAGAAGAGAAGAAGATGACACAGACATCGATACAGACACAGAAGAAGAGGAAGAAGACCAAGAATTTCAAAGAAAAGAAGAAGGTAAAATAGAACAAAGTTTAGATAAAGCCTTTTTCAAAGAACAAATGGGGTCATTAAGAATGGCTATCATTAGAATTTAATTCAATCAAAAGAAAAATGAAAAGAGCTGAAGACAGATGCAAAGCTTAGAGTTGGTCATGACTGAAAAGGGAAAAGAGTAGAAAATGTGGAGGAACAAGAAGCTGCTGTAGAAATAGAGATAAATGATTTAAGAGGGAAGTGGAAGAGAGCGAAAAAAAATTAAAGAGACAAGATTTATTGTCACAAAAAATTGATGTATTGGAAAACTACAGTAGGCGAAACAACATAAAAATAGTGGGCCTGAAAGAAGGCAAAGAAGGGTCAGATATGAAGGAATTTATAAAAGGATGGATCCCAAAAGTGCTGGGAACGACTGATTCACATAAAGAAATAGAAATTGCTAGTACCGAAACCGCCACCACATCAAAAACCGAGATCCATATTGGTAAAATTTCTAAGATATACAACAAGAGATAATATACTGGAGCAGGCGAGAAAGAAGGTTAGAGAAGACAATAAGCCGTTGGAATACAAGGGACAAAAAATATTTTTTTTACCTGGACATAAGCTTCAAACTTTTAAAGAAGAGGAAGGAATTCAACACAGTGAAAACAATCTTATGGAAGAAAGGGTATAACTTTATATTAAGACATCCAGCAGTACTCAAAGTATTTATTCTTGGGGAACAGAATAGACTGTTCTTGGACCCAAAGAAAGCCCAAGAATTTGCTGAACATTTGCAGGACAGGAGAAGAGAGGAGAAGGAGGAGGAGTGACAAGAAGGATGACCGGCAAGAAAATATACAAAAATATGTAAAAATATAAAGTAAAGATAATGTATATATAAAGATTTAAAGATTGATAAGAGAAGGGGAAGAAGGGAAAAAAAAGAGAGCTTTGTTATAAGTATAGGAAAATAGCATTCTCTGGGGGGGGGGAGAATAATGGTCACTACGAAATCGGTTGACGCTTACGAGTAAGTTCACAAAACGAATGGAAAGGAGAGTTGTGGATGCCGTCAAGGGACAAGGGGCAATCCAAGGAGGGGAGGTTCATTTGGGGTTAAAGGGTTATTGCTTATGGGGATTGTTGGGGTATTTCATGTCTTAAATGCGTTGACATATATTGAGATTAAAAAGGAAAACTTAAAAAACTAATGGAAAAGAGGGATGGAGTGGTGAAGAGGCAGAAAAGAAGTGAAAATAAAGATATAAGATGGTCACTTTGGACTAAATGACTAAAACATTAATGGAATATATTACCAAGTTTAAGTGTATCCCATTGGGAAAAAAAAAATCACATATAATTTAAAAGACAAAGTTACAATGTTTGATATATGGAACATAACAGAAAGAGCAGGCCTAGGACCACCATCACCTAAAATGATAAGAAGATACACGATCAGATTTAATGTGAATAAGTAGATGATACGTCTTTTTTGTTTGTATTTCTTTTGCATAAAGATATTGTTTTATATGTTCAATTTTTACTGTTTTTGGAGGGGGTGGGAAGGGGAATGAGGGATGGGGAAAAAAGAGAAAATGTCACTGTGAATATTTAAAGAGATGCATCTGTAAATATATTGGTTGATATGGTTCATAGTGCAATAAATTACAAAAAAAAAGTTTTGTGATGAGAGGGAAAGAATGTTTTCTTTTGTATGATAAACTGTTTAAAAATAAAGCAATTGCCCAGAGGACAGAGCAAGCAATTCTTTTCTCTCAGAGAATCACAAATCTTTGATTCTGAAAGCAATGAAGGCAGAGTCTTTAAATGTTTTCTTTAAAGGCAGAAGTAGAAAAAATGCTAAGTAAAGGGGGTGAGAGGACACCTTTTCCACACAGAGGAATGTGGGATGAGCTGGAGGTGAGTTCAAATGACATCTATTCAGATACATGGATGGGAAAGGTGGGCCAAATGCTGGAAAATGGGACAAGCTCGAGTAGATACCAAGGTCAACATGGACCAGTTGGGCTGAATAGCCTGTTTTTAGTGCTGAGAAACTTTACGACTCGGATTGAAAAAAAAATGGTAGATTTAAGGGCATATCAGCCAGAACACGGGTAGAGCTTCCACATGTTGAAATAGTCACAAGATCTTCACATCAGCTCCTGATTAAATGGGATTTAAACTAATTTAAGAGAACAAAGACTGAGCTAACAGCTTCCAGCTTCAGACATAGCACCCAATCTCACCCATAAAGAATGCAATCTCAGCAAGATTCTGGATGACAACCAGCATCACACCACATTTTAGTTCAGTGGTAGAAAAATAATGATTAATTTTACAATCCAATGAATATAAATAGAGAAAAATGGCCTCACTTTGCGCTTCTTCTGGGCAGGATCAGACTTGCACTCCCTGTCGATGTGCTCACCAACGCTAATGTCTGGCATTTCTCCCCTTCTGACGGGAACAGGTGTGTTACACAGTGGACACACGGGTACCTGTATGTCCTAAAATGAATCATACATATTAAACCAGGACTAATTAATGCTCCGCTTCAAATCACAGATACCACCATCTAATTGCAATCAAGTAAAAATCACCAAGCTTCTGAAATAAGGCTTATTAAGCAAACAAGGAGCAAAGAAAAACATCCAAGTGTTCCACCCCCTTAAATAGTGTTTGCAGAAGGGAGACAAACTGCATGCTAGTTGGAGTTGTTCATGAATTATCCAAAGACTATCTCAAATAGCATTTGAACAAGAGATTTTTTTTTTAAATCACAAGCCAAAGATGACTGCAGCCAAGTACTGGAGGATGTACAGATTTGGTCAGAACTCTCTCGTCAATACTAATTTTTTTTTTATATACAAAGAAATTTACAACACAGAAAAAGGCCCTTTGGCCCAACATGTCTAGACCAACCACATTGCCTACTTAAGTTAGTCCCATTTCCCTGTACTCAGCTCATAGTCCTTGAACTCTTTCATATCCACATCTAAATTTATTTTCAACACTGCAATTATCCCCGCCTCTGTCACTTCCTTCAGCACCACTTAATTCCATATACCTATCACCCTGTGCTTTTAAATCTTTGCCTTAAATCTATATCCAAAAGTTTTAGATTCCCCTATGCTCTGTAAAAGACTATGATTATTTACTTTATCCATGCCTGTAAATGACTCTGCAAACCTCTAAGATCATCCCTCAGTTTTCTACACTCTAGGTCTATCCAGTCTCTCCTTATAATTCAAGCCCACCAGTCCCAGCAAAATTCTCATACATCTTTTCTGCCACCTTTCCATCTTAATATCTTTCTTCTAGCTTGGTGATCAGTACTGCACACAGTATTCCAAGTGTGGTCTCACCAATGTCTTGTCCAGTTGCAGCACATCATCCCTGCTCTTGTAATTAATACCCTGACTGACGAAGACCAGAAGGTCAAAAGCCACCTTCTCCAGGTTGTCTGTCTGTATTGCCACTTTTATGGAATAGTGTATCTGTACCCTAAGTCTCTCTATTCTACACCTCTTCCCAGGAACTGACGGTTTACTGTGCAAGTCCTGCCCAGCTTTCACTTAAATCCTGTTGAATTTCTCAGATAAGCTAGCTCACAGTCTACCATAACCACCAATATTGATATCATTTTCAAAACTTTTCACTACATTGTCATCCAAGTCATTAATAAAGATGGCAAACAACAATGGATCCAGCACCAATCCCTGTGGCACATCACTGGTCCAATCTCAACTACCACCATCTGACTCCTACCATCAAGATTCCGTATCCAACTGGAGCTCGGGTTGCCTATGGTTTGAACTGTATGGCTGTAATGAGCTCTGGAGGCAAATCCATGGACATTCAGTGACCCTGGCCTAGACTCTCTTTTGCTTCCCTTTCTGACTAAAGGGCAGCAGGCAATTTCTCCCAACAGTAAATCTTTATCTGCCTTACAGTAGACTAGAGGAAATTTAATATAATATTAGTTTGGCTTTTTTTAACATGACAATAAAAGAATTTTGAAATAAAAGAATCTTGAACCACAAATAAATAAATAGTTTTTGTTTTTTTAATTCCATATCCAATTGGCCAACTCACCCCAGATCCTGTGTGATCTGACCTTCTGAAACAGCCTATCACGTGGAACCTCAAACGTCTTGCTAATGTTCATGTAGATATTTATCTCCCTTCCCCACCCAATCATTTCCTTGATCACTTCTTCAAAGATAACTCGATCGAATTTGTAATAAACAATTTGCTAGACATAAACACCATGCTGACTGTTGTTGATCATTCTGTGCCTTTCCAAATGGATGTAGGCCCTGTCCTTCACAATCCTGCCAGAAACTTACAACTCATGTTAAGATTTTAGTTCCGAGGCTTATCCTTCAGCCTTTTTAAAAGTTAAAGCCACCCTTCAGCACTCAGGGATTTATCTATTTTTATATTTTTTAAGACCTCCAGTGCCTCCTCTTCTGCAAGGTAAACTTCAAAACCCTACATTTACTTCCCAAGTTCCTTCACCTTCATATTGTTCTCTGGTAAATACCGGTGAGAAATACTCGTTTAGGATCTTGCCCTCGCCATCCTTGGCAAGCAGGGCCATTTTAATGAGATGGAAAGAAGCTGCCCCTCCCACTCATAATCAATGCTTGTCCAATATGATGACAAGTCTGACTTTAGAAAAAATATTAGTTGTTCCACTACTGAACTGAATCTTAACTTTGTTTCTTTATGGGGTTCTTTACTTAATTACTTTCAAAATTTGTAAGATTTTTGAACCCAATGTTTACCTTCCCTTTTTTTTAAAATTAGTAGTGGACTGTTTGTGTTATTCAGTAGCCTCTAAAGGGAGGGGATTGAATTAGATATTTAGTGCCGTGTTTTTCTTTTTAATGTAACATAGGGTCTCAGTACTATTTGTTTTGCTATACGAGATTCTTTATCTTATTGTTATGCACCCGTGGAACATTTATTTGAGAAAACCAATAAAAATACTGAAAAAGGATCTTGCCCCTCTGCTGTGGCTCTACACAGGGCCTTGTTGACCTTGAAGAGGCCCGGTTCTCTCACTAGTTACACTTTGTACTTGTAGTATCTCTTAAGATTCTCCTTTTACCTTGACTTCCAGAGCCTCCTCATTTCCCCTTTCAGTGAAATTCTAGACCCACTGTACTTCAGGAATTCACTTGATCTCACCTCTCCATAACTAACATGGCCTCCTTTTTATTGATCAGAGCCCCTATTTCTATGATCACCCAGAGTTCCCTATTGCTGACAGCCTTGCCCTTCACTCTAACAGTAAAAAGCTAGTCTCCCCATCTCTCAGGACTCCCACTAGCCAGGCATCCCTTTTCCTGCAATCAGCCTCTCCCAATCGACCTTTAATGGCATTAAAATTTGCCCTGTTCTTGTCTACTGCCATCAGAATTAGCTTTGCCCCAATTTAAGACTTGTGGATCATTTCTCATAACAGTTTGAAAACAAATGGAACTACGGTCACTGGTCCCAAAACACAATCCTATTGACACCTCACTTACTTGACTTGGTGCTCTGGAGGAGGTCCAGAGCTGCACTCTCTCTTGTACAGCCGGGCAAACATTCTTGTACACATTTAATAAATTCTGCCATGTCTTAGTCCTCTGCGTAGGGGCAGCTCAGTTAGCATAGTGATTAGCGTAACACTGTTACAGCACCAGTGACTGGGGACTGATCCAGTGCTGTCTGTCGGGTCCACCAGTTTCCTTCCAACCTTCAAAAACGTACGGGTGCTGTAGGTTAATTGGGCGGCATGGGCTCATGGGCTGGAAGGGTCTGTAACTGCACTATATGTCTAAATTTAATTTAAAATTCAAATCCCACTATTATGATCCTATTATTCCTACAGCTGTCTGTGGTCTCCCTGCACATTTGCTCCTCCAATTGCCACTTCTGTGGCGGGGCCTAGAATAAAGCCCCATGAAAGTATTCATCCATGTAGCCACAAGAGTATCCTCTCCAGGTACTGCCATGATGCTCTCCCCAATCAAAAACACAATGCCCCCCCTTTTTTCTGAACTCCACCATTACCTCGAACTGTATCTTTGAACACTGAACTGTCAGTCCTGCTCTTCTCTTCACCATGTTTGTGTTGTATATCAATGCATATCAATGTTCCATATATCAATCAATGCCCCATGTTCACCCAACAGCTGTCAGACTTCTTAAAATAAATGTAGATAAGTCTGTCAGGCTTTCCACCCTCTTTGACTTGCCCCTGCCTGTCCTATCTACCGAGCTGCTCACATTAACATCCAAGTTAGCCTCAGCTTGCTCATGTGCTCTACTAACGATTTCACCATCATCCCCCAAGTAGACGGGTTTAAACCCTCCCAAGTGCGCTGGCAAATCTCCCTGTCAGCATATTGGTGCCCCTTCAGTTCAACACTCACAGTAAGAAATGTCATTTGGGCAAGGTAACAAAGGACTGTAGGCATCTATGGAAACAAACTACAGTGGGAAATTCACAGTCGAAATATATGGAAAGGGAATTAAAAAATTCTGTTCAGGCTCCATTTTCCTGGACATATTCCAGAGTATTAAAAGAACACAGCACAGGTGGCACGCATGGCGTCGTGGTTAGTGCAGCACGTTAACAACACCAGCAACCGGAACCTGGGTTCGAATCCCGCGCTGCCTGTAAGGAGTTTGTACATTCTCCCCCTGTCTGCGTGGGTTTTCCCCTGGGGCTTCAGTTTCCTCCCACCATTTGAAATGTATCAGGGGTTGCAAGTTAATTTGGTATAAATTGGGCAGCAGACTTGTGAGCTGAAATGGCCTGTTACCATGCTAAATATTTTTTTTTTAAATATAACTAAACAAACAGAAGCAGGAGTAGGCCACTGGTTCCACATGCTGACTCTGTCCTGGCGTTCAATGGCTGTTCTTTTAACCTCACATTCTTCCTCTAATCCCATCTCATTATCCAAAAATCTGTTGATTTTTAGGAAGGCCAATAAGTTGGAGGAAAGTATCCGACAACAAAATAATTTAATGCAAAATTACACAAAGGATCTCTTTACAAATGTGAATGTATATGCAAATATTTGAGAACAATGCAGACACCTTTTTGTAAGAGGAGGTACACTTATGCTGTGCATAGCTGATGTGGTCTTTGCAGAAGATCTGTACACATGCATCACACTTCATCGGAAGAAAATCTGAAATGAGACAAGAGTGATTTTAACAAGACAATCTGAATGTAGATTCAGTATCAAAAAGCATTATGCAAATCTACTTTTTCTGTATTATGCTTATTAACCAAGTGAACAACTAACAGCCAGACCAAATCAAAATTCTTTCTTTCTTTTTCAATCTTTTTATTAATCATATTATAGGTAAACAAGACATGAGGAGAATAGTAACACATAATCAAGCAGGGAAAAAAACATCACTACATGACATCATATAATATATTGTATACACTACAAATACCGAATATATTCTCATCTCCTCAAACTGAAATTTTCCCCAAAATAAAATTATATAAAACTCCAACTAATCTAAGAAAAAAAGACTGGGCAGCCTATCCTGAGACTTTATTAATAAAATTAATAATCTGGTCTGCACCAACAATAAAATTAAATATTGTCCGGAAGGGAAAATAATTATACTAATGAAGTCATGTGGAAATAATTTATGAAAGGTCGCCAAGTTTCTTCAAAAAGAATCAAATGTACGACTCCTAACTTTCAACATTTGAGAAAATCAAAGTAAGGTGGATTAGAACAAGTTAAAATTGACCATGCAATTCCTTCTCTCTCCTACAAATATACTGCTCAATCTTCTGAGTTCCTCCCTTGCTCTACTCGCTCTGTGCCTAGATCTGTGCGGCTTGATACGATAACTACAAATTTGCTGACGATACCACAGTAGTGGGTGACATAAAAGGGCTGATGAACCAGCATACAGGAGGGAGATTGAAAACTCGGCTGAATAGTGCACCAACTACAACCTCTCACTCAATGTCACCAAAACCAAGGAGCTGATTGTTGACTCAGGAAGGGAAACCAGAGGCGTATGATCATTGGGGGATCAGAGGTAGAGAAGGTGAGCAAATTTAAGTGTCACTATCTTGGGATTCACTATCTCGGAGGATCTTTCCTGGACCTAACACACAACCGGGGCATCGTGAGGAAAGCCTGTCAGCACCTCTGTTTCTTCAGGGTTTTGTGGAGGTTGAGTATGGCATCAGAAATCCTGGCAAATTTCTACAGATGTGTGATGGAAAGTGTGGTGTCC
Source organism: Narcine bancroftii (assembly GCF_036971445.1). Taxonomy (NCBI): domain Eukaryota; kingdom Metazoa; phylum Chordata; class Chondrichthyes; order Torpediniformes; family Narcinidae; genus Narcine; species Narcine bancroftii. The sequence goes on from NC_091471.1 coordinate 282,572,341, forward strand.
GGCTGCATCAAGTTCTGGAAATGGGAACACCAATATGCACAAGCGTAAAGCCCTGCAAAAGGTAGTGGACACAGCACAGGACATCATAGGTAAAAACCCTCCCCACCATCGAGAACATCTACAGGACCAGCTCCCGTCAGAGAGCAGCAGCAATCATCAAAGACCCTCACCACCCTGCACACGCTCTGTTCTCGCTGCTGCCATCAGGAAAGAGGAGTAGGTGCCACAAGACTCGCATCACCAGGTTCAGAACGGCTGCTTCACCTCCATCATCAGACTCCTCCACAACAAACTCAATCAGGGACTAGTTTTAATTTTTAAAATTTTTGACATACAGCATAGTACTAGGCCCTTATAGCCCATGAGCCTGTGCCACCCAATTAACCTACAACCCCCAGAACGTGTTTTGAGCAGTGGAAATAAACTGGAAAAGCTCCTTACAAACAGTGCAGGATTCGAAGCCTGGTCCCGATTGCTGTATACTAACCACTATTGTAATTGTGTGTTATTTAACTTTTTTTTCTTACTTCTGCATGTGATTGATTTTTTTTCCCCATCTCTGTATTGCACAGTTGTTCACATTTCTTTATTGATATGTGCACATTGAGTCTGTTTTTTTGCTCTGCCAATTAAGTGGCAAAACCTCGCCATTATTGAGCACATCCACAGGGAGCGCTGCCGTCGGAGGGCAGCAGCAATCATCAAAGACCCTCACCACCCTGCACGCGCTCTGTTCTTGCTGCTGCCCTCAGGAAATGGGTCTAGGTGCCACGAGATTCGCAACGCCAAGTTCAGGAACAGCTGCCACCCCTCCACCATCAGTCTCCTCCACGACAAACTCAATCAGGGACACATTTAAGGACTCATGCACTTTATTGATTTTCTTTTTGTTCTCTCTGTATTGCAGTTTGTTTACAGTTCTTTGTTTGCTTACATGTTTTATGCTGTGTACAGTTTATTTTTTGCACTACCAATAAGTGGTAATTCTGCCACGCCCATAGGAAATAGAATCTCAGGGTTTTATGTGATTACAAATCTGAAATCTAAAACTAGATGTTCTTTCTTTATGTAACCAAAAGGTAGGTCAGAACCAGGTTTTAAGGAATTACTTAAGAGGTATTGGACGGGAATAGCTGAAAGATCACACAAAGTTTGGGAATGGGGGGCTGGAAGGAAGGGGAAATAAGATAAGAATATCTTTTTTAAATAAAGCTCAATGCTTTGACAGACAAACAAAACCTGGTGGTTCAGAACAGAAGGTCTGAAGTATGGTCTGTAATTAAAATACATGAGATCCTTTACCAGAAGAACACCACCACTTCAAAAAAATAATTCCGGCCTTGCCATAGACATTGGCATTTCAAAATATATTTATATCCAAAACAAATCTAAATCCCTTCCTCCTCAATCATCTTCCATTGTAGAGTCAGTTGGGGCCAACATCATGAGGAGAAGGGGAGAAGGCCAGAAGTACAGTACAAAGAATGGCTGGGTAACTTGCAGGATGGGGGGGGAGAGAGAGAGAGAGAGAGAGAGAGAGAGAGAGAGAGAGAGAGAGAGAATATGGGAGATAACTAGGTTGTGGGAGGTGGTGAAGGGATGGGAAGGAAAGAGGTTAAAATTAGTTGAGGTGGAGGAAAGCAAAAGAAATAAAAACTGGGGAATATTTTTTTCTGGAGGATCACCTATTCCTTGCATGTATGAGCAGGACTGTGAACATTTTGATTTAAAGATAGTTAAGTTTAGCAGCAAAAAAGACAATTGGAGAGTTTTCAGAGGAGAAAAACAGATTATGTATAAATATTGGTTACGGAAACAACACATCTGTGAGGAGGGAATATATCCTAAAGATTCAAATGGGGCCAATCACAATAAAAAGAGGGAACTAAATGTTAGCAGGAAATATGTGAATATGTAAATTCTAAGAAGTGAAGAAACATCAAGGCACAGAGAGTTGTGCATTTCAGCAAACCAACTTTATTTAGAAGAGTTTTCTTTGTAAAAGTGGCAGAAACAAAATGCAATTAATAACTGCCCAATCTTTCAAGTTCCCCTCCACCACCACCCTCCTCTGGTTGGCCAAACTTGTCCTCACCCTCAATAACTTCTCCTTTGACTCATCCCACTTTCTCCAAGTTAAAGCAGTAACCATGGGCACCCATATGGATCTCAGCTATGACTGCCTTTTTATTTTCTACGTGGAGCAATCCATACTACAAGCCTACACGGGCAAGGCACCTCAACTCTCCCTCCACCAAATCAATGACTACTTTGGTGCTGTCTCATGCACCCATGATGAGCTCATCAACTTCCACCTGGACCTCAAATTCACTTGGTCTATCTCCAGGACAACTCTCACTTTTGTTGATCTCTCTGTCTCAATCACATGAGACAAACTGTCAACAGACGTCTTCTACAAACCCACCAACTCCCACAGCTACCTCAACTACACCTCTTCCCACCTTGTCCCCTGTAAGGATTCCATTCCTTTTTCCTCAATTCCCAGGATAAGATCTTTCATGCCAGATCATTAGAGATTTCCTCCTCCTTCAAACAATATGGCTTTCCCTCTACCACCATTAACTCAGCCCACACCCACATATCCTCCATTACCCCCACATGGCCCTGGCCACCTCCGCACCCAAGTGCAACAAGGACAGGATTCCCATCATCCTCACTTACCACATCACACCCTCCATGCCCAACATATCCTCTTCTGCCATTTCCGCCTCCAACTACATGATCACACAACTAGACATATTCTCCCTCCTCCCCTCTCCACCTTCCATAGGGACCGCTCCCTCTGTCCACTCATGCCTTCCCACCAATCATCCCCTTTGACACTTACCCTTGTGACCACAGGAGATGCTCCACTTGCACCCACACATTTGGAGCCCTAAATAGTCCTTCCAAGTGAAGCAACATTTTCTTTGTGAATCTGCAGGGGTCATCTATTGCATCCAGTGATCCACTATGGTCTCTACGTCAAAGAGACTGGACGCAGGCCGGGAGATCATTTTATTGAGCACCTTGGCTCTGTCCGCCGCAGTAGTGCAGATCTCCCAGTGACGACCCATTTCAATTGCCCGTTCCATTCCCTTGCTGACATGTCTGTCCATGGTCTCATACATTGCCAGACTAAGACTACCCACAAACTGGGCAGCCTCCAACAAGATGGCATTAATACTGACTTCTCTGGTTTTCATTAAATCCCCTCTCACTCACTTCTTCCCCTATCACCTTCCCAAACTCTCCCTCCCTTTTATCCCCCCCCCCCCCGTCTCCTTTCACACAGACATAACCAATTCTCACCTCTCCCCTTATATCCAATTAACTTGTTGGTCTGGACACCTCCCCCATCTAGGCTTCTTCAATCTTTATTCTTACACCTTCCTGTTCTTTCTTATTCCTTGAGGAAGGGCTCAGGCCTGAAACATATCTTTACCTCCTATGGCTGATGCTAAACTGGCTGAGCTCATCCAGCATTTCTGTGTGAAACTTCCATGTTTCACTTATTTCAGGTATCTGCTTGACACACCCCTCACTTTACACAGATCTGACAGACATCCCCCTCTCTGGGCATGTCCTGCTGAAAATTTTATCATCACCTTCCAACAAAGCGTAAACAATGCTTGGAACATAAATAATAAAATTTTAACCCTTACCCAGCCGTTTGCAGGAATTTTCAGAACAGTTTCCTCCCAGGTCAGGAAACTCCATTTTCACACTGTATGCCCTCAGTACAATTGCTCACACACTTGTGTATCCAAATGTGAAATGGACGTGGCTGTTATCTACAACAGTGCAAGAAACATTAATTATTACTACACAATTTACGCCAGTATTATGTATTAGAATATTTAACATGGCAGCAGAGACGAAAGACAGTTGGATGTAATGGACCAACATTCAACCAAAGGTTTATCAGAAGCTAGATGAGAAAATGCATGTACACCCCTTTTTTTTGCTGGAGATTTTGCAAGGGAAACTTAAATCTTTGCTGAAACAAAATCAAAAAGTTGTTTGGGATAAGATACTCAGAGGACTTCAGCAGACAGAAAGTGATCCAAGAAAATAACTACAGGTATATGGATGAGAAGAAGATGGAGGGTTATGGGCATTGTGCAGGGAGGTGGGACTAGAAAGGGGTGTTTGGTTCGGTGCGGACTAGAAGGGCCTAATGGCCTGTTTCTGTGCTGTAATTGTTATGTTATATGTTATGTACACAATCCTTTATCCGGAAACCTTGGGGGACAGTGTGTTCTGAATTTCAGATTTTTCCAAGGTGAGCGACACAAGTTCAGAAGACCTCAGAAAAATTTCACTTTGCATACACATCCCCTGGCATTGGACTGATGGTAGGAAGGATCCAGCCAAGACATTGAACTATGTATTCAGAGAGGTAATGGGGAAAGGAAAAGAGCAAAGGCAGGATTAGATCATTGTGAGTGTGGGAACCTGAACCACATGGGATGGACGGAGGCAAAGTTGGAGAAGGATGTAGAGAGAATGAAGTCTAAAGTTTAGGCATTTTTGTAAACAATGAATCAGCTTATTAAAAAAATCATAATAAAATCTACTGATGGAAGTTTCAATTTATTACAAAATTCCAGTCACATTCTTACTATTTCATTTTATAAACAAAAATCATGGACAATTGATAGTAAAATTGCCTCAATGCAGCTGACAATTTCTGCATTAACAATATCAAGATATATTTATTTAATTCAGGTTTATTATCAGAGTACATACATGACATCAAACACAACCCAGAGATTCTTTTTCCTGCGGGCGAAGCGGGTAGTGGAAAAAAAACAGTTCTTAATGTACACATGTAACCAAATGAAAAAATGTAAACAAATTGACAGCAATACAGAGAGAGAAAAAAAATAGAGTGCACAAGTAAGAGTCCTTAAAAGAGACCCTGATTGAGTTTGTTGTTGAAGAGGCTGATGCTGGAGGGGGAGCAGCTGTGGAATCTACACCTCTTTTCTGATGGTAGCAGCAAGAACAAAGGATGTGCTAGGTGGTGTGGATCCTTGATGATTGCTGGTCTCTGAAGGCAGCATCAACAACACCATCTACAGATTCACTGACGATACCACGGTAGAAGGTTGTATAAAAAGGGGAAACAAGTCAGCATATATGAGGGAGATTTAAAATTCGGCTGAATGGTGCACCAACAACAACCTCACATTCAATGTCACCAAAACCAAAGGAAATAATTGTTCATTTCAGAAAGGGAAACCAAAAATATAAAATTCACTGATCACTGGGGGATCAGAAGTGGAGAGGGTGAGCTGAGCAAATTTAACTTCTTGGGAGTCACTATTTCAGAGGGCATTTCTGGGACTCAACACACTAACGTCATCATGAAGAAAGCACGTCAGTGCTTCTACATCCTTAAGAATTTGTGGAGGTCGGATATTACATCAACCACCTTAGCAAACTTCTACAGATGTGTAGTTGCAGGTGTACTGACTGGCTGCTTAATGTGGGGGTACCAATACCTCTGAGCAGCAAACCCTGCAAAAGGGAGTGGACACAGCCCTGGACACCACAGGCAAAACCCTCCCCACTATCGAGAACATCTACAGGGAACGCTACTGTCAGAGAGCAGCAACAATCATCAAGGATCCACACCCTGTTCTCATTGCTACCATTAGGAAAGAGTTATGGGTACCACAAGACTCGCACCACCTGGTTCAGGAACAGTTGCCACCCCTCCACCATCAGACTCCTTAACAACAAACTCAATCAGGGACTCATTTAAGGGCTCTTACTTTGCACTTTATTCATTATTGAATATTTATTTTCCGTATGTTTGTTTGCACTTCCTTCTTGTTTACATTTCTTTCTTTTATATACATATCTTTTCTTGAATACAGTTTAGTTTTGCACTACCGGTAAGTATAAATTCTGCCTGGCCCACAGGAAAAAGAGTTACATGTGACGACAACAAATTTGAACTTTGCTGGAAAAACTCAGCTGGTCCCGCAGCATCCAGAGGAAACAAAAGGCAGTCAACATTTCGGGCTTGAACCATTCATTACAAAAATGGAAAAAGACTTGAATAAAAAGGCAACAGAGGGGCAGGAGAAGAGGAAGGAAGCAGAAGGGGGAATCAGCACATGCTAACAGGCAAAAGGTAATAGAATAGGTTTTCAAGGACAGGATTCTCTTCATCCTTATCTACCACCCCACCAGCCTCTACGTCAAACAGATTATTCCTCGCAATTACTACCACCTACAAGGATCCCACCACCAGAGACCTCCCTTCTCCACTTTCCCTACAGATCGCTCCCTCCACAACTCCTTCATCCATTCATGTTTCTCCCAATTACCCTCTTGGTACTAGCCCGATGACTCCAAGAAGTATTACACTTGCACTTTTACCTCTGCCCTCATTATCATTCACTTCACCTGTGAATCTGCAGAGGCATTTACTGTATCCAGTGTTCCAAACATCAGTGAGTCTGTACGCAGATCATTTCATTGAGCACCTTAGCTCTGTCTGCTGCCACAGCAAGGTCCTCCCAGTGGACAACCATTCCACAGCCCAAATGCCATACTCACCTATCTGTCCCTGGCCTCACATACCGCCAAACTGAGGGCACCCGCAAATTGGTGGAACAACTCATCTTCCATCTCCGCACTCTCCCAACCAAACAGCATTAACATAGACTTTTCCAGTTTCTGCTAACCTGCTCCCCCTCCCCCCCTTCCTTTCCCAGTTCTCCTCCCTCCCTTCCCTCTCCCTTCACCTAGCCATCCCTTCTCCCTTTGATCGCTGCTGTCCCCTCCCTCCCTTCTCCACCTATCACCTCCCGCCTTTGCAGCCACATCTGCCCCCTATTCTTTTGTTGAGATGCCTACCGACATTTTTCCATACCTTGATGAAGGGCTCAAGCCTGAAACGTCAGTTATGTATTTTTACTTTTGCTGTATAAAGGACAGTTTGACCAGCTGAGTTTCTCCAGCATTGTATTTTTACAAAAAAAAAAGATTAGATTTAGAGGCATGTGGGTCAAACATAGGAAAATGGGTCTGAATTGATGAAAAAGCTGATCAGCATGGACCAGTTGGGCTGAAGAACCCATGTTCCAAGCTGTCAATGTTTAATGCCACCACAACGTGGTTCATTGGACAGAAGTTTCATTTACTCCAAACATTTCAACGCTGATCATAAAAGAGGTCACTGTAGGAATAACAAGTTTGCCCAATCTGACTATTATTTTGTTTTCCGACTGCGAACAGTTTGCTCATATTCATAAATACAGAGGAACTTAGAACTCTGGTGGCCAAGTGACTCAGCACCTGTGGGCAGAACTTTAAGTGTTTATTTTGTTTGCCGATCACCTCTGTAGCAGCTAAAATTTCAACTTTAACAAACATGTTTACAACATATCCGTAGTTGAACACTAGTAGCGTTGGAAGTCTCAAAAGGAATAAAAGTAAGTGTTTACTGGCCATTAAAACCAAAATGTCTGAACAGTACTGATGAATATGCTGACTTGCATTTGTGCTCTCCACTCCCATTCTGCTATCCTTCTGTTGCTCCAAAGTTTCCCCAAACCAATGCTTCCCACAATTTTAAAAACATGTACAAATTCAAAAGCTTGCAAGTGCTAAGGCTCCTTATTTCAAGTCCAAAATAACATGGTTAGTTCAAATTTGCAGCCAATTACTTTCCTTTTATTGGTTTGCTTTTCCAGATTTCCACAAATGTTGAGACACTATTGAGAAAGGTGATAGGATTGATGCAGTTGTGCTAATGCCCCAACCATCTCTCCTGGCATAAAAATTGGTCCCACAGTTCCTTACAGTCTAAAAATCAAACACATGGGGAAATGAAGAGAACAGGTAGAAAATGGTGATGGTGTAAAGTTATTAAACAATATAGGCTATTTGTTTGCAATTTGAGATTAGAAATAATTCACCCAGACTGCTGCAAGTAATTTGATGACCAAAACAACTTGAATATGATAGCCTAAATGAATTCAGAGCTACCTTCATATTGCAAAACCAAATGCAGTGAGAAAAAAAATTACAAATGTTCACTGTTAAAAATGTTATGCGCAAGTCTCAGGTTATTATCCAATCAACAAAGGTCTGTTTTTATTCTGCACAACATCCCAGCAAGAGGACCTCTTCAAAATTACATACAACATTCAGAATTTTTGGAACACGCTCCCACAGTGGAGTGGAATGTCATAGCTTGAACCTTCACAATGTGCATTAAATGCTAATAGCAAATGTGAACTTCATATTTTGAAAATCAAAAAAAAAAGTGGACATTGGAAATTTGAAATAATAAAACAGAAAATGACAGGAACACTCCGCACATCAAGCAGAATTCACAGAGATTCTCTTCTTTCTTTGGCTTGGCTTCACGGACGAACATTTATGGAGGGGTATGTCCATGTCCGCTGCCGGCTCGTTGGTGGCTGACAAGTCCGATGCAGGACAGGCAGGCACGGTTGCAAGGGAAAATTGGTGGGTTGGGGTTGGGTTTGTCTTTTGTCAGTGAGGTGGGCTCTGCGGTCTTCTTCAAAGGAGGTTGCTGCCCGCCGAACTGTGAGGCGCCAAGATGCACGGTTGGAGGCGAGATCAGCCCACTGGCAGTGGTCAATGTGGCAGGCACCAAGAGATTATTAACGTAAAAACCATGAGCTTAAAACCCTGTTGCTCTTGAATTGGATCAGAGGTCAATCCACAGGACCATAAGAGTGCCAGAGAGGATCAATGGAGTCTTCCTCCCTCCCCACCCCCCCAATCGACATGATCTATCGGGATCATTGTCTGAAGAGGGCGTGCAAAATCATTGAGGATCCCCTCCACCCTGCACTCAGCATCTTTCAGTCTATTCCCATCAGGGAAGTGATCCAGGAGGATCAGAGCCAGCACCACCAGGCTGAGGAACAGCTTCTTCCCACAGGCAGTGAGAACGCTGAATGACCAAAGGAACAGCTCACGCTAACCATCTAAGCCTCCCCTATGTCCAAAACAATATTTATTTATTTGTATTGATGAAATACTTGTCTTACATGTGTGCTTTTAGTCTGGTTGTGTGTCTACATGTTTTGCATGGAGGACTGGAGAATGGTGCTTCATCCGATGACAATAAACTTGACTCTATGATCATGTGATCACCAGACTCACTTCCACATCTCTCTCACAAACTGAAACACAGAAATGAAGCACTCAGAGGCACAAGGATAACTTCAACCCCGCTGCCATCAGATTCCTGAATGATCAAGGACACTGCCTTACTTTGACTTTTCGAGCACTATTTTTATTTATTTTGCATAAGGTGGCTTACATGAATGTTTGTACTGTGATGCTACTGCAAAACAACAAATTTCAAGACTTGTTCATGACAGTAAAGTCTGATTCTGATTCTCAGTATAAGGTGAGTGGTCACCTGCTCTTTTCAAGGTTGGTTTATTAATAATGATCTTGGGAAGATATAGAATATGAGAAAGTTTGAAAGAAAACTGTGGCTGCAAATCTGAAACAAATGCTGGAAACTGCCAGCAAGATAGGCATCATCAGTGGAAAGATAAACAGTCAAATTGAGGATTGGAGACTATAAAAATATGGACAAGTTGAGCCGCACAAGTATTTTATGTTTTTATTACATAATAGATACATTGTAGAACAATGCAGACACAAACATTCACATACACAATGTCACTGCATGATCTTTCAAAAATGTCTGGGTTCTGGAACAATCTCAACATTTTGGAAGGAAGCAAATCCAAGAGTTATGTAAGAAAGGATGAAACTAGAGACAAGTACTTATCTCTCAGGAGTTTGTTATGAAGGACATATTTGCAGCCACACTTCAAGAGTACTGGCTGACAGATTATCTGACTATTCAGTAAACAGCTTTTATTTAACCTGTTCCTGGCTCCATACAAAACTCCTCCAGTACTTAATCTTTTAAATACCCCTCTTGATGTAGCCACCCGTCCCTGTCCACTTCCAATCCAATTCCCTTCAGCAATCCCCCGGATACTCATCCCCTGAATCACTTCATGTACCCCGGATCACCTCCTGACCCCTCCACCCCCACAATCTTTACTCACCCCCTGGATCGCCACTTCCCTTCCAGGATCCCCACTCACCCTCCAGATCCCCGCTCAACCCCTGGATCCCTTCTTACCCTCCAGACCCTGCTCAACCCCTAGATCCCCTCTTACCCTGTGGATCTCACCTCCCCCCCCCCCCCCACGATGCCCATTCTCCCCGGGATCCCCTGGATCTCCACTCAACCCCCGGATCCCCACTCACCTCCCCTGGATCATTAACCTCCCGGAACCCCGTTCAACCCCCGATATCCGGTCCCCCGACCACCCAGAATTTCCACTTCATCCCCCCCAGATCCGTACAACAACCCTGGATCCCAATCCCTCCTGGATCCCAATCCCTCCTGGATCCCAATCCCTCCTGGATCCCAATCCCTCCTGGATCCCAATCCCTCCTGGATCCCAATCCCTCCTGGATCCCAATCCCTCCTGGATCCCAATCCCTCCTGGATCCCAATCCCTCCTGGATCCCAATCCCTCCTGGATCCCAATCCCTCCTGGATCCCAATCCCTCCTGGATCCCAATCCCTCCTGGATCCCAATCCCTCCTGGATCCCAATCCCTCCTGGATCCCAATCCCTCCTGGATCCCAATCCCTCCTGGATCCCAATCCCTCCTGGATCCCAATCCCTCCTGGATCCCAATCCCTCCTGGATCCCAATCCCTCCTGGATCCCAATCCCTCCTGGATCCCAATCCCTCCTGGATCCCAATCCCTCCTGGATCCCAATCCCTCCTGGATCCCAATCCCTCCTGGATCCCAATCCCTCCTGGATCCCAATCCCTCCTGGATCCCAATCCCTCCTGGATCCCAATCCCTCCTGGATCCCAATCCCTCCTGGATCCCAATCCCTCCTGGATCCCAATCCCTCCTGGATCCCAATCCCTCCTGGATCCCAATCCCTCCTGGATCCCAATCCCTCCTGGATCCCAATCCCTCCTGGATCCCAATCCCTCCTGGATCCCAATCCCTCCTGGATCCCAATCCCTCCTGGATCCCCTCCCAGCTCCGGTGCCCCGGTCTTCCCCCCCCACCACCACTCACCCCGACCCTACCTCCACCTCGGCCGCCGCCTCGAAAGCCGCTCCGCCTACACGCCGACGCACGCTTATGACGCCGCAGGCCGGGCTCCAGAGCACGGCTCCGCCCCGGGGCGGTACCCGGCCAGGCCAGCCGCCGCCCTCCGCCTCCCCTCTCCGTCAGGGTGGAACCGCTGCAAAGTTCGTCCATTTGGCAAGAAGCGGCGCACCGAGATGGGCGCGTCCGAATGACGTCACAAAGATGACGTCATTCCCCCGCACGCGCGCTCTCGCCGCTGACGCCGCAGGCCAGCCTGGGAGCAGTGAGGGATCCAGAGCCCGGAGTTTATCTGCATCCATTCGCTGGCAGCCTCAGTTCACCGACGTTTACGCCGAAAACGCACCCTTTTTCATCAATGCATGAAATGCAACGTCACCAAGTGCACTGTCACTCATTAAACCAAAGTTCAAAGAAAGTTCCTGTTCCTGTGTAAAATGCACTGTCATGAGGATGTGCCCTGGTCATATGTTCATGACTCAGCTGGGTTCAGTTTGACTCCCTCTCTATGACACACGAGTTTCAAACACTTGTTGATCCTTCAGTGCAGCACCACATACTTGGGGGGGGGGGGGGGGGGGGGGGGGGGGTGGCAAGAGAATGGTCCACCCTCTGCGCTTCAGAAGGCTGTAATGATCCCAAGAAAAAGTCCTTTTGCCCAACCTGCAGCACCCGCACAATCTACATCCACATCATTCTGTGCAAACAACAACTCCATGAATTGATCATGGCGTCAATAAGCTAGTCATTGTGAGAGGTAGGAAGAAACAAGAAAAGGAGTCAAATTGGAGAGAATCAGTCTCTTGAAAGAAAGAATTTACCCCTTACCAGACTTAGACCCAGATTGAGCACCCAACTACACCAGACCCTAACCGTACACCCAATTACTCCAGACTCTGACGATGCACCCCTCAACTACACCAGTCCAGACCCTGACTGTACACCCAACTACACCAGACCCTAACCGTATACCCAACTACAACAGACCCTGACCATACACCCAACTACATGGGACCCTGACAGTACACCCCACTACATCTGACCATGACCGTACACCCAACTACATGGGACCCTGACAGTACACCCAACTACATCAGACCATGACCATATACCTAACTACAGGGGACCCTGACAGTATACCCAACTACAGGGGACCGTGACCGAATACCCAACTACATCAGACCATGACCGAACACCCAACTACATCAGACCCTGTCCATATATCTAACTACATTAGACCCTGACCGAACATCCAACTAGAGTGGACCCTGATGAAACACCCAAATACAGGGGACCCTGACCATTCACCCAACCACATCAATCTTAACCGTACACCCAACTATATCAGACTCTGACCGAACACCCAACTACAGAGGACCCTGACAATACACCCAACTACATCAGATCCTGACTGTACACCCAACTACACCAGACCCAGACAACACCCAACCTACACCAGCCCCAGACCATACACCCAACTATACTGGACCCAGACCGTATGCCCAACTACACTGGACCAGACCGAACATCCAACTGCACCAATCCAAGTCAAAACCCAATTACATCAGTCCCAGACAACACCCAACTACACTGGACCCAGACCAAACACCCAACTACATCGGACCCAAACAGCACACAACTACACCAGTCCCAGACAACACCCAACTACACCAAACCATGAACCTATGCAACCAAATATATCCATGACACCAATTAACCTTTCTCACATAATACGGCTTTGAAATATGGGAGGAAAACTAATCAACCAGTGGAAACTGATGTGAACAGTGTTAGATCATACAAACCTCTAACAGACAGCAGCAGATTTGAACCCACGTCGCTGGTTTTGTAATAGTTTTGCACCAACCGCCATGCTAACTGTGCTGCCCCAAGATGATTCATCACCCAGCTGAACATGGCTATGAATCCTTTTCTTTTTTTTTAAACTTTATTTAAGATTTTATAACATGAATAACATATAGGATTACATTTAAAAAATTAAGAATAAAATAATAAAATTACAATACAGTATCAGTAATCTAAATAAACTATACCCTCCCCAATAATTATTACACATTAATAACCCAACTCAAATTAGTCCAACCCCCCCTTTCCCCCCCAAAATAAAGAGTGAAGAATTAATAAAGTTAATAATATATGGCACTGTATATGTGTGAAAAGTAAAAAGTGTGTACCATGGTTAATGTGATTTATGGTGTGAAAAATAAAAAATTATAAATATATAAACAAAAAAAAAGAATTGTACAATTCAATTTATAACTTTCACCATTATTCCCTTCGTTCTATAACTAAAATAGCAAAATAATATACACCAGAATTACCACTCCTTTCACCTTAAAGTTAAAGAAAATTTTTTTTTAAAACTTATCCATCCCATTCACATTTAAATTTCAGATATTCCTTATCTACTGAATAAACTTTACAAAAAAAAACCACATCAATTTTTAGTTTTTTAAACAATCAAATACTTTCTTATGCTTTTTTTTATATTTAAACAAAAAAAACCCCTTCACTCTTTAATCTAATAATACAAAAAAAAGGAAAAAAACCGGGTAGGAGGTTAAAAATACCCCCTCCCATCTAAACTGCGCAATGTGGTAACTCCCCAAAAAAAAGTGGGTGTTAGATAACTCACACGTAGCAGATGACTTTCAGGAAATAGTGTCTATCCAGTTCTCTCCCCCAACTCTCACTTCATCTTAAACTAACATCATCATTATTTAATATCCCTTTTTTTTAAAAAAACAAATTAGAAAAAAAAAGACAACTCTTATTTTAATCAGCTCCAACTGCCGAGTCACCATTACAACCATTCCTTCTTGGAGCACGGCTCTTTTCTTCCATCTCTTGTCTCCTTAGAGATCGCGGCGGACTATGTCTCTGTTGAAACTGAGTAATTGACAGCTCTTGAGCAAATGCTATAGCTTCCTTTGGAGTATCAAAGAACTTTGGTTGGTAACCATCTTGAAAAACCTTCAAAACAGCTGGATATCTAAAGGTTGCCTTGTAACCTTTCTTCCACAACAACTCTTTAGCAAGATTGAATTCCCGTCGTTGGACATAACTTCTTGACTCAAATCCGCATAGAAGAAAACTCGATTATTTTGAATCATCAAGGGTGATTTTCTCTGTTGTGCATTTCTAATAGCCACTAGTAAAATTATTTCTCTGTCGTAATAATTCAAGCAACGAACCAAAACAGGTCTTGGACTTTGACCTGAAATAGGTCTTCTACGCAAGGCTCTGTGAGCACATTCCAGTATTATACCTTCCGGGAAATGTTCTTGACCCAGCACCTGTGGAATCCATTCAGTAAAAAATTTTCTTGGGTCTGGTCCCTCCATACCTTCCGGAAAACCAATAATCTTTATATTGTTCCGTCTGGATTGGTTTTCCAAATAATCAATCTTTTTCACCAAATTTTTATTTTGAGTTTGTAAGTCTTCGACCATTTTGGTCACATCAAAAACTTGATCCCGTATTTCGTCTATATCTTCTTCACACGAATTAAATTTATCTCTCACTTCAAGCTTAAAAGCTCCAAACTCAGCCATCTGTTGAGAATGTATTTTCACCAGAGTATTAAACCTAGTACCAAGTTCAGTCATAATCTTGGATAATCCCTGCATTGTATAAGATAATTTAGATTCAAGATTCACAAAAATCTTTTCAATTGGAAGAGATTTTGGCTCAACAGATTCCTGCTTCTTCTGCATAACCAAAGGATCTTCTGTTCCTTCCTTCATTCTGGCTGCTACAGTATGACTGCGTGTGGAAACCCCAGCCACAGCCTCTCCAGCAGTGACTGGAGGATGCTGGCCCCGGGGTTTTCCCCAGTCCATAATGTATTAAGTTCTCCCAGTACATCAAGTTGTATAGGTTCTTCTATCTCAAGAGGTGCAGTTTGCATCGCCACCTCTACAGTTGACAAATGCCTTTGAGTAACTCTTTGTTCTAAAGGCTGTTTGGCACCCTCTTTAGGGGGCTCTACCGATGTAACATAGAGCTCTACATCCGAACACTGTACCTCTCTCCTGGGATCCATTTCACGCTGAGTCCCGGTGTCTTTCCTGCAGGTAGGCTCCAAAACTTGAACTTTTGGAAAATGTAGTTTTTTGATGATCTGTTGTCGTTTTATTTTGCTCTTTTTCACCAATTGTACCATCATAAGTTAAATTAACAGCACTGAAATTATCTAAACTTTTAAAGAATTTTAACGGGCATTTCTAGACAAAACAATAAGATAGAGTCAGGAGAGGACGGGAAGGCACGTCTGATCCTTACGCCATCTTGCCATGCCCCCCGATATGAATCCTTTTTCTTAATATTCACAACCTAGGCCCTGCCATTATTAAGCTTTCAGATATTCTAGAAGTTACCTCTCCTGGTTTAAATTAGAAAGAACTTTGATTTGATCGATTGGTTATGAAATCATCTGTGGCATCCTGTTTCCCCTGTTCAGTATGCAAATAGTCCTTTAACACAGCTTTACTAAGTTGGTACACATTGTTTATAGATATGCCTGATGCTGTTCCCTTCTGCAATCCACATAAAATATTAAACATAAGGTCACTGCCGTAAATGATCCATTCAGTATTAAATAATAGGCTTCACCTTGAAAAGCAAATATCAAGAGGAGTGTTATGCGTGACTTAGGATGCAGCCTCAAGATTTGGGAGAATAGATTTAGGACTGAGATGAGGAGGATCTGCTTTCACCAGAGAGTGTTGAATCCATGGAATACTCAGCCCAAGGAAGAAGTAGGGGCTGCCTCATTAAATATATTTAAGACACCGTTAGATCAATTTTTACACAGTAGGGGATTTAAGTGTTGTGGGGAAAAGGCAAGTAGGTGGATCTATGTCCATGGCCTACTCAGCAGTGAGCATCCCCTCCATGTGAAGACGTGGGTTTGTATGGAAGAGCAGGCTCAATGGGTCAGATGGCCAACTCCTGCTCCTATTTCTTAGGTTCTTATGACAATGAGTGGCATGTACACAAAAACCGATCTGTTACATGATCCCATCACCTTGAAGAGTCTTCATCCCATCAGTGAAGTGGTCCACCTAGAAACCCAGTACAGCTTCCCTCCAGAAGGGGCATGGTTTTCATTTCCAGGCAAATGCAAGGAAAACATCCCAAACAAAATCAACATCTGTTCCTTGTCTTCAGCTGAACAACTCTGTGTACAGATAGACCCCAACTTGTGATATTTTGAAGTAATGATAATCACATTCCAGGACTTTCGGCTTCAAGTTACGATGTTTCCCCGCACTTGCGATATGTGACACAGAGACGCAATGATGCTTCTCTCTCTTGATGCTGGGCAATTGCAGCCTCGCATGAGAGCAGCATTCAGCATACACTAGCAGTCGTGATTACACTGTACAGCAAAACAGCCATCATGTCAAATTCACGGTGCGTCGCGTAAAATTTGGGTCGCGTAAAATTCACATCGCGTCAACTTTGCATCGCGTCAAGTCAGAGTCATGTCGCGTCAAATTCATGTCGTGTATAATTTGATTCACGTCAAATTGTGTTATAATAAAGGTTTTCAGCGTTTAAATTAAATTTAAATAATAAAAAACAGTAGAGCGCAGTATCGTTTCAACTTACAATGTGAGTCCCGGAACATAGCCCTATTGTAAGTCGGGGTCTACCTGTACTGTCTTACACATCTTGGTTGCCATGACACTGACATATCTACATGGTGACATGAGCTCCATTGTTTTGATCCACATTCAGACAGTCGTATTGTGTCTACGTTGGGTCTCAGAGCAATCTCATCAAATCTTTCTCCCTGTAACTTAACAATTTCATCCTGAACTTCATTCTACACTCAAGGTCATTTACAGTGGTCAGTTCATCACATGGAGAGCATGTTCACTTCACTCGGAGATGGTGCCAGAGATCAGGATCAAATCCAGGTCCTTGGAGTTTTGAGGCAATGGCGCTGCCTGATCAACTCCGTTCTAAATGGCCTACCACTTATTCTTAAACTGTGGGCTCTGGTTCTAGACTCCCCCAACATTGGGAACATGTTTCCTGCCTCTAGTGTGTCCAATCCCTTAATAATCTTATACGTTTCAATCAGATCCCCTCTCATCCTTCTAAACTCCAGTATATACAAGCCCAGTCACTCTATTCTTTAACACATGACAGTCCCGCCATCCTGGGAACCAACCTCGTGAACTTATGCTGCACTCCCTCAACAGCAAGAATGTCCTTCCTCAAATTTGGACATCTAAACTCCACACAATACTCCAGCTGTGGTCTCATACTTACTCCATAATTGCTTTTGAACAACAGTAAAGGCTTTGAGTTTCAACACAAAAGCTTTCTGAGACTGAACTTTAAAATCAGAGTTATACCTGAACTTTAAAGGTTTTGGTTTTGCCACAAGCCCACACAAATACATTTGCACTTAGTAGGGTTAAGTTAGAGTTAAGTTTAGAGTTAAATAAGAAGTGTTTGTAATAATTAATAATAAAAATTATTTTTTAAAATACTGTTGTCTTGGTATATATTTTCATTGCTGCTGGTTTAGTACATAACAAGGAAGAGGTTATGGAGTACTTGGAGGCATGCGACGTTAAGGCCAAAAATAGCATGGTTTCCTCAAGGGAAAATCTTGCTTGATAAACTTATTGGAATTCTTTGAAAAATGACAAGCAGGTTAGATAAAGGAGATGCAGTGGAAGTTGTGTATTTGGATTTTCAGAAGGCCTTTGTCAAGATGCCGCACATGAGGTTACTTAACAAGATACGAGCTCATGGTCATAACAGGAAACATACTGGCGTGGGTAGAGCATTGGCTGATTGCCAGGAAGCAGAGAGCTAGAACACAGAGAACATATTCTTGTTGGCTGTCAGTTGCTACTGGTGTTCCTCAGGGGTCAGTGTTGGAGCTGCTTTGTTTTATGTTGTACATCAATGATTTAGATAATGGAATGAGGGTTTTATGGCCAGGTAGGTGGAGGAGCAGGTAGTGTTGAGGAAACACGGAGGCTGCAGAGAACTTAGACAGATTAGGAGAACGGGCAGAGAAGTGGCAAATGAAATAAAATGTTGAAAAGTGTCCGGTCATGCACTTTGCTAGAAGAAATATACAGGCAGACTGTTTATGGGGAGAAAATTGAAAATTCCCAGATCCAAATGGACCTGGGAGTCCTTGTGCAGGATAACCTGAAGGCAAACTTACAGGTTGACACAATGATGAAGAAGGTAAATGCAGAGAGATCCAAGATGGCAGTAAAGGGCTTCTAAGGTGATCCAAGAGCTCCCCAAGGAAAAGAGAATAAAGGAAAGATAAAAGATATTCCCTAAAATAAAAAGAACCCCAAAAAATGAAGACAACCAGAAATACAAATAGAAGAAAGAGTGAGACAGAAAAGAAATACGAAGATGGGAAAAAGAACGAAGAATCTGGAAGGAGGAAAAGGACACTGCGTAGTGAAGGTGCAGAGGCTGACTCTGGGCCTACTAAGATGTCGATGGCAGCGTCAGCTACAGCGGAGCCAAGGAACTCCCCATGAGAAGAAGATTCACCCAGGAGGGTGAGAGTGGATGGCCCTGAAGAGGTTGGATCACGAGGGGGCCAGGGAAAGGCAGCGACCGAGGCAGCAGGAGCGCCGGCGGGTGAGTGGAATGAGGTGGCGGAGGCCCACGGACAGCAGGAGCGACCTGGGCCCATAGAAGCAGCGGCAGTGGAAGCGGCGACGATGATAGGGAAGCTGCGGGAAGATCTAAGCGAGGGCCAGGAGCAGGACAGCAATTGAGGTAGAGTCAGATGGAAGAGGCATCAAGCGTGACTGGGGAGGCGTGGGCACCCGGTGGAGAGAGGAGAGGTCGGGAGTTGCGGACAGCACCAGCCCAACAACTTCTGATAGTGAAGAGGAAGAGACAAAAGAAGAAGAGGAGAAGGAAAAAAACCAGAGAAGGGCTGTGAGAAGAGAAAGGCAGGGGGATAAGGAGACAGACAGATTGGTGCCCACCACCAGGGACACTATGGAAGCTATTTTTAAAAAAAAATGTTAAACTGGTGGTGAGCCAGAATGAAATTAAAGAAAGGTTGGATAATGTAACTGAAAGGGTAACAGTGACAGAAGACAATCTAGATAGGGTGGAAGAGAGAGATTGGAAAAGAGGGAGAGTGAGATGGATGAGTGGATAAGGGAAAGGAAAAAATATGGGACAAAATGGGCATTAGAAAATTATTACAGGAGAAATAATATAAAGGTAGTGGGGGTGAAGGAGGGTGCAGAGAGGAGAGACCCAATGGGATTCTTTAAAAAATGGATCCCAAATGTACTGGGGAGAGACCAAATTGAGGATCATTTGGAAATAGAAATAGCCTACCAGTCTCTCGCCCACCCACCTGAACCCTGATCAAAGACCCTGCTCTGTCCAGGTCAAGCTCCTTCGCTGCTAGGACAGGGAGTGAATTTTATGGGTGGCGGCAAGGGGGCAGCTGAATATGAGGGGCAAAAGGTCCTATTTTTCCTGGATATTAGTGAGGTGCTATTAAGGCGCAGGAAGGAATTTGATCCAGTTAAAACAAATCTAAAGCATAAGGGGATAGAGTCTACCCTCCTTCACCCCACAACTTTAAAAATTACAAGGCCCGAAGGGGAGAGAAAATTCATCATGGATGCTAGAGAGGCAATTAATTATTTTAAAAAGCTGCCGCCCTCTCAGGATTAAATGTAAATATAAATGGGAAAGAAATTAAGGAGATGATAGGTTGTACATACTGTAAAGGATAAGAACATAGAGGGGAATGTTTTATTGTTGTATTGTTAAAAACATAAATGTCAAAGATATATAAAGAAATAATATGGGGAGCTCTGAGAAGAGGGGGAAGAATGTTTTTTTAATTTAAGAAATTTTTTTTTTAAAAGAAATAAAAGAAAAAAAGAAGGGGAGAAACAGAGTAAGAGGTAGATGGGTACAGGAGGCAGACTCCATATTAATGGGGGAGCTTGTGCCAATTGTGTGGGATTGGGTGCTGGGAAGAGTAAGGAAGAGGAGAAGGGGTGAGGGGTACTGGTGGAGGAGTTGGCATCAATACTTCGGGTATGGGTGGGGGGAAGGAAAAGGGTAGACACGGGGGGTGGGATGTTTGTATTTTTATGAATTGTTGGTTTTAGTTTTTTTAGCTTGTTTAGGTTTTGTTTGGAGTGTGGTCATCTGTGCCAGAGATCCATGGCAGACATACGGGGTGGAAGATAAGTATCAAGGGAAAAGAAGGAAGGGGAGGAAAATGATAGAAGGGTCCTGGGGTAATGGATAAGACAATTACATTTGTAAGTTTCAATGTGACTGGACTGAATGGGATGATAGAGAGTTTTGAGACACCTTAAAAAATGCAGGTGGCCATATTATTTTTACAGGAAATCCACCTTATAAATTAAGAACATATAAGAGGGGGTAGGTGGATCAGGTGGCATCATTCTCCTTTAGCTCCAGAATCAGGGGAGCGGCTATCATGATAGGGAAGAATGTTCCAGTGGTGGTCCGGGGTGTGGTCACCGATCAGGCCGGGATGATGAATTGTCAAATATATGCCAAATCATGGTTTGGATCCAGTCATGGACATCAGCAAAGAAAGTAACAAGGGCCAGGGTGGCTGCCCACCCTGGCCTTTATGAAAGAGTTGAATTTAATAGGTATCTGGAAAAGGATGAATTTGAGAGAAAGGGATTATTCCTTTTACTCAAGGCAACATGATTCCTACACCAAAATTGATTTATTTTTGGCATCAGCCCAATTGGAGGGTAGGATAGTGGAGACTGAGTACATGGCTTGACTATTGTCTGACCATTCACCCTTGACTCTGTGCATTATAATGCCAGATAAGCTTGTGTCAGTGCCTTAACTCATTGCTGTTGGAAAAACCAGAATTTCATAGCTTTTTTAGACCTCAGATAGAATTGTTCTGAAATGGACTGTCCCTCTACTGATAATAAGTTCCAAATATGGGACTTATTTAATGGGCCAGATAATTGGATATCAAAAAGGGGCACATGAAGGAGATCAATAATTTGGTTCAGGAAATAACCCAAATGGGAAAAAAAGACAATCAAAGAGCAGGTTCAGAAGAAAAAATACAAGAATTTAATGATAAAAAGCTCCAATAATGAATAAAAAACTCAAATATAATACACTGAAACATATAAGACTGAAAAGTTGATCTTAAGATCTTGACAACCCTATTATGAGCTGGGGGAGAGGGCCTATAAAGTCTTGAGGGTGGAAAAGGCCTCAAGAACAATTCTTTTTTC